>NC_136399.1:8756090-9340335 GCF_965140285.1 Lepidochelys kempii | reverse complement strand
ACCTGCTCCTCATCGTTATCAACCCCAGAACCACCAGGACGCTCCACATAGGTGGAACAGGAGCACTCGGAGGAGGCAACGTCCTCCCTCTGGGCAAAACTCGGGGAAGCCTAGGGCCCCACAGGGCTCTAGACCACCCTTTTGAGGGTATGGTCGAGGATGGATTGCCAGTTCGACCTTTGGATCCTTCCCATCTTACTTTCTCGTCCCGTCTATCCCCTTTCTACTGTGCCTGGTCTCAAATTACTTCGGACTGCTGGGTGCTCCACACGGTAGAGAGGAGATATTCCACCCAATTCTGTACCCTCCCGCCCCACCCCCTTCCCCATCCCTCTTCAGGGACCCCTCTCATGAGCAACTTCTGTGTCAAGAGGTGCAGTCCCTCCTCTCGGTAGGGGCAATGGAGGAGCTAAGGGGCAAGGGTTTTTACACCCGGTACTTCCTAATACCGAAGGCCAAGGGGGGCCTCAGACCCATACTGGACCTGCGACAACTCAACAAGTACGTAAAGAATCTCAAGTATCTTATGATCTCGCTAACCTCCATTAGCACCTCACTGGATCCAGGAGACTGGTACGCTGCCCTCGACTTGAAGGATGCGTATTTTCATATCGCAATAGTCCCACATCACAGACGCTACCTCAGATACGTGGTGAACACAGGCCACTACCAGTTTGCAGTCCTCTCATTCTGACTGTTGACTGCCCCATGATTATTCACAAAATGCATGGCAGACATTGTGGCGTTCCTGCGCAAACGCCAAATACAGGTTTTCCCATACCTCGACGACTGGCTGATCAAGGGTTGCTCGAGGGCCCAGGTGGAAGCTCAGGTCGAGTTTATAAGGAGGACCTTCCTTGACTTAGGTCTCCTCCTGAACAAGGAGACATCCACTCTGTCTCCAGTGCAGAGGATAGAGGTCATAGGCACGGTCCTGGACTCTATTCAAGCCAGAGCATACCTCCCGGAGGCCAGGTGTCGCTCACTTCAGGACATCATACAGAGCCTCAGACAGTTCCCCATGTGGTCGGCAAGAAACTGTCTAAAGCTGCTGGGACACATGGCCTCATGCACTTACATGGTGCAGCATGCCAGGCTCAGGCTGTGCCCACTCCAGTCTTGACTGGCGTTGATGTACTGACCAGCCTGAGATGCGTTGGACAGGGTCGTAACCCTGCCCCGCCTGGTACTGGACTCCCTCCTATGGTGGCTCAACCCTCGAATGGTTTCCGCAAGGGTGCCTTTTGCCAGCCCTCAGCCCTCGCTCACCTTGGTGTCAGACACCTCGGATCTGGGTTGGGTGGCTCACCTAGGGGACCTCAAGACCCAAGGCCTCTGGTCTCCGGTGGACCTCGCTGTTCACATCAATGTCAAAGAGCTGAGGGCAGTGCGTCTGGCCTGCTATGCTTTCAAAACGCACATAACGGGCAGATGTGTTTCAATCCTCATTGACAACACCTCGGCGATGTTTTATATCAACAAACGGGGGTGCACGCTCCTCTCCCCTGTGCCGAGAAGCCCTTGCACTGTGGGATTTCTGCATAGAGCACTCGATCTACCCACAGGCCTCATACCTTCCAGGGGTGGGAAACACACTGGCGGACAGCCTCAGCCGGACCTTCAACGGCCACGAGTGGTCCCTTCAGCCAGATGTGGTGAGCTCAATCTTCCGGTTCTGGGGCTCTCCCCAGATAGACCTGTTCGCCACTCCAGGCAACAGGAAATGCCAGACAGTCTGTTCTCTCAGGAACCACGGTGCAGGGTCCATCGGGGACGCCTTCCTCCTCTCGTGGGAGGGCTGCCTGCTGTACGCTTTCCCACCCATCCCCCTAGTCCACAGGGTGCTCCTCAAGATCCGCAGGGACCAGGCTCGAGTCATACTAATAGCGCTGCCATGGCCGCGTCAGCAGTGGTTCACCTCACTCCTGAAAATGTCCATAGCAGCCCCTCTCACCTCACCGCTGGTTCCCAACCTGATCGCGCAGGACTAGGGCCGTCTCCGGCACCCGAATCTGGAGTCGCTCTACCTTACAGCCTGGATGCTCCATGGCTAAGTGCCACAGAGCTCTCTTGTTCGGACCAGGTCAGACAAGTCCTCCTGGGTAGTAGAAAGCCCTCCACCAGGGCTACTTACCTGGCTAAGTGGAAAAGGTTCTCCATCTGGGCGGAGCAACGTAGTCAGCCACCGCTCCTCGCCCCTATGCCATTTATACTCGACTACCTCCTTCACCTAAAGCACCAGAACTTGTCCCGGTCATCAATAAGGGTCCACTTGGCCACTATCTCCGCCTTCCACCCAGGTTCAGACAGTCTCTCGGTCTTTGCAAACCCTATGGTCAGTCGTTTTCTCAAGGGTTTGGACAGGCTCTTCCCACATACACATCAGCCAGTCCTTGCCTGGGACTTCAATTTAGTCCTCTCCAGGCTTACAGGCCCACCATTTGAACCTCGTTCCTCGTGTTCCTCGTGGCAACTACCTCGGCCCGATGGGTCTCGGAGCTCAGGGCCCTCACGTCTGAGCCCCCTTACACAGTTTTTCATAAGGATAAGGTCCAGCTCAGGCCTCATCCAGCTTTTCTCCCAAAGGTTGTCTCCCATTTTCACATGACCCAGGACATCTTCCTCCCAGTGTTTTATCCCAAGCCACGATCCTCCAATAGGGAGCGCAGGCTGTACTCACTGGACGTGCGTAAGGCCTTAGCCTTCTACATAGAGAGAACTAAGTCGTTCCAGAAATCCGTCCAGTTCTTCGTAGCCGTGGCGGACAGAATGAAGGGCCTTCCGGTATCATCTCAATACATATCGTCATGGATAACGTCCTTCATTAGGGAGTGCTATACCCTGGCAAAGGAGCCCGCTCCGCAGATACCAGGGCCCAGGCCTCCTCTGAGGTGTTCCTGGCACAAGTCCCTATTCAGGAAATCTGCAGGGCAGCCACCTGGTCCTCAATACATACATTTACGTTGCACTGTGCAATTACACAACAGTCCAGGGACGATGCGGCTTTTGGGAGAACCGTGCCCTTTTCTGTGGATAACTCCGACCCCTCCTCCTGAGCTCTAGCTTGTGAATCACCTGCTTGGAATAGACATGAACAATCATTCGAAGGAGAAAAAACGGTGACTCACTTTCTCGTAACTGACAGGTTTCAGAGGAACAGCCGTGTTAGTCTGTATTCGCAAAAAGAAAAGGAGGACTTGTGGCACCTTAGAGACTAACCAATTTATTTGAGCATGAGCTTTCGTGAGCTACAGCTCACTTCATCAGATGTTTACCGTGGAAACTGCAGCAGACTTTATATACACACAGAAATCATGAAACAATACCTCCTCCCACCCCACTGTCCTGCTGGTAATAGCTTATCTAAAGTGATCAACAGGTGGGCCATTTCCAGCACAAATCCAGGTTTTCTCACCCTCCACCCCCCCACACAAATTCACTCTCCTGCTGGTGCTAGCCCATCCAAAGTGACAACTCTTTACATAATCAAGTCGGGCTATTTCCTGCATAGATCAAGGTTTTCTCACATCCCCCCCACCCCCATACACACACAAACTCACTCTCCTGCTGGTAATAGCTCATCTAAACTGACCATTCTCCAGGTTTAAATCCAAGTTAAACCAGAACATCTGGGGGGGGGGGTAGGAAAAAACAAGAGGAAACAGGCTACCTTGCATAATGACTTAGCCACTCCCAGTCTCTATTTAAGCCTAAATTAATAGTATCCAATTTGCAAATGAATTCCAATTCAGCAGTTTCTCGCTGGAGTCTGGATTTGACACCAACATTCCACACAAAGATGGACTACAAGCCGTCAAGAACACTATCCCCGATAATGTCACGGCTAACCTGGTGGCTGAACTTTGTGACTTTGTCCTTACCCATAACTATTTCACATTTGGGGACAATGTATACCTTCAGATCAGCGGCACTGCTATGGGTACCCGCATGGCCCCACAGTATGCCAACATTTTTATGGCTGATTTAGAACAACGCTTCCTCAGCTCTCGTCCCCTAAAGCCCCTACTCTACTTGCGCTATATTGATGACATCTTCATCATCTGGACCCATGGAAAAGAAGCCCTTGAGGAATTCCACCATGATTTCAACAATTTCCATCCCACCACCAACCTCAGCCTGGTCCAGTCCACACAAGAGATCCACTTCCTGGACACTACAGTGCTAATAAACAATGGCCACATAAACACCACCCTATACCGTAAACCTACTGACCGCTATTCCTACCTGCATGCCTCCAGCTTTCACCCTGACCACACCACACGATCCATCGTCTACAGCCAAGCTCTGCGATACAACCGCATTTGCTCCAACCCCTCAGACAGAGACAAACACCTACAAGATCTCTGTCAAGCTTTCTTACAACTACAATACCCACCTACAGAAGTAAAGAAACAGATTGATAGAGCCAGAAGAGTTCCCAGAAGTTACCTACTACAGGACAGGCCTAACAAAGAAAATAACAGAACGCCACTAGCCGTCACCTTCAGCCCCCAACTAAAACCCCTCCAACGCATTATTAAGGATCTACAACCTATCCTAAAGGATGACCCAACACTCTCACAAGTCTTGGGAGACAGGCCAGTCCTTGCCTACAGACAGCCCCGCAACCTGAAGCAAATACTCACCAACAACCACATACCACACAACAGAACCACTAACCCAGGAACTTATCCTTGCAACAAAGCCCGTTGCCAATTGTGCCCACATATCTATTCAGGGGACACCATCACAGGGCCTAATAACATCAGCCACACTATCAGAGGCTCGTTCACCTGCACATCCACCAATGTGATCTATGCCATCATGTGCCAGCAATGCCCCTCTGCCATGTACATTGGTCAAACTGGACAGTCTCTACGTAAAAGAATAAATGGACACAAATCAGATGTCAAGAATTATAACATTCATAAACCAGTCGGAGAACACTTCAATCTCTCTGGTCACGCAATCACAGACATGAAGGTCGCTATCTTAAAACAAAAAAACTTCAAATCCAGACTCCAGCGAGAAACTGCTGAATTGGAATTCATTTGCAAATTGGATACTATTAATTTAGGCTTAAATAGAGACTGGGAGTGGCTAAGTCATTATGCAAGGTAGCCTGTTTCCTCTTGTTTTTTCCTACCCCCCCCCCCCAGATGTTCTGGTTTAACTTGGATTTAAACCTGGAGAATGGTCAGTTTAGATGAGCTATTACCAGCAGGAGAGTGAGTTTGTGTGTGTATGGGGGTGGGGGGGATGTGAGAAAACCTTGATCTATGCAGGAAATAGCCCGACTTGATTATGTAAAGAGTTGTCACTTTGGATGGGCTAGCACCAGCAGGAGAGTGAATTTGTGTGGGGGGGTGGAGGGTGAGAAAACCTGGATTTGTGCTGGAAATGGCCCACCTGTTGATCACTTTAGATAAGCTATTACCAGCAGGACAGTGGGGTGGGAGGAGGTATTGTTTCATGATTTCTGTGTGTATATAAAGTCTGCTGCAGTTTCCACGGTAAACATCTGATGAAGTGAGCTGTAGCTCACGAAAGCTCATGCTCAAATAAATTGGTTAGTCTCTAAGGTGCCACAAGTCCTCCTTTTCTTTTCTCGTAACTGTTGTTCTTCGAGATGCGTTGTTCACGTCCATTCCAATACCCACCCTCCTGCCCCTCTGTCGGAAGGGTCGGCAAGAAGGAACTGAGGGGGTGGGGGGTCAGCAGGGCTCGATATTAGGCGCCATGAAGACACATCCCAGGGGCACCCAGGCCGACCCGACAGATGTTGCTGGGGGAAAAATCTCCCGGCTGGCATGCACGCGGCGCACACACACCTGCTTGGAATGGACGTGAACGACACATCTCGAAGAACAACAGTTACGAGAAAGTGAGTCACCGGTTTTTCATTATATAAAGTGCCCCCCTCGGCGTGGAGGAGAAGCTCCAGACCTCACGCCTCCCAAACACAGCCACGCCAGAATGCAAATGAATATTAAAATCTTGTGATTTTTTAAGCAAATCTCATGGTTTTGAGGCCTGACCAGTGACTTCTGAATGTTGGGGGACAAGAGGGGCACCAAAGCTGATGGGCCTGCTCGGCCTTCGTGCCATCTGGACAGAGGCACCTGTGTGGGAGCTGGGGTGGCTCGTGCCTCCCCACACTTGGGACAGACAATACTAAACATCTCATGGCTCCCCCTGGCAGTGCGTGGAGGGAAAGCCGCTCCCGAGCTATGACCACAGAGTCAAGGGAGGCAGTGTGGCCTAGTGGGTAAAGCACTGAACTGGGATGCAGCAGACTGGAGGTCTATGTCTGGCTCTGCCACTGGGTGACCTTGAGCAAATCCCTTCCCTGCCCTCTGCCTCAGTTTCCCCATGTGTACAGTGGGGATGATGACACTGACCTCCTTTGGGAAGTGTTTTGCTGGACAGTGCTGTGTAAGATGAATAATAATATTCTGGGCTGGTGGGGTAGGGGGCGTCTCTCCTCTCTGGGGCACGGGTTTGAATCTGTCCCCGGGGAGCAGTGTCTGACAGTGGGGGTGGCTGTGGAGAGGGGCTCAGTCCAGTTCCTGTTGGGACAGCACCCATGTTGCCTGCCGGCTGTGGGACCGGCACGCTGGGGCTACAGAGCCTGAGCTCCGCTCTGCCCCTAGATGGGTCCCTTCAGGGCAGGGCCGTTGGCGTGGGGGATGGGGGTGTGACGCAAGCCTTGGGCTCTGGGGCAGTCGAGCTGGCCCTTTCCCCAGTGCTGGAGTCCCCTCCACAAGGCCCAAAGCTCCCCAGGCCTGAATTCCGGCCCCACGGAGCCCGGCTTGGTGGGAGGGAGGCGGTTCCTGCAGCCGCACGGCCTCTCCGGTACAGCCAGTGGCCTTGGCACTCTGGGGCAAGGCAAGTCACTTTCCAGCCCCCACCCCTGGTGCCAGGGGGCACAGGCCAGCCCAGGGCTCTGAGGAAGATGGGGCGCGCCCTCCGCCCCTCTGGTTTAAACGTCTCTCTGTCCCTTCCCCCCACTCCATGGCCCCGTGCACAGCTCTCCTCTTTCTGCATCTTCCCCTCCTGTTCTTTAGGATCTGGCCCCCTGGGGTACCCAGGTGTCAAGGAAACCCGCTCCCGGCTGGGGAGCCATGGTTGGCTTTTGGGCCCCAGGCTTCTGCATGGCCCTGGCTAACGAGCCCCCTGGGAGGGCAGCGCTGCCCGGCCTGGGCCCTGGGGCCTCGGCAGGAGCTGCCACAGAGTGCCAGCGGGCAAAGCTGACAGTGGAGACTTCTCCAGTGCCCTGCAGAGTGGGGGAACTGGGCTGAACTGGGGCCAGCGTCAAAGCCGTGGGAGGGACCAGCCAGGTAAGGGGCTGGGTTCCCCACTGTTGGGCCTCATGGCGTTAGAGGGATCGCAGGGACAAGGCCCAGGGGGCTGCTGGGAGTTTGGAGAGGGGTCCGTGTTCAGCTCCTGTCTCCCCACACACGGTTCTGATCCAGAATGGCCTGGGTGCGAGACCTTCCCCTGGCTGGTGCCGAATGGCCAGTGTTTGCTGGGAGGCTTTGGACCCGGCAGCTGCTCCCTGCTTCTCAGGGAGGTTCATCACTGGGGCAGTGCTGCTAGCCCCAGAAATTTAGGGCCTGGGCCCCACAGCAGATCACTCTGCACCCCATCCCTTGCCCTGCCTGAGAAGTGGGGGGCACTCTTGGCCAGTCCTTGGCTGCTAGCTAATGCCCGTCAGAGCATGGACCCATCCCCCTAGGGACGGGGTTGAGACCCCCAACCTCATGTCACACATAGGCCTGCTGGGTGCTGGCAGTAGGGCAATCCCTTCCCTGCCAGGGACTGCGGGGGAGGCTCTTGGGGCAGAGATGGGACCAGCGGGGCATCCCTGGCACAGCAGGGGAGCAGGTCCGTAGTCCTGGCCTAGAGAATCCGTTATCCACCCCTTATTACCAGCTGCCCAGTCGAGGCACCAAAAAGAAACTGTGTGATTATAGGTGACCTATCAAGTGGCACATAGTGAGATTCAGAGCAACATGGCTGGCACAAAGGGCTTGGTGAATGGGGAGGGCTGGCTGGGAGCGGGGCACTGACTGAGTCACTGGGCTCCCACAGCCAGAGGAATCTCAGCCCTGGCCTTGCACCACCCCAGGGCCCCAATCTCTGATGAGGCCTTGCCCACCTCCCCGGCAAGAGGCCCAGCAGTCCTGGTCACTCCCAGGACTAGAGTCACTTGTATTCCAGTCACTCAGTTCATCCCTGGGGTTGCGATGTAGCCACCTCTGGGGTGGGATGCAGGGGCTATTTATACAGGGATCCTTTGCCCAGCACTGAGATGCAGCCACCTCTGGGGTGGGACGGAGCAGCTCTTTAACAGCCACACAGCACAGTAGATGAGAACAAGTGAAGAATCCCACACCTAGTTGCACTGCGCTGCACAGAGCGTGGGGAGCTGGGCCTGGCCCAGACACCAGGCTGCGCTGCACATGGGCTCCTTCGTGACAAGCGCTCAGGAGCTTAGATTTACAACCCCCAAAATAGCACAAATTGAGCACTATGCTGGGGCCAGCACAGACTATAAGGGGCGAGCGCCCCCTACTGGGTCCTCCCACCCCACTCACTGCAGCCCCGAGCACCACACTGGGGCCAGCAATGGCTGTGCAGGGAGAGCACCTCCTGCTGAGCCCCCAGCACAGCCTGTGGAACTGGGCTTCCTCTGAACATCCCCCATCCAAATCCTGAGCCGGTCTGGCCCCCATAAGCTCCATCCATGCAGAGTAAGGGGACTGGCACCTGGAATTGCAAGCTCAATAGCAAGGATTTCTGATGACTCTGTAAACTCGGGGGGGAGGGGGAGTGGAGAATTGCTAATATAGTTCCTATGTTTGAGAAACGGAAAAAAACGTGCTCCAGGTATCTACAGGCCTTTTAATTTGACCTCAACTGTCTGCCAGGTCTTGGGACAAATTTTGAGAGAGAAAGTAATAAAGGACATAGAGGTGAACGGTAATTGAGATAAAATACAACCTGGTTTTACAATCGGTCGGTCCCGCCAGGCCAACCTGATCTGTTTCTCTGCGAAGATAACTGAGGTTTTAGACAAAGGAAATGCAGTAGATCTAATCCAGCGATTTTTGATATTTAACACTATGCTAAATACTAAATTTAAACCCTATTGCCTAAAATGAATTTACCTTTTCTCACTGCTTTTAAATTAAGACTAAAACACAGCGGGTGGCAGGGCTCGGGGCTGACAACCCTGTGTGTGCTCCCGGCTGATAACCCTCAACATGGCTGAGCTCTGCCTGACAACCCCAGTACAGGGGTCGGGGCTCCCAGCGTCCTGGATGCCCCAGCTCAGGGCTCACAGCCCCACTCCTGGTTCGGGTCAGGACTCGCAACCACACATGGCAGTCAGACTCGGGGATCACAGGCATGATTCCCTGTCAGGGTTGGGGCTCACAGCCGCGCACCGGGGTCGGGGCTCACAGCTGCGTGCCAGGGTCGGGGCTCACAGCCACGCACAGGGGTCGGGTCGGGACTCACAGCCACGCGCCAGGGTCGGGGCTCGCATATGCGCACCGGGATCAGGGCTTGCAGCCTCGCGTCCCTGTCAGGGTCGGGGCTCACAGCCCGGCGCAGGGGTTGGGACTCACAGCTGCACGCCCGGGTTGGGGCTCGTAGCGCCGCAGCTCCACACAGGGGTTGGGTCTCACAGCCATGCGTCGTGGTCGGGGCTCACAGCCTGGCGCAGGGGTCAGGGCTCGCGACCCCCCCACATAACCGGGTTGTGACCCCCAGTTTGAGAACTAATGATCTAATCTATCTGGATGTCAGTGAGGCATTTGATACAATTGGGAAATTATTAGCTCAATAGGAGAAGATGGGGTTTAATATGGGAATTGAAAGGTGGATAAGGAACTGGTGAAAAGGACCTGGGGTTACAGCGGATGAGAAGCTGGATATGAGTCAGCAGTGTGCCCGTGTTGCCAAAAAGGCTAACAGCATATTGGGCTGCATTAGTAGGAGCATTACCCGCAGATTGAGGGAAGTGATTATTCCCCTCTATTCAGCACTGGTGAGGGCCTCATCTGGAGTATTGCGTCCAGTTTTGGGCCCCCCACTACAAGAAGGATGTGGTCAAATTGGAGAGAGTCCAGCGGAGGGCAACGAAAATGATTAGGGGGCTGTGGCACATGACTTACGAGGAGCGGCTGAGGGAACTCAGTTTATTTAGTCTGCAGAAGAGAAGAATGAGGGGGGATTTGGTAGCAGCCTTCAACTACCTGAAGGGGAGTCCAAAGAGGATGGAGCTCAGCTGTTCTCAGTGGTGGCAGATGACAGAACAAGAAGCAATGGTCTCAAGTTGCAGTGGGGGAGGTCTAGATTGGATATTAGGAAACGCTATTTCATTAGGAGGGTGATGAAGCACTGGAATGGGTTACCTAGGGTGGTGGTGGAAGGAAAAGTTCCACAGAACTGAAGAGAAAGCCAAAGCCTCCCCAGAGAGGACTTCCCTACTCAGTACACATGAGGGCAGACTCCAGGGCCCTCACTCCCCTTCCCCACAGCCCTTGGAGGGCTGGCAGCAACAGGACAATGGCAGCACGACCAGACATGCTAGGGCCGGAGGGACCATAGGTGGCGCCACTTTGGATTTGAATTGGTGGAGCCCCTGGGTCGTACTGGGAACGGGCTGGCTCAGGCACACAAGTGCTTATGGTCTCAAGCAAAGCTGTCTCCAAAGCACGTCCCCAGGCGATCACTGCCAGCTGCAGCTAGGCCCAGGGGAGGGGACGTGTCCTAGCCCACACTCCTGTCATTGGGTAACTAAGCCCACCGTTGGCACCACTCTAAGAGGGCAGCCCATGGAGTTCACAATACTCCCTGCTGGAAGGGCTTCATGTCCCAACATGCTGTGCTTCACCCCAAGACGGAGGTGGCTGAGGGAACCTGAGACAAGGTCCATTTCATGCAGGTTGGACATGGCTCTCGGCTCGGACAAGCCTGCAGCCCAGGGAAGGCAGCACTCCCCAGACTGACCTTGATGGTCTCATTGGAGCCGGTGATGAGTGCAATGAAGAGGCTGAGCACCATGTAGGTGAAGAGACTGATGAAGGTGTAGAGGTAGAGCTGGCTGAAGAGCCACACCAGGTAGCTGTTCTGTTGCATCTCAGCGAAGGTCACGAACATATCATCCCCATTGATGAGGGAGAAGAGGCATTCGGACACCATGGAGAGGGAGCGGAACTGCACATGGGACAGAGAGAGCCAAGCCCCTGAGTACAGTATGGCCAGGCAGACCCTGGAGCTAAGCCACATGGGGAGCTGGAGCAGCGCTGCGTGACCATCTAGGCTCAATGTATAAGTAGGGGCATAGCGAGCAGATCGAGGGACGTGATCGTTCCCCTCTATTCGACATTGGTGAGGCCTCATCTGGAGTACTGTGTCCAGTTTTGGGCCCCACACTTCAAGAAGGATGTGGATAAATTGGAGAGAGTCCAGCGAAGGGCAACAAAAATAATTAGGGGTCTGGAACACATGAGTTATGAGGAGAGGCTGAGGGAACTGGGATTGTTTAGCCTGCAGAAGAGAAGAATGAGGGGGGATTTGATAGCTGCTTTCAACTACCTGAAAGGGGGTTCCAAAGAGGATGGCTCTAGACTGTTCTCAATGGTAGCAGATGACAGAACGAGGAGTAATGGTCTCAAGTTGCAGTGGGGGAGGTTTAGATTGGATATTAGGAAAAACTTTTTCACTAAGAGGGTGGTGAAACACTGGAATGCGTTACCTAGGGAGGTGGTAGAATCTCCTTCCTTAGAGGTTTTTAAGGTCAGGCTTGACAAAGCCCTGGCTGGGATGATTTAACTGGGAATTGGTCCTGCTTTGAGCAGGGGGTTGGACTAGATGACCTTCTGGGGTCCCTTCCAACCCTGATATTCTATGATTCTATGATTCTATGGCAGCACAGCTACCAGCAACACAGATCTTCCCTCTTCATAGCAAAAGGCCCTAAGCTCTATCCGGCCATTAGCCCCCTTCCCCAAATGGGTGCAGAGAGGGGAAGGGACTAGCCAACATCCCCCAGCAGGGTAGCAACAGGAACAGGCCCCTGAGGGCTCCCATTTCCTGCTTGCCTCACTTTCTCCTGCCTCTCTCGCCACCCGCTGCTTAGCGCTGCCTGACCAGGAGCAGAGGCTCTGGCAGAGCCAAGCCAGGCCGAGCCGAGCCATGGGCCAGAGGTTCTGTTGTAGCAGCCTCACCTGGCTCCAGACCCTATGCTGCACTAAACAGGGCAATAGGACAGAGAGGGTGATTCCTCGCTGCTGCTACCCACTGGTTTTAAAAGCAGTGAGAAAAGGTAAATTCATTTCAAAAGGTTTTAGTTGGGGGCTGAAGGTGACGGCTAGTGGCGTTCTGTTACTCTCTTTGTTGGGCCTGTCCTGTAGCAGGTAACTTCTGGGTACTAAAACTAAAACCTCTCCAACGCATCATCAAGGATCTACAACCTATCCTGAAGGACGACCCACCACTCGCATAGATCTTGGGAGACAGGCCAGTCCTTGCCTACAGACAGCCCCCCAGCCTGAAGCAAATACTCACCAGCAACCACACACCACACAGCAGAACCACTAACCCAGGAACCTATCCTTGCAACAAAGCCCGTTGCCAACTGTGTCCACATATCTATTCAGGGGACACCATCATCGGGCCTAATCACATCAGCCACACTATCAGAGGCTCGTTCACCTGCCCATCTACCAATGTGATGTATGCCATCATGTGCCAGCAATGCCCCTCTGCCATGTACATTGGCCAAACCGGACAGTCTCTATGTAAAAGAATAAATGGACACATATCAGTGGTCAGTGGAAGCATGTGACTAAAAGAACTAGGCAGAGGAAAAGACGGGCTAGTGAAGGAGAAATAGAGCTTCAGAATAGGTTTGCAGAGTTGGAAAATGAAGAAGGGGCTCAGCAGGTAGTCACTGAAGGTGACAGGGCAAGGAAGAAGAGAAGAGCGGTTAGTCCTATAGGAAAAGGGGAAGAGTTAATGGAGATTACACCAAATATGAGCCCCAGGAGGATACAGGATGGGTTAAAAAGGATTACAAGGGAGAATGGGAATGGAAAAAACTTGCAGCCAGAGGGAACAGGGGATAGACTGGAGAATAGCACCGTCACTAGGAAAAGGCAGGTCTATGTGATTGGGGACTCTTTATTGAGAAGAATAGATAGGCCTGTAACCAGAGCTGATCCAGAAAATAGGAGGGTGTGCTGTCTTCCAGGTGCTAAGATACGGGATGTAGACCTGAGGTTAAAAAGGATTCTAAAGGGAGCGGGAAAGAATCCCCTAATTATCCTTCATGTGGGAACAAATGATACGGCTAGATTCTCACTGGAAAGTATTAAGGGAGACTATGTTAGGCTGGGGAGGACGCTTAAGGAAATTGAGGCTCAGGTGATCTTTAGTGGGATTTTGCCTGTTCCTAGAGAAGGGCAACAAAGGTGTGACAAGATTATGACTATCAATAGATGGCTTAGGCAGTGGTGCTATAAGGAGGGCTTTGGGATGTATGGCCATTGGGAGGCATTCATGGATAGAGGACAGTTCTCTCGGGATGGACTTCATCTGAGTAGGGAAGGAAATAGACTTCTAGGATGGAGGCTGGCACAACTGATTAAGAGAGCTTTAAACTAGGAATTTGGGGGAGATGGTTGGGAGATGTCCAGGTAATCTCCACGCCAGAATTTAGCATAGAGTGGAAAGAAAATGAAGTAAGAGTGGATACAGCTGTAGGTAGGAGGAAGGGCAGTGTAGATACAAGTCTAATAGGTTATACTGGTAGTAAAATAACCGTGCCTAATAGGGTACAGAATGTGAGTGAGGACAAACAGCAAAAATTAAGATGTTTGTACACTAATGCAAGGAGCCTAGGTAACAAAATGGAGGAACTAGAGTTACTGGTGCAGGAAGTGAAACCAGATATTATAGGTATAACAGAGACCTGGTGGAATAGTCGTCATGACTGGGCTACAGGTATTGAAGGGTATGTGCTGTTTAGGAAAGACCGAAATAAAGGTAAAGGTGGTGGAGTAGCACTGTATATCAATGATGAGATAGAATGTAAAGAAATAAGAAGCGATGAAATGGATATGACTGAGTCTGTCTGGGCAATAATTAAATTGGGGAAGAAAACTATTAGAGCCTCCCCTAGGATAGTGCTTGGGGTGTGCTATAGACCACCGGGATCTAATTTGGATATGGATAGAGCCCTTTTTAATGTTTTTAATAAAGTAAATACTAATGGAAACTGTGTGATCATGGGAGACTTTAACTTCCCAGATATAGACTGGAGGATGAGTGCTAGTAATAATAATAGGGCTCAGATTTTCCTAGATGCGATAGCTGATGGATTCCTTCAACAAGTAGTTGCTGAACCGACTAGAGGGGATGCCATTTTAGATCTGGTCTTGGCGAGTAATGAGGATCTCATAGAGGAAATGGTTGTAGGGGATAATCTTGGCTCAAGTGATCATGAGCTAATTCAGTTCAAACTGAATGGAAGGATTAACAAAAATAAATCTGCAACTAGGGTTTTTGATTTCAAAAGGGCTGACTTTCAAAAATTAAGGAAATTAGTTAGGGAAGTGGATTGGACTGAAGAATTTATGGGTTTAAAGGTAGAGGAGGCCTGGGATTATTTTAAATTAAAGCTGCAGAAGCTATCGGAAGCCTGCATCCCAAGAAAGGGGAAAAAATTCATAGGCAGGAGTTGTAGACCAAGCTGGATGAGCAAGCATCTTAGAGAGGTAATTAAGAAAAAGCAGAAAGCATATAGGGAGTGGAAGAAGGGAGGGATCAGTAAGGAAAGCTACCTTATTGAGGTCAGAATATGTAGGGATAAAGTGAGACAGGCTAAAAGTCAAGTAGAGTTGGACCTTGCAAAGGGAATTAAAACCAATAGTAAAAGGTTCTATAGTCATATAAATAGGAAAAAAACAAAGAAAGAAGAAGTGGGACCGCTAAAAACTGAGGATGGAGTGGAGGTCAAGGATAATCTAGGCATGGCCCAATATCTAAACAAATACTTTGCCTCAGTCTTTAATAAGACTAAAGAGGATCTTAGGGATAATGGTAGCATGATAAATGGGAATGAGGATATGGAGGTAGACATCACCATATCTGAGGTAGAAGCGAAACTCAAACAGCTTAATGGGGCTAAATCGGGGGGCCCAGATAATCTTCATCCAAGAATATTAAAAGAATTGGCACAAGAAATTGCAAGCCCATTAGCAAGAATTTTTAATGAATCTGTAAATTCAGGGGTTGTACCATATGATTGGAGAATTGCTAACATAGTTCCTATTTTTAAGAAAGGGAAAAAAAGTGATCCAAGTAATTATAGGCCTGTTAGTTTGACATCTGTAGTATGCAAGGTCTTGGAAAAAATTTTGAAGGAGAAGGTAGTTAAGGACATTGAAGTCAATGGTAAATGGGACAAAATACAACATGGTTTTACAAAAGGTAGATCGTGCCAAACCAACCTGATTTCCTTCTTTGAGAGAGTAACAGATTTTTTAGATAAAGGAAACGCAGTGGATCTAATTTATTTAGATTTTAGTAAGGCGTTTGATACTGTGCCACATGGGGAATTATTAGTTAAATTGGATAAGATGGGCATCAATAGGAAAATTGAAAGGTGGATAGGGAATTGGTTAAAGGGGAGACTACAACGGGTCCTACTGAAAGGTGAACTGTCAAGTTGGAGGGAGGTTACCAGTGGAGTTCCTCAAGGATCAGTTTTGGGACCAATCTTATTTAATCTTTTTATTACTGACCTGGGCACAAAAAGTGGGAGTGTGCTAATAAAGTTTGCAGATGATACAAAGCTGGGAGGTATTGCTAATTTAGAGAAGGACAGGGATACCCTACAGGAGGATCTGGATGACCTTGTAAACTGGAGTAATAGGAATAGGATGAAATTTAATAGTGAGAAGT
The DNA here is from genome assembly GCF_965140285.1 of Lepidochelys kempii. Classification (NCBI taxonomy): domain Eukaryota; kingdom Metazoa; phylum Chordata; order Testudines; family Cheloniidae; genus Lepidochelys; species Lepidochelys kempii. Next base: position 9,324,354 of record NC_136399.1, on the reverse strand, counting down.
GTAAGGTCATGCATTTAGGGATTAATAACAAGAATTTTAGTTATAAGCTAGGGACGCATCAACTAGAAGTAACGGAGGAGGAAAAGGACCTTGGAGTATTGGTTGATCATAGGTTGACTATGAGCTGCCAATGTGATATGGCTGTGAAAAAAGCTAATGTCGTCTTGGGATGCATCAGGAGAGGTATTTCCAGTAGGGATAAGGAGGTTTTAGTACCGTTATATAAGGCACTGGTGAGACCTCACCTGGAATACTGTGTGCAGTTCTGGTCTCCCATGTTTAAGAAGGATGAATTCAAACTGGAACAGGTACAGAGAAGGGCTACTAGGATGATCCGAGGAATGGAAAACTTGTCTTATGAAAGGAGACTCAGGGAGCTTGGCTTGTTTAGCCTAACTAAAAGAAGGTTGAGGGGAGATATGATTGCTCTCTATAAATATATCAGAGGGATAAATACCAGAGAGGGAGAGGAATTATTTAAACTCAATACCAATGTGGACACAAGAACAAATGGATATAAACTGGCCACTAGGAAATTTAGATTAGAAATTAGACGAAGGTTTCTAACCATCAGAGGAGTGAAGTTTTGGAATAGCCTTCCGAGGGAAGTAGTGGGGGCAAAAGATCTATCTTGCTTTAAGATTAAACTCGATAAGTTTATGGAGGAGATGGTATGATGGGATAACATGGTTTTGGTAATTAAATATTCATGGTAAATAGGCCCAATGGCCTGTGATGGGTTTTTAGATGGGGTAAGATCCAAGTTACCCGGGAAAGAATTTTCTGTAGTATCTGGCTGATGAATCTTGCCCATATGCTCAGGGTTTAGCTGATCGCCATATTTGGGGTCGGGAAGGAATTTTCCTCCAGGGCAGATTGGAAGGCCCTGGAGGTTTTTCGCCTTCCTCTGTAGCATGGGGCACGGGTCACTTGCTGGAGGATTCTCTGCTCCTTGAGGTCTTCAAACTACAATTTGAGGACTTCAATAGCACAGATATAGGTGTGAGGTCTTTTTTAGGAGTGGTGGGTGAAATTCTGTGGCCTGCATTGTGCAGGAGGTCAGACTAGATGATCATAATGGTCCCTTCTGACCTAAATATCTATGAATCTATGAATCTATGAATCAGACGTCAAGAATTATATGATTCAAAAACCAGTTGGAGAACACTTCAACCTCCCTGGTCACTCGATTACAGACCTAAGAGTTGCAATATTACAACAAAAAAACTTCAAAAACAGACTCCAGTGAGAGACTGCTGAATTGGAATTAATTTGCAAACTGGACACCATTAAAATAGGCTTGAATAAAGACTGGGAGTGGATGTGTCATTACACAAAGTAAAACTATTTCTCCATGTTTATTTTTCCCCCCAACTGTTTCTCACATGTTCTTGTCAACTGCTGGAAATGGCCCACCTTGATTATCACTACAAAAGGTTTTTTGTTTTGTTTTTTTTCTCTCCTGGTAATAGCTCACCTTACCTGATCACCCTCCTTACAATGTGTATGGTAACACCCATTGTTTCATGTTCTCTGTGTATATAAAATCTCCCCACTGTATTTTCCACTGCATGCATCCGATGAAGTGAGCTGTAGCTCACAAAAGCTTATGCTCAAATAAATATGTTAGTCTCTAAAGTGCCACAAGTCCTCCTGTTCTTTCAGCAGGCTTCAAAATGATTCTCAAAGGGAGCATTGGAAGCCCCATTCTTTCAGAGCACTAATGTGGAGTGGACAGAGCACTAGCTAACACAACAGGTTTACACTGAATTGTTCCAGTTTTGTTTGCTGAGAGAGCAGGGCTGGAATAGCGGAGGGTTGCAAGTCAGCTCTGAGGGGCACTGGCAGAGCTGGGGGGGGGTGAACCCCATCTGCAATCACAGGGGCACGGCTGCAAGTCAGGATTGAGGGGTATCGGCAGAGCTGTGAGAGAAGAGCCAGGGGTAGGGAGATGCAGTGGCATGCTGCAGGTCAGGATTGAGGGGGCAAAGTCTGCCCAGGCCTTCGCTTCGAGCAGAATACAGCACCTCGAGCAGCGTTGCCACTCACTGGGACAGAGCTCTCTCGCTACATGCTGCGTGCGTCTGCACGCAGGCATCACTCACATTGTATTTCTGGAAGAAGCTGAGATAGCGGATGACCCCGACCCAGACCAGGAGTGTGGAGGTGCCCAGAAGGATGCTGCACACGTTGTAGCTGGCCAAGTTCTGCAGACACAGACACAGACACATCAGGCGGCCCCGCCCTTCACAGCAAACGTGCCTCCCATCATTCACAGGAGCTGACGTGCTTAGTATCCCGGACTACCCAGCACTCACTACCATTCTGCCAAGGGCTGTGGTGGGTTCTCCATCACTGGCAATTTTTAATTCAAGATTGGAAGTTTTTCTAAGAGCTCTGCTCTGGGGAAGTTCTCTGGCCTGTGCCAGACCACATGATCCCAATGGTCCCTTCTGCCCTTGGAATCTATGAATCCATTACAGCCAGGGGAGCAGAATCCAGCTGACAGCTACCAGCAGGTGGACAGGAGAGCCCGAGGAGCAGCCATACAAGACAGTGAGGGCAGCCCTCAGCCCGTTATGCATTTGGAACATGATGGATTGGAAAAGATCTGCATCAGGAAAGGCCTTGCAGCCTCTGGAGTGGGGAGGCAAGCGAGGGGAGGGCAGGGCAGGTCAGCGAAAAGCAACAGGACCAATCAGAGGGGAGAGGAGGAGACTGATCACTCCCAAGCCTGGCTCCAGGACAACAGCAGAGTCTGACCATCCTAACCCGGCCAGGGGTCCCCTTTGGGATGGGCCAAGGGCCAGAACAGGTTGGGCTCAGGACAGGGTTGGCTCGGAACCTGGCATGGTTTCCCAAGGGAAGGGAGGAAGCCACTCGGGCCCTTTTAAACTAGGCAAAGACCTGGCACAAGTACCTAGTGACTTGGGTCCCCTACGTTACCGTCTGTGGCGGGGAGGGGCTGTACACTGGAGGGGGATCGTCACTCAGGGCCCTGTATGGACCTGCGCAGACCAGGACTTCACTAAACACTCAGATGTGCTCAGTAGGCATGATTGTTCCCTCACTCCAGAGCATGGGGACAGCAGCAATCCGGCACCCATATGGAGCTGTCGGGCCACCCAGTCTCAGAGTGGGTCCTTCCCTGTCCCTCTCTCCCTGCTGGGAACAGAACAGGCAAATGGTGCCTCAAGCTCTGCAGGAGCCTACAGAGCCACAGGATTACTGCACTGATCTTACAAACAGCCCTGAGTTAGGAGGGAACATGACCCCAAGGCAGGAGGTTTGGCAGTGCCCACATCTGCACCTAGGCTGGGATCTCCATGCCCAGCAAGCTGCCAGCTCTACAGCCAAAGTCACTTGTCAGTGAGGCTATTGGCTGCCTCTCTGTTTTGTGAAAAGAAAAGGAGTACTTGTGGCACCTTAGAGACTAACCAATTTATTTGAGCATGAGCTTTCCCATTGAGCGCCCTGGCCTGGGGCCGCTAGGGAGCTGGTTCCTCTAGTTCCTCCATGAAAATCCCCTCAGGCTGCAGCTATTAACAGCTCTGGCAGGGGGCAAATGGTGCATTCCCAGAGGACCAGCATCTTCCTCTTCTCCTCTGGCCTGACTGAGCAGGGTCCTTGCCCCTAACCCTATCAGGGAGGCACAAGGAGGAATCCCAGCGCCCCAGCCACAAGAGAGCAGCCGCCACCTGCTGGGAGCGAAGGTGTGGCCTTCCAGTGGCTCTGCACACCCTGCCAGTGCCCCTGCCCTGGCAGCATTCCCAGGGTGCAGAGGAGATGTTTTATCAGAGAGATTCTCTGGGAGGGTTCCCCGGCACAGCCCCATGGGGGAGAGGGGGAAGAGCACACACAGGAATGGATGCTTGGCCATCCCTTCACCTTTGACTCAATTCTGATCTTCATGATGGTCCCAGACACTGTCAGGACATCACTCACCACCAGCAGGATGTACCAGCCATTCACAAACTCCATGCGGTCTGACAGGGAGACATCCTGGTTGTAGCGTCTCTGAAAGAAATGGCCCAGCTCCTGCAAGCAGGATGGAGAGCGGTGATGGACCCACAGCAGGGACAACGCTCCCCAGACAGGTGGCTGAGGTGGACTCCCAAGAGTCCCTTGGGGATGTTTGGTTTGGAACATGGCTGCTGGGCAGAGAAGGCCCAGGTGGGAGCAGCAGGGCCCCATCTCCCAGAATCCTCACCTTGCAGAGGGAGAAATAGACAAAGCAAAACTCCCAGCTCTGCCCAGTGCTCCAGGAGAGAGAGATTTTCACCTGGCTCAAAATAAAATTCATATGTGCCCTTTTCACCAGGTCAGAACATCACGTTCTCTCACTTCACTGGTCTCATGCTCTGCTCACCTCCAGGGCAACTCAGCTGGGAGCAGCAGGTTCCAGCCTCTGACAGCTCCATCTCAGACTGACTGAGGCATTCCACCCCCAGAGATGCCCACGGCCCTCAGCCTTATTCAGTAGATGTGTGCCTCAAGGGATTCATAGGAGATGCCCTGGGAACCCTACCTCCTGCCAGAGAGACCCAGCCTCAAAGGGGATCGCTGCAGCAGGCACAGCCTTACACCCAAGTGGAGGCCCATCATTCCTGAGAGGCTGCAGGAGTGCAAGGGGCTGTGCTGTCAGAGCTTGATGTTTGCCTAGTGGCACTCGAAGGGTTCATGCTGGTCAGCCCAGCAGGCCAGGCCAGTACTCACATGCTGCAGCATCAAGCCCCGGATGATGGAGCGGGCACACAGGATGAAGGACAGCACACAAACAAGGATCACAGCCACGTCAAAGAACACGCGGAAGGTGTTGTCTCCTGGAAGAGGCAGTGGATCTCCTCAGCAAGGGAACACCAAGGTGGCCAAGCGGAGCCCAGAGTACGGTGTAGGACAGCCCCGGTGGAGGAGAAGCAGCGAAGGAGACAGGCTCCTCCACAAGAACGGAGTGCTCAGGGGTCTGAGAATGGAGACAGCAGCGCCCGGAGCCCACATGCCACACCGGCCAAGAACGCCCAGCAGAGAGCAGCCACCACCATCAGCCTGCTAGACAGCAGGGGTGACACCCAGTGCCCATCCTGAAGCCAGGATTTTAGTTACGTGGGAGTGAGGAAGTAAGGAGTAGGCGTGTCTGCTCCGATCACAGGAGCGGTGCATGGTCTTCCATGGACACCTGCCCTGAGTCATTCAGAGATCACTCCAACGCTGCTGAACAGATCCCTCCACCTGCCCAAATCATCCCCCGGCACAGATCTAGCTGAGGAAGGCTCAGCCCAGAGGCGAGGTCACATTTGCTGTGAAAGGGGGCGTCTAGAATGGACAGGCCTGAATGGTTCACAGCAATGCTAGCGCAGCCAAACCAATGGCCCTTCCAGTTAGCAGTGGTGGGGGGGGGGGAGGAAGACTGCCCCCCATTCTGTCTGCCCTTCCCACCCCCTACCTCGGCCATACACGCTGGGGTCCTTGCACTCTTTGATGTCAGCTTTGTTGTCCAGGCTGATCTTCACCCGGCCACTGTGAGCCTTGTTGTCAAACGTGATCTGGTGAAGGAAGAGGAAGACTGCTACTGCACAGCGAGGAGGGAATGGGATGGCCAGGAACCTCTCTGGCTGGATAGTCCTCACCAGCCCTGCTCCTGCCGCAGGACTCTCAGTCCCTTATTATAGTCCTGCTCTGCCAGGCAGCATGTGCCAGCAGCACAGCTGGGTCTCACACTGACCCTCTGACGGAGAACCTGCTCAGCGAGCAGCCATGCAGAGAGGGTGCACCTGGCAGCCCCGCAGGCTCAGGGAGCCCAGCTGGGCTCCTCCTGGCTCTCTGGGAAGAGTTCTTGGCTCAGACGCATGAGCCAGTTGGAATCCAGCTCCTGAGCTGGTTCTGCAGGGGCAAGAGGAATGAGCAGCAGCAGACTTCGTTGCTTGAGTCAGCAGGTGGCACTGTGGAGCAAGGGCAATTTCACAGTGTCTTTCCAGCTGAGAGCCCCACTAGAACTGCACCACAGCCAGAAACCTTGGCCTCCTCCCTGGCTCCCTCCTCCTATGTCACGGCTGCTCACCACCCCAGGGACTCAGCCCAAAGAGCTACCTGCCCTCGCTTGCTGGCCCAGGGGCACATCGCTCGGAGGAATTCAGCCTGACCACTCCTTTGCTCAAGAGCGAGCGTTCCCTGACAGCGAGAGCGACCAGGCTGTGGGGTGGTCTCCCAGGAAGAAGGTTGTACAGGCTAACGGCTTGTCCATCTCTAACTCATCCCAAACTCCCATGCTTCCCTCAGGCAGCTGCAGACCTAGGGGAGTGCTGGCTATGTATTTCTCTGGCGCAAGCAGGTGCAGCTCAGAGCTGGGCCAGGGTTACTCACAGTGATGGTGAAGGTGTAGCAGTCCGGGATCTCATTGTTAATGATCGTCTGGATGTTGATGGCCTTCAGTTTAAACTGGATGGTGACGTTAATGAGCCTGCAGGAGACAGTGATCAGACTAACAGGACATCTTCGGAATGGAATGGACCATACCATTCAATCACTCCACGAGGGAGCTGCTCTTCACAGCTAGAAACTCAGCACCATACTGCCCTTTTCGGCCCAAAGCTACACAGGCCACCCCCCCTTAAGAAGCTGGTGTTGGCCCAATTTACAGATGGGGAAATAGCAACTTAGCTGAAATCACGGGAGCAGTGGCAGAGCCAGGAGCAGAACCCAGAATTCTGACTCACTGCTCCATCCCAACCACTTGATAACACAGCCTAAAGGGAAACCAAGGTAATGTCTTTACACTGCAGCTGAACATGAGCGCCTAGCACAATGCTGTAGCCAGAAGGGCTAATGCAATCCTGAGATGCATAAGCAGGAGAATCTCAAGTAGGAGGAGGGAGGTTTAACCTCGTATCTGGCACTGGTTCAGCTGCTACAGGAATCCCGTGTCCAGCTCTGCAGCCTGCAATTCAGGAAGAATGTGGGTAAATTGGAGAGGGGTCAGAGAAGAGCCATGAGATTAAAAGATTAGAAACCTACCTTAGAGTCAGACTCACGGGGCTCTATCTAGTTAGTATAACAAAGAGAGGGTTAGGGGGTGACTAGATCTCAGTTCCTACCTGGGGAACAGATATTTGATACTGGGATCATCAGTCTAGCTGACGAAGGTCTAACGTGATCCAGTCACTGATAGTTAAAGCTACAGCCCTGCACAGATACAAAAATATATATCCGCATCCGATCCGTGATCCGCAAAAATTGTCCGTGGATCTCTGCATCCCTGAATGGGGATATCTGCAGATACCCACGGATATCCAGGGCTCTACTAACAGCGTCACAGGTCACCGTGCAGCAGTGACACAGGGCTGTGCCAAGTCCCCGACCCCCAACTGTGACAAAGTGGGACTGTTCTTAATGTTTCCTCTGAATAGTGTGGGGGTGCCTCAGTTTCCCCTATGCAGTTCTTAAGTATCTAGGGGGTGGTGTAAGGGTGTATAATCACTGCAGAGCCCTAGAGGGCATGTGTGTGCAGGAGTCTGGACTCAGAGGATGGCCGACACCCTGTTTTCTGGCCACTGATGGCCTGGGCTCTTCCCCCCTGCAAGGTGAGAGCTAAAGGGTTGGAGAACAAAGGAATCAGGTGACCTCCTGGCCCGGGGAAAGGGACAAAGCCCAGAGGAGGAGGGGCTGGAGGGAGTTTCAGTTTGGGGCTGGCTGGGGACAGACGTGGTTGTCTGGCTCACTGCTCCCCAAAATGGACCCAGCTGAGGGGTCCGGTTCTCTGCACCTACAAGCTCTGTGTTAGACCATGTTCCTGTCGTCTAATAAACCTTCTGTTTTACTGGCTGGCTGAGAGTCACGTCTGACTGCGGAGTTGGGGTGCAGGACCCTCTGGCTTCCCCAGGAGCCCCGCCTGAGCGGACTCGCTGTGGGAAGCGCACGGAGGGGCAGAGGATGCTGAATGCTCCGAGGTCAGACCCAGGAAGGTGGAAGCTGTGTGAGCTGTGTGTCCTAAAGACAGGCTGCTCATAGGAAGGGGACTGCCCCAGAGTCCTGCCTGGCGTCATGGGGAGCAGTTCCAGAGCATCGCCCAGGGACTCCGTGACACCAACTGCCCCCCGATGGCTCTGTCCCTCCTGCCTAGGGTTGCCAATTTTGGTTGGATGTATTCCTGGAGATTTCATCACATCACATAACCTTTAATTAAAGATTAATCTTTAATTCCTGGAGACTCCGGGCCAATCCTGGAGGGTTGGCAACCCTACATCCTGCCCCACTCCAGAGAGGGAGGCTACAATCCTGAGCCCTCATGTGCAGCGCCACCCTCCCAGTGGCTCGGACAGCCCTATGCAGCCGCGGCGGGTCCAGCGCACGCAGACCCGGCCGGGACAGACAGGCTGCTCTCCTCACAGCACCGCAGTTGCCACTTGCTAATGTAAAATACAACCGCACCTCTTTCAAATGGCACTTGGCTCACTCCCTTCTGGGAGCTGTAGTTTATCTCCTCTGTCCAAGCAAGCTGGGGACTACAACTCCCAGGATGCTCAGCGGGCTAGGCCTATATGATTGAGAGAGCTGAGCTGGAGCCTGAGGGCTGATGACAGCCGCTCCCTTTGGCTTAGCATGTTCTGCAGAGCCCTGCACGGAAACAACATCTGTATGTGCATCTGAGTCGCAAGCCGGAAAATGGTCCCCGGATAGCCACATCCCCAGATATAAAGCGGATATCCGCGGTTTTGCAGGGCTCTTCTTAAAGCTAGACAAAGTCAGAGAGGAGACAGACAGAGTGATTAACCATTGGAACAACTGACCAGCGGTGGCAGTGGATTCTCCCTCGCTCGACATTTTAAATTCAAGATGGGATGTTGTCTAAAACAGTGGTTCTCAACCAGGGGTACGTGCATAGGCACCAACTTCCCCTCTTTCCCTTGGATGCTCCACCCCTTCCATGAGGCCCCACCCCTGCCCTGCCCCCATTCCAACTCCTTCTCCAAATCCCCGCCTCTTCCCCGCCTCCTCCCCTGAGCGCGTCGTGTTCCCGCTCCTCCCCCTCCTCCCACAGCGTTCTAACGCCGCCAAACAGCTCTTTGGTGGCGGCCAGGTGGGAAGCGCTGGGAGGTAGGTGGAGGAGCAGGGATGTGGCAGGGACGCTCAGGGAGGGGGCGAATGAGGAGGAGGTGGGGCAGGGGGTGAGGGGAGCTCGGCTGCCAGTGGGTGCAGAGCACCCACTAATATTTCCCTGTGGGTGCTCCAACCTCGGAACACCCACGGAGTCAGCGCCTATGGATACGTGTACCCCTGGGGGTCCACAGGGGTCTTCCCAGGGTACATCAACTCATCTAGCTATTTGCCTAGTTTTACAACAGGCTACATAAAAAGCGCTGGCGAAGTCAGTACAAACTAAAATTTCATACTGACAATGACTTGCTTATACTGCTCTGTACACTCCACACTGACATGTAAGCACAGTATTTATATTCCAATTGATTTATTTGATAATTATATGGTAAAGATGAGAAAGGAAGCCATTTTTCAGTAATAGTGTGGCTGTGACACTTCTGTATTTTTATGTCTGATTTTGTAAGGAAGTAGATTTGAAGTGAGGTGAAACCTGGGGTACACAAGACAAATCAGACTCCTGAATGGGGTACAGTAGTCTGGAAAGGTTGAGAGTCACTGGTCTAAAAGATCTGCTCTAGGAATCCTTGGGGGCAGTCCTCTAACCTGCATCAGGCGGAGGTCAGACTTGATGATCACAGTGGTCCTCTCTGGTGTGGGAATCTGTGACCAGCTTCCAAGTCCCTTCTGCAACTTCCCTCCAGACTCCTGCTGGAAAGGGCTGTGCGTGCCATACAGGGGTGGGGGGCTCATCCTGGGGGGGGCTATGAGCTGGGCTGGGCTGCAGCAGACTCATGCTGGGAGGGGGGAGGGGGAACTGCCTGCTGAGGGGGCTGTGCAGAGGCTGTATATGTCGTGCAGGGATGGAGGCTTGTGCGGGGCGGGCATCTGTGCATTGGGATGGGGCTGTGTGTGCTGTGCTGGGGCGGGGATCATTCCACCGGGGAGGTGACTCATTCTAGGGGCCCCTGTTCTGCCCTTGCAGCTGGAGCAGATGCTGGAGAACACAGCCGTGCGTGCCCTGAAGCAGCTGATTCTGCTGCACCGGGAGGACGGCCCCAGCCCCTCCCGCACCGTTGAGTGGCTCAACATGTGCAGCTGGTGCTCAGGACACCTTCATATCAAGTGCCCACGCCGTGTCTTCTCCCGCCGGAGCCCCAACAAGCTGGTACTCATCCCCAGGATGTCCCTCTCGTCCCCAGGACCCTTTGGGCTGGTGTAGCATGGTGCCAGACGGCGAAGCTGTCTGTGCTAAGGAAGACAAAACCCCATGGGGGTGGGCACAGAGCTGCTGGGGCACTGAATTCCCATGGTACTCCTTTGCACCCAGGCGCAAACCTGCCCCCAAAGGGGGGCCGTAGGCATCCACAACCCCAGCTTTACAGTGGGCCGGGGGGACAAACCCGGGGATAGAACCCAGGAGTCCTCGTTCCCAGCCCCATGTCCCTAGTGGTACATGAACACTCCCTCTCAATAAGAGTCGTGGGAGTGGGGCTGGGACAGTGACCCTGCTGCCCACCACCCTGCCCAGAGCAGTGCATGCTGGGAGCACCATTGCATACCGCCTGGCCTGTTGGAGGCATGGCAGCTGTGTGGCAGGTTGCAGAGTTTGGGGCCGTGTGATGGGCCCTGGGACAGGCTCCCTGCCTGCCACTGGTCTCTGAGCCCCCCCTCTCCCCCAGGGGCTGCTCCCACATCCGGGTGATCACGGCCATGGAGGAGGCCGGGATCCCTATTGACCTGATCGGGGGCACATCCATTGGCTCCTTCATCGGGGCTCTCTATGCTGAAGAGCGCAGTGCTGTGCGCACCAAGCAGCGTGCCCGTGAATGGGCCAAGGTGAGGGGCAAGGCCTGCTGTGGGGTGGGGCAGACACAGGGTGGGTGTGCCGTGGGCAGGGCCAGACTTGGGAGGGTGGGAGCAGGAGAACTCCCCAAACCAGCCCCTCCCAGAGCTGCCATCCCGTGACCCAGCCTTCCCCACAGCCGCTGGCAGCAGGCCCAGGGCTGCACTGGGAGCTGGGCGTCACGGCCAGCAAGTGCAATACAGAGGTCCCAGCATGCACTGGGGCCTGATCGCTCTGCCTGAGGGGGCCTAGAGACCCTCCAGGCTCTCTCTGCTGCAGGCGTCTCTGCCCCCTGCTCATGCTGTGCAGCTCTGCCCTGTGAGTTCAGAGGCAAGCCTGCAGGCTATGGGGGTTTGTCCTCCCTTTGGCCCTGGGACGTCTGCTTGGCTTGGAGCGGAGAGCCCCATGGCGCGCTGCAGCATTGTGCTGCTAGGCACGGCAGCCTCTGCTGCGCATGCAGCAGGCTCGGGCAGCAGGGGGGTTCCGGTGGGAACCGCAGCATCCCCAGTAACAAGCCGTCATGCTAGTTGGCACACAGTGCTTTGGCTGGAGGACATGCCACCCCCCACCAGCAGTTCCGGGGCTAGCATGCCAAGTGGAGGGGCTGCACCAGAGCACCGCCTGCTTCACAGCCACATGCAGTGAGTGAGTGTCCTGTGAGCTTCAGGCTCGCTGCCGGCTCCCCGACAATCCTCCCTGCCTGTCCCCATGAGCCTGGACTCCGAACACTGCTTGTGCTGGGCTGTGCCCCCCGCGGAGTGACCCCCCGCCCTCCTCCTGCAGAGCATGAACTCCGTGTTTGAGACGGTTCTGGACCTCACCTACCCCATCACCTCCATGTTCTCCGGCTCAGCCTTCAACACCAGTGTTAGGGACACTGGGGCATGGCCACTAGGTAACTCGAGGGGATGGCAGACCACGAGTATCGATGAAGCCCCCTCGCACCAGGCCAGGTGTCCTTGGCCCCCCCTCCTGCCTGGAGGCACTCGCAGCAGCTCTGCGTACTAGGCCCAAGTGTCCTTGGCCCCCCTGCCTGGAGGCACACACAGCAGTTATGCTGAGAATCTGCAACAGTATGTTGCAGAGTCAGACTGCCTGAAACTAAGCAAGGCCAAACAGGGGAGATATGGAAGAACAATGCTGACTAAAGCAGCTTTATGTATGGTTTAACAAATGATACAGAGAATCAGGGAACTAGCTGGGAACTGGATTGGCTGGCTATATGGATACTTGGGGCAGCTTGCTATTGGATAGGTATGCTGGGAAAAAGGATGTATAAAAGCCTGTGTAACTTCCTGCTCTGTGTGCAGGATTTGAGATTTTATTCTCCCTGTACCTTTTTGCAGCTGCAAATAAACTTTTCTGCTTCTCCACCCCGTTGTGATTATTGGGTGTAGCACACCGGGTAACGAACCACTCAAGCTGTTGTTCAGCCTCTCGGCACTGGGTGCCGGCAACACCAGCATCAACAAGGTCTTCCAGGACAAGCAGATTGAGGTAGGGAGATCCAGGAAGCTGGGCGGGGGTCCTGGTGCAGAACACTCAAAGTAGCCTCTTGCTGGGCAGCCCTGAGCAACGCCCCCTGCCGGCAGCGGTGTTCCCTGGAGCCCGGCCTTGCCCAAGGAGCGTGGTGCCTTGCACAGCCCCCACGTCTCTGATTAGCCCTTTGTGCCCCTGCAGGATCTGTGGCTCCCCTACTTCAACGTGACGACAGACATCACAGCCTCGGCCATGCGGGTCCACAAGGACGGTAAGCGCCTGCGCCCCACACCCGTGGCGTGTCCCAGGCTGCACGAGGTGCATGGCGCCCTGGCTGTTGGGGCCCAAGTCCTCAGCATCCTGCTCATGTGAGGGCCCAGAGCCAGAGGCCTCTCCCTGCCCCCCACCCTGAGCCAGGAGCGCAGCCTGTGGGGTGGAGCCTGGTTGGTTGCTGAGAGTAATGGGCCTCACTGGCCTGTCTCGGCCCCTGCTGGCTCTCTCCAAAGAGCCCTGCTGTGTGTGTGCTCGATGGGTCCACGTGGCCAGGCCAGGCCTGGGCTCAGTTTAGGGAGGCCTACTCTGACTGAAGCTATTTCAGGAGATTTTTTTTTTCCAACATGACATAATGTCGTTTCCTTAAAATAGCCTATCAAAATCTCCTGGATGGCTTTCAGTAGACGCCGGGGGATCGATGCTGGTTCCGGGAGACTCCAGGCCAAACCTGGAGGGTTGGCAACCCTAGCTGAGCATTGCCGCCCCTCAGGTGCCGAACCGATGTTTCTAAGGATGGGAGCAGGTTATCGCCTGCTCTAGAGAGTGCCCCCTGCCCCCCAGGAAGCAGTGCTTGTAACCCCTAGCCCACATCAGCTGGCATGGGCCACCCGACTGCCAAGCCATCTACTAACACAGTGAGGGACTGGGCTGGGCATGGCCATCTCAATGTCTTTGCCCCCACACCTGTCAGGGCCCCTCGGCGCCCTGCCCTGCAGAGAAGGATAATGTTACAGGAAAGGGCTGAAAGGAGGGCAGGGGCTGTCAGGGCAGGGCTCCAGAGGTCTAATTAGGAGTGATGGGCTGAAATAAAGGAGAGACGCCCCCACCCCTGCGAGAGAGCCAGGGCAGAAGCTGCTGTTGGTGGCACAGGGAGCGCTAGCTCTGCTGCCAGGGCTGGGCTACAGGCGAAGCCAGGCTCTGGGCCACCCCCTCCTTCCGCAGCAGCCCTGGCTGCTCTCCCAGGGGCTGGGGCACCCCTTATAGGGAGCACTCAGCCCAAATTGACTGGGGCCAAACACCAGAGCCTGGGGGCTTCCCCCACCCAGGGCTCTGCCCGTGGCAGCAGGAGCTGCTGGCTCCCCCTGATCACCTGGCCTCAGGGCCCAGAATCCCCAAGCAGCCAAACACCATTCCTATCTTTCTGGGGGCAGCAAGGGCCAGCCTGGGCCAGCAGAACCCAGGCCCAAGAGCTGCTGACGCTGCTCCTGGTCAGAGCTGGACCCTCCCTTCCCCCTTGCCCATTCCCACACTCTGCTGCCCACTTGGTCCCTGTCTGGCTCTTCCCCTGTTCCCTGATTGTAACAATTCTGCTACTCACTAACCCCTGGTAACACCCTCCACCCCTGACTGTGTGGAGAGAACACAAGATGGGGCTATGGGACACACTAACCTTGCTGCCCCCTGCCCCTCACGTCTGGCCTGAGCGGCCCTCCTGTCATCTGACACCCCCATTGGGCCAGCTGGATGGCGTGTTAGCAGCAGCAGCAGGGGCAGCTCTGGGTGAGTGGGGGGAGCTGTGGCAGCATTCTGTCCTTGCACTTGGGTGGTGGTGGTTGGGAGCCCTGGGTGGAGCGAGGGCCTGCTATGGGGGTGCGTGTGTGTGTGGTGAGGCTGGGGCTGAGGCAGACAAGGGGCAGCGTTCTGTTCTTGCACTCAGGCGGTGGTGGTTGGAGGCTCTTGGGGGAGGCAGGTGGAGGGGGGTGCGTGTGGCGGGGCTGGGGCGGACAAGGGGCAGCGTTCCGTCCTTGCACTTAGGTGCTGGTGCTGGTTGAGGGCTCCCTGGAGAGGTAGGAGGGGGGAGCTGCTGGTTCAAACTCAGTCTCTGCCCTCGGTCCTCATCTTGTGCCTTGTCTGTCACAGGCGCCTGATCTCACCTGGGACATTGATCCATCCATGCCTGTCCACGGGGTGCCCCGGCAGCTGTAACTGCCTGGCTCTCACTCTGCCTGCTTGTCTGTCCTAACGCCAACTAACCCCACTCACCCCTAACTCACTGCGTCCATGGGCCAGGGGCCAGGGAGATGGGTCAGGGAGGGGCAGGGCTGGCTCTGCTGCGTGTCTGTGTGCGTGTGAGTGCTCTCTTCCTGGGCAGATGCCAGGGGAAGGCCTTCTCCCTACCAGGACCCTGCTGTCCTACCCAGGGGTCCTCAGCTGGCATCCAGAGGCATCAGCTGAAGCCCTTCCCCCAAAGCCCATGGAATGGGGCCTCTGCCTCCTGCAGTGATTGGGGACCCCCTGAACCCCCATCTCAGCGTGTGCCTCCATCTCCTCCTGGGCCAGCAGTGCCCAGCCTGTGCTGCTGCCTCCGGGCCTGGACAGTCCTGTCCTGGCGTCTGAGCCCTGGGCGCTGAAGAGCTCTGTCTAAGGTGGAGGCTGCAGGCTGAGGCAAAGTCCTGCAAAGAGCTCCTGACAGCCAACTGAAGTCATAGCCTGCGCAGCCTCATTCCCGAGCTGGCCTGGCCCCCAGGGTCCCGCAGCCCCTTGAGTGCTGGTCCCAACATGCCCGTGTGCGTGTTGCCGGGCAGCCTTCTGCCAGCAAGCACACAGCAGCGTCTCGTTGGGCCAGGGCCTGGCACTGCCCCATGGCAGGGAGAGCGAGCAGGGCGTTGGGGTAGGTAGAATAGCCCAGCCCAGTTGTCAGTGTAGCCACCACTAGCTGGAGTGGGCTGAGGGGGACGGGTGTTCAGGGAATTGGTCCCTCCTCTGGTGGGGGGCAGATTTCTGGGTATGTCACAAGGGTCTGTCCCTCTATTAGGCTGGGGGTGGCACCTGTTCCCACACCCAGCCTGACTCCTAGCACAGACCGCCCCTTGTCTGAGCCGGTGTGCCCTCTCCCTGCCAGGCTGGGGAGACCTCCCAGTACCCCTACTCCAAAGAAGGCATCTGGATTTCTGAAGCTTCTGTCCTGTCGTTTCCTGTCTTCTCTCCGTCTGTGCTGTCCCCGTGCCCTGTGACTGTCTCCTCTCCCTCCAGCAGGCAGTGTATGGCGCAACGTCAGAGCCAGTGCATCTTACCCCCCCTACCTGCCTCCTCTCTGCGACCCCAAGGACAGCCACCTGCTTGTGGACGGCTGCTATGTTAACAATGTCCCAGGTCAGCATCATGCGCTCCTCGGGCCCTGGGCCACGGGGATGACCTGCGTGGCTTGGAAGGGAGGGCCAGGCTGGGCCGGGGTGGCAACTGGCTGCAACCCCTGCCCACCATACTCTGCCACGGCCGCCCCAAGTTGGGCTGCAGCCACTGCCTCCTTCCATGCCATAGCTTGTCCTTCCCTGGCGAGGGCTGGTTCTGACAGGCCTGAGGGCACAGGCTGGATCCCAGCACCCCGGCCAGATGTGTGCTGCTCAAGCTGAGAAATCTGCACCTCATGGGGGCCGGTGCTGGGAGCCTCGGCCACGAGGCCAGGTGCTCGGTCTCTCCTGAGGCCTTTGGGAGTCAATCCAAGGCACCAGCTCTTCCAGAGCAAGGGGCAAGGACGGGACCCAACCCCTGGCTGAGTTCTAGGCAGTTGGCTAGTCTCTCGCTGGCTCCAAGGACTGTGCAGATTCCCCAGCCTGGGTGCCGGGGCGCCCTCCCTTCCCCGGGGCTCCGGGCCTGCAAGAGGCCGTCTCCTGACTGTGTCTGTTCCTGCCGGTTAGGCTCACTGTGGCGGTATGTGCGAGCGAGCATGACCCTTTCCGGGTACCTGCCACCACTCTGTGACCCAAAGGATGGCAACTTACTGATGGACGGTGGCTACACCAACAACCTGCCAGGCAAGTACCTGCCGCTGATGGAGACGCTGCTCACAGACCGCGAAGCAGGCCACCGGGGGAGGCACCACTGCTGCCAGAGTTCCCTGCCCCCGTCGCCTGGCTCTGCCCTGGCGCGTCTCCATCGCCCCCCTCTGGTGTCTCCGCAGCACTAGAGCCTCCTCACGGCTGAGCTGGGGCCCGGGCCTCTTGCCCTTCTGTGGGGCTGGAGGAATGTTATCGTTAAAACCAGCAACTCACCCGAAGTGGGGATCCTGCTCAGGGAGTGGGGCTTCCCTCCCACCACCCTGCGGGGCTGGTGCAGCACCTGGGCCCATGGCCAGCTGGGCAGGCTCATGTTATATGTGTGTGTAGGGGAGCAGCTCTTCCCCAATGGCTCCTTTGCGTTCTTGCTGTCTGCTGTCCCTGGCATCCCAAGTGGGGAATGGGTTTGGGGGGTCGGGGGGTCCCTGCTTTGCCTCCCCCTTGGAGTCAGGCTGAGGGCTGGACATTATGGAACCGCAGTGCTGGGCCCCGGCCTGGGTGAGGGCTTCTTAAACTGGAGCAAAGGCCACAGAAGAACCCCAGGCTGCTCCCCAACTGGAACCATGCCCAGCTCTTTACCCATGGAGGTTTTGAGCTTTTCCCTCAGCCCCTGGCCCCACAAGCCCCCGAGCAGGGACGGGGGAGGCTTGTACCTGAGGCTCCAGAGCAAACAGCCTCAGGTCCCAAGGAACCAGGTTCCCTTTGCAGCTGCGTGGAGTCGCACTGAGCTCAGCCTCGTGCATCAGCACCTGCCGATCCGTGCTGCAGCCAAATGGTACCAGCGCAGGCAGGCAGCCCCGGGGAGGGGCGGGGTCTGGCTGCTTGGAACGGAGCACCAGCCTTGTTGCTGATGCCCTGGGCCGAGCGGGCTCCACGAGTGGCGGTTCCCATCGCTACATGCAGGAGCTGGGCTGAGCGTGGGCCTGTCAGGCCCTGGAATGTCCCTGTTCCCCTTCAGCCCCAGTGAAGTGAGGCCTTGCCGGGGCCTCCTCCTACAGGGAGAACCAGGTGGTTCTGTCTGTGGACTGAGAACGCCCCCAGCCGCCTTCACATGGGAGCAGCAGGAGCAAACAGCAGCAGGCACGTTCCTTGGTCCCGATTTCCCAGCTGCCTGTCCTGTCCCCCCAGAGCTCTGTCTCTGTCCCCGTCATGGCCGCCCCCACCATTACTACTGCCGCTGGCTGCTCAGTTCAGGTCCTCACAGCTTCAACCAGTCCCCCCTCTGTCCTGGTGTCCCAGGGTGCCCATCATGCTCAGGATGCCCCTATGGTTGTGCTAGGCCTCAGGCCTCCTCTTTGCAAGGGCGAGCCCCACGACTCTGAGACTTCAGGCTCCAGCCCCCCTGCTTCTCGCCGGGGCTCCCCAGTGAGTCCAGCTGAGTGTAGACCCCGTGGGAGACTCGACCCTTTTGGCAACAATGCAGCCAGCAGGGAGTGGCAGTGACGCTGCACAGCCTGTTCAGACCACGGCCCCGTCATTAGTCACCTGGACTCCAGGACCGAGGGGCTCAAGTCTGTCTGAACTCAGAGCCTTTGTTAGCAGTAGCCTCTGCTCCAATCCGCCTGCATTCTCAATCTTCTGGCTGGGCAGCAGCCATCTTAACCCCCTCCACACACATACACCTGCTCTCTTTGTCTCCGCGGCTGTCCTGCAGGGCTCCCCTCAGCTCCCAGTCTGTGACAGTCACTGTCCGCTCAGGGTGTCTCCGAGGCAACTTTGTCCATGTGGGGACAGTTCTTGATAGTTCATTCAAACCACCGCAGACCTGCCTCTGTAACACCCACAGCTCATCTCCCTGTCCCTGAGGAGTGATTAGCCCCTTCATACCCAGGAGGTAGCATTACACAATAGGGAAACTGAGTCACACACTTTCAAAAAAATGTTACAAAAACTTACAGGGAAGCCTTCAGCTCACACAGTTCAGCTGATGGTTGGCCTTGCCATGTGACACACCCAGGGCCTTGGGCAATGGCTTCTGTTTAGTTACCTCACTCCATAAAGGGGCTTAATTGCTCCTTCCATGGAGCCTAACAGAAGAGACTGCACCCATTGGCAGTCACGGGCTTGGGTGAAGCCTTCAGCAGGTCTTTGGCAGACAGCCATTTACACACTGCCCCTGGAGCTGCACTGGGCCCTCCCCAGCACTGCGATGGGCTGTCCCTGTCGCAGCTTGGAGTCCAGAGTTCAGCGTGGGACAGTCCTGCTGCAGCTTGTCTGGCCAGGGGTCCTTGCCTGGGACGAGTTGCGGGTTCCTACTGCCCTCTGAATGTGCCATGGAGGGGGAGCTCCCAGGCACAACAGAGCCAGCCGGGGGAGGCTGGGTGAGCTGGACCTGCACTTCACACAGAGAAAGTCAGAGGGGGGATGGGGAAGATCTAGCCATGCTGGACCCTGCACTGGGAAGCACCACGCCTGGCCAGTTGGGCAGTGCTAGTGGGAAGGGGTCCCTGGACTCCCTGGTGCTGCGGAGCCACCCCCACCTACCCCGCCTGCTCTCATGCTGGTCATGCCTCCCACGCAAATGGGGGTGAGGGGAGAAAAGTGGTTGCTGCAAACCTGGCTTTGCTCCCCACCTCCTGCTTGTGGCTGGGGTTCTGCCCTGCTCCCCAGCTGTGGTTGGGGCATGGGGCGGGGAGCTGCCCTAATGGCAACAGGCAGGAGCATGGGGAGCCGGCAGTGCCACTCCCTGCCGGGCCGCCGCCCCTGACACGCTCTCTCTGACGCCAGCGGACATTGCCCGGACCATGGGCGCCAAAACAGTGGTCGCCATCGACGTGGGCAGCCAGGACGAGACTGACCTCTGCAACTACGGCGACAGCCTCTCAGGCTGGTGGCTGCTGTGGAAACGCCTCAATCCCTGGACCCAGAAGGTCAAGGTGAGCCCTGCCCTGCCCTGCCCTGCCCTGGGGGCTTCCGTGCCCGAGCCCCCTCCAAGGGGAATCTGCCCCATCTCTCCTGCTGCCTGCAGGCACGTCCCCCCAGCCACCTGGGCCGCACCTGACACATGCTGCAGGCCGGGGGGGCATGTGAGGGGAGGCAGGCGGGCCCCACCCACCCAGGGCTGGGGCTTTTCACCATCCCTCTCCCCTTCTGTGACTCTGCCCTCTACCCCAAGGGCAGCGACAGCCCTTGGTGCTGGCAGGGTCCCTTCCACCACAGCCCCTGCCTCCCAGGGCTGCTCCTGCCTGAGCATGCGGGCCTGCCTTGGCAGCCAGGTGGCTTCCCTCAGGCTGGCTGGGCACAGTCACTCCTGATGCCCCAGGAGCAGTTGCTGGGATCCGGCTCCAGCCACTCAGCTGGACTGAGCCAGCTGGAGGGGAGTCAGACCTGCAGAAAGTAGGAGAGACTGTCCCTTGCAGCCTCCTGCCCCAGGATGCTGTCCCAGGTGGGGCTGATCCAGCCCCTTGCAGGACACTCCTGTTTTTCCCCACACACATACAGGTGCCCGACATGGCGGAGATCCAGTCACATCTGGCCTATGTGTTGTGTGTGCGCCAGCTGGAGGTAGTAAAGTTGAGCTCCTACTGCGAATACATTCGCCCGCCCATCGACCACTTCAAAACCATGGACTTTGGCAAGTTCAACGAGATCTACGTGAGTCCAGATGGCCTGGGCCGTGAGGGTGGGGAGTGTGGGAGGCCCTGATTGGGGGGGTGTCTGTGCTCAGCTGGGGGCGGGGAGGTGGGAGGCCCTGATTTGGACCCTGGGCTGCACTGGCCTGGGGGTGAGAGGCCCTGATCTGGTGGGGGGGGTGTCTGTGCTCGGGCAGGGGTGGAGAGGGTGGGAGGCCCCAATCTGGGGTGCCAGGGGAGGGTCTGTGCTCGGCCGGGGGTGGGGCAGGTGGGAGGTCCTGATCTGGGGGGAGGGTGGGGTCTGTGCTCAGCAGGGTATGGGAGGCTGGGGGCTGCGCTTGGCCGGGGTGGGTGGGAGGCCCCAATCTGGGCCATGGGCTGTGCCCAGGTAGGGAGAGGCCCTGTGTGTGTTCTCCGCTCAGCCACTGACTGGGCTGTAGTCTGAGTTCACACTTGTCCTGCTGGTCCTTCTTGGCCCTGAGCTCTCTGGCCTGAGGGCAAGGGCCCACCATGACAGCAGCACTGCTGCCCCCTCCTGCCCCTTGGTGGCTGGCTGGGCCCCATTCTCCCCGGGGGCTGGGGCTGTGCCATCACACGGTGTCTTCTCCTTCCAGGATGAGGAGAAGAGTCTGCGGCACCGCAACTCCCCGCCCCAGGAGTGAGCCCAGCCGCCTGCTCCCGCACTGGGACAGATGGAGCCTGCAGGCCCAGGGCTGGCACTTGGAGACTGCGGCCTGCATGTAGCTGGGGCACTGGAGCCTATCCTGCGCTAGATCCCCCCGGCCTGCATCTGCTGCTGGAGTCCTGAGGCCAGCCTGGTTCCACTCAGTTAATGGCCAGGGTTCTGCTGGGGTCAGCAGCCCTTCTGCATCTTCCAGTATGCAGTGGGACCTGGCCTGGACGCACCGCAGGGTGGAGGGGCGGCCACTAGGCCCAGCACTCTCCATCAGCTAGTACTTGACCCAGGCCAGCGCTGCTGCAGTTCCAGGGGGGCCCTCAGCTAACCGCTGTATCAGTTGCAGGCCTATTGTTGGATTATATTGAAGTTCTGTATTAAAATCACAAATGAGTTTGATTCCCCATAGTTTAAATTCCAGGGTATTACTAATTAAGAGGTCTCTTGGTTTTGGTTTTGTTTCCCTCTCTGGGTAAAACTTGCAAGCTGCTAATTGTGTTAGTACATTCTAAGACAGAGTCCGTTCTCAAAGCAATTCTTTGTAACAACTACTCACACGGAGGGAGACTCAAAGCAATACTCTGTAACAACAGAAACAGCACCCAGAGACTCCCCGCCCTTTTGTTGTATTCATCTCGCTTTGTTAACAATTGTGATTAAAATAGAGATAGGATGTGGATGGATGCTTGGTGTGGATAATAACTGAATGATCAGGGAGGTGCCAGCCTAAGAATCCAGTGTCCATCGGCTGAAGAAGGCGCCAAGTGGAAATAACCAGAGGACCCCCGGAGGGCAGACTGGAATCCACCCAACAGCCTCAAGAATGGGAGAACCAAAGAACAAGATAACATCTGGCAGCACGGAGCCGTCAGGAATGTGCCATCTGCTGATTGATTCAGCAATAGCATGATGAAGCAATTCCCACAGACTGGCCTAAGAAGAAATTCCTATAAAAATGGACTCTAGAAAGTGAGAACTTTGGGGTCTGCTTCTGCAAACCACCTTCCAGGAGCGTCAGATGTGCATCTGACAAGGCCCTGCTCCCTCCTCATATCCAGGCCACCTGGCCAGTGGCTTGGCATGAGCAACTCTAAGGCTGGTAACTATGATAACAACCTTGCAGAACCTCTGTGTGTGTGTGTGTATAAATATGAAATTGAATGGAATGTTATAGCTATAACTAACTGCTTACTGTGATTCTTTCTGTATTCACAATAAATGTGGCATTTTGCCTTTTCCCCTTTAATAAGATCCTGCTGGTTTTTATTATATTGGTATAACACTATGCTGCTCGGTCCAAGGCCCTGCATCGCTTCAGGGACAGCAGGGCCCAGTCCAGCAGCCTCTGCTGGTAGGGGGTGGGGATGAGGGCAGGATGCTGGGGCAGGCCTACCCCAGCCCCTCCCCGCCACACACACGAGGGCCCATAGCCCTTCCTTGCTGCTCCCTTCACCTGCCCTCTGCCTGCCTCATGGAGGGCCATGGGGTGCAGCTGGCAGCCAGGGCCATGCACACTTCCCCCATGGCCCTATGCCTGCACACTCCTTGCTGGGTGCCAGGGCTCAGCTCCTGGCCGCGTGCTGCTGCATGACCTACTCAAGTGAGGGGGGGTTTGCAAGATGGGGTGAGGCAGATGCCCCCAGCTTCTGCCGGCTTCTCTTCCCCTGGATTGCCACCTGGGGTCCTGAACACCACACTGAGTCCAGAACCTGGGAGTCCTACGTCTCCCTACCCAGGCTGAGTGCTTTGGTGAAAACACTGCCTCTCCCTCCTCCCCTACATGCACTGTGTATGGGGCAGTGTCATTTCCCTCTTGCCCTCCTCCGCATTGCTTCTTTGGGACATGCCCCTCAGCATCTCTCCTGCAGCTGCTTCTCCTTCCCAGCCCCACCTGACACCCCTAGAGAGGGCCTGGGCTTTCTGGGGGGCAGAGCTGGGCCCTGCACTCAGTATCAGGGATCAGCAGGGCCTGCTATAGCCCCAGCTTGCCTGGCTTGTAGGGGAAGCCAGGGGACCCATGGCCAGGGGGTGGTGGGTGATTTAGGCCAGAGCCTTGCTCCCTGGCTGTGTGTAACTCTGCCAGGTCAGGCTGCTATTCCTGGGCTCAGCAGACATGCCCCCCCCCTGGCTCCTGGGTACCCCCACATTCCTGGCTGAGCTGCTGGGATGCTGTTTGCACCTCCCTCCAGGCACCCCATCACTGTCATGGAGCCCCCAACCCAAGGACCAGGACCCATGTAGCCCCAGCTTCTGCAATTAACCTTGGTCTAGTAGCAGCAAGGAGAAATTGCAGCCACCTGGTGGGCAGTTGGCCATGGCTGAGCAGGCCCCATGCCCCTGTCAGCTGCTTGGCCCGGCTCTCCTCTCAGCTACTCCCCGGTTACTGCCCTTGGATCACTGCACGGGTGGCCTCCCACCTGCCCTAGGGGCCTCCCTCTGGCTCAGGAGATGCGGCCCAATCTGGCTCCCAGCAGGGCCCAGTGGGAGTCCAGGAGCTGTGTGACGAAGTGGGACTCTTCTTAATGTTTCCTCTGAATAGTATGGGGGTGCCTCAGTTTCCCCTAGGCAGTCCTTAAGTATCTAGGTGGTGGGGTAAGGGTGTATGATCATTGCAGAGCCCTAGAGGGCCGGTGTGTGCAGGAGTCTGGACACAGAGAATGGCCGACACCCTGTTTCCTGGCAACTGATGGCCTGGGCCCTTCCCCCCTGGGAGGTGAGAGCTAAAGGGTTGGAGAACAAAGGAATCAGGTGACCACCTGGCCCGGGGAAAGGAACAAAGCCCAGAGGAGGAGGGGCTGGAGGGAGTGTCAGTTTGGGGCTGGCTGGGACATGGAGTGAAGTGCAGACGTGGTTGTCTGGCTCACGGCCCCCCAAAATGGACCCAGCTGAGGGGTCCCGTTCTCTGCACCTGCAAGCTCTGTTTTAGACCATGTTCCTGTCGTCTAATAAACCTTCTGTTTTACTGGCTGGCTGAGAGTCACGTCTGACTGCGAAGTTGGGGTGCAGGACCCTCTGGCTTCCCCAGGAGCCCCGCCTGAGCGGACTCACTGGGGGGAAGCACACGGAGGGGCAGAGGATGCTGAATGCTCCGAGGTCAGACCCAGGAAGGTGGAAGCTGTGTGAGCTGTGTGTCCTGAAGACAGGCTGCTCACAGAAAGGCGACTACCCCAGAGTCCTGACTGGCTTCATGGGGAGCAGTTCCAGAGCATCGCCCAGGGACTCCGTGACAACTGGTGCCAGCGGTGGGATGTACTGCACCCCGTGGATGGCGCTTCCTGCAGTAAGTGACTGGGGAGCAGTAACACGAAGGGGGATCGCCGAGGACCAGGCCTGCTGAAGGCTCAGAGAGGAGCGGTTTCGGGGGGCGGTTAACCCCTGGGAGTGTGTGACCAGCGAGAAGGACTGTGCAGTAATGGGGTCCCCCTGGGGACTGCAGTGAGCAGTCTCAGGGGCGGAGGAGCCTGCAGCTTGGCCCGGGGAGAGAGAAGGACTTTTGCAGTAACAGGGTTCCCCTGGGGATTGCAGTGAGCAGTCCAAGGGGCGGAGGAGTCTGAAGCTCGACCCTGGCAAAGAGGTGGTGACCTCGAGAAGGGCTGGCACACTAGGGGTTCTCCCTGGAAACCGTGGGGAGCTGAGAACACACGGGCCTGTGAGTCCACAACAACTTGGGAGGAGCGGAGTGATGGTCTGTCACCGTCTCCTTAAGAAGGACATTGTAACCCTGTGCAAAAAGAGAGGGTTGAGCGTTGGAAAGTTCACCAAAGCACAGTTAATCGTGCAGCTGGAGGAGGATGACCGCTCTAAGGAACAGATTCCTGACCCCCAGTGGGGCTATAGCAGGATCTGGGAGCAGCTGGAGTGGTAGCCAGGCATCCCCAAGACTCCTGTCCCCGACCAGACGAGGGTCTTCACGATCGGGTTCCCCATCGGGGGATCGGAGATGGACGGGATTGGAGCTGAGTCCGAGGGAGCAAGAGGACTGTGGGAGACAGCGAGAGCCCGAGAAAGAGCTGCAGAAGCAGCAGCAGCATGAACTGGTGGTGGTGGGGCGGAGAGGCCTAGGGGACCTCCCCGGGGTGAGTGGGGATAGACCCCAGGGGGCCAGTTCCGCAGGGAACCTCGAGACTAAATTGCTGCCCCTGGTTAAGGAGGGGGGGATGTGGATGCCACCTCACTGCCTTTGAGCAGGCTGGCGATTTGAACCAAGGGGACCCTGCGGAAAAGCCCCGGTGTCTAGCTCCCTTGCTGGGTCCCAAGGCCATAGACTCCGTCATCCAGATGGGTGGGGATGTGGACAGGCTCCCACTCCTGGTCCCAACCTATATGTCTGTGTGGAGTTTCCTGGGGCCAGGCCCCTCGGATCTCCAGTGGGAGCAGAAGGTGATGGTCAATGGGGAGACATTCTTGGGGTGGCCAAAGGGCATGGGCTGCATAAACCTTCCCACATGCGGCCTGCGAGTGCTATCGACCACCCCCGACCTAAGGGAGGGCGTGAAACTGGAAGGGCCTGGTGTAACTCCTACCAAGGAAGGCTGGGGCATCCATGGGAACGTTGGTGGCTTCGAACTTCCCCAGGTCACCAGCTAAAGTGACCCCGCTCAGTTCGATCTCGAAGGGGGGAGAGATGTGACGAAGTGGGACTCTTCTTAATGTTTCCTCTGAATAGTATGGGGGTGCCTCAGTTTCCCCTAGGCAGTTCTTAAGTATCTAGGTGGTGGGGTAAGGGTGTATGATCATTGCAGAGCCCTAGAGGGCCGGTGTGTGCAGGAGTCTGGACACAGAGAATGGCCGACACCCTGTTTCCTGGCCACTGATGGCCTGGGCCCTTCCCCCCTGGGAGGTGAGAGCTAAAGGATTGGAGAACAAAGGAATCAGGTGACCTCCTGGCCCGGGAAAGGAACAAAGCCCAGAGGAGGAGGGGCTGGAGGGAGTGTCAGTTTGGGGCTGGCTGGGACATGGAGTGAAGTGCAGACGTGGTTGTCTGGCTCACGGCCCCCCAAAATGGACCCAGCTGAGGGGTCCCGTTCTCTGCACCTGCAAGCTCTGTTTTAGACCATGTTCCTGTCGTCTAATAAACCTTCTGTTTTACTGGCTGGCTGAGAGTCACGTCTGACTGCGAAGTTGGGGTGCAGGACCCTCTGGCTTCCCCAGGAGCCCCGCCTGAGCGGACTCGCTGGGGGGAAGCACACGGAGGGGCAGAGGATGCTGAATGCTCCGAGATCAGACCCAGGAAGGTGGAAGCTGTGTGAGCTGTGTGTCCTGAAGACAGGCTGCTCACAGAAAGGCGACTACCCCAGAGTCCTGACTGGCTTCATGGGGAGCAGTTCCAGAGCATTGCCCAGGGACTCCGTGACAAGCTGTCCCCCAGCTTTGCTCTAGGAAGCCTCCACTATATGGAAAAGCTTAGGCCTGCCCAGAGACCCAAACTGCAGGGTCCCCCCGTTACTGCAACCCCCAAGAGCCCCCTCCCCCAGGCACTAGGCCCCTAGCACAGAGACACCCCTCAGCTGGGCACCTGTGATGCTCACACTAAATCCAGGGCCAAGGCACCCATGCAGCATGCAGGCCCCATCACCGGGAATCGATGCTCCAGGGGTTAACGGCCAGGGTGCCTGCTGCCAGTGACCAGGCCCACAGTAGCATGCAGCAGAGCTGGTGCCCCTCAGCCTGCTGCCTAGCGGGGAGTGTTCAGGTCTAGGGAGCTGGAACTATGAGGAGCTGCGGCTCCTAGGAAAGCCAAGACCCAATCGCTGCCCCTTTCCACCAGACCTGGGCACAGACCCCCTGGCCTGAAGCCATCTCCCCTCTGCTCATTGTCAGCCCGCCTTGCTGACACCAGGCAGTGGCTGCCTGGCCGTGCTGCTGCAGCCATGTCCCACCCCACAGGTGGCAGATGAGGCATAAAGCTGATCTGGGGCTCTGGGCCCATAAGCAAGGCCCCGAGTACCCAGGCCTGCCGCAGGCCGTTCTGCAGCAGCTTTAGACACTTCCAGGCAGAGGAAATGCAGAGCCCGCGCAGGGCCACAGCGGGCTGGTGATTTCCACAGGCAGCTGACGGCAGTGTCCTCATGCAGACTGGTCTCGCAGCGCAGCAGGATTGTGGCCAGAGCCAACAGAGCCCCGTCCCACCTGGCGGCCGGAGAAACTGGGATGGAAGAGAGGGCATGCTGCGGGGCTGCAAGCTGAACAGAACCCTCCCGCTGCGGTGCTAAGAGCTGGGAAGCAAAACAGTCACTGACAGTGCAAAGGATCATGCCCTGCTGAGACGAGGGAGACAGCTAGCTCCTCTCAGAGTGACTGGCGCGGAGCAGGGAGGTGGCACTGCCCACGTTCACACACAATGTGGTGACAACAAAAGCCCCCAGAGAGACATTTCTCCAAAACGGAGCCAGGATGTGGCAGCACCAATGAAGACCTAGCAACACCGGGTGCCTGTGCCCAGCTGGCATTCCCCTCGGGAGCGCTTGGTGCAGTCAGGCCATGGGGCCCAGCCTGCCCGCTGCAGACATGACACAGGGCCCCTGGGAATTTCACAGGTTTATTTTCACTTTGTAACAAAACATTTTAGAAAATTCATTAGAAGCTGCTCCCGCAGCCAGCCCCCCCATCCCTCCACCCAGCCCCTCCCGTTTCCCACAAGCCTGCATTGAGTGCTGGCGTCCCCCTGCTTCTGTTCCCCAGCCCCGCACACGTCTGGGCAGCTGCAGGGCGGGCTTTGGCTTGGCTGGGCCACACCGCAGGGCCCAGGGTGCTGGAGCAGCAGCCCGGGCAGCACCAGCCAGCAAGAGGGGAGAAAAATGGGGTCAGGCACTGCCTGGGCACAGCCCCCATTCCCTGAGCCCCACCCCTGAGCAGGGCCCCACCTGCAGGAAGCTCTGCCCCCATGTTTGCTACCTGGGCTGGAGAAACCATGACTGGTGGCAGCAGCTTCACTCGCTCTCAGTACCTGGACAGGCAACGCAGGCCTGGCCCAGCCAGCCCCATTCCTGGCAGTGGGCGGGGGAGTGGCCACGCACAAGTATGGACTCTGGTCAGGGCCAGACCAGGCCAGGACCATCCCAGCATGAGGGGGGTGGGAGTCACCGGCTGCCAGTGATGTCCCGGGGGCTGGGATGTCACTCAGCAGCGTGCACCCGCTGGTGCAGCAGGAGGTTGGAGCTGCGGGTGTAGCCGCGCCCGCACTGCCCGCAGCGGAAGGGGCAGGCTCCGGCATGGGAGCGCTGGTGGCGAAGCAGGGCCGAGCGGTGGCGGAAGCGGCGCCCGCAGCGGGGGCAGGCGTGCGGTTTCTCACCCGTGTGCCGCCGGCGGTGCTCCACCAGGCTGGCCAGCTGGGCAAAGTGGCACCCGCACTGGGCACAGGGGTAGGGGCGCTCCCCGCTGTGTGCCCGCTGGTGCGCTGCCAGGGCTGAACGGTGCCCAAAGGCTCGGCCGCACTGGCTGCAGCCGAACGGCTGCTCCCCGCTGTGTGTGCGCCCGTGCTCCCGGAGGTGTGCCAGCTGGGCAAAGCACCGCCCGCACTCGGCACAGGCGTGGGGTCGGGCGCCTGCGTGGCCCCGCTGGTGCCGCAGGAGGTTGGCACGGTCGGCGAAGGCGCGGCCGCAGTCCGGGCAGGCGTGGGGGCGCTGGCCAGCGTGGGCACTGCGCTGGTGCTGCCGCAGGTAGGAGCTCTGGGTGTAGCCGCGCCCGCACTCCCCGCAGCGGAAGGGGCGCTCGCCCGTGTGCACCAGCTGGTGCCGCAGCAACGTGGCGCTCAGGGCAAAGGCCTTGCCGCAGACCGGGCAGGGGAAGGGGCGCTCGCCCGTGTGCGCTAGCCGGTGCCGGAGCAGGTGGGCTCGCTGGCGGAAGCGGCGAGGGCAGTCAGGGCAGGCGTGGGGGCGTTCGACGCTGTGGGTCTGCAGGTGCCGTGCCAGCGTGGAGCGCAGCCCGAAGCTCTTGCCGCAGCGACCGCAGGTGTGAGGGCGCTGGCTGGCGTGGGCGCCCTGCTGGTGCTGCGTCAGGTGGGCGCTCTGCCGGAAGCTCTGCCCGCACTCCCCGCAGCGGTAGGGGCGCTCGCCGGTGTGCACGCGCTGATGCACCAGCAGCGCCGAGCTGCCCGCGAAGGCCTTGCCGCACACCGGGCAGGGGAAGGGGCGCTCGCCCGTGTGCGCCCGCTGGTGCGTGGCCAGCGCCGCGCGGTCGCAAAAGCCTTTGCTGCAGGTGGTGCAGACGTAGGGCCTCTCGCTCGCATGGAGGAGCTGGTGCCTTGTCAGCGTGGCGCTCTGCCGGAAGCTCTTCCCACACTCGCTGCATTTAAAGGGCCACCTGGCTGCGGGGTCTCTGTGCCGCGCCGGCTCTGCAGCAGCGCTACCTCCCGGCACAGCCTCCTCCGCCCTGGCCCTGCCTCCTCGCACAGCTGCCTCTGCCCCCGCAGCCGGGTCTTCGTGCCACGCTCCCCTCACCAGCTCCACACCAGTGCTGCTGCTGCCCCTTCCCGGAGCAGCATCCTCTGCCCCAGCCACGCTCGCCAGCCTCTCACCTGCAGGAACAAATGGGCAATCGGGCATGAGCCGTCCCCACAGGAGGCCAGCTAGGACAGGGCCCCTGAGGCACCACCCACGTGGCCCCCGCCCCCCCGGAGCCGGTTTCCACACACCTCTTGCAGCTTTTTCAGGCGGCTGCAGACTCAGGCAGGCGTCAGCACCACCCAGCTCAGGTTCACAAGCCTTTCTTTGCCTCTGTGTAGGCTGGAATTATTATTTGCATTTTCAGGGAGAGCCAAGACACGGCTCTCATCTGGTTCTGGGGGCCGTGGTGCACACAGATCAGGGAGAGGGTGGTGACAACCTCTGAGAGGAGCTGGGCCAGGAGGGCTTGCAGGGGTGGCTTTGGGGGGGTCCCATCTGCCCCCATCCCTCTCAGCTGGGCTTATTGATCCCCCACCTGTTTGGGAGCCGGGCCAGCTCTCATCGTCCTCGCCTTTGCTGAGATCTGGGACTTGCAGCTCTTCCCCTAGCTCCATCCAGTATTGGGATTGGGGCCCTGCTGGGAGAGAACGGAGCAGGTGGGATCCAGCTAAATACCCACCCAGCTCAGCGTTCATCTGCCACTCTGGGCTGGCATGGACAGAACAGCCAGGAAACACCTGTGGAAACACAGGAGGGTCAATTCAGACACAAACAATCAGAGTGGAGGGGAGACGACCCCACGGACTCCCCGAGCCATGGTGCCAGCGAGGCCCCACAGCCGTTCACTAACACAGGGGTATAAAAGTCCCCTGCCAGCTTCAGACTTGAACCAAACTGGCTCCGTGCAGCGCCAGGACTGAGCCTCTGAACGGAACTGGTAGGAAACAGTTGGCCTGGCTAATGCCACCCTGTGTGGTGAACACCAACTCCGTGCAAAAGAGCAAGCCAGGGAAGCGCCCATGTCCTGTGAGCCAACAGCCCCCCCGGGGACCCCACTGCATGGAGCAGAGAGCCAGCAATCCCCTCGGTCACAAGAGGGTGGCAGAGACTCCTGCACTTTCCAGAGCAGACCGCGTACTCAGGCCCTGCAGGGGAAACAGACCACGGCCCTCCAGAAAGAGCCCCAAACCAGCCTCAGAGCGCACAGCCTGGCCATCAGAGCTCTACAGGGAACAGCTCTGTGGTCTTCTGAGCCACAGAGCCCTGAGCGCGCTCGTGCTGGAGACATCTGACAGCATCACACCACTGGATTCGACCTAGGGAGGAAGTGCCTCACACTAATGAGGAAACCCCCCTCGCTCCACAGCACACCCAGGGACCCCTGCCGCTAGGACAGCACCCCAGCTCCTTGGCACAAGGAGCGTCTTCGTTCTGGGCTTGTGCAGGGCCCGGTGCCATAAGGCCTGATCTCCAAATGGCTCCGAGTACTACCATGGGCCAAAGAGCAATCACCAGCTGGTGCTGCCATTGCAAAGCAGCACCTCTCCCGATACCCCCAATCATAGAACTGGAAGGGACCTCGGGAGGTCATCTAGTCCAGTCCCCTGCACTCATAGCAGGAGTGAGCATTATCCCTGACGGGTTTGTCTAACCTGCTCCTAAAAATCTCCAGTGATGGAGATTCCACAGCCTCCCTAGGCAATTGATTCCACTGCTTAACTACTCTGACAGGTAGGAAGTTTTTCCTAATGTCCAACCTAAACTGCCCTTGCTGCAATTTAAGCCCATTGCTGCTTTATCCTCAGGGTTAAGGAGAACAATTTACCTCCCTCCTCCTGGTAACAGCCTTTTATGTACTCGAAAATGGGGAGCATGTCCCCCCTCAGTCTTTTCTTTTCCAGACTAAACGAACCCAGTTTTTTCAATCTTCCCTCATAAATCATGTTTTTTAGACCTTTAATCATTTTTGTTGCTTTTCTCCAATTTGTCCACATCTTTCCTGAAAGGTGGTGCTCAGAACTGGACACAATACTCAGCTGAGGGCATATCAATGTGGAGTAGAGTGTAAGAACTACTTCTTGAGTCTTGCTTACAACACTCCTGCGAATACATCCCGGAACGACGTTTGCTTTTTTTGAAACAGTGTTACATTGTTGATTCATATTTAGCTTGTGATCCACTCTGACCCCCAAATCCCTTTCCGCAATACTCCTTCCTAGGCAGTCATTTCCCAGTTTGTATGCGCGCAACTGATTGTTCCTTCCTAAGGGGAGTACTTTGCATTTGTTCGTATTGAATTTCATCGTATTTACTTTAGACCATTTTTCCAGATCATTTTCAATTTTAATCCTATCTTCCAAAGCACTTGCAACCCCTCTCTGCTTGGTATCGTCCACAAACATTATTAGTGCACTCTCTGCGCCATCATCTAAGTCACTGAAGATATTGAACAGAACCAGACAGAACTGTAACCCTAACCCAGAACTGATCCTCCCCACCCCCCAAACACACACACAGGTCACACCGCCTCCCCCCATACCCCTGCACAGACACCAGTCACAGGCACCCCTCACACGTACACACAGAGCTCTGCACAGAGAGCAGCCAACCCCCCCCCATACACACTCCTGCACAGACACAGATCACCCCCCCACACACACACACCCCGAGCCCTGCACAGACAGGGGTCACCCCCCCACACACACACACACCCCCTACACACACAGAGCTCTGCACAGAGAGCAGCCAACCCCCCCCCCATACACACTCCTGCACAGACACAGATCACCCCCCCACACACACACACCCTGCACAGACACCGATCACACACACACACACCCTTCACACACAGAGCCCTGCACAGAGAGCAGCCAACCCCCCATACACACTCCTGCACAGACACAGATCACCCCCCCACACACACACACCCCGAGCCCTGCACAGACAGGGGTCACCCCCCCACACACACACACACCCCCTACACACACAGAGCTCTGCACAGAGAGCAGCCAACCCCCCCCCCATACACACTCCTGCACAGACACAGATCACCCCCCCACACACACACAGTCCTGCACAAAGAGCAGCCAACCCCCACACACACCCCTGCACAGACACCGATCACACACACACACCCCGAGCCCTGCACAGACAGGGGTCACCCCCACACACACACACACACCCCCTACACACACAGAGCCCTGCACAGAGAGCAGCCAACCCCCCCCCCTACACACTCCTGCACAGACACAGATCACCCCCCCACACACACACACCCCGAGCCCTGCACAGACAGGGGTCACCCCCCACACACACACACACCCCCTACACACACAGAGCCCTGCACAGAGAGCAGCCAACCCCCCCCCATACACACTCCTGCACAGACACAGATCACCCCCCCACACACACACAGTCCTGCACAAAGAGCAGCCAACCCCCACACACACCCCTGCACAGACACCGATCACACACACACACCCCGAGCCCTGCACAGACAGGGGTCACCCCCCCCCCCCCCACACACACACACCCTGCACAGACACCGATCACACACACACACACCCTTCACACACAGAGCCCTGCACAGAGAGCAGCCAACCCCCCATACACACTCCTGCACAGACACAGATCACCCCCCCACACACACACACAGTCCTGCACAAAGAGCAGCCAACCCCCACCCCTGCACAGACACCGATCACACACACACACACACCCCGAGCCCTGCACGGACAGGGGTCACCCCCCCACACACACACCCCGAGCCCTGCACAGACAGGGGTCACCCCCCCACACACACACACACCCCCTACACACACAGAGCCCTGCACAGAGAGCAGCCAACCCCCCCCCCTACACACTCCTGCACAGACACAGATCACCCCCACACACACACACAGTCCTGCACAAAGAGCAGCCAACCCCCACCCCTGCACAGACACAGATCACCCCCCCACACACACACACCCCGAGCCCTGCACGGACAGGGGTCACCCCCCCCAGCGCACCGTACCAGCTGTCCCGGAGCCGGCGGGGCAGATCCGCGGGCTGCAGCCGTGCACCCCACCGTGGAGCGGCCTGGCTGCTGGAGGGCGCCTGCCCGCCCCACACGCTGAGCCAGCTGCGGGCGGGGGAGCGGACCGGGCTGCCCGCGGCGTGCCCAGAGCTGCCCGGGAGCAGCCCGGCCCCGCTTCCGCCCCCTCCGCCCGGCCCCGCGCCGCGGGGGCTCAGCCGCCCGGCCCCTCCCGCCCCAGCGCGAGCACTTCCAATGCCCGCCCCGCCGCCGAAGGACCCGGCCTCCCCGAGCTCCGGCCGCAGCCCGCGCCCTCCGCCCCGCTCGGCTCCAGCCTGGCCTCGGCTGTTTACCAGGGGCCTCGCCCGCCGGCGGCCGGGGCTCCGTGCAGCGCGGGGACGCCGAGCGGCCGCACGAAGCAGCAATGCCGGGGAAGGGCTCCCTGCCTGTCCCCGCCGGGCTGCCCCGCTCCTGACACCCGCTTCCCCCCCCCAGGCCCGGCTCCCGTGGAAATCACCGCTCCTTACTGCTAGCTCCGGACAAGAGCCCGTGTCCCGCAAGGCCACCAGCGTCCCGGGCCGGCCTGCGACTCATCAACTGCCCGTGAATGCCACACGGAGCAGCCCGCCGGGATGTGACACGCTGGCCCCCCCACCTGACCCTTCTTGTGCTATGGAGAGAGGCGGCTACGCCCCTCCCAGAGCCCACAGAGGGGTTTCTGGCCTGACAGATGCCTTACCCCGTTTTTATTTTGGGTTTACTTTGTCCCTTCACACCCAATACCTACATACAAATCAACAACAAGCCATAGTCCGTGGGTTTCAAATCCAGCGATCATTTTTTCCACTCGCTGTAGAGGAGGAGTGCGCTCATGTCTCCCCAGTCCCCCGGGCTTGAGCGCCTGCAGGGCCTCCCCCTAAAGCCCTTCTTGGGCTTAGGTCCTTATCCGTAATTAGTCCCATAGTCTAGTAGTGGTTTCAGCTCTGACAGCAGGCCTTACTCCAGGGCTTCCCCCTGAGGCCATGTCCTCAGAGGGCATCTCAGGCCCCAGCTCTCCTACTGGGCCACTAAAGAATTCAAGTTCCCCTTCTGGGGTATCTCAAAATCCAGGCCACTTCCCACAGTGGTTAATGGCAGGTGAGGAAGACCCTGGTCCACTCGCTACCCCTGCGGATAGCAGTTGTCCATCATGCCCCTTTATCTACACCACCGCTCTAATTCCCAGGGCCGCTTCCCAGTAGCCCTACACCTTCATAGAATCATAGAATACCAGGGTTGGAAGGGACCCCAGAAGGTCATCTAGTCCAACCCCCTGCTCGAAGCAGGACCAATTCCCAGTTAAATCATCCCAGCCAGGGCTTTGTCAAGCCTGACCTTAAAAACCTCTAAGGAAGGAGATTCTACCACCTCCCTAGGTAACGCATTCCAGTGTTTCACCACCCTCTTAGTGAAAAAGTTTTTCCTAATATCCAATCTAAACCTCCCCCACTGCAACTTCCTCAGCAGCAATCAGCCCAGAGCTTCTTCTTTCCACCAGCATTGCTCTGTCTGAGGTCCAATTACTCCCTCACCCCACCACATTCCTCAAACTCTAGCAAGGACCTGATTTTATAATGGCCCTGCATTTCTTCTTATACTAAGCTGCTGGGGCCTGATTAGCTGCTCCCTTCAGCCCCTTTCTGATTGGCTGTGTCCCAAGCACCCACTCTAGGCAATTTGGAGGACCCTCTCCACTGCCCTTTTCTGGGGCAGGGAGTGGCAAGGCACAAGACCTCCAGCAGAGGGTCTGGTACACCCCTTCTGGGGACATTATACACTAGTTACAAAGGAAGGAGTTTGTTGTTTGGTGAATTAAGAACAGGAAAATGGCAACATTTATCTAAATTTGTTTCATTGTGTTAATCAAAATAATAAAACACATTATTAAAGTTGTGTGTTTTGCATGTTACACAGCAAAATTCATATGAAGACACTGCTCGGGCATAGCTGGCTCTCAAATAACCATGTTTATTAACTATGTGCAAAAATCCAAGGTCTAGCTTAACCTATCCTGAAGTTGTGAGTGATTTCTGATGGCTTCTAAAATATAGACAACAGTGAATAGCACTACAGTTCTCACAAACTCTTTGTCTTCTAGCCCTAATCCCATCACTATGGGGTCCGATCTCTGAGTCCTTCTTCAACTTCAAGTCTGTCTCAAAGCAGTAGAGTGTACGCAAACTATTTAAAGAAGTACTCTCCTAGTCCTAGATACTACACTAAGTTAAACCCGCTAGCATCCTTAGTGTTTTCGGGAGACTCGTACAGCAGCAATGTGGCTTGGTATGCGTTAATAGAGTTTGGAAACTCTATCGTATTGCTAGAATACCTATACCTCCTTTCCTCTTACATTCCCCAAACTCCATCATAGAAATGCCAGCTCTCAGTTTTCAGAGTAGCAGCCGTGTTAGTCTGTATTCGCAAAAAGAAAAGGGTACTTGTGGCACCTTAGAGTCTAACAAACATGAACATAAGCTTTCGTGAGCTACAGCTTCATCCGATGAAGTGAGCTCACGAAAGCTTATGCTCAAATAAATTTGTTAGTCTCTAAGGTGCCACAAGTACTCCAGTTCTCCGTTTGACCATGTTTGTGGAAATATATAAATATATGTACAAAGTGGTTCTCACTGTCGTATGTTATCCCGACAGCTTTGAAGCTATCATGACACCTTTGCTTTAATACATGCTACTGTTTATGCAAATAATTTTGATGATTTCTATTGAACTGATCAATAGTTGAAACATTATTTTAAATATTAATGCTACATTCAAGTTACATGGAAAAGTGCTACAGAGAGGGCAGACGAAGAATTTTGTGGGACAGTGGTGTAATCATGCAGGATTTACATACTGCTTGCTATTTTAACAGATTTACAGCTCAAGCACTGGGGTAACAGTTTAAGTCAGTGGCTCTCAACCTTTCCAGACTAATGAACCCCTTTCAGGAGTCTGATTTGTCTTGCGCACCCCAAGTTTCACCTCACTTAAAAACTACTTGCTTACAAAATCAGACATAAAAATACAAAAGTGTCATAGCCACACTATTACTGAAAAATTGCTGACTGTCTCATTTTTGCCATATAATTATAAAATAAATCAACTGGAATGGAAATATTGTACTTACTTGTCAGTGTACGACATATAGAGCAGTCTAAACAAGCCATTGTATGAAATTTTAGTTTGTACTGACTTCACTAGTGCTTTTTATGTAGCCTGTGGTAAAACTAGGCAAATATCTAGATGAGTTGATGTACCCTGGGGACACCTCTGCGTACCTCCAGTACACACATACCCCTGGGTGAGAACCACTTATGTGATTCTCAAGTGTAGGGACTGAAAACAGCCAAAGGAAAGGTTACAATTTTATTATTTTCTGTTTGTTTATTTTGGGTAAAGGAAACAGAACAAAAGTAAAGCAAAAACAGGAGAATCAGCAGAGCAACTGCAAAGCTAGAGCTGGCCAAATTGGAGAGTGACAAATCAAGACAGAAGCATGAACGCCAGAACTGTTTAGCTGAGCAGGAAGCCAAAGAGTGTGAACACCAAAACTGGGAAGCAGGAGCCCAGGAGCGGGAGGCAGAAAAGCAGCAGCAAGAAGAAGCATACTGATGGGCTGTGGAAGCAGAAGCAGCTGCACACCAATGATCCATGGCCCTTCCTTCACCACCAGGCTCAGCATCACCTTTCTCACAGCTTGACTAAATGTTGAGGTGTAACCTTCAGAAGGAGCCATTGCAAAGGTTCCCTGGACTATAAAAGAGAAGGCCAAAGACCCCCAAATGATCTCTTTCACCTAAGAAGACAAAGGAGCCAGCACTTTGGCTTCTAGAGGAGATTCTGACCGAAGGTGGGAGGGACAGCCGCCATCCTGCTGGAAGACTTTGGGTGAGAAAAGCCATCTTGAACAAAGGCTGTATCTTGCTAGGTTCAGTTTTAGTCACTGGAAAGCGTTTCACTTTTATCTGTTTGAAACCACTTCTGCCTTTATCTCTTATACCTGAACTCACATCAAATCCTATCTTCTTTTGTTACTAAACTTGTTTTACTTTTGAGCTAAACCAACAGTGCTGTATTTGAATAAAAAGTGTAGCTAACTCCACTGAATGTGGCAAGCTGTGCATTTTGTCTCTTTAGAGGAGGAAACAGACCTTATTTTCCTCTGAATGCTGCAGGAGAGGGCTGGACATCGCAGAGCACATAGGTTTGAGACGGGAGGTGTGCTGGGGTCACCTGCTAACATCAGCCAAGTCAGGAAGCCAAGAGTATGTCTGTGAAAAGTGGTGGCAGGCTGTTGGATACAAAATGGCTGAATCAGAGCTATACATGAATGAGAGAGGTAAATAGTGGTGTCCCCCCACCGCAGGGTTCTGTACTGGGCCCAGTCCTATTTGACATATTCATAAATGATCTGGAAAAAGGGGTAAACAGTGAAGTGGCAAAATTTGCAGATGATACAAAACTACTCAAGACAGTTTGGTCCCAGGCAGACTGCAAAGAGCTACAAAAGGATCTCTCAAAACTGGGTGACTGGGCAAGAAAATGGCAGATCAAATTTAATGTTTATAAATGCAAAGTAATACACACTGGAAAACATAATCCCAACTATACATATAAAATGATGGGGTATAAATTAGCTGTTACCACTCAGATCTTGGAGTCATTGTGGATAGTTCTCTGAAAACATCCACTCAATGTGCAGTGGCAATTGAAAAAATGAACAGAATGTTGGGAATCGTTAAGAAAGGGACAGATAATAAGACAGAAAATATCATATTGCTTCTATATGAATCCATGGTACGGCCACATCTTGAATACTGCATGCAGATGTGGTTGTCCCATCTCAAAAAAGATATATTGGAATTGGAAAAGGTTCAGAAAAGGGCAACAGAAATGATTAGGGGTATAGAATGGCTGCCATATGAGGAGCGATTAATAAGATTGGGAATTTTCAGCTTGGAAAAGAGAGGACTAAGGGGGGGATATGACAGAGGTCTATAAAATCATAACTGGTGTGGAGAAAGTAAATAAGGAAGTGTTATTTACTCCTTCTCATAACACAAGAACTAGGGGTCACCAAATGAAATTAATAGGCAGCAGATTTAAAACAAACAAAAAGAAGTATTTTTTCACATAATACACAGTCAACCTGTGGAACTCCTTGCCGGAGGATGTTGTGAAGGCCAAGGCTATAACAGGATTAAAAAAAGAACTAGATAAGTTCATGGAAGATAGGTCCATCAATTGCTATTAGCCAGGATAGGCAGGGATGGTGTCCCTAGCCTCTGATTGTCAGAAGCTCTCTGGGGCACCTGGCATTGGCCACTCTCAGAAGACAGGATACTGGGCCAGATAGACATTTGGTCTGACCCAGTATGGCTGTTCACATGTTTTTATGTTCTCATGTACAGTACACATGTCACGGAGTCCCTGGGCGATGCTCTGGAACTGCTCCCCATGAAGCCAGTCAGGACTCTGGGGCAGTCGCCTTTCTGTGAGCAGCCTGTCTTCAGGACACACAGCTCACACTGCTTCCACCTCCCTGGGTCTGACCTTGGAGCATTCAGCATCCTCTGCCCCTCCATGTGCTTCCCCCAGCGAGTCCGCTCAGGCAGGGCTCCTGGGGAAGCCAGAGGGTCCTGCACCCCAACTTCACAGTCAGACGTGACTCTCAGCTAGCCAGTAAAACAGAGATTTATTAGATGACAGGAACATGGTCTAACACAGAGCTGGTAGGTGCAGAGAACAGGACCCCTCAGCTGGGTCCATTTTGGGGGGCAGTGAGCCAGACAACCACGTTTGCCCTTCACTCCATGTCCCAGCCAGCCCCAAACTGAAACTCCCTCCAGCCCCTCCTCCTCTGGGCTTTGTTTCTTTCCTGGGCCAGGTGGTCACCTGATTCCGTTGTTCTCCAACCCTTCAGCTTTCACCTTGCAGGGGGGGAAGGGCCCAGGCCATCAGTGGCCAGGAAACAGGGTGTTGGCCATTCTCTGTATCCAGACCCCTGCACACACCTGCCCTCTAGGGCTCTGCAGTGATCATACACCCTTACCCCACCACCTAGATACTTAAGAACTGCATAGGGGAAACTGAGGCACCCCACAATATTTGGAGGAAACATTAAGAACAGTCCCACTTCGTCACAACACAGAACACAGTGCATGCTGGTTGAAGGCTGTGTACCCCCAGGCAGGCAGCCACAGGAGCAGAAGCATTTTGGGGCACGTAGGGTTATAATACCAGCAGTGACACAACATCTCACTGAGCTGAAATGCACTCCAGAACGTGGCACTAATCCTTATTTGAAACTGCATTGTAAATATGAATGCCATATTCAGGTTACATGAAAAATGCTCCAGAGAGGTCAAATGAAGCATTTTTGTGGGGTAGGGGCATTTCATTTTTGTCTGTATGGCCAGTGAATGGTATTTGAAAAGAGGCAGGTCACTACTTTGAGATGCATTAACCAAGACACATCTTGTTTTCTTTCAATTTACTTGCCATCATGCACAGAATTCTCCAATGGAAATAGTTAAGGGCCAAAGACTTTAATCTTTCTGTGATCAGACTTAACTGCAAGTGAAACAAGTGATATGCATGGCTCACCAGTAATGTAATGATGTGCACATTCTTGACCTAATCTATTAAACTTGTTCACTTTGACTCAAGAAATTGCTACTTTCAAAATATTTGAAATAAATGAGCAATTGTTGCTGTTAGTGCTGACCACCGGTAACCCCTATATTTAAGCGTTAGTGAGGATTTGTACAATAAGCCCCTGTTTTGCACAAAAGGAAAGGTTCTTCGTGAATTTCTGCATGGACTTGCTGCATCATTTGGTGTTCTCTGCCTCTGCATAAAGAGCTTTTCTGGTCTGTAATCCTCGCACAAGCAAACACTGCATTAAACTTCCACATGGAGGAGGAAACATTGCCCCCCTCTTTTATGGCCCAGTGAACTTTTGAAATGCATTGTCAAAGTTCAGTGCACTGTGGTGAGGAGAGGTTCCAGGGAGTCTGATGATGAAGATTCCTGCTGTTTCCTTCCCGCTGCGTTCCTCTATGCAAATTACTC
Source organism: Lepidochelys kempii (assembly GCF_965140285.1). Classification (NCBI taxonomy): domain Eukaryota; kingdom Metazoa; phylum Chordata; order Testudines; family Cheloniidae; genus Lepidochelys; species Lepidochelys kempii. The sequence continues at coordinate 9,284,133 of NC_136399.1, read as the reverse complement.
TGTTTACCCACATCCCAGCCTTGTCTGGTTCAAACACATTTTAGTAACTTCATAGAGAGGGAGTATGATGAAATGGGGTTTTTCTTGGTTTTTTCAATGGTTTGTATGCAGAGAGGGTGGGACGGTTTCCTTGGGTGTTACTGGTTTAATGAGGTGATGGGAGAGGGAGTTTGTTGTTACAAAGGACCAGTGACAGAACTTGAGACCCCAGCCTATGGCCTGGAGAATGGATACCCCAGCAACTGGTGACCTGGTGACTGGGAGGCCCAGCTTGGGAGTCACAGCCAGTTCTTCCAGTGGGAGGACAATGGGCTGTGGAGAGAGGACCCCGGTGACCTGACCAGCTGGTTCCAACCAGAGGGGAACAAAGGACGGAAGAGAAGAGAGGAGGCCCAGGCGACCCTGTTTACCTGGACAGAAGACAATGGACAGAGGTGGGGCTTGGGGGAGCTGATATCGGATGCCCAGACACCTGGATGCGGGGGAGACTTGAATTTGCTGTGCTGAGGGAGGCCAGGCCTGAGGGCCCTGAGAGTTTCCTATGTTGTGTTCAGACGCTCAATATACCCTCCTGCTTTATGCTGGCTGAGAGTCACTCCAGTCTAGAGAACAGGGTTGCATTATTTCCTCTGGGAGTGGAGGCCCCTGGGGTCCAGAGAGAGTGGGGCCCACGGCGAGAGACAGGCCTGCTAAGGCTCAGAGAGTTGCGATTCCAGGAGGCAGAGGGGCTTAACCCCCAGGGACCGCACAGGGCCAAGAGAGGGCATGACCTGTGAGTCCATAACAACGTGGTAGCAGAGGATGATTGGCAGATGCACCCTGTAGACGGCTGGCTGTGAGCGCAGGCACTTTGCAGGGAGTGGCTGCCAGCGATAAAACGAGGGAATTGAATGAACCAGCGCAGGAATGGCCTATACCCCGCTCCGTAAGAAAGACCTGGCACGTCTGTGCAGAGAGAGAGGGCTAAGCGTGGGGAGGCTCTCTAAGGAGCAGCTGATGGCTCAGCTTGTAGAGAATGACCAGTCTGAGGAACAGGCTCCAGACCCCAGGGGGGCTCCCGGGGTGTCCAGAGAGCCAGGGAGTAGTCGTGGGAGCAGTCCGTGTAGCAGCCGAGAGTCCATCAGACCCAACTCCCCAGTCAGCACAGGGGGACCCCAGTCAGGTTTCTCCCTGGAGGAGCTGTGGAGACGGGAGCTGGAGGAGCGGAGGCTGGTGGACTGTGCAGAACAGCAGAAGCACGAGTTGGAGTTGGAGGAGCAGCGGGCCAAGAGGGCCTGCCGGGGGGTAAGTGGGGAAGGGCCCCGAGGCGCCAGTGTTGTGGGGAATCTAGACACCAAACTGCTGCCACAGTTTAAGGAGCGGGGGAAGGGGGGGAATATTGATGCATATCTCACAGCCTTTGAGAAGGCTTGTGATCTGAACCAGATTGACCCCGCAGACAGGCTTTGCTGTCTGACTCCCCTGCTGGGTCCCAAGGCCATAGAGCCACTCAGCCAAATAGATGGTATTGAGACGGGGGACTATGACCTGTTCAAACAGGCTTTACTGCTGAAGTTTAAACTGACCCCCGAGGCGTACAGGAAACGATTCCGGGGTGTACGCAAGACCCCAGGTGTCACTTACAAGGAGGTCACCAATCTGCTGGGGGAATATCTCCGTAGGTGGGGGAAGGGCACAGGGGCCACTACCGCAGAGGAGGTGTGTAACCTGGTGGGGTTGGGGCAGCTGTATGACATCTGCCCTCCAGACCTTAAGATGTGGTTAGTGGACCAGAAGCCTAAAGATCTGCGCAGTGCAGGGGCACTAGTGGATGAGTTTGTGAACAGCAGATCAGGGACAGGAGGGAGACCCACATCAGGGATTCAGAAGGGGAGTCACACAGAGACCTCTCAAAGGTGGGATTCCAGGAAGCCCAACTCATGGGTGCCCGTGAAGGCCGGGGCAGGCCAACCCCCCGAGGGACTTGAGGGACCTGAAATGTAATTACTGTGGCCAAAAAGGACACAAGGTAGCTCAATGCCTGAAGATGGAGGAAATGGCAGCCAATGGCAGAACCCACGGGGAGTCAACTGGGTGGAAGCCCACTGAGAGGGGGCACCGTGGGTCCAGGGGGCCGCAGTTGATAGGGCTATGCCAGGGGCAGGGGGGACACCGAAGCACGAGGGTAGGGCTTGACAGTGCTGGGCAGGAGCCTCCGTCCCAAGGTGGGGAAACTGAGGCACCTCCAACCAGGGCTGTCCCCTCAAATCCAGCAGCCGAATTCCAGATGGAGCTGCAGGAGGATCCCTGCTTAGAGAAGCTGAGGGCCCTGGCTGGCCATAGTGGTGCAGTATCCCAGGGGGAGGACCGCCAGGAGAGATTCCTGTGGGAGAAGGGATTCCTCTACTGGGAATGGGCTGATTCAGGGCAAACTGAACCTTGGAAAGCCAGGAGGCAATTGGTGGTCCTCCCCCAGAGGTACCACCACAGACTGTTGTACTTGGCCCACAATATTCCCCTTTCAGGGCATCTGGCGCACCAGGCAGAGGCTGCAACAGAATTTTACTGGTCTTTGATGCCGTCCAACAGTATTGCAGGTCCTGGGACTCCTGCCAGAGGGAGGGGAAGGCCCAGGAGAAGTGTAAAGCAGCTCTGAGACCTCTGCCCATCATAGAGGAGCCTTTCCAGAGGGTGGCCATGGACATAGTGGGGCCCCTCAGCAGAGCAATGCGGTCAGGGAAGAAATACATTCTGGTGGTGGTAGATTTCGCTGTGCGCTACCCCGAGGCAGTGGCCACAGAATCATAGAATATCAGGGTTGGAAGGGACCCCTGAAGGTCATCTAGTCCAACCCCCTGCTCGAAGCAGGACCAATTCCCAGTTAAATCATCCCAGCCAGGGCTTTGTCAAGCCTGACCTTAAAAACCTCTAAGGAAGGAGATTCTACCACCTCCCTAGGTAACGCATTCCAGTGTTTCACCACCCTCATAGTGAAAAAGTTTTTCCTAATATCCAATCTAAACCTCCCCCACTGCAACTTGAGACCATTACTCCTCGTTCTGTCATCTGCTACCATTGAGAACAGTCTAGAGCCATGTCCTCTATGGAGGCAGACACCGTGGCAGACGCGCTGCTCACCATTTTCAGCAGAGTGGGGTTCCCCAAGGAGGTCCTTACAGACCAGAGGTCCAACTTCATGTCAACCCTGCTCCAGTGCTTGTGGGAGAAGTGTGGGGTCTGACACACCTGGGCCTCGGCGTGTCACCCTCAGTCCAACAGGCTGGGGGAGAGGTTCAATGGGACCCTAAAGATGAAAACCTTTATGGACCAGCACCCACAGGACTGAGAGAAGTATTTACCCCACCTCCTGTTCACATACAGGGAAGTGCCCCAGGAATCCAAAGGATTTTCCCCTTTTGAGTTGCTGTATGGGAGAAGAGTGAGGGGACCCCTTGACTTGATGAGGGACGAGTGCGGGGGGAAGGCCTCCCCCAATGGAGTATGTACTGACCTTCCGGGAAAACCTCGTGGAGCTCATGGGCTTGGCCTGGGGAAACCTAGCCAGGGCACAGAGGAAGCAGAAGGTCTGGTACGACCGCTCAGCACGTGCCTACTTCTATGCTACCGGGGACCAGGGGATGCTTCTCATCCCCATGAGGAAGCACAAGCTGCAAGCTGCCTGGGACGGCCCCTTCAAGGTCATCAGGCAGGTAAATGAGGTGAAATATGTCGTGGAACTGTCCAACCGGGCACACCGCCACTGGGTGCACCATGTCAACATGATGAAGCCATACTGGGCCAGGGAGAAGTTGGGGCTGGCTGGGTGTGGGCAGTGGGAGGAGAAGGGAGAGGATCCCCTGGTGGGACTCCTCCCTGAGGTGGGGCTGACCCCTCGCTGGAATCAATTCTCCTCTCAGACCAGCTAACCCCTGCCCAGCAGGCAGAGATCAGAGAGGTGCTGCCTTCACACCTGCAGCTGTTCTCCAGCCGGCCTGGGCTCACTAACCTGGCTGTTCACCGGGTGGAGACGGGAGCCAACCTTCCCATCAGGTGTTCCCCATTCAGAGTCACTGGGAAAACAGCCCAGGACCTGGAGAGAGAGGTTGGAGACATGCTGGCTTTAGGGGTGATCCAGCCGTCCTCCAGCCCCTGGGCCTCTCCCATGGTGCTGGTCCCCAAGAAGGACGGGTCGATCCGGTTCTGTGTGGATATCGGAAGCTCAATGCCATCATGGTGTCCGATGCTACCCCATCCCTAGGACCGATAAAAATCCTAGACAAGTTGGGGGGCGCCCGGTACCCCACTACCATGGGTCTCACCAAAGGCTACTGGCAGATGCCTTTGGACCCAGAGGCCAGGGCGAAGTCTGCCTTCAACACCCCAATAGGGCTCTTCAAGTTCCTGGTCCTGCCTTTCGGCCTCAAGGGGGCACCTGCCACCTTCCAGCCCCGGGTGGACCAGTTACTAAGAGGGATGGAGGACTTTGCTCTAGTGTATATTGATGATATCTGTGTCTTTAGCCAGACCTGGGAAGAACATGTGTCCCAGGTGAAGAGGGTGCTGGGTCACCTCCAGGATGCAGGACTGACCATAAAAGCTGGAAAGTGCAAGGTGGGAATGGCAGAGGTGTCATCCCTGGGCCACAAGGTGGGGAGCGGCCACCTGAAGCCGGAGCTGGCCAAAGTGGAGGCAATCAAGGACTGGCCCCCTCCCCAGACTAAGAAGCAGGTCCAGGCTTTCATTGGGATGTTGGGGTCCTACCGGAGGTTTGTGCCACACTTTAGCTCCCTGGCAGCTCCCCTCACGGAGCTTTGCAGGAAGGGAAAGTGGGAGTGTCCCAGGGGTCCAGAGAGAGTGGACTCCCTGTGGGAGCCCATGACAAGAGACAGGCATGCTAAGGCTCAGAGAGGTGCGGTTCCAGGAGGCAGAGGGGCTTAACCCCTGAGAGAGAGTGGACACCCTAGAAGGGCTGTGGCACTGAAGGGGGTTCTCCCCAGGGACCACATGGAGCCAAGAGTGGGTATGACCTGTGAGTCTGTGACAGGGAGTTAATAATTGCACATATAACATTATACAAATATATTAATAACCAGCGTGTTATTAGCTTTCATACAATACTGCACAAGGCATATTGTGTACAAATATTATTGCAATGGTGTGTTGGGTGTGAATGCTGGGGTGCTTGGGGTCATAGCAGTAATGCTGCTTGAAAGGATCTGGGGGTGTAGGCCTTGCTGGAGCCCGAAGCATAAGTAACAGTGTGAACTAAAGGCTGTGAACCAGGGCAGGCCTGGCTTTTGCAAAATAGCAACACACCAGGTGTCAGGTAACCAAGTCAGCACATTCCTGACTGGAGAGGACAGTACAAAAACATACAGATCTCTCAAGTAATGATGTAAACATGTTCTTAAGAGATGGTACCAGAACTTGTCGACCCCTCGTAAGATAAGGAGGGGAAGATAAGGTAATGGATGAGGGTGTTTTGTTTGAACTAGCAGGTCCAAGGATATGGGTGGTAACTAACAATATCTGGTGTAATACGTAACTTGTTTGTATCTAGGTAGAAAAGGAGAAGTCATAGACAGGGTATCTTTGCCTGGACTGAGGGGACAGGATCCCGGTGTCCCGACTGAGCCTTTACCTTGTCACAGGCATACATGTGGCCATGTGTCAGTAACCAGTAAGCCAGGGCACTAATACCGCGCTTCGTCAACAATAAACTTGACCGAGGGGCTTCGCCCCCCGAACTGAGCCTGTGGTCTTCCTTTCTGAGCAATGTGGAGGTCTGCTGAATCCGCTAATGCCGGAGCTCCAAGAACAGCCACGCTAGCCGCCGTAACAAGTCTCTGCAACACAAACAGCAGCGGTTATGGCACCTCACAAACTGAATATGAATCAACACAGCAGCTGCAAGAAGGGTTATTGTCATTCTGAGGTGTATGAACGGAAGTGTGGGCTGGAAGATGCAGGAGGTCATTGTCCTGCTCTTCTCGGCACTGGTTATAATTCACCATCCTACATGCAAGGAAAGTGCAGGACACAAATGTTACTCTGCAGTGTTGTCACAGCCGAGTTGGTCCCAGGATATTAGAAAGATAAGGTGCACAAGGTAATATTTTTTTATTTGACTAACTTTCAAATAACTTCCCACTTCCAACTTGGTCCAATAAAAGCTATGATCTCACCCAACTTGTCTCTTTAATAAATGTTAATAGGCAGCTATTCAGAGTTGTGGCTTGTGAGCTCAGAGGGCTGTATTCTCTGGCCCACCAAGTTCATTTTGCACCATGTAAGTAGCACTAAGTGAACTTAAACTAGCTGCAGCTTGATGTTAGAGAATTCCTCCTGTCTGAGGGAAGCACGGCAGGTATGTGGCTGGTGATGGCAGTATAGCGGCCTCCCATGCCAGTGTAGATCCTGGAGCACTGTTGTAATCTACATTGTTTTATATGTAAATTGCAGCTAATTACACTCACATTCAAACAAACTGTCTCTCTCTTTGGATTAATCGCTGTCTCTCATTATTTTAGTGCTGTGTTGTAAATCAGCGGTTCTCAACTGCGGGCCCACTGGATCCCGATCCCCCTGCTCTGTGGGGCAAGTCTTGAGCCCCCACATCCCGTGGAGCTCCCGAGCCCCCCAGTCCCAGCCCCATAGGGCAGAATCCTGCCCACGGCTGAAGCCCAGAGCCCGCCCCAGTCTGAATCCTGGAGGGCCCTCCCTCGCTGGGTCATGGAGTTTCTACAGCATGTTAGGGGGGCCTTCAAAAGAAAAAGATTGAGAACCCTCATTGTAAATAACACTCTAAAAAGTCCATCTGGGCACAACAAAATAGTTATTAGCACTTCTGTGATGTGCAGCAGCCAATCTCAATCTGTAACATCAATCAACATCTTGCCCCAGTGAGGATAGATTTGGGATTTAATTTAATAGCATCTCTGATGAAATATGGCATTTCATGATCACGTCAGTAGACATTGTCAAGTGCATGCCACCCCCAACACAAGACAAGCTCTCAGAGATTTATTACTACTGTGGCTTACTCTCCTTTTTCTTCTTTCATAGCCACTGCAGATCTCTCTCTGGGTTCAGTCTGTATTCCGACACAACAAAATGCCAACTGGAGCCGGAGCAAGATTTGAGGATACCAAGGGGTGCATGGAATGCAGGACAGACCCTTCAATCCTCATTCAGCTAAATTCCTTCTGATTTCTGTTTTGCTTAATGAAGGACTGCAGACATTAGTTCATTGGACTGGGTCCCTCTGCCCTTACTCACATTGAACAATAATTTACTCTATGAGTAGTCCCATTAACGTGACTGGGACTAAAGTTTGGTGCTGCTCGGTGAGAGTAATGCTATCAGAATCTGGCCCACAGGGTGAGATTTTCAGAAGCACCTAAGTGATATCAGAATCTGGTCAAATTTCAACCCATTTCATTAATGTGTTGCGCGTGTGTGCTCGTACCCACACATGGAAATTCCTCTCTATTTCCACTGACAATAATAGGACTGGGGAGCTTTTGTGATTTCTTCACCGCTTTGTGCAATGCTTTTACTTCTTCCACTTTCTCAGCAGTCTTAGCTTGTTTACATTTTACCTGTAATATTCTTCTTTCACTGACTTGACCAGCTTCCCCATTTGCTTACAATTTCCAGTTACAGTTGCTCAAGTGACCTGGGCCCCCCGCTGCAGAGGAAGGCAAAGCCCCCCCAGGGTCTCTGCCAGTCTGACCCGGGGGGGAAATTCCTTCCCAACCTCAAATCTGGCGAATTAGACTCTGAGCACATGGGCAAGACCCAGCAGCCAGGCCCCTGGCAAAGAATTCTCAGTACTAACTCAGAGCCCCAACCCCCACATCTAGTGCTCCACCTCTGGCCGTTGGAGATATTTGCTGGTAGCAGTTGCAGAGCAGTGGGGTGACCATATGTCCCGTTTTGGCCAGGACAGGCCCCTTTTTAAGCTCTGTCCTGGCTGTCCTGACTCTTTTTTTACAAAAATGGGCATTTATCCCATTGCAGGGAGGGGGGAGGGTGCGAAGGGGGTGGCAGCGGGTGGGGGGCAGTGGGGCTCAGGGATCAGCCCCAGCCCCAGGCAGTGGGGTGTGTGGGCTCTGGTGAGCCCTGCAGGTGGGTGGGGGCAGCTTGGGCTCAGCGAGCCCCGGCCAGCCCATTTTTACTTCAGGAAACATGGTCGCCCTACCGATAGGCTCCATGTTATCATAGGCAAACTCCTCATCCCATCCCCTCCAGAAACGTCTCAAGCTCAGTCTTAAAGCCAGTTAGGATTTTTGCCCCCACAACTCCCCGTGGGAGGCTGCTCCAAATTTTCACTCCTCTGATGGTTAGAAACCTTCATCTAATTCAACGTAAAATTATTGATGGGCTGTTTATATCCATTTGTTCTTGGGTCCACATTGGCCCTGTCGCGGAGTGTGGGGGAGTCCAGGCCCTGCACCCCTCTTCCTGGGATCCACTGAGACTCTCAGCCAGCCAGTAAAACAGAAGGTTTATTGGACAACAGGAACACAGTCCAAAACAGAGCTTGTGGGTACAACCAGGACCACTCAGTCACGTCCTTCTGGGGGAGCAGGGAGCTTAGACCCCAGCCCTGGGGTTCCCTGTGTTCCTCTCCCCAGCCCCAAACTGAACTAAACCCACCCAGCAGGTTCCCTGCTGCAGCCTCTGTTCACATTCCTGGGCAGAGGTGTCACCTCCCCCTCCCCCTCCTGGCTCAGGTGACAGGCTCTCAGGTCTCCCATCCCCAGGGCACATTCCCAGGTCAACACTTCCCCCTCCCTGCTGAGTCACATCGTCACAGGCCCTAAATAACTCCTCCCCCTCCCCAGTATTTATCCCTCTAATGTATTCATAGAGAGCAATCAGATCTCCCTTCAGCCTTCGTGTGGTTAGGCTGCACAAGCCAAGCTCTTTGAGTCTCCTCTCACAAGGTCGGTTTTCCATTCCTCGGATCATCCTACTCACCCTTCTCTGCACCTGTTCCAGTTTGAATTCCTCCCAATTTTTGTGCCAAGGTCAGTAATAAAAATGTTAAATGAGATTGGTCCCAAGACTGATCCCTGAGGAACTTGCTAGTAACCTCCCTTTAGCCTGAAAGTTCACCTTTCATTATGACCTGTTGCAGTCTCCCCTTTCCTTGAATCATAGAATCATAGAAGATTAGGGTTGGAAGAGACCCTAGAAGGTCATCTAGTCCAACCCCCTGCTCAAAGCAGGACCAACCCCAACTAAATCATCCCAGCCAGGGCTTTGTCAAGCTGGGCCCTAAAAACCTCTTAGGGTGGAGATTCCACCGCCTCCCTTGGTAACCCATTCCAGTGCTTCACCACCCTCCTAATGAAATAGTGGTTCCTAATATCCAACCTAGACCTCCCTCACTGCAACTTGAGACCATTGCTCCTTGTTCTGTCATCTGCCACCACAGAGAACAGTCTAGAGTCATCCTCTTTGGAACCCCCCTTTCAGGTAGTTGAAAGCAGCTATCAAATCCCCCCTCACTCTTCTCTTCTGCAGACTAAATAACCACAGTTCCCTCAGCCTCTCCCCATAAGTCATGTGCCCCAGCTCCCTAATCATTTTCGTTGCCCTCCGCTGGACTCTCTCCAATTTGTCCACATCCTTTCTGTAGTGGGGGCCCAAAACTGGACGCAATACTCCAGATGAGGCCCTCACCAGTGCTGAATAGAGGGGAATAATCACTTCCCTCGATCTGTGGGCAATGCTCCTACTAATGCAGCCCAATATGCTGTTAGCCTTTTTGGCAACACGGGCACACTGCTGACTCACCTCCAGCTTCTCATCTGCTGTAACCCCAGGTCCTTTTCTGCACGTCCTTTTCACCAGTTCCTTATCCACCTTTCAATTCTCAGATTAAAGCCCATCTTCTCCAATTGAACTAATAATTTCCCAATTGTATCAAATGCCTCACTGACATCCAGGTAGATTAGATCATTGGTTCTCAAACTGGGGGTGGTGATCATTAAAACACATGCAGCTGGTGGAGAAAAAAAAAGGGACAGCGGTATTTAAAAAGACACATTTTATAAAACAGTGGCTACACTCTTTCAGAGTAAACCTTGCTGTTAACATTACATACATAGCACATGTGCTTTTGTTACAAGGTCGCATTTTGCCTCCCCCCACCGTGTGGCTAGCCCCTCCCCCTCCCCGTGGCTAACAGCGGGGAACATTTCTGTTCAGCCATAGGCAAACAGCCCAGCAGGAACAGGCACCTCTGAATGTCCCCTTAAGAAAAGCACCCTATTTCAACCAGGTGACCATGAATGATATCACTCTCCTGAGGATAACACAGAGAGATAAAGAACGGATGTTGTTTGAATGCCAGCAAACATACACTGCAATGCTTTGTTGTACAATGATTCCCGAGTACGTGCTACTGGCCTGGCGTGGTAAAGTGTCCTACCATGGTGGACAGAATAAGGTTGCCCTCCCCAGAAACCTTTTGATAAGGCTTTGGGAGTACATCCAGGAGAGCTTTGTGGAGATGTCCCTGGAGGATTTTCGCTCCATCCCCACACACATTAACAGACTTTTCCAGTAGCTGTACTGGCTGTGAATGCAAGGGCAAATTAATCATTAAACATGCTTGCTTTTAAACCATGTATACTATTTAAAAAGGTACACTCACCAAGGGTCCCTTCTCCACCTGGCGGGTCCAGGAGGCAGCCTTGGGTGGGTTCGGGGTGTACTGGCTCCAGGTCCAGGGTGAGAAACAGTTCCTGGCTGTCGGGAAAACTGGTTTCTCTTGCTTGCTGTGAGTTATCTACAACTTCATCATCATCATCTTCCTTGGCCCCAAAACCTGCTTCTGTGTTGCTTCCATCTCCATTGAAGGAGTCAAACAACACGGCTGGGGTAGTGGTGGCTGAACCCCCTAAAATGGCATGCAGCTCATCATAGAAGCAGCATGTTGGGGCTCTGACCCAGAGCGGCCGTTTGCCTCTCTGGTTTTCTGGTAGGCTTGCCTTAGCTCCTTAAGTTTCATGCGGCACTGCTTCGGGTCACTGTCCTTCATGCCCTGGGAGATTTTGACAAATGTTTTGGCATTTTGAAAACTGGAACGGAGTTCTGATAGCACTGATTCCTCTCCCCATACAGCGATCAGATCCCATAGCTCCCATTCAGTCCATGCTGGAGCTCTTTTGAGATTCTGGGACTCCATCATGGTCACCTCTGCTGATGAGCTCTGCGTGGTCACCTCTGCTGATGAGCTCTGCATGGTCATCTCTGCTGATGAACTCTGCACTCACCTGCAGATTGCCACGCTGGCCAAACAGGAAATGAAATTCAAAAGTTCGTGGGCCTTTTCCTGTCTACCTGGCCAGTGCATCTGAGCCCTGGTCTACACTAGGACTTTAGGTCGAATTTAGCAGCATTAAATCGATGTAAACCTGCACCCGTCCACACGATGAAGCCCTTTATTTTGACTTAAAGGGCTCTTAAAATCGATTTCCTTACTCCACCCCTGACAAGTGGATTAGCGCTTAAATCGGCCTTGCCGGCTCGAATTTGGGGTACTGTGGACACAAGTCAACGGTATTGGCCTCCGGGAGCTATCCCAGAGTGCTCCATTGTGACCGCTCTGGACAGCACTCTCAACTCAGATGCACTGGCCAGGTAGACAGGAAAAGAACCGCGAACTTTTGAATCTCATTTCCTGTTTGGCCAGCGTGGCAAGCTGCAGGTGACCACACAGAGCTCAGCACAGGTGACCATGATGGAGTCCCAGAATCTCAAAAGAGCTCCAGCATGGACCAAACGGGAGGTACGGGATCTGATCGCTGTTTGGGGAGAGGAATCCGTGCTGTCAGAACTCCGTTCCAGTTTTTGAAATGCCAAAACCTTTGTCAAAATCTCCCAGGGCATGAAGGACAGAGGCCATAACAGGGACCCAAAGCAGTGCTGCGTGAAACTGAAGGAGCTGAGGCAAGCCTACCAGAAAACCAGAGAGGCGAACGGCCGCTCCGGGTCAAAGCCCCAAACATGCCGCTTCTATGATGAGCTGCATGCCATTTTAGGGGGTTCAGCCACCACTACCCCAGCCGTGTTGTTTGAGTCCTTCAATGGAGATGGAGGCAACATGGAAGCAGGTTTTGGGGACGAAGAAGATGATGATGATGATGATGATGAGGTTGTAGATAGCTCACAGCAAGCAAGCGGAGAAACCGGTTTTCCCAACAGCCAGGAACTGTTTCTCACCCTGGACCTGGAGCCAGTACCCCCCAAACCCACCCAAGGCTGCCTCCTGGACCCAGCAGGTGGCGAAGGGACCTCCGGTGAGTGTACCTTTTAAAATACTATACATGGTTTAAAAGCAAGCATGTGAAAGGATTACTTTGCCCTGGCATTCACGGTTCTCCTGGATGTACTCCCAAAGCCTTTGCAAAAGGTTTCTGGGGAGGGCAGCCTTATTGCGTCCTTCATGGTAGGACACTTTACCACTCCAGGCCAGTAACACGTACTCGGGAATCATTGTACAACAAAGCATTGCAGTGTATGTTTGCTGGCGTTCAAACAACATCCGTTCTTTATCTCTCTGTGTTATCCTCACGAGAGTGAGATATAATTCATGGTCACCTGGTTGAAATAGAGTGCTTTTCTTCAGGGGACACTCAGAGGAGCCCATTCCTGCTGGGCTGTTTGCCTGTGGCTAAACAGAAATGTTCCCCGCCGTTAGCCACAGGAAGGGGGGAAGGTTGAGGGGGTAGCCACGCGGTGGGGGGAGGCAAAATGCGACCTTGTAATGAAAGCACATGTGCTATGTATGTAATATTAACAGCAAGGTTTACCCTGAAAGAGCGTAGCCACTGTTTTATAAAATGTGTCTTTTTAAATACCGCTGTCCCTTTTTTTTTCTCCACCAGCTGCATGCGTTTCAATGATCACAGGATCTTCTTCTTCCCAGAGGCTAGTGAAGCTTAGAAAGAAAAAAAACACACTCGCGATGAAATGTTCTCCGAGCTTATGCTGTCCTCCCACACTGACAGAGCACAGACGAATGCGTGGAGGCAAAAAATGTCAGAGTGCAGGAAAGCACAAAATGACCGGGAGGAGAGGTGGCGGGCTGAAGAGAGTAAGTGGCGGGCTGAAGAGAGTAAGTGGCGGGCTGAAGACAGGGCTGAAGCTCAAATGTGGCGGCAGCGTGATGAGAGGAGGCAGGATTCAATGCTGAGGCTGCTGGAGGACCAAACCAGTATGCTCCAGTGTATGGTTGAGCTGCAGCAAAGGCAGCTGGAGCACAGACTGCCACTACAGCGCCTGTGTAACCAACCGCCCTCCTCCCCAAGTTCCATAGCCTCCACACCCAGACGCCCAAGAACGCGGTGGGGGGGCCTCCGGCCAACCAGCCACTCCACCACAGAGGATTGCCCAAAAAAAAGAAGGCTGTCATTCAATAAATTTTAAAGTTGTAAACTTTTAAAGTGCTGTGTGGCATTTTCCTTCCCTCCTCCACCACCCCTCCTGGGCTACCTTGGTAGTCATCCCCCTATTTGTGTGATGAATGAATAAAGAATGCATGAATGTGAAGCAACAATGACTTTATTGCCTCTGCAAGCGGTGATTGAAGGGAGGAGGGGCGGGTGGTTAGCTTACAGGGAAGTAGAGTGAACCAAGGGGTGGGGGGTTTCATCAAGGAGAAACAAACAGAACTTTCACACCGTAGCCTGGCCAGTCATGAAACTGGTTTTCAAAGCTTCTCTGATGCGTACCACGCCCTCCTGTGCTCTTCTAACCGCCCTGGTGTCTGGCTGCGCGTAACCAGCAGCCAGGCGATTTGCCTCAACCTCCCACCCCGCCATAAACGTCTCTCCCTTACTCTCACAGATATTGTGGAGCACACAGCAAGCAGTAATAACAGTGGGAATATTGGTTTTGCTGAGGTCTAAGCGAGTCAGTAAACTGCGCCAGCGCGCCTTTAAACGTCCAAATGCACATTCTACCACCATTCTGCACTTGCTCAGCCTGTAGTTGAACAGCTTCTGACTACTGTCCAGGCTGCCTGTGTACGGCTTCATGAGCCATGGCATTAAGGGGTAGGCTGGTTCCCCAAGGATACATATAGGCATTTCAACATCCCCAACAGTTATTTTCTGGTCTGAGAATAAAGTCCCTTCCTGCAGCTTTTGAAACAGACCAGAGATCCTGAAGATGCGAGTGTCATGTACCTTTCCCGGCCATCCCACGTTGATGTTGGTGAAACGTCCCTTGTGATCCACCAAAGCTTGCAGCACTATTGAAAAGTACCCCTTGCGGTTTATGTACTCGGCGGCTTGGTGCTCCGGTGCCAAGATAGGGATATGGGTTCCGTCTACGGCCCCACCACAGTTAGGGAATCCCGTTGCAGCAAACCCATCCACTATGACCTGCACATTTCCCAGGGTCACTCCCTTGATATCAGCAGATCTTTGATTGCGTTGGCTACTTGCATCACAGCAGCCCCAACAGTAGATTTGCCCACTCCAAATTGATTCCCAACTGACCGGTAGCTGTCTGGCGTTGCAAGCTTCCACAGGGCTATTGCCACTTGCTTCTCAACTGTGAGGGCTGCTCTCATCTTGGTATTCATGCGCCTCAGGGCAGGGGAAAGCAAGTCACAAAGTTCCATGAAAGTGCCCTTACGCATGCAAAAGTTTCGCAGCCACTGGGAATCGTCCCAGACCTGCAACACTATGCGGTCCCACCAGTCTGTGCTTGTTTCCCGAGCCCAGAATCGGCGTTCCACAGCATGAACCTGCCCCATTAGCACCATGATGCATGCATTGGCAGGGCCCATGGTTTCAGAGAAATCTGTGTCCATGTCCTGATCACTCACGTGACCGCGCTGACGTCGCCTCCTCGCCCGGTATCGCTTTGCCAGGTTCTGGTGCTGCATATACTGCTGGATAATGCGTGTGGTGTTTAATGTGCTCCTAATTGCCAAAGTGAGCTGAGCGGCCTCCATGCTTGCCTTGGTATGGCGTCCGCACAGAAAAAAGGCGCAGAACGATTGTCTGCCGTTGCTCTGATGGAGGGAGGGGCGACTGACGACACGGCTTACAGGGTTGGCTTCACGGAGCTAAAATCAACAAAGGGGGTGGCTTTACATCAAGGAGTATTTCAGGCAGGACTTCATGGAGGGTTCCAATAAGAAATGGTGCACCTAAGTTATTGTTCTTATTGGAACAAGTAGGTTAGCCTGGCCTTTGATTGATACATGGCTAGATTTACCTCGCTGCACCTTCTCTGTGAGTGACTGCAGTGTGACCTAGAGGAATGAGTCCCCTAGACAGGGGAGGAGGCAAATGAGTACAAAACAAATCTGGTCTATTTCTTGTTTTGATCCACTCCATCTATCTTTTACATCTTTGGCTGGCAGCAGATGGTGCAGAAGGACTGTATGCCATCCACATCTCATGGCTGCTCGGCAGAAGATGGTACAGTACGACTACTAGCCATCCTCATCTCTTGCCTGCCCGGCAGAAGATGGTACAATACGACTGCTAGCAATCCTCATCTCTTGCCTGCCCGGCAGAAGATGGTACAGTATGACTGCTAGCAATCCGTACCGCCTGCCTGCTCACCATAAGACGGTTCAATAGGACTGACTGCAGGACTAAAGAGAATGACCTGGTCAAGTCACTCCAAATTTAGTCCCTGCGCCCATGTCTGCCCAGGCGCTCCCAGCCGACGTGGCCAGGAGCAGCTCGGACACGACGAGGACGGCTACCAGTCGTACTGCACCGTCTGCTGCCAGAAGGCAATGGGTTGCTGCTACTGTGTAGCAATGCCGTACCGCGTCTGTCAGCACCCAGGAGACATAGGGTGACAGTTACCTGAGCGGGCTCCATGCTTGCCGTGGTATGGCGTCTGCACAGGTAACTCAGGAAAAAAGGCGCGAAACGATTGTCTGCCCTTGCTTTCATGGAGGGAGGGAGGGAAGGGGGGCCTGACGATATGTACCCAGAACCACCCGCGACAATGTTTTAGCCCCATCAGGCATTGGGATCTCAACCCAGAATTCCAATGGGCAGCGGAGACTGCGGGAACTGTGGGATAGCCACCCACAGTGCAATGCTCCGGAAGTCGACTCTAGCCTCGGTACTGTGGAAGTACTCCACCGAGTTAATGCACTTAATGCACTTAGAGCATTTTCTGTGGGGACACACACACTCGAATATATAAAACCGATTTCTAAAAAACCAACTTCTATAAATTCGACCTTATTCCGTAGTGTAGACATACCCTGAGTTGAGAGTGCTGTCCAGAGTGGTCACAATGGAGCACTCTGGGATAGCTCCCAGAGCCAGTACCGTCGAATTGCATCCACACTACCCCAAATTCGACCCAGCAAGGCCAATTTCAGCACTAATCCCCTTGTCGGGGGTGGAGTAAGGAAATCGATTTTAAGAGCCCTTTAAGTAAAAAAAAAGGGCTTTGTCGTGTGGATGGGTGCAGGGTTAAATTGATTTAACACTGCTAAATTCGACCTCAACTCCTAGTGTAGACCAGGGCCTAGATTAGCAAGAAGAGTCGTCCCAGGTATCTCCTTTCCAATCAGTCCTTCTAAAACTCTGTATAATCAAAGGGTGTCATGTAAAGCCTGTACTGGATGCCTGTGCCACACTGATCGTCATAATCACTGCACAGCGACTGGATGGATAATATATAAGGCGTTATGGTTGTCTACTGAAATTGATGCTTTGAATGTCTGTGAGTTGGGGCTGGTCACCAGAAGGTGATAAAGAAGTTTCTTTCAGGCGGAAGATGCTTAGCTGCTTGAATGGCTGTAAGTAGACTGAGTAATTATTCACAGTGGATGCTAATCAATAGAGCAAAATTCTAATCAAGTGATTACAAAGTCTCCAGAGGAGATTCGAGACAAGAAAAACAAACAAACAATAGGGGGTACCCTGTTTACAAGCGGACAATGGATGCTTGGAACTATATCTGGAGGTCTAGAGGTATCCTGCACCAGGTATCCTTCACCTATTGGATGAATTGCCAGCTGGCTTGTCTTATGAATGGAGGATCACATGTGGTCTGGGTGTTTCCTGCTGGGAGAGAGATTTGGGGGAGCTATCCCTTGTGAGACAGGGGACTGTTTGGTTATTTAAGTTGAAGTTCTAGAAGTGTGTTAGGATTTTATTTCTATGTAACCATTTGTTTACATTAATTTTTCTTGCTTCTTCTCAAATCTCTGATCTATGTGAATTAAACTCTACTTGTTTTCACTATCTACGTGTCTAAGTGTGTGAAATGGAGCGGTGATGCTGAGGTGAAACTGGTAAGGTGGTGTGTAGCAAACCTCTGAATTCTGTGAGTGTCCAGTGGAACAGGGGCTGGACATTCTGGGGATGCCCAGAGGGCGGGTGGTTGGAGGGTACCGATTGCTTATCTGTAGAAGGACAGATGGATGGAGTGAGAAGGGTGTGCTTGTGTTTCCTGTGACTGGCAGAGTCAGGAGCTGACACTTGGCAGGCACAGAGAAGGCTTCCTCATGCTAAGGGCAGGTGGTAGTGAGGTCCCTCACAACCCTGGGTACTCTCGGGAGGTGTCATAAAGGGTCCATAGCACTTCAGAGAAGGTGCAGGTCCTTCGTAGTCCAGGGCCTTTTGTTCAAAGTTGATTAGACCCATCCTCCATCCACTCTAAAATCACTCCTCAATGGTCAGATGTCTTGGCTCCATCTCATTCTCCAATTCACTGTCCATCTGGGTTTGGGGACTGAGAGGAATCCTCAGGCAAAGGTTCAAGAACAACAGGCAGAGGAAGTCTGGGTTGTCGATGTTTATAGTTCTCAAGAGGGAAATAATCTTCCCATGACACCTGAATATTGGAAAGTTTACAACAGAACAAGGAAGCAAAAACCAACCAAACAAACAAAATCCCAAACCCCACAACAACCCCCAAATCCTTGCGATTAACCATCTGCTTTAACTCTTGTTTTACACTCAGTTCCTAAAAACATCTCTGGAGATGATAGACGACCATGCCTGTGTTAGTTCTGTTAGTTTTTGTTTATTTCAGGACCCTATTTTCAGAAAACTGCAGGGAGCCAACAGAAGTCTCCCAAGATTCCCTCAGTGTAGCCCATCTATCAGAGCTTATATAAAAAATGATTACAGAAACCACCACTGAAACAACGGATCTTTTATTAACTAGGGGGAATTGGAATGGGATGAACCAAGGGAATGGGGGGGCGGGAAACGATTAATACTGAACAGATTCAACCACACACTCTTTCACACAGGAATTACGATGGGATGAGTGATAACTGGTCTCTGTGGACCCTGTCCAGAAGCTGCTGTTGAGACCAAGAACACCGACCTCCCGGACCATGATCACCACTGGAACCGCTGCCACAGCGGAGGGTGGGGATGGACGACGATGCATCAGGTGAGAGGCCTAACTAGCTTCCCACCCTGACCCCCCTTGCGACGTCCTGTCTGCGAGTGTGAGCCCTAATCACTCGAGGTAATACCCTGTGAAGGTAGGTATGCTTCCCTTAAAATTACAGACATACCCCAACAATAAACCGGACCTTTTTCCTTTAGAGGTGAGCCCTTGTCTAGGCGGATAACGGGGTCTGACTGCTTCCCAAGGTCTGAAGCAAGCAGCAACCTCCTCTCAGCCTCTCTCCCCATCCCCCATTGCCTAGCAACGGGCATAGGTGGAACTCACACCTGGAGCAGCCAGAGAAGCCTTGAGTTGAGCCGGCAGATGGCCGGCTATGCCAGCCCCTCCAACGAGATGGTTTGTTCTCTGGTAAGGCTTAGTTTCTAGTTACTTTCCCTTGAAATTCTGGCTGGAGAGCTGCATAAGGCTTCTCTCAAGGCTTCATTACTTTATATTCTATTCTGCATGTAAAATTTGTTTTTACTTGTTCCCTGTCTCTTGTCTGTCCCGTCCCTCCCAGCCCCCGCCCTTCCAATATTTGCTTGGACAGGCTGCTTGTCTGTACTGCATTGTTGGTTCTCTGGCTGGGCTAAATGATGGGATGTTTCTGCAGCATGGGTGCTTGGACTTGGCTCAGTTGTTCCTTCCTGAGTGTTGCTGAGCTGGGTCTGTACTGACAGGCACGTTGTGTTACAGATATCTCAGGGCTGGTCTCTTTCTTTCAGAGTTTCCTGTATAAGGTGCTAGGAACATCCTTAACAGCTTGTCAGGACTTGGTCCATGTTAAATCACAGATTCATACATTTCTGAAGACAAGATTATATGGAAGCCCCTGAGAGACAGGTGAGGCCTCTGTCCCTCTCCCCATTTTACCAAGTAACCCCTGAATGCTCCCTGTGGGGCTCAGCTCTGAGTTGCCCTGGGACAGGTGCCATTTTGCCTCTTCATTGCTCATATCCTCTTGATTGCTATTTCACTCAGCGTCCGCTCCCCATTTGTCTCAGGCCTGATTGGCACTTTACACCACTTTGGGTGAAAGGAATGGACTCGTGGGATCTATCAGACACCTGGTTCGATCCTAACCAGTATTTTTCTTGGGTGACAGGGAGTCATTTCCATCCTCGCAGTCTGTGCTGAGAGCCACTTGGACCTCACCTTGAAGGCACTTCAGGAGTTTGGGGCTGCAATGAGCAAGGTTAAGATTTCTGGGTTCATCAGCCGCCTGAAGGTAAAGGAGCCAGGGGGTTCTCTCAAACTTCCTCTCCCTCTAAAGCAGGGGCAGCAGCCCCATGGTAGTGTCTGCTCCGGTCAGCTAGCATTGTCCCCCAATGTATGCGTTCTACGTGATGCCTGCAGTTAAGCAGAGAGGAGCACAATGTGGAGCTGGGGTTCTCTCAAATGATTTTTATCATCTGATGTCTCATGGCTTGAGCACCCCTCCCATGCACAATGTGTGGGAACTACATCAGTTGCTTGCATGGAAAAGCATTGAAGGTATTTTTAGCTGTTTTTTATTCCAGGTTAGTAGCTGGAACTGAGGAAGTGTTACAAGCAACATGTGGCTAACCAACCCACTTTAGGTAGACCACCAGTGGTGTATGGATGACAATTATGGAACCTCTGATTTAGAGCAGTGGTTCTCAACCTTTTCAGATTAGTGTCCCCCTTTCAGGAGTCTGATTTCTCTTGTGTACCCCAAATTTCACCTCACTTAAAAACTACTTGCTTACAAAATCAGGCATAAAATTATAAAAGTGTCATAGCATATTATTCCTGAAAAAAGACTGCTTATTTTCCCATTTTTACCATATAATTATAAAATAAATCAACTGGAATCTAAATATTGTACCTGCATTTCAGTGGGCAGTATATAGAGTAGTCTAAAGAAGCCATTGTATGAAATTTGAGTTAGTAACTTTGCAAGTGCTTTCTTTGTCATCTGCTGTAAAACTAGGCAAATATCTAGATGAGTTGATATATCCCCTGGAAGACCTCTGCAGACTCTCAGGGGTACACAAGTACCCCTGGTTGAACACCACTGATCTAGAGGATAGAGCAGGAGACTAGGCCTCTGGGCTTCCATTGCTGGCTCTGCCATTTACTCACTGTGCAGCCTTAGGCAAAACATTTAGCGCCTGATCTTGTACCCACCAGTGTCAATGAGTAAGCTCCCGTGTACTTCACTGCTGTCCATTCAGCCTTTTTGGCTCTCTGTGTCAGAATTACCCAGTGGGAATGATGGAGATACTAATATCTCCCTGCCTCACACAGTGATTATATTGCTTTAATACTTTTTGCAAGTGGTTTGAGAGCTTTGGCTGAAAAGAGCTTTGCAAGTGCAAGCTGCTCTTGCTGCTGTGAGCAATTCCTCGGTCAGCAGCAGATCAGAATTCCAAGGCCAAATGAATCAGAAGAACTTGTCTCCAGTGATGTTTCTGATTGTCTAGGACTACCACCATGGGACAAGAGGCAAGACTCGCCGCACCCTGATGCTGACATACAGCAACGTGGCTGTCCATGCTCCAAAAGAACAGCTTCTCTCCCGAGTAGAGGCAGACATCACAGGGAACGTCCTTCACCATTACAGAACCAGTTGTCAGGTAAGAGCTTTTGCGTGACAACTGTGAGGGGCATTACCCTGAAGTTATAGCATTGCCTCTGAGTTTACAGAGAGAGGGCTTGTATTTTCTAAAACTCTCCTTTGAGCAATCATTTGTCACATGTCTCAAATTTAAAACTGTAATGGATGGAGCGTGAGCTGTCACATGTTGTATCATTTTTGTTGCTCTTCTTTGTGTTTTCTCTAGTTTTTCTATATTCTTCTGAAATTCTGTGGAGCACAGCTACACAGTAATTCACATGGAGTCACACTCAGGCTATTCAGAATAACACTCTAACTCCCCTAATATGTATGTGTATCTAGCTCTATCTTTTGCTACACAAGAGAGAATAGTGCTAGCTTGTATTTAGTTTATTTGCTGTCACTCTGTTTCTTGGACTCACTACTTCCCTTACCTCTTCTCTGTCATCTTGTTTGTCTGTGTGCTCATTATTTCTGTTCCCTAGGTGTCTGACTGCTGGTACTGACTCTCCTCTCAGTGCAACCTCGCCATGTCACTTTGCCATTCAATTCTGCCCTGTCTAACTGAGACTCTCATTTAGCCATTGTCAAAAAAGTTGATCACAGTTGAACCAAACGGATATCTTCCAGGAGTTCACAAATGCAAATATTCTGTAGGATGGCCCCTGATCTTGACCTCTGCAAAAAAAACCCTCTGGATAAATTTCCTGCCTTTTGGAAGATTTAACAATAGTGATTTCTCTCTGCTCCATATTCACCAGCCAGGCTATTTTGAGGATGTGTGTTATGTGGGACTATAGACATTGCTAATAGCTGTTTTGCATTTCGTTTCTTGGGGGCTGGGCATCACTGTTACGAACAAGGTAAATTCTAAATAATCTGCCCTCAGCTCTTGCATTTTCTATACACAAGTTGCTTGTTTAAATTGCACAGAGCTTGATTTCCTTGCTACATCAAGCAGGAGTCCTGGCTGCTCTGGTGTAAGTGGACCTGGATTTCTTTCATGAACCTCTTCTGAGGTGGGTGCAGAGCCAGGGTCCTCTGCCTTCTGGGTCTGTGGACACCTCTCCTCTCCTGAGGCTAGATTTAATTCCTGATCTTTATCTTCTGGACTCCTGTTCTTCTCTCCGTTTCTCATCCACATCCTCTTGTTTCTCCTTCTGGATTATGTAGGACATGCACCTAAAATTAACCCTCATCCAGAACATCACGGAGATTAGCTGTGCCATTTTGGAGACCAGAGACTCCCAGGAGTTTGAATTCTCTTACAAACTGGAGCTCCTTGGCTACATTCTGGTGAGTGATGAGGAGCTTTGAGGACTGAAGTACAAAGGAGTTTGTTGTAATGTCATCAGACTGGGTTTCCAGGTAGATGTTGTTTTATCCATTGGCTGTGACTGTACCACTGCAGTCTCATGAGCTACCTGCACGGCACCCAGAATGCTGCTGCGTCCACTCTGAGCTTGGCAGGGATGCCGACCTATTGTGGGCTCTGTGGCAGGAATGGTTTGCGTCTAGGGAGTTATCTTCTGTCCTCTGTATAGCCTGCAGATGGCCCTACGGTCCATTTCTGAGGCAGAGAGCCTGCTGAGCACAGTGTCTGTTTAATACAGATCTGGCATATAGCCCTGTTTCAGAGTGTGAGAGGAAGGCCTCTCTGCCTTTCAGATCCATTTCCCATTTTTTTATGTCCCTATTCATGTATTTCAGGACTTCATTAAAAGGAACCACTGGATTCCCTGGCATCTCCAGTTCGCTACAAGGCAATTCTTGCCATTGGACATCTGAGGTAGGCTATTTTCTGCCCTGTTTCCTGGCACTGTGATGTTGTCTTCTTTGTTAATTTATGAGTGTCAGGTTGGGAGTAGTCTGATGCCTGCCAGGTTTGGCTCACATGCTGCTCACCAGCAGAACTTTAGTTCTTGAGGGTTTGAATGTGTCCATTTGGAGGTTTGTGCTTGAAAGACACAAGCTTGGAGGTTGTGGGGCATGCAGTACAATAGAGGAGAGTTCAGATGGGGAGGGAGGTGTCTGGCAAGCTGGCAGGGGGAAGGAAGCTTGTGGGTTTCTCTAAAAAGGGGACTTGAAGCTTTAGCTTTACTTCTAGATGAGCCAATACTTAATAGAGGTGCAAAGAGGTGCTCAGCTGCAAAATGAAGGGTTGTTTGCATTTGGGGTTCTAGACTGGGACAATCTCTAGTCATTGGACCCATTTCTTTTACTTGGAGGTGGTACTGAGTCTAATGCATGACTTTTCTCTCTATCTTTCTTCTGCCAGCAAACTCAAACCATCTTTGACCTTGGAGGAAAACCCGTGAGCTCCTTGATCAGTGTTTCAAAAGTTTATTTCCCCTTCCTCCCTCGGAGAAAATGAAAGAAGAAGGCGAGACAGCAAAGGATGCTCTGCCTATACAGGTATGTGACAACAATTCTCCTCTGGCCGCATTCACTGTATTTCTGCCCAGCAGGCACTGGGTGATGGCAGTCACACATGGCCTCTCTGGCAAGGTTATGATTAGCTTTCCCCGGCCCCCACATACAAACTATCTGTGCTAAGCTTCACTCCTTCTCTTCTGGTTTCAGACACTGTACATAGGGTCCTTGGAAGCCCTTGACAAGCTAATGAAGACTTTGCTGGAGGAAGAACCAACCACACACTGGTTCTGGGAAATGTTTCAAGTGAGCAGACCATTGAACCATGGTGGAAATTGTTTCCTGTGTTACAGCAGGGAAGAGTCAGAGATTTAGGGGGGTCAAGCTTCAGTTGTGGAGGAATTTTCCACAATGGAGTGAATTTTAGGGAAAAAGCACCAATTCTTCCTGGGATAAGTGGGCATGTGTCCCATTGAAATCCACAAAAGGCTATGCCATTTTATGCCAGGGCTGGATTGGGACCAAGTTCTTACAATGTAGTTGACACTACTTGGACCAGCAAGAAAATCACCACTGCAGCCGCAAAATCCAAGAGAACCAGTTGAAACTGATCACTTCGAAGAGGAATTCATTAATATTGAGTTACACCCTGTGTATGGAAACTCGTTCAGAGGAGACTTCCTTTTCCTCAGACATGAACAGAATATCTTGAAGAGCTGAGGGGTGGGGAGTTTGACGTACCTTCAGTATAAAAATGAAGTTATAAAAGGAGCTGGGCTGGGGGGGACTTCTCTGCTCTTATTCAAATTAATAAAAAGAAATGCTCCTCTCTTGTCTACACTACAAAATTAGGTCGAATTTATAGAAGTTGGTTTTGTAGAAAATGTTTTTATATAGTCGATTGTGACAAATGCTCTAAGTGCATGTAGTCGGCGGAGTGCATCCACAGTACCGAGGCAACCGTCGACTTCCGGAGCGTTGCACTGTGGGTTGCTATGCCACAGTTCCCGCAGTCTCCGCCACCCATTTGAATTCTGGGTAGAAATCCCAGTGCCTGATGGGGCTAAAACATTGTCGCGGGTGGTTCTGGGTACATATCGTCCGTTCCCCCCTTCCCTCCCTCCCTCCATGAAGGCAACGGCAGACAATCATTTCACACCTTTTTTCCTGGGTTACCCGTGTAGACGCCATACCACGGCAAGCATGGAGCCTGCTCAGCTCACCATCGCTGTATGTCTCCTGGCTGCTGGCAGACATAGTACTGCATTGCTACACAGCAGCAGCTTATTGCCTTTTGGCAGCAGACAGTGCAGTATGACTGGTAGCGGTCGTCAACGTAGTCCTGGGTGCTCTTTTTTAACCAACTGCGATGAGGTCTGGGGCGCCTGGGCAAACATGGGAGTGACTCAGCCAGGTCATTACCCTTTTAAGTGTTGTCTCATGGCGATTCAGTCCTGCCGGCAGTCCTACTGCATGGTCTTTTAATGAGCAGCCAGGAGACTACAATGGCCAGCAATCATACTGCACTATCTTCTGCCGAGCACCCAGGTGATGACGATGGCTAGTGGTCGTACTGCACAGTCTGCTGCCAGCAAGATGTATAAAGATAGATGAAATGGATCAAAAGAAGAAATAGACCAGATTTGTTTTGTATTCATTTTCTCCTCCATCCCTCCCTCCCTCCCTCCGTGAAATCAACAGCCTGCTAAACCCAGTTTTGAGTTCTATCCTTGAGGGGGCCATTTTGTTTCTTGCAAAGCCACCCCCTTTGTTAATTTTAATTCCCTGTAAGCCAACCCTGTAAGCCATGTTGTCAGTCACCCCTCCCTCCATCAGAGCAATGGCAAACAATCGTTTCGCGCCCTTTTCCCAGGATTGCCCGAGCAGGAGCAGACGCCATAGCACAGCAAGCATGGAGTCTGTTCAGCTCACCGCAGCAGTTATGACCATTATAAACACGTCGCGCTATTATCGTGCAGTTTATGCAGAACCAGCACCTGAAAAACCAGGCGAGGAGGCGACGGAAGCATGGTGATGAGGACATGAACACACTTTTCTCTAAAACCGCGTTCCCCCGCAATTTGGAGATCATGGTGTTAATGGGACAGGCTCATGCCGTGGAACGCCAATTCTGGGCCCGCATAGTGTTTGCAGGTCTGGGACGATTCCCAGTGGCTCCGAAACTTTTACATGCGTAAGGGCACTTTCATGGAACTTTGTGACTTGCTTTCCCCTGCCCTAAAGCACAAGAATACCAAGATGAGAGCAGCCCTCACAGTTGAGAAGCAAGTGGCGATAGCCCTGTGGAAGCTTGCAATGCCAGACAGCTACCGGTCAGTCGGGAATCAATTTGGAGTGGGCACATCTACTGTGGGGGTTGCTGTGATGCAAGTAGCCAATGCAATCCTTGAGCTGCTGCTTTCAAAGGTAGTGACTCTGAGAAATATGCAGCTCATACTAGATGGCTTTGCTGCAATGGGATTCCCTAACTGTGGTGGGGCGATAGACGGAACCCATATCCCTATCTTGGGACTGGATCACCAGGGCAGCCAGTACATAAACCGCAAGGGGTACTTTTCGATAGTGCTGCAAGCACTGGTGGATCACAAGGGACGTTTCACCAACACCAACGTGGGATGGCCGGGAAAGGTACACGACACTCGCATCTTCAGGAACTCTGGTCTGTTTCAACAGCTGCAGGAAGGGATTTACTTCCCAGACCAGAAAATAACTGTTGGGGATGTTGAAATGCCTATAGTTATCCTTGGGGACCCAGCCTACCCCTTAATGCCATGGCTGATGAAGCCGTACCCAGGCAGCCTGGACAGTAGTCAGGAGCTGTTCAACTACAGGCTGAGCAAGTGCAGAATGGTGGTAGAATGTGCATTTGGACGTTTAAAGGCGCGCTGGCGCAGTTTACTGACTCGCTTAGACCTCAGCGAAACCAATATTCCCACTGTTATTACTGCTTGCTGTGTGCTCCACAATCTCTGTGAGAGTAGGGGGGACACGTTTATGGCGGGGTGGGAGGTTGAGGCAAATCACCTGGCCACTGAATATGCGCAGCCAGACACCAGAGCAGTTAGAAGAGCACAGCAGGAAGTGCCGCACATCAGAGAAGCTTAGAAAACCAGTTTCCTGACTGGCCAGGGTACTGTGTCACACTTCTGTTTGTTTCTCCTTGATGAAAACCCGCCCCCTTGGTTGCCTCTAAATTCTCTGTAAGCCACCCACCCTCCCCCCTTCAATCACAGCTTGCTTGCAAGGGAAATAAAGTCACTATCATTTAAAAAACATGTATTCTTTATTAATTGATTATAAAAATAGGGAGATAACTCACAAGGTAGCCCGGGTTGGGTGTGGGACGAGGGTAGGAGGGAAGGAAAAGGCCACTTTAAAACTTTGTGAATGACAGCCTTCTGTTGTTTGGGCTGTCCACTGGGGTGGAGTGGTTGGGTGCCCAGAGCCTCCCCCCCCCCCCGCGTTCTTGGGCGTCTGGGTGAGGAGGCTATGGAACTTGGGGAGGAGGGAGGGCGGTTAAGCAGGGGCTGCAGCGGCAGTCTGTGATCCTGCTGCCGTTCATGAACCTCCACCAGACACCGGAGCATGTCCGTTTGATCCCGCAGTAGCCCCAGCGTTGCCTCATGCCTCCTCTGATCTTCCTGTCGCCACCTCTCCTCACACTCATTGGCCACTGTCCTGTACTCTGCTATGGTGTCCCTCCACACAGCTCTGTCAGTGATGGACAACTGCATAAGCACAGAGAACATGTCATCGCGCTTCCATGTTTTTTGCTGCCTTATCTGAGATAGCCTTTGGGACGGAGGAGGGAGTCTTGAAACATTTGCAGCTGCTGGAGGAAGAAAAGGGAGTGAAGTATTTAAAAAAATATATTTTACAGAACAATGGCTATACTCTTTCACGGTGAACAACACTATTCACATTACATAGTGCATGTGATTTTGGTACAAGGTCACATTTTGCATCTCATATTGAGTGCCTGCAGCTTTGGTGTGAGAGATCACACACGCAGTGCCGGGCAACAGAATTCGGCTTGCAGGCGACCATGGTAAGCCATAGTCTTTTGGCTTGTGCAACCTTCATAACAGCAGCGCCCTCCTTTCCCATACCAAGCAAAGCCTGTTGAGTTGGCCATTTAGTGCTGTGGTTTTCCTGTTAACGTGCAACAGCAGAAACCAAACTAACCCCCTCCCCACATCCAATTCTCTGGGATGATCGCTTTACCCCTCCCCCCACCACCTTGCAGGTATCAGGGAAGATCCCTGCTAGCCAAACGCCAACAGCTCAGCGCCAATGCCCGTCCCCTACCCACCACGTGGCTAACTGCGGGGAGGATTTCTTTTCAGCCACAGGCAAACAGCCCAGTAGGAACGGCCACCTCTGAATGTCCCCTTAATTAAATTCCCCTATTTCAACCAGGTTACCATAAATGATATCACTCTCCTGAGGATAACACAGAGAGATAAAGAACGGATGTTGCTTGAATGCCAGCAAACACCGGGACTATACGCTGCCAGGCTTTGTCATGCAATGATACCAGATTACTTGCTACTAGCATGGCATGGTAAAGTGTCCTACCATGGAGGACGGAATAAGGCTGCTTTCCCCAGAAACCTTCTGCAAAGACTTTTAGAGTATCTCCAGGAGAGCTTCATGGAGATGGCTCTGGAGGATTTCTGCTCCATCCCCAGACACATTAACAGACTTTTCCAGTAACGGTACTGGCCACGAATGCATCCCAAGTCCTCAGGGCTACTTAATCATTAAAAAACGCTTGCTTTTATAACATACTATATTTTAAAAGGTACACTCACCAGAGGTCCCTTCTCTGGCTTCGTTGGGTTGGCAGGGTATTTCAGTCAGGGTGATAAAAAGATCCTGGCTATCGGGGAGAACGGTGTGCTGTGTGCTCTTCCCAAGCTCATCCTCCTCCTCCTCATCTTCCCCATCTGCAAAATCATCAGGCATGGCAGAGAGTACCCCATCATCGGAGTCCATGGACAGGGGTCGGGTAGTGGTGGCGGCCCCCCTAGAATTGCATGCAGCTCAGCATAGAAGCGGCATGTCTGGGGCTCTGTCCCAGATTGTCCGTTTGATTCTTTGGTTTTCTGGTATGCTTGTCTGAGCTCCTTATGTTTCATGCAGCACTGTGTTGCGTCCCTGATGTAGCCTCTGTCCCTCATGGCCTCTGAGATTTTTTGAAATGTTTTGGCATTTCGTCTTTTGGAACGTAGTTCTGATAGCATGGATTCCTCTCCCCATATAGTGATCAGATCCCGTACCTCCCATTCAGTCCATGCTGGAGCTCTTTTTCGATTCTGGGACTGCATGGTCACCTGTGCTGATGAGCTCGCCTGGCCAAACAGGAAATGAGATTCAAAAGTTCCCGGGGATTTTCCTGTACATCTGGCCAGTGCATCCGAGTTCAGAGTGCTGTCCAGAGCGGTCACAATGGTGCACTGTGGGATAGCTCCTGGAGGCCAAACCTTCGAATTGCGTCCACACTAACCCTAATTCGAAACGGCAATGTCGATTTCAGTGCTAATCCCCTCATTGGGGAGGAGTACAGAAATCGGTTTTAAGAGCCCTTTATGTTGAAAAAATGGCTTCATTGTGTGGACGGGTGCAGGGTTAATTCGGATTTAATGCTGCTAAATCCAACATAAACTCATAGTGTAGACCAGGCCTCTGTCATTTTGCCACTCAACGTGGGAGAAGTTGCCCAGGGAACAGAACACAGCAGCAGACATCAAACAGCATGCAATGTGATGGACCACTCCCATCAGACAGTCTACAGCAGACATCACATACACGGACCCAGATTCATCTCTCATGTAACTCCTTTGGCTTCAATCACCAGAGGTGAATCTGATCCCTGGGAGTTGTATATATATCTAAGGGGCTTTTCCATTAGACATGTAATTCCTTTGCTCCATGGAGGTCAGATGCTTTGGAGAGGGATTTTAGTGACAATTAAACCTGTTTAAAAGGAAATTTTGGGAGGGATTTTCTGGTACTAACTCTGTCCATTCCTCTGCTCTACCAACAGCTACTAGAGACATGGCTCCATTCAGAGAAGAAGTGGGAGAGAGAAAGGGCCTTGCAGGCCACCATCCAGCTGCTGACTGCCTATCAAGAGACAGTTAATAGCACAGTGCGTATAGCCTTCCTCTTCCTTGAGCTGACTTCCCTGCTTATATCCGATCTGACACTCAATGCAAATGCATGAAAAATTCTTCCAGGGCAGCAGCTGGGATCTCAAGGTGACTAAGATCCCTCTGCTTCCATAAGAGAGAGGTTTACACAACAATGCTGTGACCACACTCCGGGCAGACTGCAAGAAGTTGAGGGCAGACAATCCCCCAAACTGATGGCTTATTCTAGAATTAGATTCACCAAGTCAACAGCAAAAGAGCTTCCACCCTAGTTAACAAGATGCCAAACATGGTCCCCTTTTGGCATTCCAGACCTTGTCTCCCATTTAAACAGCCAAGTCTAATATAGTGTGGGGTTACTGAAAACCTGATTAACCGTATGTGAGGTTCACCGATCATAAAGGACCAGATGCTTATCCCCAGGTCAATGTGAATCTCAGGTCTTTCTCAAATATCATGCTGTCAGCCAATCCTTAATAACTAAATCTAAGATTTATTGTTAAAAGAAAGAAGAGAGTTACAAATGGTTAAAAGATCAATATCCATACAAGTGACTTTCAATGTTCATAGTTCAGGATCACAACTGTGATGGAATAAACTGCTGGCTTGTAAAAGTCTCTCTGGAATCATCCCAACAGATCAGAATCCAAAGGCAGCTTAGATGTAAAGTCTGTTAGTTTTTCCATGCATTTTCCAGGTTCTTCCAAATGATGATTTGGAAGCTCTCTGTCCTAAGGCTTTCCATGTTCAAAGTTTCAGCAGACTAGAGATGACAGGATGAGGCCCGAGCCTTCTCTTTTATAGATATTCTAGCAGGCTGACAAGTCTACCTCACAGAAATGGTGACAGCAGGACCTTCCCCTGAGAAAGACTAGGCAATGCAGATCGCCTGTTGTACTTTGCTTTGAAGCTAATGTTCTATTTCCTGAGCATTCACAGGTTTCAGAGTAACAGCCGTGTTAGTCTGTATTCGCAAAAAGAAAAGGAGGACTTGTGGCACCTTAGAGACTAACCAATTTATTTGAGCATGAGCTTTCGTGAGCTACAGTTCACTTCAAGGAATGCATCCAATGAAGTGAGCTGTAGCTCACGAAAGCTTATGCTCAAATAAATTGCAAAAAGAAAAGGAGTACTTGTGGCACCTTAGAGACTAACCAATTTATTTGAGCATGAGCTTTCATGAGCTACAGCTCACTTCATCGGATACATCCGATGAATGCATCCGATGAAGTGAGCTGTAGCTCACGAAAGCTTATTGCCACAAGTACTCCTTTTCTTTTTGCAAATACAGACTAACACGGCTGTTACTCTGAAACCTGTCAAATAAATTGGTTAGTCTCTAAGGTGCCTCTAGTACTCCTTTTCTTTTTATAAGGTGATTAGCCGTTCTTCCATTATAACACAGATAGTTAAGATGAAGACAATGTAGAAATTACTAGTTTCCTGCAGTATCTTACTTCTTTGATTTTAAGGTTAACTGAACACCTTGCATACATAATTAAGACAATTAGACATGAAAGGGAATTAGCATCTACAAGCTAATTTGGTTACATTGTGAAACTTCTAAAGGGGTATAGATAACCACTGACAAATACACTTAGCATCTATTGTTCATTTTTGAATGACTTGATGATTGCTAGTCTAATACCGCTCTTTGAAATTCACATGCAAGTGAACTGTCTCGATACAGTGGAAGTGCCTCTTGTTAAGTTATTACGGGTGATACACAGGTTGCCTGGTCTGCCAGTGTCACAAATGCATTCTTGGTTCTTATGCTCCCAGGGTGCTAAAGGTGAATTTCTATTTAATCAGCTAAGAACATAAAACATAAGAATGGCTAACCTGCCTCCCGCAAAAGAATGGTTCATCTGGCCCAGTATCCTGTCTTCTGACAGTGGGGGTGCCAGATACTTCAGAGGGAATGAACAGAACAAGGCAATTGTCGAGTGAACCATCCCGTTGGACAGTCCCAGCCCCAGGTTCTGGCAGTCAGAGGTTTAGAGACACCCAGATCATGGGGTTGCATCCCTGACCATGTTAGCTGATAGCCATTGATGGTCCTATCCTCCATGAACTCATCTAATTCTATTTTGAACCAGTGATACTTTTGACCTTCACAACATCTTCCTGGCAAGGAGTTCCACAGGTTGACTGCATTGTGTGAAGAAATGCTTCCTTTGGTTTGTTTTAAACCTGTTGCCTATTAATTTCATTGGGTGACCCCTTGTTCCTGTGTTATGTGAAGGGCTAAATAAAATTTCCTTATTGACTTTCTCTACACCAGTCATGATTTTATAGACCTCTAGCATATTCCCTCTTAGTCGTCTCTTTTCCAGGCTGAAAAGTTGCTCTTTTTTAATCTCTCCTTGTATGAGAAGTTGTTCCATACACCTAATAATTTTTGTTGCTCTTCTCTGTATTTCTTCCCATTCTAACACAACTTTTTTGAGATGACATGATCAAAAATGCACGCAGTATTCAAGGTGTGGGGGTACTGTAGATTTATGCAATGGCATAATGATATTTACTGTCTTATTATCGATCCCTTTCCTAAGGGTTCCTAACATGTTGTTAGTTTTTTTGACTGCATGTTGAGCAGATGCTTTCAGAGAGCTGTACACAATGACTCTGAGGTCTCTTTCTTGAGTGATAACAGCTAATTTAGACCCCATCCATTTGTATGTACAATTGAAATTATGTTTTCCAATGTGCATTACCCAGTACAGTACAGGAATCAGGGGCACAATGTTACCAGATGTGCCTGTTACTTTAGGGTAGGCTCATTGATTAGGAAAAAGAAAAGGAGGACTTGTGGCACCTTAGAGACTAACCAATTTATTTGAGCATAAGCTTTCGTGAGCTACAGCTCACTTCATCGGATGCATACTGTGGAAACTGCAGAAGACATTATATACACAGAGACCATGAAACAATACCTCCTCCCACCCCACGCTCCTGCTGGTAATAGCTTATCTAAAGTGATCACTCTCCTTACAATGTGTATGATAGTCAAGTTGGGCCATTTCCAGCACAAATCCAGGTTTTCTCACCCTCTGCCCCCCCACACACAAACTCACTCTCCTGCTGGTAATAGCCCATCCAAAGTGACCACTCTCTTTACAATGTGTATGATAATCAAGGTGGGCCATTTCCAGCAAATACCCAGGTTTTCTCACCCCCCCCCCCTTTTCCAAAAACCACACACACAAACTTACTCTCCTGCTGGTAATAGCTTATCCAAAGTGACCACTCTCCTTACAATGTGTATGAAAATCAAGGTGGGCCATTTCCAGCACAAATCCAGGTTTTCTCACCACTCCCCCCAAAACACACACACACAAACTCACTCTCCTGCTGGTAATAGCACATTGTGAGGAGAGTGGTCACTTTGGATAAGCTATTACCAGCAGGAGAGTGAGTTTGTGTGTGTGTGTTTTGGGGGGGGGGGGGTGAGAAAACCTGGATTTGTGCTGGAAATGGCCCACCTTGATTATCATACACATTGTAAGGAGAGTGATCACTTTAGATAAGCTATTACCAGCAGGAGAGTGGGGTGGGAGGAGGTATTGTTTCATGGTCTCTGTGTATATAATGTCTTCTGCAGTTTCCACAGTATGCATCCGATGAAGTGAGCTGTAGCTCACGAAAGCTCATGCTCAAATAAATTGGTTAGTCTCTAAGGTGCCACAAGTACTCCTTTTCTTTTTGCGAATACAGACTAACACGGCTGTTACTCTGAAACCTGCCATTGATTAGGGTTACTCTTCTGGGCAGGGGGTTCTGTAATTCTATTAATGTGCTGCTTATGTCACTTGTGTGGAGCTCTCCTCCTTCCTTCTGCAAGTCCCCTCCCAGTGGAGCTACCCTGCAGGACCTCGGTTCCCCAGGGCTGGGTCCCTCCAGCCTAGAACGAGATGAACACGCACGCACGCACGCACTAGCAGAGCGAGTCTGAGCGGACCAGGTCCATCAGCCCTCTCCAGCTGATCCTCTCATATGGCCCTGTACTCAATGGGCTGGGTTAAGCAGCACTTTCAGCTGCTCCCCTCTGACGTGCCCCAAGTTTAACACATCCCTGTCCCACTTTCACGTTACAATTGTACTGGTAGTAACCCACTTCGTGAGCAAACCCCACAGTATTTTTGGGTGCTACCGGGATCTTTAGCTTAGGTAAAAGCAGCATGGCTGCAGAGTAAATGGGGGAAGCTAAAAACACAAAAGAGTAAAATTCAGAGAGAGAGAGAGAAGCAACCAGCTGAACCATAAAAGTTATTTATTGAACAATAGTGATAACTACACAAGGAGGGCTAAACAAACATAATGGTTACATTTGAAAGGTTAATACCTGAGGTAGAAAAGAAAACAGAGATCAGGGGTGGGGGGGGGGGATCTCACCCACTCCATGAGGCTTGAACTGGTTGGGGTTCCCAGGTGGTGTTGGTAGCTCAGGGTCCTGAGTGCTGGAGACAGGCAGAGCCCCCCGCACGGTCAGTCAGGAGATGGAATCCCAGTGGAACTGAAGCAGAGTTTGGGTCTATACATCAGAACCCTTACTTGGGCATAGATAAGGGGTTTGTAGAGAAAATACAATGGTTCAAGGGAGAACACTAGATTTGTTTATAGGTAAACTGATGACTCAAGGGTTTTCTTTAGGCTAGACAATAGGAGCTGATTACTCTTGGCTATGGGTGGTGTTTTCATCCAGGGAGCTCACAAGGCAACTAGGCTGCTTCAGTATTTTGGGATATCAATCAAAGATTTATTACTAGAATTGAACTGATATTTGCTGAACTGGGTGTGTGCAGGCGTAGGTTCATTAACTTCTGGAGCAGGGATTCCCATGATGCAGTGCATCCCTGCTTTTCTGGTCCCAGAGTTCAGTGCGGTTCTCTGTTCCTCATTCTTTATGCTAATCCCTGTCCCATCTTTCATGCAGATGAGGCTAGGGGAGTTGTCTCTGTTCTTCATTCTGTATGCACATGGAGATGTCTTAATCTTGTCACCCTTCTCAGGAGGGGTCTAGGTGTGTCTCCCAATGCCCTTCATTGTTCTCTGCAAGCCTTTTCTCTGATTGGTTTTGGCTCAAACAGAGACGGGGGGCAGGGGGTGTCCTTTATGAGTCAGACAGGCTAAATACTGCGCCCTGGTTTCCCAAAAACACAGAGATTAGTGGTATCAAGTCCACCCCGTTGATGGGGTGCTTGTGCTGAGCAAGTATCCTGATCACATCCTTACTCTGTGGTACTGGGTCTGATCTTCCATGCATTGCAGCCGCCGCATCAGTCATGGTATCCAACAAACCAGCAGAATCAGACCAATTGCTAGTACAATGTGGAAACCAATGATCACCACAATGTAGTGAAGCATGATATTTAAAAGACCTGTTGCACTGGGGCTCTGCCTAACCAAAGTCTCCCACCGAGAGTGATGGCCTGTGTTTTTACCTTAATGGCAATGAGACCCATTCCCAGTGAAATGGGAGAAACCTCCTTGTAGAGCTCAGGAGAGGCATTTAAATGTTGTACAATGCATATAGGCACAGTAAACTTAATATCATAACTAACAATGGTGATTACATTATTGAAACAGCGATTAACGTAAGGCACCATGGGTTGGACCCAATGTCCATTAATCAGTACAATATTACATCTTATGTACGTATATATACATAGGATTTACCAACATAGACAATAACAGACCCCTCTTCCTTCATAACATCGAAGGAACAGTGAGACTTATTCCCAGGTTACTCATTCATCCCAATCTTTATGGCTAGGTCCAATCAAGGGAGCACATGCAGGTGCAATGTGAGAGATATTCATGCCCTCTAAGTGGGTTTGAACCTCATTCAGAGAAGTCTGAGGTTGAAGAACCAAATGTTCTTGTTGATCCAATTTCAACACATGGGGTCGTGAAATTGGGGCTCTTAAATGTCAGAGGGGAGCAAGGTGTGTGATCAGAGGGTTGAAATTTAAAACTGTTTTTTGTTGTTGGCCCAATTCCACTCTGTACAATCCCTTGAAATCCCTCCGAAATGGCCATATGCCTTTTGAATTTAAACCAAATTGCTGGCATGAGCTTGTCACAATGTGTGTCCTTTAATGGAACTACCCAGTCTAGGGGACCTTGCTGAATCAAGTAATATCCAGCTAAAGTCCAGTGCAGCAGTTCCCAGTTTATGAGGAATCGTGTGATATTCTTGCCTGCTGGCGTGATCAGAGACAGCTGCAGTTCCTCTCCAGGTAACGGAGGTGTCTGAGTTCCAATGACAATGATGACACATAGGGGCATGGTTGTTCCCCAAACAACAGAGGAAATCAGAGCTACCCTGCACCTTTCACCAGCCCGGAGGCTGTCACTGGGGGTGTTTGTCCCGTTCGAACTGGTAGTGATGCTGCAGGGCCAGGGGGTTGCTCCCATTCCCATAGAATCCATGGATGTGGCACCTCAATTTTGCTTCCTGGGCTCCAGCTGGCAAGCCCCTCCAGAGGCTCAAAGGGATCACAGGTACAGCTTAGAGCCTGGACAGCATCAGACTCCAGACACTTATGAAGAGCAGGGTGCTGGTGCACCAGTGCGATGTCATGGTTTGTGTAGTGGACTTGTGAGGGGGCAGAGAACAGAGAAAAACTTCCCACAATCCCACCATATATACTGGGAGAATCTGGGATTAATATTACAGGGTGAACATGAAGCGGTGATCTATGTGAGGGTGGCCATAATAAGTCAAGGACTTTTCTGGCCTTTTCCTACCCTAACAGCGGGGTACGCACTGACCAGCCCACTCGATGCATATTTTCCAACAGCTCAAAGCTGTTCCTTCTTGCTGGCCAAGAAGAGTGGCCGACAGGACGGAGAAGACAGTCTTTAGGGTCAGGTGGTTTATCCTTCCATTCTTTGAGCTGTGAAGAATTAAAACATTTCCGCCTGGGTTTTCCTTTTTTTTTCATTCAGGATTTCTATCTGACAAACACTGGGGCTGGCCTGATTCACAACAGAGCAGCGGCCCTCCCAGGGATGTGTAAAGAGCTGCTTAGTAGTGACAGAGGCAGTGTTGGTTTCCGTAGGGATGGCTTCCACCCAGACTCCCTTCCCCCCAGACCCACCCCTGACCCTGGGGGTCTGCCCAGGCTCTCCCTGCTGGAGGGCAGATCTGCTGGCACTAGGCACCTCCCCCTGGGGGAGCATTACCAAGGGAACACCCAGTGCCAGAGAACCTGGTTCTAGCTTCCGCTCTGCCCCAGGAGGTGCTGCAGGGCCCTGGTGTTGGCAGCAGATCATTCAGGGCCCCATTGTGCCAGGCCCTACACAGCCCTCTCCCCGGCCCCAGTGAGAGACAGCCTCTGGCCCCGAGAGCTCACAGCACAAATAGCCAAGACAGAATTGTTATCCTCATTGTACAGAACGGAAACTGAGGCACAGAGCAAGGCAGTGACTTGCCTAAGATCATCCAGGGAGTCAGTGGCAGAGCCTGGACTAGAATCCAGGTATCCTGAGTCCCCACCCAGCTTGTGAACCACTGGCCTGCCCTCTCTCTTGCAGCCACCCTAGGCAGGTGACCCCTTTGGAGGGGACCACATGTCTGCCAGGGGCACCGGTGCTGGGAGGGGTGGATAACAGTGGGGTGAGAACCAGGGGAGATTCTCAGCAGGATCAGGCAATACCTCGCTGTATTCCCCAGGTGGGACCAGCTGTCCGTGGCACCATCCCCCTCTCATGGCACCGCAGGGCCATGTCTGCCCAGGTAGGAGAAGCACAGGGTCAAGATGCTGGGGGAAACCAGGGTGGGCAGAAATCCTGGGTAGGGCACCAGGGTGTGAGGGCACAGGGTGGGGATGGGAATGGGGGCAGTGGGATATGGAGGTACTGGGTTAGGTGGAGGCAACAGGAGGTAGAGTCATGGGAGAGGGGGTTAGGTGGACAGTGGAGTGCAGTGTCAGAGTGGGGTGGGGGCTGGGGCAGGTCATTGTGGCTGGAGGGGCAGGGACCACAGGGCGGGGAGGAAGGGTCGCAGGGTGGGGAGGGGGCACAGGACAGGGTCACAGGGGCTGAGGGGCAGGGTCACAGGGCTGGGGGCAGGGTGGGGAGGGAGAACAGGACAGGGGCTGAGGGGCAGGGTGGGGAGTGAACTGTGTTCCCCAGCCCTGATGCCCAGGAGCCCACCCCTCCACCCCCCAGCCTTGCTCCCCTGACCCCACTGTTCTCTGTGTCTCTCCCCAGCTGCTGAAGAGGAGCTGGCCAAAGCCAGTGCCATCCGGGCACCTCCCCAGGTGTATGACCCTCTCCAGGCTCCCTCAAGGTGTGACCCCACCCTGGGCACCTCCCATGTTGTGAGTCTGCTCAGAACTCTCCCAGATGTGTGCCCCCGCAAGGCTCCTGGGCACCATGCTGGGGCAGCCATCCCTCTGCCCCACAGAGCTCTCTGCCTCCCTGGCATCCTCCCCACTCCCACCCACCATATGGGGATTTCCCTTGTAGACAGCCAGTATTCCCAAGCCCCTGGCCTGTTCTCTGGGGCCAGGATTCCCAGCCCCCCCCCCCCCCGTCGTGCTGGGAAATAGTGCCAGGGCCCCACTCTGAGCCGCGTTAATCTCCTGACATCCCAGGGCCTCAGAGGGATTCATTTCCAGCTGCTACCCTGGCTGCCAGCTAACCCCACAGCCAGAACAAACTAGGTGGGACCCAATTCCCAGCCAGGCTGGTGGAGGAAGGAGAAACACCCACACATTCCTGACCCCACCCACCCTCGCTGTCCTCCAACACCTGGGAGAGTCGCTCCTGTGACCTTCACCCCCACGCCCCACCGCAATGCCCCCCATTCTCCCCTCCACAATGCCACCCCCATCCACCACCACCCCCGCAATGCCAGTCTGCAGCTCTTCCCCCTTTCACACTCCCGGGACAAAAGGCAGTGATTTGTCTGAAGAAGCAAAGCTGGGAATAGAACCCAGGAGTCCTGACACCCAGCCCTTACCACTGGACACCCCTCTCCCCCTCCCCCCACTCCCCTTCCAGAGCTGGGGCTAGAACCCAGGAGTCCTGGCTTCCAGGCCCACCCCATAGACCCCACTGCCCTCCTCACAGGACAATGTCACTCTGCCATGGCTGGGGTGGCATGGAGCATGCATGGGCAGGGGTGGAGGCCCAGCTGTTCTCAGTGGTGCTGTTTGTAGCCTCAGGCTGGCCTTTGGGGGTACCAGCCATCAGCCCCTGCCCCTTCAGACAGGGAGTAGGGCAGCGTTTCGGTCCTGATTCTGCTGGCTGCTGCCCTGCCCTGTCATGGGCTACTCCTCTCCTCTTCCCTCCTCCCCTGTTGCTCCCCTCGCCCCCCAGGGCAGCAGCTCCCACAGCCTCTCTCCCCAGGGCACGGACAGTTCTCCCCAGCTGAGGGGGAGGCAGGGGTGGGCCGGGGGCTGCCATGGTGCTGGGGGGGTGCCCTGAGTGCCACGGGAGGAGAGAGTCTTCCCTGCTCATCTGGAGCCAGGCCAGGGGCTGGAAGCAGCTGGCTCCGAGTAATGGGGGCCTGGTGCCACCATGGTCCCCTCAGCTCTTGGACCCGGTGCTGGAACCGAGCAGGGAATCCAGGGCTAGTTCTCAGCAGGGGCCTGATGTTGCCTCACTCTCCCAAGAAGCCCCTGCGGTGCCAGATCCAAGAGATGGGCCTGGCGCTGGGGCAGAGCTGGGGGTGCTGGTTCTGAGGGTGGGACCTGGCACTAGCATGGGGGGTGGCACTGGTTCTGACTGGAGAGGCTAGTCTTCTGGAGGGGTGGGAGGGCTGGGACTGGTTGTGGGGCTGGGTCAGAGTGTGGGGCTGGGGTCTGTACTGGGTCAGGGTGTGGGGCTGGTTGTGGGGCTGGGTCAGAGTGTGGGGCTGGGGTCTGTACTGGGTCAGGGTGTGGGGCTGGTTGTGGGGCTGGGTCAGAGTGTGGGGCTGGGGTCTGTACTGGGTCAGGGTGTGGGGCTGGGTCAGAGTGTGGGGCTGAGGTCTGTACTGGCTCAGGGTGTGGGGCTGGTTGTGGGGCTGGGTCAGAGTGTGGGGCTGGGGTCTGTACTGGGTCAGGGTGTGGGGCTGGTTGTGGGGCTGGGTCAGAGTGTGGGGCTGGGGTCTGTACTGGGTCAGGGTGTGGGGCTGGTTGTGGGGCTAGGTCAGAGTGTGGGGTTGGGGTCTGTACTGGGTCAGGGTGTGGGGCTGGTTGTGGGGCTGGGTCAGAGTGTGGGGCTGGGGTCTGTACTGGGTCAGGGTGTGGGGCTGGTTGTGGGGCTGGGTCAGAGTGTGGGGCTGGGGTCTGTACTGGGTCAGGGTGTGGGGCTGGGTCAGAGTGTGGGGCTGGGGTCTGTACTGGGTCAGGGTGTGGGTCAGGGTGTGGGGCTGGGTCAGAGTGTGGGGCTGGGGTCTGTACTGGGTCAGGGTGTGGGGCTGGGTCAGAGTGTGGGGCTGGGGTCTGTACT
This sequence comes from Lepidochelys kempii, assembly GCF_965140285.1. NCBI lineage: Eukaryota > Metazoa > Chordata > Testudines > Cheloniidae > Lepidochelys > Lepidochelys kempii. The sequence goes on along the minus strand of NC_136399.1, from coordinate 9,244,158 downwards.
GGATCAGGGTGTGGGGCTGGTTGTGGGGCTGGGTCAGAGTGGGAGGGACTTCGTGCTGGTTCTGCACAAAGTGGGAGGCTGGTGCCAGTTCTGGATGGGGCGGGGGGTTTGGTGCCCCTGTGGTCTGGGGTTGCAGACCCTGGCCAGCTGCCCCAGCAGCTGGCTCGCACGTGCGCACACACTGCTCCCGCCCCACCCCCCACGCGCACTCACGCATGCTAACGAAGCACGCGGGTGGCTTTTTTGAGACAATTATCCGGGATAATCTTTATGCAGATTATGGGGATCTGATGGACAAGCAGATTGGATGCCTGTTTATTAAAATATGGATTTGGATCTGGGTGGGCAGATCAAGGCAGCAGGGGAGGGAAGGCTGGGGGGTGGCACTGGGCCGTCCGGGGGAGGGGAGCAGGAGTGCTCTATAAATCGCTAATGCCGATGGGCACCTGGGACTGTTGTGGCGGGCACAGGCAGGGGCAGGGCACGGCACCGAGGAGGGCTTTCTGGACACTCACCTTGCAGGAGAGAAGCGGCCGTGGGGCAAGAAGCTGTCAGTGCAGAGTCTGGGGCACTGGTTGGCAGCAGCGCTAGGCTCAGGATGACCACGTTAGAAGCCAAAGCTGAGGAGGAGGAGAAAAAGGAGCCATCACCGGCCTCCAACTCATCTAGCGGGGTGAGTGAGGGACCATCCCTACTCCCCAGGGGATCATGGCATGGACGCTAGCCTCCCTGGGGGCTTTAGGGGGCACCCAAACCCCCCTCCCACTGGGGGGTTCTGGGCAGTCCAGCACCCCATCCCTCTGGGGGGCTCCAGGGGGCTCAGGCACCCCCTTGGCCTGGGGGTCCAGGGACTAGATTGGTCAGCAGAGGGGGCTCCCACGGTTCGGGTCTGACCAGGCAGGCTCAGAGGGGAGCCATGGGGGCGGTTGAGGTCCAGGAGAAGGACCTGGCTGGAGATGAGCGGAAGGGGTTGGAGAGGAGGATTGTTGGAGAGCATTAGAGAGATTAACAAGGAGAAAATGTTTGTACTGTATGGGGCATATTGCTGCGCCATGCCCAGCTATGGTGACCCCATGCCCATCTCTGCCTGCGCAATGCCCATCTGTGCTGTTACCCTCACACTCCAGGGCCCCCCACCTTTACCATTCTGTGGGCTCAAGGTATAACCCAGTTCATTTAGGCACCCCCATCCTTTCCCCATTCCTAGAGCTCCAGCGAAAGGCACCTACCCTTACCCTGTTCCTAGGGCTCAGGGCATAATCTTCTGCAAGTTTGTGGGGCCTTACACAGTAATATCCTCCTTACCCTCTAGGTATTAACAGTCACCAGAACAGAATACACACACTGTGCATACAATGCCCATCACTCCCACTAAGGCAGATGAACTTTCCCTGCTGGCCAGTCGGGATCAGATCATCCTGGGACTCCAGCTTCTGCCTGGTGTGGTTGGCAAAGTGTTGAGGTCTGGCAGCCCTGGTCTTGGGCTGGAGCTGGTTCCCAAGAACTTCCGTTTGGACCCTAGTTTATATAGTGAAACTTGAGTCCTGTTTAGCCCTACTTGAGCCAATCACTTTACTGAAGTATTACAAAATAATTCTCTGACCAAGCCGAACATAGTGTGAAACAATTATTTACCCACTTGAACCCCACCACCTTATTTGATGTACACCTTGTGAAATTAGTTATGTAACTGACAGAAACAAGCAAAGAATGGGACAGAAACCAGACTAGAGAAGTGGGGACCAGCAAGGCAAAACAATAAAGTAGAGATTTCGCACCCACACTGCTGATAAGTGATTCCTTGCCAGACAGGGTGCTATCAAACAAAGTTTTCTTTAATCCCCTCAAGATCAGTTTCTTTTGCCTGGTGATGGTGGGCACTAGTGGGTGGGTGAGATTCTGTGGCCTGCATTGTGCAGGAGTCAGACTAGATGATCATAATGGTCCCTTCTGACCTTAATATCTATGAATCTAGTAGGACAGAATCGCCTTCTTAACAGTCCAGTACTACACTGTTTTGATATAATTTAGCTGGAATGTGAGGATGGGACTTTCTGCTTCTTGGCTCCTGGCTGCAGCTGTCCTAATATGGCTGCAGAAAAAAGGCCTGAGACCTTACAGTGCTGGCTCTTTGCCCACCTCCAAACACTCCAGGCCCAGCTATTCCGGCCGCATGCCCACCTCCACCCTTACCATGTCCAAGCTGCTCCATGATGCACTACGGCAGCCCATTATGCCCACAACCCCACACCTGATTTTTGGCTGGTTTGAGGGCGGGGAATGGGACACGGGACCTTTCCCTTCTAGTGGGTGCCCGGAACCCATCACTATCTTAAATAATGTGACTCCTCACCAACCACTCAGTATCCAGCCCCTCCTGCCAGGGCCCTAAAGCCAGGATCCCATTGGCCAAGGTCAAGGCACCTTGTCCATTTTCCACTGGAGGATGCTGACTGAGATCAAGCCCCCGTTGTGCCGTGCACTGCCCAGACCCCAGTCGAGATCAGGCCCCCGTTGTGCCAGGTGCTGCCCAGACCCCAGCCGAGATCAGACCCCCTTTCTGCCGGGCGCTGCCCAGACCCCGGCCGAGATCACGCCCCCATTCTGCCGGGCGCTGCCCAGACCCCAGACGAGATCAGCCCCCCCCCCCCCCCCCCCCCCAGCCCTTACGACCAATGGAGTATCTGGGTGCTGAGCTCTTTTGACAATCTGTCCGTTTGAGAGTATTCTGGGAGTTTCAGGTTTTCTACCAAAGCAGTTGTGGGCAGCGGGGAAAGGTGAGACACTGTGACGATTTTTGGTGTACCCAGGACATGAGTCCCCCACCCAGCCTCCAGCATGAGGGAGGCTTGCTTGTGCTTAGCTGGGTGGCATCTCCCTGACACCACCAGCCCATTAGCCACTTGAGCTGTGCAAGCCGTGCCCTGGCCTGGCAAGTTAACAGCAGTCCAAGTCCCTTGGAAGCATCCCCCTGTGGCACCAGCCGCAGACACTGGCTACTCCCAGCTCTGCTTCTACCAAAGGAGCAGCACACGCCAGCCTGTCCGGTTCAGCTCAGGGTCCGCACTTGGCATCACACCACAGCACTGGGATGTACTGATCCTGAAAACCAGAGTCAGCTGATTGTTGAAATGGATCTTTAATGGCCCACAGCTGGGCAGATTGTTACCGGTACCATGAAAATTCAGATTAAATTTGCTCAATGCACAGCAATTTTTTTGAGGAAGAATCATAGAAGCAGTGAACGGTTATATAATATGTCTCCCTGATAAGCCTCAATTCCCCAAGCATAAACCTTCAGTAATTATGTTGGCCTTACACAGTATCCTGATTCGCAAAAAGAAAAGGAGTACTTGTGGCACCTTAGAGACTAACCAATTTATTTGAGCATGAGCTTTCAAGCTTTCATCCGATGAAGTGAGCTGTAGCTCACGAAAGCTCACGCTCAAATAAATTGGTTAGTCTCTAAGGTGCCACAAGTCCTCCTTTTCTTTTTGCGAATACAGACTAACACGGCTGTTACTCTGAAAAGTATCCTGATTGGCAAACAAAGCAGGTATAGCTACCAGTCCTAGATGGAGACTTCTTTTCCTCTCTTCTCTTCCCCTCTCAAGTTCTTGGTCTCAGGCCTGGTGCAACCACTAGGCAAACTAGGCAGCCGCCTAGGGCGCCAAGTGGTTGGGGGTGGCCAAAAGCATGCTCCAGGGAGGCGGTGAAGCAGAGGTGAGCTGGGACAGGGGGGCGCGGGGAGGGCCGCCTGCAGCAAGTAACTGGGGGGTTGGGAAGGGGCGGAATGCAGGGGAACCGCTCCCCACCCCAGCTCACCTCTGCTCCACCTCCTCCTCTGGGCACGCCGCCCAGCTCTGCTTCTCTCCCTCCCAGGCTTGCAGCGCCAAACAGCTGATTGGCGCCGCAAGCCTGGGAGGCAGGAGAAGTGGAGCGGCAGCTCCCGGAGCCGAGGAGCTGCTGCAGGGGGGGTGCCTCAGGGCAGACAGCTGCCGCAGGGCTCCCGGGCAGCGGGGGAGGGTGCAACGTGGAAGTTTCGTTTAAGACACGAAACATCCTTGCACCAGCCCTGCTTGGTCTGTCAAATGGCCCCTGAATCAGGGTCTTGGTTATCCCAAGGCCCTCTGGTTCAAAAGTCCTTTATAGCAGGGTCTTCATAGAATATCAGGGTTGGAAGGGACCTCAGGAGGTCATCTAGTCCAACCCTCTGCTCAAAGCAGGACCAATCCCCAACTAAATCATCCCAGCCAGGGCTTTGTCAAGCCTGACCTTAAAAATATCTAAGGAAGGAGATTCCACCACCTCCCTAGGTAACGCATTCCAGTGTTTCACCACCCCCCTAGTGAAAAAGTTCTTCCTAATATCCAACCTAAACCTCCCCCACTGCAACTTGAGACCATTTCTCCTTGTCCTGTCATCTTCTACCACTGAGAATAGTCTAGAACCATCCTCTTTGGAACCCCCTTTCAGGTAGTTGAAAGCAGCTATCAAATCCCCCCTCATTCTTCTCTTCTGCAGGCTAAACAATCCCAGCTCCCTCAGCCTCTCCTCATAACTCATGTGTTCCAGTCCCCTAATCATTTTTGTTGCCCTTCGCTGGACTCTTCCCAATTTTTCCACATCCTTCTTGTAGTGTGGGGCCCAAAACTCCAGATGAAGCCTCACCAGTGTCAAATAGAGGGGAATGATCATGTCCCTTGATCTGCTGGCAATGCCCCTACATCCCAAAATGCCATTGACCTTCTTGGCAACAACGGCACACTGTTGACTCATATCCAGCTTCTCGTCCACTGTAACCCCTAGGTCCTTTTCTGCAGAACTGCTGCCGAGCCATTCAGTTGCTAGTCTGTAGCGGTGCGTGGATTCTTCCATCCTAAGTGCAGGACTCTGCACTTGTCTTTGTTGAACCTCATCAGATTTCTTTTGGCCCAATCCTCTAATTTGTCTAGGTCCCCCTGTATTCTATCCCTACCCTCCAGCGTAGCTACCTCTCCTCCCAATTTAGTGTCATCTGCAAACCTGCTGAGGGTGCAATCCACGCCATCCTCCAGATCATTTATGAAGATATTGAACAAAAGCGGCCAGAGGACCGACCCTTCGGGCAGTCACAACAATTCATAATAATAATTTGACACCATCCCAACACTGATCATCAAAGATTCAAGAGAGAGTGAGTGAGGGTACTGGGATCAAACACTTACACAGAATAGAACGCGCTTTCTAGGCACTGAACTCACAGGCTAACCTATGTGCAGCGCCCAAAGTCCTCCACACTGTTTCCAATCCAGATTGGCTGAGATCCCGTCTTTCTGAATGTAAACACACTGTCCACTTACTGCCTCCTACATCTGCCTCAGAGTTCATTGTCTTTGCATATAGACAAGGTACTCCTCCCCACCACCACCCCTCTTGTGTTTTCCTCTGTGCTGGTGACTTTCCTCTCTTCATTAACATGTGACTTCCTATGTAAATGGGCAGCCATCCAGTTAGCTTCCCCTGCTTAATTCACATTCCAACAACAATCCACATTTCTCCCTTCTTGTCTGGAGAAAATCTTCCTTTCACCTTTGCTGGTGACTGACTGCTTGCTACGGCTTTAACTCATATTTTCAGTGTCTACACCTAACTCCTTACCTGGCAACTGTACCCACATCTCCCGACATTACTGACCAGTGGGCTACCTGCTTACAAGGACTGCCCCCAACCACCCCCGCATGGAATATACATGCCAGGCTCATGAGACTTCTGTAACCCCCTTGTCAGTTGGCATTATGAGGTTCTTGGGTCACAGATACCAGGCGAGATGGGCCCATTGGTCTGGTCTGGGGCAGGATACTGGGATAGAAGGGCCACTGGTCTGCCGTGAGGCGCAGAGACCAGCGTAGTGGATTGAGGTGCAGTTGCTCCATGGCAGTTCATAGAATCACAGAAGATTAGGCTTGGAAGAGACCTCAGGAGGTCATCTAGTCCAAGCCCCTGCTCAAAGCAGGACAAACACCAATTAAATCATCCCAGCCAGGGCTTTGTCAAGCTGGGCCTTAAAAACCTCTAAGGATGGAGATTCCACCACGTCCCTAGGGAACCCATTCCACGGCTTCACCACCCACCTAGTGAAATAGTGTTTCCTAATATCCAATCTAGACCTCCCTCACTGCAACTTGAGACCATTGCTTCTTGGTCTGTCATCTGCCACCACTTTGAACAGCTGAGCTCCATCCTCTTTGGAACCCCCCTTCAGGTAGTTGAAGGCTGATATCAAATCCCTCCTCACTCTTCTCTTCTGCAGACTAAATGACCCCAGTTCCCTCTGCCTCTCCTCATAAGTCATGTGACCCAGTCCCCTAATCATTTTTGTTGCCCTCTCTCTGACTCTCTCCAATTTGTCCACATCCTTTCTGTAGTGGGGGCCCCAAAACTGGACACAGTACTCCAGATGAGGCCTCACCAGTGCCGAACAGAGAGGAATAATCACATCCCTCTATCTGCTGGCAATGCTCCTACTAATACAGTCCAATATGCCATTGGCCTTCTTGGCAACAAGGGCACGCTGTTGACTCATATCCAGCTTCTCGTCCACTGGAATCCCCAGGTCCTTTTCTGCAGAACTGCTGCCGAGCCATTCGGTCCCTAGTCTGTAGTGGTGCATGGGATTCTCCGGTCCTAAGTGCAGGACTCTGCACTTGTCCTTGTTGAACTTTATCAGATTTCTTTTGTCCCAATCCTACAATTGGTCTAGGTCACTCTGGACCCTCTCCCCCCAGCTTAGTGTCATCCACAAACTTGCTGAGGGTGCAATCCATCCCATCCTCCAGATCATTAATGAAGGTGTTGAACAAAACCGGCCCAAGGACCAACCCCTGGGGCACTCCACTTGACATGTCCCTAGACATCGAGCCGTTGATCACTACCCGTTAAGCCCAACGATCTAGCCAGCTTTCTATCCACCTCATAGTCCGTTCATCCAATCCATACTTTTTTAACTTGCTGGCAAGAATACTGTGGAGACCATATCAAAAACTTTGTTGAAGTAAAGGTATATCACATCCACCACTTTCCCCATATCCACAGAGCCAGTTATCTCACCATAAAAGGCAATCAGGTTGGTCAAGCATGACTTGTCCTTGGTGAATCCATGTTGACTGTTCCTGGAAGGAGCACTTCCTCTCCTCCAAGTGCTTCAAAATGGATTCCTTGAGGACCTGCTCCATGATTTTTCCAGGGACTGAGGTGAGGCTGACTGGTCTATAGTTCCCCAGATTCTCCTTCTTCCCTTTTTTATAGATGGGCACTATATTTGCCTTTTTCCAATCATCCGGGACCTCCCCCGATCGCCACGAGTTTTCAAAGATAATGGCCAATGGCTCTGCAATCACATCAGCCAACTCCCTCAGCACCCTCGGATGCATTGCATCTGGCCCCATGGACTTGTGCATGTCCAGCTTTTCTAAATAGTCCTTAACCTGTTCTTTCGCCACTAAGGGCTGCTCACCTCCTCCCCATACTGTGCTGCCCAGTGCAGCAGTCTGGGAGCTGACCTTGTCTGTGAAGACCGAGGCAAAAAAAGCATTGAGTTCCTCAGGTTATCCCACTCATCTGTCACTAGGTTGCCTCCCCCATTCAGTAAGGGTCCCACACTTTCCCTGACCTTCTTCTTGTTGCTAACATACCTGTAGAAACCCTTCTTGTTACCCTTCTCATCCCTTGCTAGCTGCAACTCCAATTGTGCTTTGTCCTTCCTGATTACACCCCTGCATGCTCGAGCAATATTTTTATATTCCTCCCTGGTCATCTGTCCAAGTTTCCACTTCTTGTAAACTTCCTTTTTGTATTTAAGCTCACTGACGATTTTTCTGTTAAGACAAGCTGGTTGTCTGCCATATTTGCTTTTCTTTCTGAACATTGGGATGGTTTGTTCCTGCGCCCCCAGTGAGGCTTCTTTAAAATAGGCTGGACTCCTTTCCCCCTCATATTAGCCTCCCAGGGGATCCTGCCCATCAGTTCCCTGAGAGAGTCAAGTCTGCTTTTCTGAAGTCCAGGGTCTGTATTCTGCTGGTCTCCTTTCTTCCTTTTATCAGGATCCTGAACTCGACCATCTCATGGTCACTGATGCCCAGGTTGCTACCCACTTCTACTTTCCCTACCAATTCTTCTCTGTATGTGAGCAGCAGGTCAAGAGAAGCACGGCCCCTAGTTGGTTCCTCCAGCACTTGCACCAGGAAGTTGTCCCCAGCACTCTCCAAAAACTTCCTGGATTGTCTGTTGTTATGAGCTGGTCTGTTACGATCAGCACATTGGCCTTGTTGGGCATCTCAGCTCATCCAGGATATCTGACCTGCCCTCCTGTCAGATCCCGGTAGGGGCTGCAGCTGGTGCCTGGTAGGTTATAATACAAGTGTCACAGGGGATGAGCACAACAGGGGGGTCCCCAGGGGCTGTTGGGGCACACAGGGCAATTTGCATACAGGCCCCACCACCTCGCAGGGCTGAGAGCACAAGGGACAGGATGATGTAGGGCACTCACCCCTGTGGGGTAAAAGGCCTGAGGCCAGGGGTCCATGGGGCTGACAGGGCAGCCCAAGGACTCAGGGCAGGCCCTAGAGGGGCAGAAGTGTCTAATGGTCAGTGCACTGACCTGGCTGCCAAGGATTCCTGGAGATGTGGCACTCGACTCCTGTCTGGGGCCAAGCCATTCCAACATGAGGGAAAGGATGATGCAGGGCGGAGGGTGGCACTGTGCTCAGGGCAGTGCCATGTGTATTGGCATATTGTTTAGTAGCCAGCATCAGGCATGGTGGGACCGGGGGGAGCAAGCATGGGGCAGGGTTTTGCTCCCAGGCTGCCCAATTCCCCCATTTCTCTCCTTCCTACCTCTCAACTGATCTGCCCTGGCACTCTGCGCTCTCTGTCTCCAGCCTGTGTCTGTCGTTCACTTTCCTACGGCGCAGTGCCCATGGGTCCCTCAGTGTCACGCAGTCACCGTGTGAGTGCTCCAGCATCAGAGCTCGGGGGAGCTGAGCACCACGGCTGATGGTGGGGTGGGGGAGTGAGCGGCTGGGAGACATGTGTAGCTGCTGGCGTGGCTCCGTGCCAGCTCCTCAGGGCACGCCACCCAGCTCTCAGCCCCCCAGGGGCACAGATCAGCCATGGGTTGTGGCAGGAGGCAAATCCCTAGTGATCAAAGAGGGGGAGCTCACAGGCACCTGGCAGCCCACTGCTGAGTCTCGCTCCAGGTGGGGTCCCGGTTCTAGCCCCACTGGGACACTCCTCCATGGTGGGAGTGAAGCTGCCCGCCTGTGGCAGGGACGTGGGAGCACGTCACCCCAAGGACATTATCAAACACCAGGCAAGCTGGCACTGCCCAGCCTGCTGCCAAGGTCACCAGGGCCTGGATCACATGGGGATCTCTCCCACTACAGGGAGATCTGGCCCCATCTGGCTGGGCTCCCCGGCTCCTGTGCTCCTGCCCTGAGCCCGCGGGACTGGCATTCCCCTGGCAACACCACCAAGTGTAATGCAGATAAGCTCAGAAGTCAGGGTGAATCAGCTGTGACCCCAGTGGCCAGGCTCAGCAGGGACTGGTACCCCTCCTGGCAGGGGATGGGTGGATGGGGGGAGCTGTGTTGGCACATTCCATAGGGCATCTGAATTCAGGAGCCCTTTGTCTGAGTCACTTCAAACTGCAGAGAAATCATAGAATCATAGAATCTCAGGGTTGGAAGGGACCCCTGAAGGTCATCTAGTCCAACCCCCTACTCGAAGCAGGACCAATTCCCAGTTAAATCATCCCAGCCAGGGCTTTGTCAAGCCTGACCTTAAAAACCTCTAAGGAAGGAGATTCTACCACCTCCCTAGGTAACGCATTCCAGTGTTTCACCACCCTCATCCTGCTCCGACCTGCCCAGTGTGAGACAAATATCTCGGCCCGGGCCCCCGCTGGTGTAAACCAGCCTCGCTGCACTGGAGTCAGTGGAGCCAGATCCACAGTTGGTATAAATCGGTTTCATTCCGTTGATTTCTTCGGGGGAGATTGACACAGATGGAGCGATGCCAATTTACATCAGTTGTGGATTTTGGCCCCATTGTCTTTAGAGGGAGTCCAAGCTCAGGTGCCTGGTGCAAACATCACTGCATAACACAGGGCAGGGCTTCCCGTGCTCACTCCTTAACGCCTTTCACACTCCAGCCGCTGGACCGGCATGGAGCCATAATCCCTCAATTCCCTGGCCTGTGCAGCACGGCACCTCCCAGGCCCCGGGGCGGATCCCTCCCGGTGGCTCTGTCCCCGCAGTTCATCCCGCCGCGTCCTGCCTTGCTTCCTGTGCCACCTGATGACTGCTCTGGCCATTCACTGCTCCCCACAGGTCACCTCCCCTCTGGCCCACAGGCCCCGGGCCCCCTCACGCCTTGGCTGCGCCTTGAACACCTGGTGCCCAGCCTGAGCATGGCCGGGGGGCTGGGCCTTCTGGGGAGCCCCAGCCTGACCTGGCTTTACTGTCTCCCGCCTGCCCAGGACATCCCTGCTCCCACCTCCCTCCCCCTCACCTCTGGGCTGCTGGTCAGTGTGGGCAGAGACACCATCTATCTCTGCCCTGCCCCCTCCTTCCCCACACCCGGGGTCCCTGGAAGGGTCAGAGATCAAGGATGGGGAATTTCCCCAGATTTGGGGTGCTTCCCTGAAAGGCCAGAGCCTTGAGGTCCCAATGGGACTGAGGCTCCCCCTAGTGGAGCTGGGGCTCCCCCCATGGGGTTGGGGCTCTCTTCTAAGATTTCCAGGAGCTCCTGTTTCTGACTAGACCCAGGGCAGAGACTGTGTATTGTTTGCCCCCATCCATCCGGTCGCACCATCCCTCATCCCCAAACTCCCTGGAGGAGAAAGGAGCTAGTCCACAGCGAAGCCCCTCTCCCAATCCCAATAGACTGGGGGGGTTGGGCAGAGATGACCTCTCCTGACCCCTGTCCCTTCCCCGCTTGCAGCCTGTTGCTTGGCCCGTTCTGTTCCTGAGACCCAGAGAGCAAGGCCAAGAAAATCTCGCAGGGTAAATCCTCGCTGGTGTGGAGCAGGGGGTCAGACCCTGGTGCCATCTAATGCCACGACACAGACACCTGGTGCAGCCGGGGGACCCTCCAGCCACTGCACAGCCCCACTCCGCAGCGCAGCCCAGGGCAGGTGCCATACACTCGCCCTAGAGCAGGGTGGTGGGTGTCACTGGCTCATGCGCCAACCCCCGTGGGGCGCTGGAGACTTCCCAGGGCACTTTGCACCAAGGTGGGTGGGGGGGAGGTTGTGGCAGAAGCAGCAGCACGGACAGGGTGAGGCGGGCACAGACAGCTTCACCGCTGGCACGGCGTGTAACAGAGCGCTGACTTTGCCTGGGTGCAGTAGGAGGCGCCTGGGCCCCGATCCTCAAAGGGACTTAGATGCTTCATTCAAATCAAAGGGATTTAGGTGCCTAATTGAAATCAATGGGGGTTAGGTGCCTAAGTCCCGTTAAGGAGCTGGGCCCTTGTGGTTTTTGTGTTTTGAGAAATATGCAAATAGATCACTGGGCTGGAGATTTCCCACCGATGGCAAACTCTGCCGTCATGTGGTGGGCCAGTGTCCATCTGGGAATCTGGGATAGAGCAGTTTGGTCCAGTGGATAGAGCAGTTTACTGGGACTCAGTGACTTGACCACTAGCCTCCTGGGTAACCCTGGGCAAGACATGCCACTGCTCTGTGCTTCGGTTTCCCCATCTGTAAAATAGGGATAATGCTGCTGCCCTCCTTTGTAAAGTGCTTTCAGAGCTATGGCTGACAAGAGCTCAGTCATATTACTGTAGATCAGATCCATCAGCTAGGCTACACAACCACCTCTCCCCTGCAAGCCAGAACAGCAGGATTATTTGCATTTGTAATGTACAAAATCAGTTCAGCCCTTATTAAATGGGTTAAAAAATCCCTGATCATTCTCAACAAGTAATTGCAAATGGGGCCTGGTGTTTCTAGTGGTGGGGCTGTGATCTCAGTCCCGTGATAGTCAATGTCTCTCTCTGGGAGCTGGAAGAAAATGTAAGATCCTGGCTAGTACCGTTTGTCGCTGACCCACACGCTGCGGAGCGGGGATACTGCTAAGGGCAAGTCAGTTATACTGAGTGCGCTGGGTCGCTTGGTAAGCTTGGCTTGTGAACGATGCGCGTTTAATACAGCCAAATGCAAGGTCATGCATCTAGGAGCAGGGAATGCAGTCACAATTAAAGGCTAGGGATGTGCAGACAGGGACTTAGGGGTCCTGGTGAGAACCAGCTGACTAGGAGCTGTGGCTAAGAGGGCTAATGCCGTCCTGCTGTGGAGGATCTGGGGAATCTCAGTAGCAGCGGGGGTAGGGGGGTTACCTCTGTATATAGCACTGGGACCATCACTGGATACTGAGGGCAAGGCTGCTGCAGCTGCGCTGAGGCACTGCTTTAATGAAGACGCTGACCTGGAGAGAGCTCTCCCGCCGGCAAAGTTAATCCACCTCCCCGAGTGGCCAGGAGAAGCCCTCCCACCGACATAGCAGCGGCTACACAGGACTTAGCTCGGTGATTTTTACACCCCTGAGTGACGCAGCTATCCCGATATAGGTCTGCAAGGTAGACCTGGCCTGAAGGAGGGTAACAAATTGGCACGGGCTCAGACTAGAAATTCAAGGTCTGGGAAGCCTGCCCTGGTGCGGGGGACTAACGGAGCTCAGTCCATTCCATTTCTCCAAGAGATGGCTCGGAGGTGACCAGACCCCGGGCTATACACACCTCCAGGGAGAGGCGCTTTCCGGCAGCCCAGGGCCCTTCAATCCAGCAGAAAAGGGCAGAACAGGATTCAATGGCTGGAAGCTGAAGCAAGACAAATTCAGGACTAACTGGCCATGGTGCCAGGAAACAACCAGGGAAGCAACTGGCCCAGGGATGTGGCAGATTCTCCTTCCCTCGGAGGAGACTGGGTATCATTTGCAAAAATTGGCTCCAGCTCAAGAGGAAGCTCTGGGCATGGTGCAGCGACCACTGGGCAAGGCTCTCTGGCCTGTGGGACGCAGAAGGAAGATGAATACGGTCCCTTCTGGCCCAGCTAGATAGGGAGACGAAGAAAGCAAAACCTCCGCAAATGCTGCTTGGTCCTTTCCTCCATCAGCTGTCGCCAGTTCACCTGGCTTTGTCACGAGTCTCGGGATATTTGGTGCTTCTCTGAAATCCCCAGCTCCAGGAGGCCCATGAGTCCATCAAAGGCTCCGCTTTCATTCAAAAAATTGTACAGGCAGTTTCGAGCTGTCAGTGCTTGCAAATTAGCCTAAAAGCTCAAAACCTGGGAGGGTGGGATAGCTCAGTGGTTTGAGCATTGGCCTGCTAAATCCAGGGTTGTGAGTTCAATCCTTGATGGGGCTGTTAAGTTGATCTGGGGCAAAAAATGGGGATTGGTCCTGCTTTGAGCAGGGGGTTGGACTAGATGATCTCCTGAGGTCCCTTCCAATCCTGATATTCTGTGATTCTGTGAAAGAAACCAGAACCCACCAGTGAGTCCTCTGAGAAACCTTGTGACTCCCAATTGCCCTAGATTCCAAGGCCAGAAGGAACCATTGTGACCATCTCGTCTGATCCCCCGTATAGCACAGGCCCTAGGACTCGCCTGCATTAATTCCTGTGTGAACTAGAGCAGGTGCTGGGAGAATCTCACTCAAACTGTTAACAAATGGTGCCTTGTTCCGTGTCTCAATTTGTCTCGCTTCAACTCCCTGCTGGTTCGGCGTGCCTGTGGCTGGCCAGGACTGCGTCAGTCTGTAGCGGTGGGTGAGGACAGCCGGACAACTAAAATCCCAGCATTACAACGCACACCTACTTAACAACACCCAAACCAAACCCTGAGGGGTCTCCAGCTCCGTGACTATGTTGCCAAAGAGAATGATGGTGTTGGGAAATGCAGAGCACCAAACACAAATGCAACATTTCATTGTAGCATCTACACACCAATAGCCCCCTAGAGTGTATGCTCAAGAACAATAACAAGCCAAAGCAGCAGATACTTTCACAGAGTTTGAGGCCAGAAGGGATGATCAGATCAGCTACTCTGGCCTCCTGGATACAACAGGCCACCAGCCCCCTGAGCCCAACCTCTCCAGTTCAACTAAAGCGTTTCAGCCCTCAGGAGACTAAGTGGCTGTGTGCCCCAGGCAGAGAACAGGAGGGGCCAGGGTGCCACCAATGCCTGGGTCCCCTGCAACGGATGATGAGAGAGAAGCTGGAGGACAAGTCCCCTAAAGGTTCAGAGACACACACACACGCCCATTAGCTTTAGGAGCACATGCCTTGCGATTGTTTCAGCAGCACACTGAAAGTATCATAGCACCGGCTCCCCCTCCCCGGCAAGCTCTGAACTCACACCTGTGAACACCACTGCACAAACCCTCCAAGCATGTGAGCAAAAGGAGCAACTCCATTAGGCTGGCAGCAGCAGCAGGCCCTCTATGGCATTTTATCCTCCCCCAGCTGGGGTGCAAACTTACCCTGGGAAGCTTCTCCAGCAGAGAGGCAGTGAATGGGCCTGCTCCTTAGCAGAGGGGCTCCATGGGGCTGGGCAGGCTGATGCCGGCTGGGAGGCGGCCCAGACCCATGGAGGGATTGGGGGGGGGGGGGCTTTGTAAATGACTGGAGGGTTCTGTGCCCAAGGGGCAGCATGGGAGCAAGCAGCAGAGGGGCATGCAATGGGGGCGGCCATTGGCAGAGCAAAGGCAGGGCTGACGAGACGTGATCAGAGCAAAGAGGAAGAGCCTGGGAGGGAAGACCAAGGAGAATTGGGCACCAACCAGCTAGTGGAGATCGTAACCCCATCCTCGGACCCACATGACAGAGGCTTGTGTTGGGGTAGCACAGCGGGGAGCCCTGGGGGGGCGAACAAGGGATTGCAGCGCCACTCAGGATTGCTGGGGAGGGTGGGTGGCACAGTTGGAGTGAGTGATGTTGCAATGGGCAGCACAAGGGGTGGCAGGGCTGGCTGTGGAGAGAGGACGTGGGCCAAAGGCTGCAGTGCCAGGGGGTGAGGTGGGCAGCAGGACCAGGGGGAGGCCATTGGCAGCAACAGCCGCACTAGCTGGCCTTGGGGGGGCAAGGAGGCCAAGATTCAAGCAGGCAGGAGGAGGCTGCCCTCACCTCACCGAGCCTGGCAGCTGCTCCCTGCCTTGCCCAATCCTGGGTGCCCATTGCTTGCACCCCAGAGTCCCCTCAGCCAGCGCTACCCACTTGGAGTCAAGCTCTTCCCCTTCATTTGGGGGCGGAACCCCCTTTACAGAGCTCTCCTGCTCTGGCCTCAATGCTCTGTTGGTCCACTGCAGTGAGGGTCCCCTAGAAATCCCAGCATGGGGCAGGGCCCTGATCCCAGCAGGCGGGGACCTGGGCAAAGCCCCTTGAATAGCCCGTGGGCACGGCCATAGACGCCTGGCTCTGTGTAACCTGCTGGGCCCAAGCCACGGTTCAGTGTGAAGCCCTGTCCCTTATCACCAGCCGAGGGTGAACAGTGCCATAGGGCAGGGTGGCTGGCTGGGCAGAGGCTGGATTAGCAGCCCATTCACACCACCAAGTGCCTAGAAACTAACTAAAATTAGCTAAAATGTTGTGTGTGGGGGGGGGGGGTAGGAGGGGCTGTGCCCGGCTGGGGCCTTCGCTCTGTGCCCAGGGGAAGGGAACAGAACCTGTTTGCTTTGCCCCGGGAGACAGGGGTGTGGGTGTGCTGGGCAGAGGCGGTGCTCTGGGGTGGGATGTGGTATGCCCTACCTACAGCCACTGTCCGGCCTCTTAGATGGGGTCTGGAAGGCTGTGGCCCCCCAACACTGGGCAGGCTGGGGGTCTCTCAGCTGGGTTGTGGCGCAGATTGCTCTGATGGCTTTAGGTTCAGACTGTTGTTTGGAGGGGCCTTGGTCCAGGCAAGGGGGGGAGGTTGGAGGGTGGAGGATGAGGCCCTGGTGGGGGGTGGCCTGGGGAGGGTCTGAAGCCTTATAGGGGTTGTATCCTTGCTGGGGTGGGGGAGCTGCTGCTGGGATGGGGCTGAGCCTCCATCTCAGGCTGTGGGGTAGGTCCCTGCTGGAGTCCCTTGTGGGCCTGTGAACGCCCCCTAGTGGTGGTGACGGTGCCTGAGCTCTGCAGACGGGCTGAATGTTGGGGCCTGGGGCTCCAGGGGGTGCTGTACAGGAGACATTCGGGGGGCTGCCTGTGTCCAGGGGGGAGGGTCTCACAGCAGGAAGGCTGGGGGCAGTGTGTCACTGGGGGGCATCTCTCCCCCACACCCCATCTCACCCGCCCCCTCCTCTCCCCTCACAGTCGGGCTCCCCAGAGCAGGAAGGCTTCTTCAACCTGCTGACCCACGTGCAGGGTGGGCGCATGGACAAGCAGCGCTGCAACATCCAGATCGTACATGGCAAGAGCGGTGCTGACCCGGAGAAGCGTGAGTCCTGGTGTGGGGGGGGGGCAGGGGGGTCGGGCGGCTCTTGGGTTTAGAACCAGAGGTCACAGCATCCGTCCCTATGCCTGCCCACTCGCCCAGCAGCAGACTTGGCTGGCCACAGTCCTGCCCCAGGGCATGGGGGTGGGAATGGGCTCAGCAAGGACTGCTCATCTCTAGGACAACATGGGTCCCTGAAGGGGCAGGGGGCGGCCTGTGGAACTCTCTGCTCCAGGAAACTGAGGAGTCCAGCACTGGGGCTGGGTTGAAAATGGGGCTTGGGAACTTTAGCCCCAATGACAGCCCTGTGTGGTTCTGCCAAGCTGGGGCTGGGCATGCCACCCGCTGCAGGAACTGCCAGGCCCGTGGGCACCATCACACAAGTGGTCAGGTGCATTCTGTGAGGTTTACAGCTCCCTCTGTAAGTGTAGGGGTGGGGCGGGGGGACTGGAGGGGCATGGCCGGGGCTGTTGTGGTGGGAGGTGGGATGCAGTGTCGGAGGGCCCCATGGCCATATCCTGAAGGGGAGGGAAATAGGCCCAGCATCATGGCCCCCTCTGGGAGCTGCCTGGCCTTTCCCTCACACCTGTGTCTGCCCCTCCACAGAGGACAGCCCGAGCCCCCCGCCGGAGATGGACAGTTTCCTGGATATGCTGGCGCACACACAGAGCCGGCGGATGGACGACCAGCGCGTCAGCTTCAACTACCTCCCAGGCTTCCAGAACACTGACCGCAACGCCCCCAGCAAGCCAGCCTCCGGGCCCACCAAGGTGAGAGCAGGGCGGCCGCGTGGGGATGGGGGGCACCATGGGCAGGGCAGCATGGAGGGAGGAATCAGGGCATTGCCTAGGCAAAGGGAGCAAAGCCATTGGATGTGGCAGAGCTGGGAACGCCCCTAGGGGGTGACGTATCGCACATGTAGTCCTGAGGGCATCCAGGAGGGGGCAGTGTTTGTCAGAACATCGTGTGACGAAAGAGGGCAGTGACGGAGTGCAGGGCAAGGTGGGAGCAGCCCCTTGTGGGAGGCCCCACAGAACTGAACTGTGCCTTCACCACTCACGGCTAAGGCCCTCCCATCCCCCCTGCGCCGCGGGGGGCTAGCCCCTGGGCCAGGCCACGTGGAGTCAGGATGTGCCAGGTGTGGCCCAGACAAGCAAGAGAACCAGGCTCCACTGCCCGCCAGTGCCGGGAGCCCTCCCGTGCCGGGAGCCCTCCCGAGCTGAGGGAGCTAGAGGGGTGAGCAGAGCCCAAATCCCCCACACTGAGCGCCCGTCACCTGTCCTGGCCCCCTCCCACCTGCGCAGCCCCCAGCACCAGGGCTCCTCGCCCTGGTAGGGGGCTCTCCTCCGCCCCAATTCAGCAACGCAGTGGCTGACAGCACCTGGCGCTGAGTCCTGATCCAAAGCCCGCCCAGAGGGAAGCCAGTGCGCAGTGCCCATCGGCTCCACTGGGTGTCGGGCTCAGGGCCCCAGCGCCAGGGGAAAGTGGCTGGTGGCCACCACCACCCCATGCCAACTCGCTCCCCCTTCAGCCATGTCGGTGCCCCCCCACGTGGGCTGCCCCATGCCCCCCCCCCACCTTCACTCACCCTATCAGAACCCAACCCAGGTGACCTAGGCAGCCACTAGCACAGACCACCGAAAGCGTCTGTGTGGCGTCCCAGCTGGCTCAGTCAGAGGGAGCCGGCAGCCCAGGGCTGGTCTAGGGCCGGGGGGACAAGGAAGGTTGGTGCTGCCCCAGACATAACACCTAGAGCCAGCATAGGGCGCACAGGGCCCTTCGCCTGGGGGATTGGGAATTTCAGTCCAGCCCTGGCACCCTCTGGTGGTGTCTGGCTGCAATGAAATGCCTCAGCAGCCGCAGGCCATCAAGATCCCTGGGGGGACAGACATTCCCTTGCAGAACCGGGGATAGAACCCAGGAGCCCTAGCTCCCCGTTGCTTCCACTGGACCCCACTCTCTTCCCAGGGCTGAGGATAGAACCCAGGAGTCCTGCTCCTCAGTACCACACACTTTCCACTCCTAAACCCTCTGCACCAGTTTCACTTGCCTGGTCAGAGCTGAGTGAGGGGCCCAGGCTGTAGCAGCCCAGGGTGAGTCTGGCAATCCAAACATGGCATCAGTGGGGCATGGAACCCCAATCAGGGATACACCCCCTTGGCCAGCTGGCAATTCCCCTAAGCACACAGCAGAGCGGTATCTGTGGCTGGGATCCCCCCTGGGGTCCTCTGCCATCCCTCCCGGTCTCTGTCTTGCTATGGCTTCTCTACCGGCCCTGTGTCTGGCTTGTGACTAATATCTGTGTCTTCCCCCATGCCAAACATCACTTGTCCTCGTCTGGATGTGAATTAACATAACTAACTCTCTCTCTCTCTGATGTGCCCGGCTGGAGTTTCGTCTGAGTGTGTTTGGGGGGCCTCACTGGCTGTGCCTTGGGGGGGCAGGGGGTTGCTGACTGTGCCTGTCTGTGCCATGTATCCACATGAGGCTTCTCTGGGATGCACGAGCTGGCGCCGTGTCCAGGCTTAGGCCATGAGGCCACCAGGAACTGGGGTCACTGGTGGGCAACGCACACAGTGGAAGTAGGGGTGCTAGCCAAGCTCTCTGGCCCTGCTGGGGGGGTGATGCTCACATACTCAGGAGGGCCAAGAACACCTCCTGGGGGCTGGGGAACAGCTTGGGGTGCAGGAAGGAAGGGCTGTAAGGGGAGCAGCCCAGCGAGATGGACCAAAGCAGGGAGGCTTCAGCTCTTCTCCTCCAGCAGGAGCAGCTCCAGTCCCTGTGGCAGGGGCTGAGGGGGAGTGGGAGCTGGCCTGGAGCAGCAGAAACCGAGGGGAGCTCTCGCCTAGCGAGTCAGCAAGTGGGGGGAAGGCCCAGCGGCTGTGATGTCCCCAGCGACAGCAATAGAGCATCCAGGGCACACCCGCTCCAGTCCCGGTGCCAGAGGGGACGATGGACTGGGGCTGCCCCCAAAAGGCCTGACCCACATGCACTGGACCCTGGGCACCCTCGTGCTCTGCAGGGCAGCAGAAGGTGGCACAAACATGAGTGTAGGTGGGCATGCATCCAGCAGGGGGCAGCAGCGCACAGACCCAGGAGGACAGGGGACAGGGAAGGGATGGGGGGAGTACACACATCACTGTATGTAGGAACAAAGCACCTAGGCCTTATTTACAAGAGTGGGCTCTATCCTGGGAAGCAGTGACTCTGAAAAAGATTTGGGGGGGTGGGGGGGTTGGATCATCAGCTGAATATGAGCCCCCTATGGGATGCTGTGGCCTAAAGAGCTAATGGGATGCATCAACAGGGGAATCTCGAGTAGGAGCAGAGAGGTTGTTTTATCTCTGTCTTTGGCACTGGTCGACCGCTGCTGGAATCCTGTGTCCAGCTCTGGTGCCCACAACGGAAGGATGTTGATAAACTGGAGAGGGGGCAGAGAAGAGCCAGCAGAATGCTGAATGGATCAGAAACCTGCCTTTTAGTGATAGACTCAAGGAGCTTCATTTAGCTTCACAAAGAGAAGGTTAAGGGGTGACTTGGTCACTGTCTGTAAGGCCTGGTCTACATTACACAGGTCATGTAAGGTAGCGTACGTCAGCCTAACTCAGTGTCCACCTACAGCCTTGTCCCACCACTGTAAGTACCCTACTACACTGACATAACAACTCCACCTCCATGAGAGGGGTAGGGCTTACCTCCATGCAGACACTGCCCTACTTAGGGCTGTTGGCTGTCTTGTCAGTTTCACAGCTCCATGCTGCCATGAAATTGACAGGAAAGCCTGGCAGCTAGAGCCAGGCTGCGCCCCACTCCTGGGGGGGAGAAAGTCAGACTAGAAATAAGGCATACATTTGTAACAGGGCGAGGAAGGAACCACTGGATTAATTTCCCAGGATTCCCCAGCACTGGCCATTTTAAAATCAAGATGAGAAGTTTTTCAAACAGAAATTAATGCAGGGAAGTCCCAGGACCTGTGCAATATTGGGGTCAAGCTACAGAATCACAGTGTTCCTTCTGGCCTTAGAATCTATGAATTATACCTGGGGGGCAGGGTGCCCTGTACATGGGGGGGCCCACATCACACATGTGCGCACACTCCAGTGGGGGCAGATAGCAGAGGGGGAATACACACAGTGGGGGAAGGGGCCGAGTGCCAATCCAACCCCTGCCTCTGGGAAGAAGCTTCATGCGCGTGTGTGCAGGAGAGCTTGGGCGAGGTGGGGGGGGGGGCTGACCAGGGTCCGTCCTCGCTCCCCGCACCCAACGCCATCTCTTCCTCTTTGCAGAAGTGAGCGCCCCCGTGGCGGGGGGAGGAGCCGACATGCCTGACGGCTGTGATAGCACCTGTGCCCTGCAGCACCTGCCCTGCCCGCTCTGTACAACCCCAGCACCCCAATAAAGGCCTGGCTGGTTTCCTGGTGGTCGGTGTCCGTTTCGGGGTGCCCCAGGGACCCGTTGTGCACTGCAGTGGGGGATGGGGGAGGAAGTAGGGGGGCGGGGGGGAGAGGAAGGGGACTCTCACCAGGGACATGCGGGTGGGTCGTGGCACAGGCAGTAAATGGGGCCTGTGCCCAGGAGGAGACGGACAGTGCTGGATGTGCCCGGCGAGCCAGGGGCATGGGGATCCTGGACTGGCATCGGATGTACAGGGATGGAACTGCAGGAACCCGCAGGACAGCAGGGAGATGGACACACAGGGCAGAGGGCACACAAGGCAACTTGGGAAAGGACTGGGGGGCACACACATGGGGGGGTATCAGTGCGATGGGCTCTCTCACACGCACCCACACACACCTGAGGTACATGGACAAGGGGCCACACACGCGGGGGGTATCAGTGCAGGGAGCTCTCCCACACGCACCCACACACACCTGTGGTACATGGACAAGGGGCACACACACGCGGGGGGTATCAGTGCGATGGGCTCCCTCACACACGCACCCACACACCTGTGGTACGTGGACAGGGTGTTAATGCAGGGGGATCTCAGTCACGGGGTATCACACGTGGTGAGGGGGAATAATAGACAGCCACACAAACAGGGGTAGTCGCGCATGGGGACCCCACACACACATGGGTATTAAGAACATAAGAACGGCCACATTGGGTCAGACCAATGGTCCATCCAGCCCAGTATCCAGTCTGCCAACAGTGGCCAACGCCAGGTGCCCCGGAGGGACTGATGTAGTAGGATCTCACACAACGTATCAGTGCACTGAGAATAACACATATGGGATGATGGGGTATTAGCGCAAGGAGATCAAATACAAATACATGCATACGGGGGGATAAGATCAGAGAGATTACACACAGACACGCACCTGGGGGTATCGGCGGGGGTCTCCTTTCTCTCTCACACACACACACACACACAGAGGGTCTACACACAAGTGTGGGTATTAGCACAGGGGGATCATACACACAAGGGGGTATGAATGCGCTGAGATCACACGCTTGTGACATAAGCACAGGCGGATCACACACACGCACGCCAGCTATAAGGGCAAAGGGGTCGCACACACTCAGTGACGCATTCCCCGGGGTACCCAGGGTTCTGAGGCACCTCGCACCCACCTGTCCTCACCATGAGGGAGCCTGGCTGGGCCTGCTCGGCTCTCTGACTCCATCAGCCTCTGGCACCCCATGCACGGCCTTCCAGGCCACCCCAGGCCTCACTCCCCCTGTCTAGGTAGCAGCAGGTGCAGCATCCCTGTGCCAATCCCAGCCCCGATCCCCAGAATGCTCCCAGAGCGCGCAGATCCGCTGCTCCCAAGGCCAAGCACACACTGGCTGGCAAGGCTCAGCACAGGCTGAGCACACAGCCCTGAGACAGATACAGGGCAAACAACGACTGGCTCACCTGAGAACAGGGATTGGAGGGACCGACAGTGAGACTGTTGGAAACAAAGGGATAAAATAACAGGCCTGCTAGCACCACAAGAGAACTGACAAGGCAGCCCCCAGTCTGCTCAGGGGTCCTCTCCTGGCGTTTTCCACCAGTTTCTCGTGAGATCAAGCCCAGCTTTTCCTCAAAGACTGAAGGGCTCCCCAGGGTTCCTCGGTGCCCCAGATCTAGTTTCAAAAGTTCATTGTCTGACTCCTGAGCGGGAGAACCCGGCTGGGTTTGTTCTGTCCTGCGGCCCTGCAATCTATTGATTAGCATTTTGCTCAGACTGTCAACGGACACCATTGTGCACCGGACAATAGTCAGTCTGCACATGACCAGCCAGCGTGAGACAAGTGTCTCTCCCTGCTGCCTGGTGGGGCTGTGGTTCTCCTCTCAGCGACCTGCCTTGCTTGACTGAGCGAGAGACCCGACTGCTCAGTAGATGGACAGAGCCCCTCACATACTGCCCATCACCACATCTGACAAGTGTTGTGATGACCAGTGTGACACAGAGCCCACCCAGGACATTCTTTGGCAGATCCGGGGGATCACTGTACCCTGTCTACCCCTGTGCCCTCTGCCCATTGGCTTCGAGGCCCTCCCCCCACAACTCCCTTTTGGGTCAGGATCCCTACAATTACAGCACCATGACATTTCAGATTTAAATAGCTGAAATCATGAAATTTACGATTATATAAATCCTGTGACCGTGAAATTGACCATATTAGACCCTGAATTTGGTAGGACCCTAGGTATAAACACAGGGAGATCACAAACGCACACACACACACACACGGAAGTGAAACCCAATGGGATCACACACATACAAATGGTGGGGAATAAGTACAGGGGCATAGCTGTCTCAAACACACCCCCAGGGATGTAAGCAGATGTGGAACACACACACACACACCCCTGGGAGATATAAGTGCAGGGAGATCACATGCACAGAGGGAAATATAACCATCACCCGTACGCACACACACTCCTCTCTTTGTGGGAGTGAGTGTATAAGTAGAGGGGGAATCACACAGGGGGATATACACAAAGTGGTGTATTAGCACAGGGGGAACTCACACACACACACAGGAGGGAAACCTTGGTGGTCTCTCTCCCGCTCTCTTTCTCACACATACAAGGGAGCATTAGCACAGGGGGATCTCCTACACACAAACACACAGAGGCATTAGTGTTGGGAATCCAACACACACACACATGGTATTCACGTATGAGTATCACACAGAGACACAGAGGGATATAAGCAGGGGGAATCACACACACAGAGGGTATTAGTGGAGGGGATCACACCTGCACAAACACAATGGGGTATTAGCACATGGGGACCACACACAAACCTCCACACAGATACACCTGGGGATGTAAGCACAGGGGAATCACACATGTTGGGGGGGGTACTGGTGCAGGAGGATCACACTTCTACACAGGGATATAAGTGCAGAGAGATCACATACTCACACAGGATATAAAGGCAGGGGAACACACGAACACAGAGAGTGGGTATAAGGACATGGGGATCACGCACGGAAGATCACACACACACGGAGTGTAAAGGTGCAGGGGGATCACACATACATACACAAATGGGGGAGCAAGTGGAGGAAGATCACACATGCATGGGGGTACTAGTGCAGGTGGCTGACACAGACACACGCGCACAGGGATACTAGTGCACGGGATCAAAAACCCACAAAATATAATCACAGGAAGCTCTCGCACACATGCCTGCTATTACGCAGGAGGATCACACTTACACACAGGGGTCTAAGCCCAGAGGCATCTCTCTGCCTATCACTCACACCTTCACGGGTATTAACATATGGGAGCCACACACAGACACACATGGGAGGATAAGCACAAGGGGATCAAACGCACAGAGAGGCGAGGATCAGAGCAGCGGGATGACACACAGGACAGGGTGTTAGCACAGGGGGATATCACACACACACAGAGATATAAGTGCAGGGAGATCTCACACAAGGGGGTATCAGAGCAGAGGGATCTCTCCCTCCCCCCACCTCCTCTGTCACACACACTTACAGAGGGATAAGTGCAGAGGGATCTCTCATGCGCACTCATGGGTTTACGAGTGAGAGAGGGCTATCTCTCACACACACGGGAATAAGAGCAGAGGGATCCTTCTCTCTCACACACACAAAGGGATGTAAGCGCAGAGGACGCTCTCTCTCTCTCTCTCTCTCACACACACACACATATACACACGCACGCACACATGTCATGGAGTCACTGGGGCGAGAAGCCAGCCAGGACTCTGGGGGAGCCTCTTCTCTCTGAGCATGCTGTCGCCAGAGAAAGAAACTCACACAGCTTCCACCTTCCTGGGGCTGACCTCGGAGCATTCAGCATCCCCTTCCACGCCATGCGCTTCCCGCAGCGAGTCCACTCAGGTGGAGCTCCTGGGGAAGCCAGAGGGTCCTGCACCCCAACTCCACAGTCAGACGTGACTCTCAGCCAGCATAAAACGGAAGGTTTATTAGTCGACAGAAACACGGCGTAGAACAGAGCTTGTTAGCACAGAAATCAGGGACTTTCAGTTCAGGCCAATGGCATTTTGGGATGTATAAGTAGGGTCATAGCGAGCAGATTGAGGGACGTGATCGTCCCCCTCTATTCGACATTGGTGAGGCCTCATCTGGAGTATTGTGTCCAGTTTTGGGCCCCACACTACAAGAAGGATGTGGATAAATTGGAGAGAGTCCAGCGAAGGGCAACAAAAATGATTAGGGGTCTAGAACACATGACTTATGAGGAGAGGCTGAGGGAGCTGGGATTGTTTAGCCTGCAGAAGAGAAGAATGAGGGGGGATTTGATAGCTGCTTTCAACTACCTGAAAGGGGGTTCCAAAGAGGATGGCTCTAGACTGTTCTCAATGGTAGCAGATGACAGAACGAGGAGTAATGGTCTCAAGTTGCAGTGGGGGAGGGTTTAGATTGGATATTAGGAAGAACTTTTTCACTAAGAGGGTGGTGAAACACTGGAATGCGTTACCTAGGGAGGTGGTAGAATCTCCTTCCTTAGAGGTTTTTAAGGTCAGGCTTGACAAAGCCCTGGCTGGGATGATTTAACTGGGAATTGGTCCTGCTTCGAGCAGGGGGTTGGACTAGATGACCTTCTGGGGTCCCTTCCAACCCTGATATTCTATGATTCTATGATTCTAAGTCCATCTTGGGGGGACCCTGGGCCAGATGCCCTGGACTCCTCCCTCTTCTGGTCTCCCCAAGCAGACTGCCAGCTTCCAGCAACTCTCCCATTGCTCCTCCTCCTTCTCTTTGTCAAGGCGTGTCACCTGGTCACACCCCCTCCTGGGTCTCAGGTTACAAAGGGCACCAGCCATCACCTATGTGCAGACCTCTGAACAGTCTCACATGCCCTGAGGGCCTCAGCAAAAGTCACACACCCAATTCCCATCACCTAAGCATTGGTGCAGTACACTGGGAAACTGAGGCATGCACAGTATTAGTATAAGAGAGTGAGACTCACATACAACATAACAAGATGAATAAAACCCCACTTTGTCACGTCTCTCCCGCCTCTGAGACCGAATTTTAGCCAGTGGCCTGGGTAAGTTCAGGCCCCCCTCTCTGGGACAAAGGATCTGCTATAATGTTGGCACTCCCCTTAACATGGACCACCTCCATGTCATAATCCTGAAGGAGCAGACTCCACCTCAGGAGCTTGGCATTGGCCTCTTTCATCTGGCGCAGTCATGTCGGGGTGAGTGGTCAGTGTACACGGTGACCTGCCACCCAAATAGATATGGCTGCAGCTTTTTAAGGGCCCACACCATGGCCAGGCACTCCTTCTCTATGGGTGCATAGTTCTGCTCCTGGGGAAGCAGCTTCTTGCTCAGGTACGTGATGGGATGTCTCTCCCCCTTTTCGTCAACCTGTATCAGCACCGCACCCGGCCCTGAGTCTGAGGTGTCAGTGAACACCATAAAGGGCTTGTCAAACAAAGTCTGGGTTTACCAGCGCCGGGCCCTTGACGAGAGCCTCCTTCAACACACACAGAGCGCTCTGACACTGCTCGGTCCAGACCACCCTGTCTGGCTTACCCTTCCTACATAGCTCAGTGATGGGGGTGTCTATGGCACTAAAGTGGGGCACGAACCTCTAGTAGTGTCCTGCCATCCCAATAAAGACCTAGACCTGTTTCTTAGTCTGGGGTGCGGGCCAATCCCTGATTGCCTCCACCTTGGCAGGCTCTGGCTTTAGGCAGCTGCTCCCCACCTTGTGGCCCAGGGATGACACCTCTGCCATCCCCACCTTGCACTTGCCAGCTTTTACAGTCAGCCCTGCATTCTGGAGCCGGTCCAGCACCTGTTTAACTTGGGACACATGTTCCTCCCGGGTCTGGCTAAAAACACAGGTATCATCAATGTATGCCAGGGCAAAGTCCCCCATCCCCTTGAGTAACTGGTCCACCAGGCGCTGGAAAGTGGCAGGTGCCCCCTTGAGGCCAAAAGGTAGGACCAGGAACTCATACAGCCCCAGAGGGGTGATAAAAGCCGATTTCAGCCAGGCATCTGGATCCAACAGAACTTGCCAGTAGCCCTTGGTAAGCTCCTTAGTACTGAGGTAACAAGCTCCCCACAGCTTATCTAGGAGCTCATCAGGCCTAGGCATGGGGTAGGCATCGAATACTGTGATGGCATTAAGCTTCTGGTAATCCACACAAAACCGGATTGACCCATCCTTCTTGGGAACCAGCACCAGGAGAGAGACCCAAGGGCTGGAGGATGGCTGGATCACCCCCAAAGCCAGCATGTCCTTGACCTCTTTCTCCAGGTCCTGGGCAGTTTTCCCAGTGACCCAGAACGGGGAGCATCTTACAGGAGAGTGGGCTCCTGTCTCCACCCAGTGGGCAGCCAGGTTAGTGAGCTCAGGCCGGTTGGAGAACAGATGCTGGTAGGATCGCAGCACCCCTCAGATCTCTGCCTGCTGGGCAGGGGTTAGCTGGTCAGAGAGGGGAAGTGATTCCAGAGAGGAGCCAGCCCCGTCTGAGGGAATAGATCCACCAGGGGATCATCTCCCTGCTCCTCTCACTGACCACACACTGCCAGTACCAAATTCTCCCTGGCCCAGTATGGCTTCATCATGTTGACATGGTGCACCTGGTGGCTGTGAGCCCGGTTAGACAGTTCCACTACATAGTTCAGCTCCTTCAGCTGCTTGATGACCTTAAAGGGTCCATCCCAGGAAGCTTGTAGTTTGTGCTTTCTCACGGGAATGAGAACCATCACCTGGTCCCCAGTGGCATAGGAGCGGGCACACAATGTGCAGTCGTACCAGACCTTCTGCTTCCTTTGGGCCCTGTCTAGATTCTCCCTGGCCAAGCCCATGAACTCAGCGAGCTTTTCCTGGAAAGTCAGTACATACTCCACCACTGATTCTCCATCGGGGGAGGCCTTCCCCTCCCATTCGTCCCTCATCAAGTCTAGGAGTCCCCTCACTCTCCTCCCGTACAGCAACTCTAGGGCACTTCCCTGTATGTGAACAGCAGATGGGGTAAATACTTGTCCCAGCTGGTTCATGAAGGTTTTCAGCATCACCTTTAGGGACCCATTGAATCTCTCCCCCAGCCTGTTGGACTGAGGGTGACACACCGAGGCCCAGGTGTGTCAGACCCCACACTTCTCCCACAAGCACCAGAGCAGAGTTGACATGAAATTGGAGCCCTGGTCTGTAAGGACCTCCTTGGGGAACCCCACTCTGCTAAAAACAGTCAGCCGCGTCTGCCACAGTGTCTGCCTCCATAGAGGATAGAGCCACTACCTCTGGGTAGCGAAATCTACCCCCACCAGAATGTATTTCTTCCCTGCCCGGGTTGCCTTGCTGAGGGGCCCCACTATGTCCACGGCCACCTTCTGAAAAGGCTCCTTTATGACAGGCAGGTGTGTCAAGGCTGCTTTCCCCTTGCCCCAGGCCTTCCCCACTCTCCTGCAGGGGTCGCAGGACCTGCAGTACTGCTGGACGGCATCAAAGACCCCGGGCCAGTAAAAGTTCTGTAACAGCCTCTGCCTGGTGAGCTGGATCCCCTGGTATCCCAAGAGAGGTCAGCAGTACTTCTGGGGGACCACCAGCTACCTCCGGATCTCCCACAGTTCCGGTTCCCCTGGGGGAGCCCATTCCCGGTACAGGAATCCCTTCTTCCACAGGAATCTTACCCGGCAGCCTTCTCCCAGGGATTTCACCGCACTGTGACCAGCAAGTTCCCTCAGCTTCTCTAAGGAGGGATCCTTCCGCAGTTCGGCCTGGAATTCAGTGGCTGGAGAGGGGAGTGAAATCTGGAGCGCTGGGATTCAGGCTCTCTTGGTGAAGAGCCCCCATCTTGAACTTGGCCACCCTCTGACCAGGCGTCTCCGTCACCAGCAGTGCCCATTTAGCTGCTTCTCCCTTCTCTGGGGCCTCTTGCACCGCTGGACAAGGCAGCCCTGGTTGGCAGCTGTCCTGCCCTGGCTCTGGTTCCCCACAGTCAGCTGGGGTCTCCAATCTCCCTGGGCTCAGCTTCGCCCCTGCTTTCCCAGTGAGGGCAGGCAGTGAGCCCATTGCTTTGCTCACAGCATCAGAGCCAGTGTGAGCCACCTTCCCCGTGTGCAGAGGGGCAGGGAGCATCTCTCTGTCCTACTCAGCTCCAGGGCTCTGGTTACAGACAGGCAGGTATCTTGAGCTTAGCAGCTCCTCCTCCCTGCCATCCAGGTCATTTGCATTTACACTGACCCCTTCAATCTCAGCCAATTGGTTCCCTGGATTCAAATTCAAATCGTCAGCTGTTACAGGAGCAGGGCCTGGATCCTGCCCCAAATAGACACAGTCACCCCCCAACAGGACATCACAGCTGATATCTTGGAGAACTCCAACTACAAGCCTGCCCAACTCCGCCTGTGTCTGCACAGAGATCTAGGCCATAGGCAGGGCGAGGGGCTTCATCCCTGGGACCCTCACCCAGCTCACACAGCCCCTCAGCATGTGGTTAGTCTGCATCACCCGGGGCCTGACAACAGTTCTCTCTGTCCCAGGATCTCACCACCCCAGGAATGTCTCCCCATTGACTATCACCTTCCGATCCCACTGGGGGTCCAAGGGGCCTGAGCCCAGGGGAGTCCACTCAGACATATATGCTGGGGCCAGGAGTGAGAGCCAGTCTGCCCCCACCCATCTGGCTAAACAGCTCTATGGCCTTGGGACCCAGAAAGGGGGCTAGACACCAGAGCCTTTCCGCAGCGCCAGCCTAGTTCCAATTGAAGCATTCCCAAAGGCCGTGAGACAGGCATCTATATCTCCCCCCTCCTTAACCTGGGGCAGCAATTTAGTGTCAAGATTCCCTGTGGAATTGGATGGGTCCCTCTGCCTCTCAGCTCAGCCATCGCCAGTTCATGCTGCCGCTGTCTCTCCTGCTGGTCTGCTTCGTGCTGTCCCTGTCTCTCACGGTCCTCTGACTCCTTCAGTCTCAGCTCCAATTCCATCTGTCTCAGATTCGCTGACGGGGAAACCCAGTGGAGACCTGCCTGTCAGGGACATGGGTCTCCGGGACACCCGGATGCTCCCAGCCTCTCTCGCGGCCCCAGCTGGGCCAGGAACTGGCTCCTTAGAGCGATCCTCCTCTTCCAGCTGAGCAATCAGCTGTGCCTTAGATAACTTTCCAATGCGCAGCCGTCTCTCTCGGCACAGCTCTACAATGTCCTTCTTAAGGAGATGGTTATAGGCCGTCTCCATGCTGTTCCCAAGTGGTCACAAACTCACAGGCCTCTGCTCTCTCAGCTCCCTATGATCTCTGGGAGGAACCCCTTCAGTGCAACAGCCCTTCTTGGGGGTCCACTTTCTCTTGGGGTTAAGTCATAGGCTTCTCCACCTCCTGGAACTGCACCTCTCGGAGCCTTCAGCACACCTGTCTCTCACTAATCCCCAGTCACTTACTGCAGGATGCTCTGTCCACGGGGTGCAGTTTATCCCACCAGTTGCCCCAGTGTCCCCTCTGGAACTACTCCGTATGAGGCCAGCCAGGACTTGGGGGGAGCTTCCTCTCTCTGAGCTCACTGTCACTGGGGCAAGAAGCTTACACAGCTTCCACCTTCCTGGGGCTGACCTGGGAACATTCAGCACCCCTTTCCACGCCATGCGCTTCCCGCAGTGACTCCACCCAGGCGGGGCTCCTGGGGAAGCCAGAGGGTCCTGCACCCCAACTCCACAGTCAGACGGGACCTAAGTTCCCTCTAAGCTGCGTGGCTGCACAGCCGCGCAGCTGCCTATTAAGCCCTCAGCAGGGACTCAGGGCTGTGGTGGGGAGAGGTGCCCCCCCTCCCCTGCCAGCCCCAGCGTGGACCTGCAGCGGCCAGCAGAGAGGAGCCCCTCCCTCAGCCTGGCCCAGTCCCACTGGAACTGCCATGGCCGAGGAGAGGCACCTCTCCCCCAGCCCTGAGCCGCTGTGGCGAGAGAAGGTTGAGGGGAGTCATCTCTCCCCACCACAGTCCCGTGGCAGCCCGCACTCCAAAGCCCTCATCCCCGGCCCCACCCCAGAGCCCACATCCCCCTGCACTCCAACCCTCTGGCCCAGCCCTGAGCCCCCTCCCACACTCCAAACCCCACCCCCACCACATGAATCCACACATCACCTCCGTATTGGTGCACATAACAAAATTAATTCCGCACATGGACATAAAAAATTAGAGGGAAGACTGGACATGACTCTCAGCTAGCATAAAATGGAAAGCTTATTAGTTGACAGGAACACAGCGTAGAACAGAACTTGTTAGCACAGAAATCAGTGACTTTCAGCCAAGTTCATCTTGGGGGAATCCCGGGCCAGACACCCTTGACACCCCCCCTCTCCGAGTCCCCCATAGCAGACTGCCCAGATTCCAGCTACCCGACTTCCCACACCCATGTTGCTCCTCCTCCGGTCTTTGTCCTGCTTCCTGGGCAAAAGGTGTCACCGGTGGCATCCCCCTCCTGGGTCTCAGGTTACAAAGGGCATCAGCCTCCTGCCCCGAAGGCCTCAGCAAAAATCACACACCCAATTCCCAGCACCTAAGCATTGGTGCAGTACACAGGGAAACTGAGGCATGCACAGTATTAGTATAGGACAGTGAGACTCACACGCAACATAACAAGATGGATAAAACCCCACTTCATCACAACACATACACACACTCACAGGGGTATCAGAGCAGAGAAAACACACACACATATGGGGATATAAGAGCAGAGAATTACACGCACACACACACAATGTGCCCCTGGCCTGTTCTGCCCTGGAATGGCCTGGTCTCCCTTCCAGCCTCTGACTGTGCTGGGGGCATCTCATAGGGTCAGATCCCCTCGCTGGGCCAGGCCTGGGCTGCACCCTCCCATGCCAAGAGGAGGAGGCTGGGCACCCTGCTTACCGTGCCTGATGGCTTTGGAGTCTGCTCCTGCTCTGAGTGGCACTGCCCAGGCTGTGCCACTCCCCGTGAGACTATGATGGGAGGGGGCTGCCCCATCAGGAGCAGAGCAGGCAGGACAGCAGCCTGAGGTGGAAGCACCTGCGGAGCTCCCTGGCAATGCCAGCCGTGCCAGTCAGCCCATGGGGATGTGCAGCAGGGCAAGCTGCCAGGTGTGTGCTCTCGACAGCACCTGCAGAGGCCTGTAACACCCCCATGCGCTAGGCTCTGCTGGGGCCCAGGCAGGGACTGATTCATTCAGAGTGAGAACAGGGCCCCTGGCTCCCCTGTGCAGAGTGGGGTCCCCATGCCCACCCCCCACCCGCCCCCAGAACCATATAACAATGCTGCACGCTAGGGAGTTTGCAGGGTGCAGACGGGGGCAACTCTTGGCACCAGGTTGGTTCTCTACCATGTACCACCCCCTACCCCAGCTGGCTGCCCCCTAGGCCTCAGGGCTTTCCCTGATCCTTTTTAATGGTTAATAACACTTGTATTGATTGCCCCTTGATCGGGTCCCAGAATCACGCTATCCAGAACTAAGCCCAAGGAGTTTAATATTTTGTAGGGGACCCCGGGGTGCACAGCAGGGACACTCCCCCAGAGGACAACGCCTTAGAGCTTTTATTAAAATCCGTGCGAAAGCCAGGAAAGCTCCAAGCCACAGGAACAAACGGAGTAACCCAGCGCTGCGGAGAGCTGCGGTGCATTCTTTGCATGAGCTCTGCCATTTGATACTTATGCCCTTCTTTGAGGACCTCCTGGTGAAAGACAAAGGACCAGCCCGTCTCTGGCATGCCCAATGAGTCTGACTGGCCAGCTCCTCAATGCCCAGGATAGACGGGAGATAACAATAGAGCTGAAGGGTTCAAGGCTCCCCTCCTCATGGTGCTTTGCCCTGTATAGCCTGAGCCTGAATATTCATGCTAATGCTCAGCCTCCAAAGCTAACTGCTCCCCCACACACACGATCCCGGGGTGCACTGCTCCTCTAGGCTAACACCTTCACACCTAAGAATGCCATTTAGCTCATTATCATACCCAGCACTGTGCTCAAGCCGATTTACGGTTATCATGTCCATGTCTCTGCAGCAGCCGTTTGCCGTTAGGTTTCCGCTCCTGCCCTTGAGCAAGCTGCTCCTAGGGCCCCCAAATGCAAGGGCAACTGTCAGACATCAGGCTAGGCCAAAGGTCGCACACTGACTATACTTGACTATACTTAGCCTAACTTGCTGAAGCTAATGCCTGACAGGATACAGATCTGTATCATAGAATCATAGAATCATAGAATATCAGGGTTGGAAGGGACCCCAGAAGGTCATCTAGTCCAACCCCCTGCTCGAAACAGGACCAATTCCCAGTTAAATCATCCCAGCCAGGGCTTTGTCAAGCCTGACCTTAAAAACCTCTAAGGAAGGAGATTCTACCACCTCCCTAGGTAACGCATTCCAGTGTTTCACCACCCTCTTAGTGAAAAAGTTTCTCCTAATATCCAATCTAAACCTCCCCCACTGCAACTTGAGACCATTACTCCTCGTTCTGTCATCTGCTACCATTGAGAACAGTCTAGAGCCATCCTCTTTGGAACCCCCTTTCAGGTAGTTGAAAGCAGCTATCAAATCCCCCCTCATTCTTCTCTTCTGCAGGCTAAACAATCCCAGCTCCCTCAGCCTCTCCTCATAACTCATGTGTTCTAGACCCCTAATCATTTTTGTTGCCCTTCGCTGGACTCTCTCCAATTTATCCACATCCTTCTTGTAGTGTGGGGCCCAAAACTGGACACAGTACTCCAGATGAGGCCTCACCAATGTCGAATAGAGGGGAACGATCACGTCCCTCAATCTGCTCGCTATGCCCCTACTTATACATCCCAAAATGCCATTGGCCTTCTTGGCAACAAGGGCACACTGCTGACTCATATCCAGCTTCTCATCCACTGTCACCCCTAGGTCCTTTTCCGCAGAACTGCTGCCTAGCCATTCGGTCTCTAGTCTGTAGCGGTGCATTGGATTCTTCCATCCTAAGTGCAGGACCCTGCACTTATCCTTATTGAACCTCATCAGATTTCTTTTGGCCCAATCCTCCAATTTGTCTAGGTCCTTCTGTATCCTATCCCTCCCCTCCAGCGTATCTACCACTCCTCCCAGTTTAGTATCATCCGCAAATTTGCTGAGAGTGCAATCCACACCATCCTCCAGATCATTTATGAAGATATTGAACAAAACCGGCCTCAGGACCGACCCTTGGGGCACTCCACTTGATACCGGCTGCCAACTAGACATGGAGCCATTGATCACTACCCGTTGAGCCCGACAATCTAGCCAGCTTTCTACCCACCTTATAGTGCATTCATCCAGCCCATACTTCCTTAACTTGCTGACAAGAATACTGTGGGAGACCGTGTCAAAAGCTTTGCTAAAGTCAAGAAACAATACATCCACTGCTTTCCCTTCATCCACAGAACCAGTAATCTCATCATAAAAGGCGATTAGATTAGTCAGGCATGACCTTCCCTTGGTGAATCCATGCTGACTGTTCCTGATCACTTTCCTCTCATGCAAGTGCTTCAGGATTGATTCTTTGAGGACCTGCTCCATGATTTTTCCAGGGACTGAGGTGAGGCTGACTGGCCTGTAGTTCCCAGGATCCTCCTTCTTCCCTTTTTTAAAGATTGGCACTACATTAGCCTTTTTCCAGTCATCCGGGACTTCCCCGGTTCGCCACGAGTTTTCAAAGATAATGGCCAATGGCTCTGCAATCACAGCCGCCAATTCCTTCAGCACTCTTGGATGCAACTCGTCCGGCCCCATGGACTTGTGCATGTCCAGCTTTTCTAAATAGTCCCTAACCACCTCTATCTCCACAGAGGGCTGGCCATCTCTTCCCCATTTTGTGATGCCCAGCGCAGCAGTCTGGGAGCTGACCTTGTTAGTGAAAACAGAGGCAAAAAAAGCATTGAGTACATTAGCTTTTTCCACATCCTCTGTCACTAGGTTGCCTCCCTCATTCATTAAGGGGCCCACACTTTCCTTGGCTTTCTTCTTGTTGCCAACATACCTGAAGAAACCCTTCTTGTTACTCTTGACATCTCTTGCTAGCTGCAGCTCCAGGTGCGATTTGGCCCTCCCGATATCATTCCTACATGCCCAAGCAATATTTTTATACTCTTCCCTGGTCATATGTCCAACCTTCCACTTCTTGTAAGCTTCTTTTTTATGTTTAAGATCCGCTAGGATTTCACCATTAAGCCAAGCTGGTCGCCTGCCATATTTACTATTCTTTCGACTCATTGGGATGGTTTGTCCCTGTAACCTCAACAGGGATTCCTTGAAATACAGCCAGGCTCCTTGCGTTACAGCAGGGTATAATAAAGGCTAAGCTAGCCCTATGGGCTTGCATTGCTCGGCTTTTCTCGGGGCTCAGGGCAGGTACAGCCTGAAGGAGCAGGGAGCCATCAAACCCAAAGTGTAGCAGCTGATGAGGGGCTCCTTCCAGACCTTCCCCCTGCGTGGAGGCCCCCCACCACCACCACCCATGCCAGCTGGTGTCGATCTCATGACACCAGAGTCAAAGGAGCAGTCATAATCAATGCCAGTTGAAGATCAGGCCTGGCTTGCTGGCATTCTGGGTGTTTAAGTACTGGACAAGGGGCCATTCCGCCTAGGATCAGTGTCTGTTCTGTGTATGTCACCCTCTGCCAACTAGGAGCAAGGATCTGGGCCTCATTGTGCAATTTCCCACTGGGGACGAAAGAAGTGAAATGGAGTCTAGGGGATTTCTTAGTGTAACCTGTTTAGCTAGGGGGTTATTTACACTCTTGATTACTACTCGCTCAACCCAGTCCCAGAGCAGGGGTGGTCACAAATAGCATGCAGGCTAATCCAGGATCTCAGCCCAGACACCAGCGCCTAGGGAGGAGCTTGGTCCCAAGCACTGAGGCTATTTGGGGAGAACCAAGCTAGGTGCACACTCCGCAGCTGTCTCCCTGCAAAGAAGGTGCATAATTATTTCACACACCTACCAACAACGCAGCGTGTCTGCCAACACTGCCCACTGACCACATGGTAAGT
The DNA here is from genome assembly GCF_965140285.1 of Lepidochelys kempii. NCBI lineage: Eukaryota > Metazoa > Chordata > Testudines > Cheloniidae > Lepidochelys > Lepidochelys kempii. The sequence goes on along the minus strand of NC_136399.1, from coordinate 9,208,298 downwards.
AAGAACTTGTAAGGCTGTGCGTAACAGCACTACCTGGTGACTCCTGCCCTACCAGTGCTATGGTGCCGCCTGCCCAGGACCCCATGGTGCCAGCACTGCACAGACTTGCAGTGAGAGACAGGCCCTGCCCCAAGGACTTCACAGGCTGACAACCAAAGAAGGGAAGGAATTTGCCAGGGTCACATGCAGCAGGGCTAGGAATAGAGCCCAGGTCTCCCAAGTCTCAGTCCTCTGACCACTAGACAACACTGCCTCTGAACTAGACAGGGTCCAGGGTCCCCTCATGCACACAGGGGTCAGCTGGGCACCTGCTGGCCAGATCACAGCATGCAGCTCGCGCCAGTGTCCTCCAACAAGGGAGCGAATCCTTCCAAGGCCTGGAGCAGGAGAGCAGACATGGGGACCAGCAGGCAGGGGCCCTTTCCCAGCTTTGCCTTCCATGACAGGGTTTTACCAAGCCATCTGTGCCGTCTGTAGGACCCCAATCACCAGAGCATCTGGACACCGCACAGTCATTATCGTATTTATCCTCCGAACCCAGCCTGTGGGACTGGGCAGGGCTGCTATCCCCAGGGCGCAGAGGGAGATCCAAAGTCCCACCACCAGGCCATGCTACCTCTTATCTTATTTTATCCCACAGTGTATTATCTTCCTGATTGCATTGCCAGCTGGCTGCAACCCTTGCCTCAGTTTCCCCACCCTGGCTGGAGGGTTCAGCCCTATGGCTAATCCCAAACTCCCCCTGCAAACCTTCCCAGGTAAAGGAGATCCCAGAATAACTAACAGAGTTCAGGGCAAGCCACAGCCCCCTGTGCCGGGGGTCCTTATTGTGGGGTGTCCTATTCCCACCTTAGCACCTGAGAAGCTTACAGCCACCCCCTGAGCACCATCCTCAAGCAGGAAGCAAGTGCCCAGTGCAAGCCCAAGGCCTTTCCCTTCTCCTTTTCCCCACATGCAGGGCTCCTAGCGGGAGCCAACCTAACCCCCCAAGTAGAGAAAATTCCCCTCTCGGGAGCCCTGCTGCTGCCCTCAGGTGTCATAGAATCATAGAATATCAGGGTTGGAAGGGACCTCAGGAGGTCATCTAGTCCAACGCCCCTGCTCAAAGCAGGACCAATCCCCAACTAAATCATCCCAGCCAGGGCTTTGTCAAGCCTGACCTTAAAAACCTCTAAGGAAGAAGATTCCACCACCTCCCTAACCCATTCCAGTGCTTCACCACCCTCCTACTGAAATAGTGTTTCCTAATATCCAACCTAAACCTCCCCCACTGCAACTTGAGACCATTACTCCTCGTTCTGTCATCTGCCACCACTGAGAACAGCCAAATTCCATCCTCTTTGGAACCCCCTTTCAGGTAGAAGGCTGCTATCAAATCCCACCTCACTCTTCTCTTCTGTAGACTAAACAAGCCCAGTTCCCTCACCCTCTCCTCATAAGTCATGTGCCCCAGCCCCCTGATCATTTTTGTAGCCCTCCACTGGACTCTATCCAATTTGTCCACATCCTTTCTGTAGTCGGGGGACCAAAAGTGGACACAATATTCCATGTGTGGCCTAACCAGAGGGGAATAATCACTTCTCTTGATCTGCTGGCAATGTTCCTAATAATGCAGCCCAATATTCTTAGCAACAAGGGCACACTGCTGACTCATATCCACTTCTCGTCCACTGTAATCCCCAGGTCCTTTTCTGCAGAACTGCCACTTAGCCAGTCAGTCCCCAGCCTGTAGCAGTGCATGGGATTTCCTTCCTTCCTTCCTTCCTTCCTAAGTTCAGGACTCTGCACTTGTCCTTGTTGAACCTCATCAGATTTCTTTTGGCCCAATCCTACAATTGGTCTAGGTCACTCTGAAGCCTATCCCTACCCTCCAGCATATCTACCTCTCCCTCCATTTTACTGTCATCTGTGAACTTGCTGAGGGTGCAATTCATCCCATCATCCAGATCATTAATGTAGATGTTGAACAAACCCGGCTCCCGGACAGACTCCTGACGCACTCTGCTTGATACCGGCTTCCAACTAGACATCGAGCCATTGATCACTACCTGTTGAGCCCAACAATCGAGCCAGATTTTTAGCCATCTTATAGTTTGTTCATCCAATCCATACTTTTTAAACTTGCTGGCAAGAATACTGTGGGAGACCATATCGAAAGCTTTGCTAAAGTCAAGGTATATCATTTCCACCGTTTTCCCCATATCCACAGAGCCAGTTATCTCATCATAGAAGGCAATCATGTTCGTCAGGCATGACTTGCCCTTGGTAAATCCATGTTGACTGTTCCTGATCACCTTCCTCTCCTCCAAGTGCTTCAAAATGGATTCCTGGAGGACCTGCTCCATGATTTTTCCAGGGACTGAGGTGAGGCTGACAGGTCTGTAATTCCCTAGATTCTCCTTCTTCCGTTTTTTAAAGATGGGCACTATATTTGGCTTTTCCAATCGTCTGGGACCTCCCCCGATTACCACAAGTTTTCAAAGATAATGGCCAATGGCTCTGCAATCACATCAGCCAACTCCCTCAGCACCCTCAGGTGCATTGCATCTGGCCCCATGGACTTGTGCATGTCCAGCTTTTCTAAATAGTCCTTAACCTGTTCTTTCACCACTGAGGGCTGCTCACCTCCTCCCCATGCTGTGCTGCCCAGTGCAGTAGTCTGGGAGCTGACCTTGTCTGTGAAGATCGAAGCAAAAAAAGCATTGAGTACTTCAGCTTATCCCACATCATCTGTCACTAGGTTGCCTCCCCCATTCAGTAAGGGTCCCACACCCCTGACCTTCTTCTTGTTGCTAACATACCTGTAGAAACCCTTCTTGTTACCATTCACATCCCTTGCTAGCTGCAACTTCAATTGTGCCTTGGCCTTCCTGATTACACCCCTGGATGCTCGAGCAATATTTTTATACTCCTCCCTGGTCATCTGTCCAAGTTTCCACTTCTTGTACTCTTCCTTTTTTGTGTTTAAGCTCACCGAAGATTGCTCTGTTAAGCCAAGCTGGTCGCATGCCATATTTACTATTCTTTCTGCACATTGGGATGGTTTGTTCCTGCGCCCTCAATAAGGCTTCTTTAAAATACAGCCAGCTCTCCTGGACTCCTTTTCCCCTCATATTAGTCTCCCTGTCCTCTGTGGGGATGAGGGGAGATTGTCAGCTTTCATTCGAAAAGAGGAAGTTTCCACCCCTCGTGGCTGCGGAGAGGAGCTGGGGAACGGGAGCCGAGTGCAATCTCAGGCCCAGAAACAAGAAGGGAGAGAGAGTTAGGGGGTGCTCCTGAACTTTATGATTTTCGTGATGTTTTGGGCCTGGCTCAGATGCTGGCAAGAGCGTGGAATTGCCATGATCCAGGCCTCGGCTAGGCTATACTTACTGTGAGGAGAAGCAGAGGCAAACTAAGACAATGGAGGTCACCTTAAACTTTCTAAAGGAAAAACTCAGACATTTGGCAGGAACAATAATAGACTAGAAAGCAGAGAACAGAAAGTAACATCAAACAGGAAAATAGTAAACTGTAAATTACCAGCACAATAAAAGCCATTTTCTCACTGTGTCATCCCAAGAGGGAACCATCACCCCCTCCATAGGTGGAGTTTGCGGGGACATGGTGGCATTGCCCCCCGAAACTGCAAGCCTCAGGCAGACAGTCTGAGTGTGCAATGCAATGAGTTCTGAAGAGGAGACAGGAAATGTGCTGCTCCCCGTTTGTGTCCCTGAGGCAGGGAGTCAGAATTTTGTTTATGAACAGAGTGATTAACAGGGGATTAAGATAAGAAAGGACTGTTAGGATCTTTCCTAAACTTAAATGATCGGTTCCAAGCTTGGTGAACTGCACAAAGTAAGTAAGCTAAATGATAGAAAGTAATTGTCGATTTTTCGACAGTTGTTTCAATTGTTGTATTCAAGAGGTGGTAATAAAATTATGAATCTCTTTCTTTGAGAAGTTTCAGAGTAACAGCCGTGTTAGTCTGTATTCGCAAAAAGAAAAGGAGGACTTGTGGCACCTTAGAGACTAACCAATTTATTTGAGCATGAGCTTTCGTGAGCTACAGCTCACTTCATCGAATGCATACCGTGGAAACTGCAGCAGACTTTATATATACACAGAGAATATGAAACAATACCTCCTCCCACCCCACTGTCCTGCTGGTAATAGCTTATCTAAAGTGATCATCAAGCTGGGCCATTTCCAGCACAAATCCAGGTTTTCTCACCCTCCACCCCCCCCCACAAATTCACTCTCCTGCTGGTGATAGCCCATCCAAAGTGACAACTCTTTACACAATGTGCATGATAATCAAGTTGGGCTATTTCCTGCTCAAATCCAGGTTTTCTCACATTCCCCCCCCACCCCCATACACACACAAACTCACTCTCCTGCTGGTAATAGCTCATCCAAACTGACCACTCTCCAAGTTTAAATCCAAGTTAAACCAGAACATCGGGGGGGGGGGGGTTATGAAAAAACAAGAGGAAATAGGCTACCTTGCATAATGACTTAGCCACTCCCAGTCTCTATTTAAGCCTAAATTAATAGTATCCAATTTGCAAATGAATTCCAATTCAGCAGTTTCTCGCTGGAGTCTGGATTTGAAGTTTTTTTGTTTTAAGATAGCGACCTTCATGTCTGTGATTGCGTGACCAGAGAGATTGAAGTGTTCTCCGACTGGTTTATGAATGTTATAATTCTTGACATCTGATTTGTGTCCATTTATTCTTTTACGTAGAGACTGTCCAGTTTGACCAATGTACATGGCAGAGGGGCATTGCTGGCACATGATGGCATATATCACATTGGTGGATGTGCAGGTGAACGAGCCTCTGATAGTGTGGCTGATGTTATTAGGCCCTGTGATGGTGTCCCCTGAATAGATATGTGGGCACAATTGGCAACGGGCTTTGTTGCAAGGATAGGTTCCTGGGTTAGTGGTTCTGTTGTGTGGTATGTGGTTGTTGGTGAGTATTTGCTTCAGGTTGCGGGGCTGTCTGTAGGCAAGGACTGGCCTGTCTCCCAAGATTTGTGAGAGTGTTGGGTCATCCTTTAGGATAGGTTGTAGATCCTTAATAATGCGTTGGAGGGGTTTTAGTTGGGGGCTGAAGGTGACGGCTAGTGGCGTTCTGTTATTTTCTTTGTTAGGCCTGTCCTGTAGTAGGTAACTTCTGGGAACTCTTCTGGCTCTATCAATCTGTTTCTTTACTTCTGCAGGTGGGTATTGTAGTTGTAAGAAAGCTTGACAGAGATCTTGTAGGTGTTTGTCTCTGTCTGAGGGGTTGGAGCAAATGCGGTTGTATCGCAGAGCTTGGCTGTAGACGATGGATCGTGTGGTGTGGTCAGGGTGAAAGCTGGAGGCATGCAGGTAGGAATAGCGGTCAGTAGGTTTCCGGTATAGGGTGGTGTTTATGTGACCATTGTTTATTAGCACTGTAGTGTCCAGGAAGTGGATCTCTTGTGTGGACTGGACCAGGCTGCCACATCCAGCTGCACCCCTGCTGTCCTGCTTGTGTCTGTCTCTGGCTTGCAATGCTCCTTGGCTTCCCTGCTGCATTGATCAATCTCCACCCATGAATGGCAGCCACTCGCCCAGGTGCCACACCTGTTCCCTAGGAGCCCGAGCTGCATCCCTCTGTCAGCGCCCCAACCATCACCCTCCCCAGTCAGACGCTCGATGCCCCTCGCGACTGGGCTCCTTGCACACAGCCCTTTCCAGTCCAGCTGCCTCTTCCACCACAGCTGCAGCGGGTGCCAGGGCCAGGGTTACCATGTCATCTCCATCACTGGGATCCAGATTGGATGTCTCTTGGCAAAAAAGCCACTCCCGTTCAACCAGAAGCTATTGAGTTCACGGCCGCGATCTCTGGGGGCCAGTCTCTGGCCCAGGCTATGTGGCACGTCTGGAACCCATGACTCTGGGCCAACCAGACAGTCACAGCCAATGAAGGGGACATTGGCTCAGTGAGCTGGGACCCAGACCCTGGTTTACAGGGATTCCAAGTGCGGGGGAGCTGTGGATGCTCAGCACTCTCTGAGAATCGAGGGATCTCTACTTGGGCCCCAGAAACTGAGGCAGCTGCAATCAGTGACCACTCCAGAAAACATCAGCTGAAAAGAGTGATCACCTGTTCCTCAGTTTCTTGGGACGCCCCTCATAGAAACCAGTGGCCAGTCATAGCCACACCAAGGTGTAGCAGGCCATTGGGTTTAAACAGCACCTCCCCATAGGCATGAATGAATGGTGTGCATGTCAGCAGGTGTTTGCATGGCCCTCTACAGGATGCAGACAGAACTGCCTCACTGTCATAGTCCCTATTCTGCTAACGCCCAATGGAGATTCTCCAAGCTCAAGTGCCAGGGGCCTGGGTTTTCAGGCAGTGGGATCTGAGCAGTGCTGCTGGTGTTGCTGTGATTTTTTGAGTGGCAGCAGCTCTGGGAGAGCTGGGTAGCCCCAGGGGCCTGACTGGCAGTAAACCCCTCCTAGCTGCCAGCACAGAGCCCAGGGTGGGTCAAGGCCCGACACAGAGAGGGTCCATGGACTAAAGCTGATGCTGGCCCTGGAAGCTGGTGGGGCATATTGGGAGGTATGGGTGGCAGACCTGCTGGGTGGGAAAGGGGTGGGGGTGGGGGTTGCCAGGCGAGGAGGATGGGGGTATAGGCCTGCAGGGCAGGGATGGTGGGAGGGGGAAGGCCTGTGGCGGGTAGGGCTTCCATGCAGTGGGTGGTGTGCAGTGGGGTAGGCCAGTGGGCAGGGATTAGGTTTGCTGGGGCGGGGATAGTGGTGGTGGGGGGTTAGGCCTGCTGGGCGAGGATGGTGGTGGATATAGACCTGCAGGGCAGGGATGGGGGGGAAGGCCAGCTGGGGAGGGGATGGATTGTGAGAGGTAGTCCTGTGAGTAGAGATGGGGGGGAGGCATGCCGGGAGGGGATGGTGGTGGGGGGTGTCACACTGTCTGGAGCAGCCCATGACCGGAAGTGCCAAACCCACGGCAGACTGTCAAAAACAGGGCAGTCCTCCAGCTCCTACAAGCTGGTGCTGTGTTCTATAATTAGATTTCACCAAGCCAGTAACAACTGTGAACTCCTGGATCACTATATGAGCCTTACCATGGAGTCACAGCCAGTCCCCTTAGACTCTCCAGTCTATCCTGCCACCCAGACAAACTGGCCTTAGTGATAAATGGTCACTTACACCACAAATGACACAACATTCAGGTTACTTCCAGTCCCAAGAGATCTGTCACCTACCCCAGATCAGTTGGTACCCTTGATCCTGCACCAAAGACGGCACCTGTAGCCAATCCTGTAATAAACTGTCTAAAGGGTTATTAACTAGGGAAAAGCAATAAGAGCACCATTTACAGGTTAAAGCAAGTGAACATGTACAATCAATGAATTACCATCTAACTCCTGAGAGGGACAGAGTTGTTGGGATCTGTCAATTCAAAGCATCTTTCAGGGCACCCCAGGGGGCAACCTCTGGGGATCTCTGGCTTCAGTTTCAAGTCTCTGGCCCTTCAGAGTTCAAACAGCCACAAAGATGGACAATTTTCCTGTGCCTTTGTTTTATTTCAGGAGTTCTCAAATTGGGGGTGGCAAGATTATTACATGGGGGTCCTGAGCTGTCAGCCCCACATATGTCAGGGCTAACAGCCTGAGCCCCACTAGCACAGCTCCACCTCCAACCCCACTCAGCCTCCAGCCCCACTCCACCTCCAAAGAAAGGGCACCAAACTAGAAGTTCACCCAGGGCACCATTTTCCCGAAGGCCAGCCCTGGGACTACGACAGCATTAGAGGACTTGATTTATAGGGGATGGCACTCAGAGGCTTGCTGTGTGAAAGGAGTCACAATACTAAACATTTGAGAACCGCTGTTTTATTTCCTTCATTCAGGTCAGGTCAACACTTCAGAGTTAGGTCGACAAAGGCAGCTCCCCTCGACCAAACTCCGTAAGTGTCCACATTACAGCATTGCTCCTGCCATTGTAAGTCACCCACTGCAGACCTAATAACTCCATCTCCACGAGAGGCATTGCACTTAGGTCGGTGTAGTTATGGGGGGACGCAGTGTCTGTGTAGACACTGTGTTACTTACATCACCTGTCAGTTCCATGTGGAGCTCACAGCTGCCTCCCCCATCCCCCCACATCCCCCCCACACCCATATAAGTCGGTGCTCCTGGGGAGGACACACACGACCAGCAGAAGGAAGGTAGCGTGGACATGAAAAACCACAGTAATTACTGTGGTGGCTGTACATCGATCTAACATAGGTCAACTTAATTGTGTAGTGTAGACATGGCCTCAGCTTCCAAGCCCAAAGGTAGCATTTCCCAGGTGTGATAGGGCCATTAACCAATACTTTGTACTGTCATGATTCTTGATGGCTCATTAATGATCTGGAGGATGGCGTGGATTGCACCCTCAGCATGTTTGCAGATGACACTAAAATGGGAGGAGTGGTAGATATGCTGGAGGGTAGGGATAGGATACAGGGGGACCTAGACAAATGAGAGGATTGGGCCAAAAGAAATCTGATGAGGTTCAACAAGGACAAGTACAGAGTGCTTCACTTAGGATGGAAGAATCATAGAATATCAGAGTTGGAAGGGACCTCAGGAGATTATCTTGTCCAACCCCCTGCTCAAAGCAGGACCAATCCTCCATTTTTTCCCCAGATCCCTAAATGGCCCCCTCAAGGATTGAACTCACAACCCTGGGTTTAGCAGGCCAATGCTCAAACCACTGAGCTATCCCTCCCCCCACTACATGCACTCCTATGCAATCCCATGCACAGCTACAGACTAGGGACCAAATGGCTCGGCAGCAGTTCTGCAGAAAAGGACCTAGGGGTGACAGTGGACGAGAAGCTGGATATGAGTCAGCAGTGTGCCCTTGTTGCCAAGAAGGCCAATGGCATTCTGGGGTGTATAAGTCGGGGCATAGCCAGCAGATCAAGGGACGTGATCGTTCCCCTCTATTTGGCATTGGTGAGGCCTCATCTGGAGTACTGTGTCCAGTTTTGGGCCCCACACTACAAGAAGGATGTGGAAAAATTGGAAAGAGTCCAGTGGAGGGCAACAAAAATGATTAGGGGGCTGGAGAACATGATTTATGAGGAGAGGCTGAGGAAACTGGGATTATTTAGTCTGCAGAAGAGAAGAATGAGGAGGGATTTGATAGCTGCTTTCAACTACCTGAAGGGGAGTTCCAAAGAGGGTGGACTCTAGACTGTTCTCAGTTGTGGCAGATGACAGAACCTCCCCCTTTGTTCCTTGTGTGTGATCTCACCTCCCGGCATGCGACTGCAATAAAAGGAGCTTTCGTGAGAGCAGGAGTGTGCCAGGTACTCATTGGGGGGCACCGCGGTGCATGGGCGGGGGTGGCCAGAGCAGAGCTGGGGACTCCCACGAGCGGGAAGTGGCAGGGGGAGGGGGAGTGGGTGGGTTCTGCCTACAACCCCAGTTCCCGGAGTCCTAGGATTATGGGCAAATTGCAGCTGTCACTTTAAGCAAGACATTTTTTAGCTCTTGTGGGGGCACTGGGGACGTTTCAGGTTCTACGTATCGGTGGGGTTGGGGGGAGGTTGATGGGTGCTAGGTCTGGGGGGCACTTGGGGGTGTCCCAGGTGCTAGGTCTGGGTGCGGTTGGGGGGAGGTTTGCAGGGGCTAAGCCTGTGTGGGTTTGGGGAGGGAGATTGGTAGGTGGTAGCTCTGGAGTGGGGAGGTTCCTGGGTGCTTGGTCAGGATGGGGTTGGGGGGTCCCCAGGTACAAAGCTTGAAAAGGTTATGCCAGCGCAACCTAAAGGAGAGAGCGAGTGAGAACCAAGCTGGACTCACTTATGGAGAAGGCGGTCTCAGGGCTCTGGCCACAAGGGGGAGAGGGTCTCGGGGCTCCAGCCATGTGGGGGGAAGGGGGCTCGGGCCGTGGGGGGGGGGGCAGAAGGGGCGAAGCCGGGGGCTCCACCCACTGCCCATGCTTATAGTGCAGAATTTTTAAGCCATGCTTGGAACTGGCACCACTGCCAGTGTGCAGCTGGATGGGGGAAGTGGGGAGACAGTGCAACTGCCTCAATACAAAAGTGCTGCCCCCACAAACTACACATCCCAGCTGGCAATGCAGGTTGGCCATGTGGATGCAGGTGGTGCACTGCATTCTGGGACCTGGAGTTTCCACAGGCCGTAGCTCTCCAACCTGCTCTGTTTCTTAAACCCCCTGGCACCTTCCCCACTGGCCCCTCATGTGTGGGGGAGGGATGGCATGGCTCCACCCACAACCCCGCCATTCCACCCATAACCCCCAGGATAGCTGGAAGGTTCTGCCAAGGTGATCAGCAGCCACTGAAATAGTTAATGCTATTGACACTTCCGGTGTCATTAGGTTTCAGAGTCAACAATGCAAGGGTGTGGATGGGGCAGTTCACATGTCTCAGAGCTAATTATTATTACATACAAGAAAGCTGTTAACAAACATTATGTAGATTATAATGTCAAGCACATGTTCATTAGGAAACGGCAGGTTACCTGTGCAGCCTTAATTCTGTGCCTTTGCGGGTCCAGCCTGTGCCCTGAATAAGGCAGGGGGTCCTGTGGAAAACCCACTATGTGATCACGAAATTAAAGACTGTACTAACATGCACACCCCCAACAGAGCCAAATGACAGGAGCAAGCAACTGTAAATCTGGCATCTCCTAACTTTCAACTGCTTGACTTTGCAACCTTAATAAGGGTCATTTACCATCATTTTTGGTGTATAACTTCCTAGGGTTTTTTAAAAGGAAAATCAGGGTATCACACAAATTCTATTCTGTGCAACCAGAACTGCCACCCCAGCCCCCTTCTGTGTCATCAGCAGGGTTTTAGAGCTGAACCTTCAGCATTGCAGCAGACTGCCGCTGGTGGAGTTACAGGTCTAACAGCATTAGCTGGCAGCAGTTGAAGGTTGTTAGCCCACAGAGGTGATAGGCCACAGGCACCATGGGTTGGTACTGGGAGCTGAGCCCATCCCAGCTGTCTTCTCAGGGGGGTGAGGGGGGGCGGCTCCTTCTCCATGGAGTGCCCCAGTTAGGGGGGAGATGGGCATCTGGTGCCACGTGCTGGGTCATGGCTTTCCTGGGAGAACCCCTACCTCTTTCTGCCCCCACCCAAGAGTTGGGAGAGCTCCTGCTCTCTGTGGTGCCCCCTGAGGTGGGATACTGGGTCCATGTGCCAAGTTTGGCAGGTGGTAGCCCATCCCCAATATTCCCCTCACTGCACATTGCTACAGCTACACCGAGGTAGTCCCAGGGCAGTGCAGCGTGAGCCCAGCTCTTTGAAACATTCACATTCAGTGACTAATTTGGCAGGCTGCTAGGGAATGTGAGCGAGAAAAGGGAAGTGACATTTATAGCTCAGCCAGACCAGAATGGGGTTTCCTTGGACAAAGCAAAGACAACCCCCTAACCTGTGGGGCCTAACTTTTTTCCCAACCACATATCAAAGGCCTGCCACAAACACTGGAATTATGCAGAGCTGCCTGCAGACTCAGGCAGACAGTGCTGCCTTGGATCTGCTCTGTTCCCATGGGGAGGGGGAGGGCAGCTGCTGTTGCTGGAGCCCAAAGTCAAGTGACTTGTCCACATCCAAACAGCTGGTCAGTCGCTAACTGTAGTGCAGAGGGGCTAACACTGCGTCATGTCTCAAGACCCCAACGACTGGCAGGAGCACACACACAGGAAGGTTCCTATAAGCCCCACTGTTCAGCACATTTACAACCAGTCAGGCCAAAGCCCTGGAGTGCATCGCATCGGAGATAACCCTGGCGCAGGCCCCAGGGCACAGCGTGCTAGACACAGCCCTATGGGACCTTTGGGCATCTAATACTGGAGACAGGCTACAAGAGTAAGAGACTTCAGGCCATAGAAGATAGGGAGGTGAGGGGGAAGATGCTGCACCAGGGGACATGCCTCCAACCCTGAGATGAGACCAAAAGAGACCAGCCCAGAGGCAAAGGGGGTCAGCACATGACCTCATGGTAGAGGATTTTATTAGTCAGTTCAAGCAAGAGCTTGGCTAGGCCAGGACACAGACATGCAGAGGAAGTGCCTCCAGGGGATGGGGGGATGCATTTACTGCAAGATTTTTCCACACATTGTGCCCCACCCAGACAGAGTCAAGGGAGCCAGCCAGACTTAGCAGAATCACAGTGGAGCAGGGTTTCACCTACTCACGAATGCTGGGTCTGAGCAGGACATGTGACAACACACAGCAGAGATCGGAAAAGCCACATAGTCCAGCCAGGTCCAAGTGGGAGGGGACCATGGAGTCAGACAGCACCAGGGCAATCCCAGGGGCTCATTCCTGGAGCGGGAACACACTGTGCTCTCCAAAGGGTCGGCCCATCCCTCTCTCCAGAGGCTCCATAATCCTGCTGGCCCAGGCCCCACCATCCTCTCCTTGAGTGCTGCCAGCCAGTGCAAGGGCTCCATCTTCCCGCCTCCCTCGCTACCAATTCAAAACACCACAAGGTGAAACCCATCTTCTCAGTATCAAGCTTGCATGCCTGACACTGGTCCCAAACCCCTGCACTGCTCATGCAACACTGCGCCTTTCCCTGGCACCTCCTAGCCAAGCAGCTCAAAGCACTTTACTCTTAACTCAGCCTCACCGCCCTCTCTTACAGGTGGAGAAACTGAGGTACAGCAAAGAGAAGGGACTTGCTCAAGCCGTTTTCCCTTTGAGCCTCTTCCCCTCTCGACCAGAAGGGCTGTGAGGATTAATTAACGAGCATGTGCGAAGCCCCACAACCCACCCCAAGAGAGCAGACAGCAGATTACTCTATTTACAATTAACCCCCTGCCATCATATCTGAGCTCCCTTCACCCCACAGGCCTGGAGTTCTCCATGGAGGACAGCTGACTGCAGCCATGCCAGTGCCAGGGGGTCAGCATCCCCAACAGCCCCTTGGTGCTGACTTGCATCCTCCCTCCCCTGGAGGTGTGTAAAGCAGTGTGTTGGGGAGGGGTGTACTTCCCCCCCTCCAGGCCATGCTCCCCTCTTCCTCATTCCAGCTCAGGGGGCATGAAGTGCGATCACTGTTGGGCCGCGCGCAGGAGCTGTTCTTCATGCTTCTTCCGCATCCGCTCCTTGAAATCTTCCAGCTCCTTCCTCTGAGGTACAAACAGAGGGGACGGTTCAGGGTCAGTAACCATTACTGTTCACCTGCTTCCTGCCCCCATACCACAACTCCACGGGTTCCATCTCCCTCCTGGGTCTCCTTAGAGCCAGATGCACAGCTGATGGAGGCGTGAGAGATCCTGCTACCCTCTAACCACTAGAGAGTGACTCAAGAAACCAGTCCTGATGCTGCTGCAGCTAATGGAGCCTGTAACTCACCAGGTTAGCATTAATCTCTTACTGGTGGGGAAGGAAGGACACACAGAGCCCCTTATGTTCGTCCCATACCTCTAGGGGCTGGGCAAGCTGTTCTTCAAACCCCAGCTGAGTCATGGGGGGGCAGCACACTCACCTGGCGGTCATCATCGGGTGGGTAGATCTCCCTCTGTGGAAACAGAAATGTAGGCACCTGTGAGGATTACCAGCTGGGGGGTGCCAGGGCCAGTCTTACCCAGCAGGGGAGCTAGAGCACAGATGACAAGGAGAAATGGATCCAACAGAGCCTGCTGGGATGTCTGCCATCCCAATCCCCCTTAGCAATAGCTCCTAGGCAGGTCTCTCTCCTATCAGAGGTGGGGAAGAAGCAGGTCATGGCAAACAAAGCCCGTGCAGCTGTCTGGTCAGCTCTAGGAAACGCCCTCTCCAGACATCACCCCAAACTCTCCCCCCCCCCCGCCGCCATGAGCTCTGACTGAATCCCACCGTTGTTCTAACCACTAGCCCACACTACCCTCCTAGAGCTGGAAACAACCCTGGAGTCCTCCCCCACAGTACCTGTCACGGACTCACAGGTCGTGCCCACTCTTGGCCCTGTGCGGTCCATGGGGGGAACCCCCTTCAGTGAGACAGCTCCTCTCGGGGGTCCACTCTCTCTCGGGGGTTAAGCCCCTCCACCTCCTGGAGCCGCACCTCTCTGAGCCTTAGCACACCTGTTTCTCGCCGAGGGCCCCTTCAGGGAGTCCACTTGCTCTGGACCCCAGGGGTCTCAACTCCCAAAGGGAATAATGCAACCCTGTTCTGTAGACTGGAGTGATACGCAGCCAGCGTAAAACAGAAGGGTTTATTGATCGTTTGAATCACAGTACCTGCATGAATCACTAGCTTGCACTCTCCTCCCAGAGCAGAACACCATGCTCACCTTCCTTTTGATGACATATTCTTCGAAGTACTCCGCTTGGTTGGAGATCCAGAACATGGCAACGGGGAAGGACAAATACAGAACCATCTGCCAAGGAAGAGAGGAAAGGGGGAACATGTGGCCCAAATTAAGTGGAACACTGAATTGAGCTGCGTCATTTAAACATCTTAAACAAGGATGGCCTTGAGTGAAATCCCAGGTACTACACAGCCCAATTAAGCAAAGCCCCTGCAAAGCACATGGCATTGATGAACTCAGTGTAGCTTCACTTCAGCTACATCCACACTACAGACCCTAGGCCAGCATAGCTCCAAGCACAGACGGAACGTACAGTGACAGGACTTTTTCTGCTGGTGTTGGAACACCAACTCCTGAGACAACATTTGCTCTGCTTACAGAAGCTCTCTTCCATCGACATAGCTGCCTCTACACTGGGGGCTTTGTGGGCATAGCTCTGTCACTAGGGGCTATGGGTTTTTTTCACATCCCTGACTGACATAGCTAAGCCAGTGTTAGTTGTCAGTGTAGACCAGACCTTAGCTTTGATCAAGCCACATTAAAATGTATTGGTCCAGGAACTTTGTGTGCATGTGTCTTTTCTTTTAAAGTCTCTTCCTTTCTTCTGGGTCCATGCAATAACTAATGATAGCTTAGAGATCTGCTTAGATGATCCTCACATGTGTCTGGACCAACAGCATTTTGCAAGGCTATTGCCAAAGCATTTTCCCCTTATGAGGAAGGACCTGGCTGTATGTTTTTTACAGAGACATTTTATACACTTGCTAACAGTGCCTTAAAATTTTATGAGCTAAAAATTTAGCAAATTGTGAGCGCATGGGGGAATCCCCGTAAACCTGCTGCCACCAAGCTAACCCACTGCAAGGCCACCCCATTCTCAGGCCCATGATGGTGGAGTCCCAGCCCTCTCCTACCACAAAGGCACACCATTCCTAGGGTAAAAGGGCAGGGAGACTTTCTCCACCCTCCTGTTGAGCTGCCCATTGTCTCAGGCCATGCTGGATCCTGCCACTCTACTAATGGGCTGCCTCATCTTCAAGGCTGCCGCTGAGCTGCCAGAGATTGAGGCTGGCAACCTGGGGTATTTGCTTTGACCCGCAGGCCTGTCTGCTGCTTCTCTGGGATGCCCTCTAATGAGCGTTTTCCATTTTAATTTTTTAATCTCCTCTGTCCCCTGCCCCACAGCAAGCAGGCAGCCCTGGGCACCCCTTCCCTTCAGAGGCGCTCAATGCTGGCCCCTCAGCTCCAGCTAGTCAAGTCTTTCTATCACACCCATCACCCTGGTACCAGGACAGCCCAGCCCAGCACCAATGGGCAGAGGCTGGGCCCCCAAGTGGGAGGGGGTCATGGGCAGAGCTCGCGCTGGGCTACCAGGCCAGGGGGTGGGGTGGGGGGGGCACCCATGGGTAGCATCAATGAGATGGGTCTGACAGGACAAATGGGCAGAGGTGGCAACAGCAGCCACCACGGGGCAGACACCTACTAGGGAGCCAGCCCCTGTGGGGAACACAGCAGGCCCTCCCCCAACCACAAACCCCCACTTGCCCCAGGACCCGCCCCCAACCACAGACACCCCCCACCGCTTGCCCCAGCCCCATCATGTACCCTACAGGGCCTCTCTATCCCTACTCCGACTGTAGCAGCCCCCCACGCCCCTCTGCGCCCCCTTCTGCCACTGACCCGAAACACCTCCAGCTTCACCCCCATCCTGTCTGCTACGCCTCAGCTCCTACTTCCGCCCGCCCCCTCTCAGGGCCCCAGGAGCCGCCAGCTTCCGCGCCGCCACACCGCAACAAACGTGATGCTTAATGGTCAAGGAGCAGCATCAGCTTCGGTCATTGGTTAAGGACTCGGCAAGGAGGGCCCCGCTCCCCGATTGCCGGAGTAAAGATGGCGCCTGGGCGGAAGTGGTCCCTGAAGGTGGCGCTTCACCGGAAGTGCGGCCCTCTTAGCCAATAAGCGGTGTCCCCGCGAGATGGCAGCCCCCTGACGCTAGGAGAGCGCGGCGCGGCGCGGCGCCTGCGTCACCGGCGCGCGCTGGGGCCTGTCGGGGTCTGCGTACGGGGACCAGGGTCTGGTGTAGCCGCGATGCCGGAGCTGGAGGAGACGCCGGTGGCCGCTGGCGGGGGGAAGCCGGACCTCTTCTTCGTGAGTGCCCGGCCGCGTCATGTCCGCTCAGGCCACCGTACCCTACAGCGCCCCTCGGCCTGGGCTCGCCCCGCCCTTGGGGTCCCTCTGACTCCACCCCTCGCTGCCCCCAGGCTCCCGTGGCCACGGAGCCCCGCCTCTCACACCCAGCCCCGCCCCCTCCCTCCCCGTGGACCCAGAGCCCCCCCCCCCCCCCCGTGCTGCCCCCATAGATTCAGCCCTGTCCCCCAGTGCCCTAACTCTCCATGGACCCAGAGCCCCCCCGCCCCCCTGTGCTGCCCCCATAGACTCAGCCCTGTCCCCTAACTCTCCATGGACCCAGAGCCCCCCTCCCGTGCTGCCCCCATAGACTTAGCCCTGTCCCCTAACTCTCCATGGACCCAGAGCCCCCCCGCCCCCCTGTGCTGCCCCCATAGACTCAGCCCTGTCCCCCAGTGCCCTAACTCTCCATGGACCCAGAGCCCCCCCACCCCCCTGTGCTGCCCCCATAGACTCAGCCCTGTCCCCTAACTCTCCATGGACCCAGAGCCCCCCTCCCGTGCTGCCCCCATAGACTTAGCCCTGTCCCCTAACTCTCCATGGACCCAGAGCCCCCCCGCCCCCCTGTGCTGCCCCCATAGACTCAGCCCTGTCCCCCAGTGCCCTAACTCTCCATGGACCCAGAGCCCCCCCGCCCCCCTGTGCTGCCCCCATAGACTCAGCCCTGTCCCCCAGTGCCCTAACTCTCCATGGACCCAGAGCCCCCCCACCCCCCTGTGCTGCCCCCATAGACTCAGCCCTGTCCCCCAGTGCCCTAACTCTCCATGGACCCAGAGCCCCCCCACCCCCCTGTGCTGCCCCCATAGACTCAGCCCTGTCCCCTAACTCTCCATGGACCCAGAGCCCCCCCACCCCCCTGTGCTGCCCCCATAGACTCAGCCCTGTCCCCTAACTCTCCATATACCCAGAGCCCCTCCCCTGTGCTACCCCCATAGATTCAGCCCTGTCTCCTAACTCTCCATGGACCCAGAGCCCCCCCCCCGTGCCGCCCCCATAGGCTCAGCCCTGTCCCCCAGTGCCCTAACTCTCCATGGACCCAGAGCCCCCCCACCCCCCTGTGCTGCCCCCATAGACTCAGCCCTGTCCCCTAACTCTCCATATACCCAGAGCCCCTCCCCCATGCTGCCCCCATAGACTTAGCCCTGTCCCCTAACTCACCATATACCCAGAGCGCCCCCCACGTGCTGCCCCCATAGACTCAGCCCTGTCCCCTAACTCTCCATGGACCCAGAGCCCCCCTCCCGTGCCGCCCCCATAGATTTAGCCCTGTCCCCTAACTCTCCATGGACCCAGAGCCCCTCCCCCATGCTACCCCCATAGACTTAACCCTGTCCCCTAACTCTCCATGGACCCAGAGCCCCCCCACCCCCCTGTGCTGCCCCCATAGACTCAGCCCTGTCCCCTAACTCTTCATGGACCCAGAGCGCCCCCCGCCCCCTTGTGCTGCCCCCATAGACTCAGCCCTGTCCCCTAACTCTCCATGGACCCAGAGCCCCCCTCCCGTGCCGCCCCCATAGATTTAGCCCTGTCCCCTAACTCTCCATGGACCCAGAGCGCCCCCCGCCCCCCTGTGCTGCCCCCATAGACTCAGCCCTGTCCCCTAACTCTCCATGGACCCAGAGCCCCCCCTCCCCCGTGCTGCCCCCATAGACTCAGCCCTGTCCCCTAACTCTCCATGGACCCAGAGCCCTTGCCATTACTGCCACAATGGACCTAGCTTTGCTCCCTAACCTTCCATGGACCTCACGCTGCCTCCCATAGACTCAGACCTGCCCCCTACCAGCCTGGGGTCCCCATGTCCGCCTCCCCACTGTGCGAGGAAGGGTTTGATCGGCCACATCCAGGCAGAGCTCTGGGTTTCCAAAGTTGGACCCTGGAAAACTCAGGAACCCTCAAGTGTACATGCCTGTCATTGCTGGAGCAACTCTTGTGCCATGATTCCTTCCCCAGGCCTTAGCCCTGGAGCTGCGGTGCAAGGGTCAGCCTTCGACATCTCAGTTTGGCTCTCTGTCTGGTTTTCATTGTACCCTCCAATACCAAGCTAGTGTGTGTGCAGCTCTGTAATAACAACCAGTGTACAGGTTACAACCAGTGTACTAGCTTTCCTGAGCAACCCTGTAGTAACCTTAACCTTACCCTGTAGTGACAAAACAACATTTGCAAAGCCGTGGCCCTTCTAGGCAACCCTACAATAATAAACCAGTACGTTTGCATCCCCAGCCCCATATTAACAAAACAGGCTGCCACCATGGGGGGAGCAAACACTGAACAAGGAAACAGGTTGCAATAAATAGAGGAAAATGAGTTCTTTAAAAGTTTGGATTCCCTTGGTGGTTTCGCTACTAAACGGACTCTGAGTCTTGGAAGCGGTGCTGCTAGTGCCCAGAGGTTCCTGGGCATAAAGGAGAGGCCTGGGCTCTGCCTCTAATCCCTTCCTCCCACATGCAGGAGGAGGAGGATCTGCAGTACGAGGAAGAAATCCTGCGCAACCCCTTCTCTGTCAAGTGCTGGATCCGCTACATTGAGTTCAAGCAGAACGCCCCTCGGCATGTGCTGAACCTGATCTACGAGAGAGCCCTCAAGGAGCTGCCAGGCAGGTATGTGGCTGGGAGCAAAGGCATGGAGAACTCTTTGGGCATATCTACATTGCAGTAAGAGGTGTGACAGGAGCGTGTGTATACACTCCTGAGCTAGCGAGCTCAATAA
The DNA here is from genome assembly GCF_965140285.1 of Lepidochelys kempii. Taxonomy (NCBI): domain Eukaryota; kingdom Metazoa; phylum Chordata; order Testudines; family Cheloniidae; genus Lepidochelys; species Lepidochelys kempii. Next base: position 9,189,102 of record NC_136399.1, on the reverse strand, counting down.
CAATGGCAATGAAGCTAGCCGCTCGAGTACATACCCAGGCTTGTGGGCTCGCTTGTAAAGCCTGTGCTGTTATTCAGGTTCGCTAGATCGAAGGCAGCTCATCTCTGTTGATGCATTCTGCAGTCACACCGCTGATCGCAGTGTAGACATACCCTTTAGAAGCTCACAACTGCTGTGATCTCATGGGGGAAGCACTGCAGAGAAGTGCAGGTGCACCGGATATGGGCAGTTCCCGGCTACCACATGCCTAGCCTCTCCCAGCAGGAGGCTCTGTGAGGGCCAGGACAGGAGTGCAGGCTAAAGAAACCTCTGATAGTGACAACTCCATGGTGTTTGCAGTTACAAGCTGTGGTACAACTACCTTAAGCAGCGCCGGAAGCAGGTGAAGAACAGGTGTGTGACTGACCCTGGCTATGAGGAGGTGAACAACTGCCATGAACGTGCCCTCGTCTTCATGCACAAGGTATGGGGAGGCCTGGGACAGATGAGCAGCAAAGCTGCTGGGCTTGACGGTGGTAGATGAAGACTATCTGATGAGGGCAGGGTTGTTTGAGGCTTTCTGCATGGCCCTGTCCCCAACCATGGACAGCCCCTGCCCCAGGCTGTAGATCACCCAATCACGGGCCCCTTGTGTCCTGGGCCTCATCACCAACCATGAACTCCCCCCACACCTTAGACCTCTGCCTGCCTGCTCTGAATCCCATGTGTGTCTCCAGAATGGTCATAGCCTGGGCAGCCACGGGGCCAGTTCCCCTGTGCCATCACTAGCCAGCGTGCATTGGCACTGACCAGGCCTCATTGTGCTCAGCTTGCTAATGAGCTGGCTGGTGGGGGCCAGCAGGAAGCTGCCTTGGGGCCAGCAAGCTTATTTTGTGTAACGCCATGGGTGGCTGTCAGTCACTTCTGGCCTTGGGGTGGGTTGGAACCAGCAACTTTGAGGCACAAGGCTCTGTAGGGTTCTCTTGAGGATCCACCCCCAGGGCCTTGTCTGCCCATTGCACCGGCCAGAATGAAACAAACAGGGAGGAGGGGAAATCTAAATACTAGGTGAGGTACCCACAATGTTGGGGACAGGGCTTCCCTCCTTAGGGAGAAGGGGTTTTGTCCTTAAGGACAGCTGTGCAACAGCATGGCAGTATAACCATGATAGGAGGAGTCGGGTCCGCACTGTGGTCCTGCCCTGGTAAGCAGTCCTGCCTCTTAAACTGTCAGATGCCTCGGATCTGGCTAGATTACTGCCAGTTCCTCATGGACCAGTGCCGGATCACCCGCACACGCAGGACCTTTGACCGGGCACTCCGGGCACTGCCCATCACGCAGCACCATCGAATCTGGCCCCTCTACCTGAAGTTTGTGCGCTTGTACCCCCTGCCCGAGACGGCTGTGCGAGTCTACCGCAGGTACCTGAAGGTAAGGGCACCAGACTCTCTGATCTTTACTCTTTGTTGAGCTGCCCCCTTTTGAACAGTCTCCTTTGGGTTTGCGTGTCTCTGCACAGTGGATCCACAACAATGGAACAAAGGCCTTGGAGCTTCTGCTCCTCAAAGGGTCAAGATCCAGCCCTAACCCCGCCCACAGCTGCAGGGTATGTTGCAGTGGAGGCAAATGGATTGGAGGGACTGGCTCAGTGACCTGCCTAGGGTTATGCAAGGAGGCTGAGCCAGAGCAGGGAATTGAACCTGTCTCTCCCAATCCCGGGTTCACACCCAAAGTTCTGCACTGGCCTTCTGCTTGTCCCTGCCCCAGCTAGCTGTGGGACCTCAAGCAAATCACTTCCCTCTCTGTGCCTCAGTTTCCCTTCACAGAGTGGGGCTAGTGAACTGTGAAGTGCTTGGAGATTGGGGGTGGCACAGAGGGAGGCAGTGCTAACCTGCAAAAGCATGGGCAGTGCTAGGTTGCCAGGCATGCTCATCCCCGCTGTGTGTGATGCAGCTGAGCCCTGAGAACGCTGAGGAGTACATCGAATATCTGCGCTCCATTGACCGGCTGGATGAGGCTGCCCTCCGCCTTGCCACTGTGGTCAATGACGAGAGGTTCGTCTCCAAGGAGGGGAAATCCAACTACCAGGTGAGGTGCCCATGCTGCCAGAGCGAGGCTTCCTTCCTGAGGGGGCAGCTGTGCCAGTCATCCACCCCATTGCTAATAGCTCCTCTTGCTCCCTCCCCTTAAGGACGGCTTGTGCCCCAGCCTCCTTGCTGGTCCCTCAGAACACTTCCCTTATGCAGGGGGTCTCACACCCTGGAATGTGCCAGGTGGGGCAGCAGGAGTGAATGCAGGGGGGCTGGGTACCAGACCTCAGCGTGGAGCCCAGGCCCCAGCGTGTTGGGAAGTGGAGGGGATGGGCTCAGATGTGCAAACCCTGCCCAGGGCAGGATCTGGAATAGCTGTCATGCTGTGTGCTCCCACGTGGGCACAGTAGTCCTGGGGGATGGGTTAGATGGGCTCAGGGCCTGGGAGCTCCCTGTGGGTGCTGAGTGGCCTGTGTAGCCTTGCCCTGCTGCCTGATGTCTCGTCTTCCCTCCAGCTGTGGCATGAGCTTTGTGACCTCATCTCCCAGAATCCTGACAAGGTGAAGTCCCTCAATGTTGGGGCCATCATTCGCGGAGGCCTCACCCGCTTCACCGACCAGCTGGGCAAGCTCTGGTGCTCCCTGGCCGACTACTACATCCGCAGCGGGCACTTTGAGAAGGTACCTTGAGGGGTGGGCAAGGCCAGCACTGGGAGCTTTTAGGGATGGGCGCTGTTCCATGCAGGCTGCTCTGTGAGTGGTACTAACTGCTGGCAAAGGCTTTCCCATTGCAAGGGGAAGCTGGTGTTTAATTTGGTGGGCACAGGGGTTAAAGGTCCTGGGGAAGCAACAACCCAGGAGGTTGCATGGCTGCATGCAGCGTGGGCCCCCAAAGGGTTAGTGAATCATGAGCTGAGAGGACAGAGAAACCAGGTGTGGTGGAGTGCGAGAGAGGATAAGGAAGTCTCCACCTGAGGGTTGGATCCAGGAGCTGCATGGGAGAAGGCTCTCTCACTAGCAACAGCCGTAAGGGCCATAAGGAAGCTGGTACTGGGTGATTCGTTGTGGGGAGGTTATGGGAGTCTGGGATGGTTGAGCTGAATCTCAGAGGAGTTTTGAAGCAGGGTGGGTGACATTTGAACTGGATCCTGAAATGGGTGGGGGCGGGGCAGGGGAAGCATGGGGACCTGGGAGGGAAGTGCCTGGGGAGGACTGGGAGGGTAATGCAAAGACCAGGGCAGTCTGGGGGGATGGGGAAGGGAAGCAGGTTGGGGGAGCTCCTCACAGCCCCCCCTCCTGGCTCCCACAGAGTTTCCCTGGCTGCAGAGGGATGCGGGGGAATTTTCCAGCCCAGCAGGGATGCAGGAAGTCTGAGTTCATCACCCCAATATGGAAAGCAGCTGGGCTTCCCTGCTCACTCAGGCACTGGGGTAGCTCCTGTTTGCCTAGCCAGTGTCATCTGGAAGGAGCCCAAAGCACATCTTTGGAGGGATCACTGTCCTGGTTCTGGAGTGTGCCTGCCTCTGGGGTGGAATATAGCAGGGATTAAACAACTCACAGAACGCTACCTAGTCACTGATGAGCCCATGACGTGTTTCTCAGCAGTGAGGATATTAACCTCAGTGTCCAGGCCCAATCCAGCATGCTCCAGCTGACCCTCTGCATTCCCCCAAAGTTAGTGTCTCTAGTTGTTCTGTCTCCTCTAACCAATCATAGAATATCAGGGTTGGAAGGGACCCCAGAAGGTCATCTAGTTGGAACTACCCCCTTTCAGGTAGTTGAAAACAGCTATCAAATCCCCCCTCATTCTTCTCTTCTGCAGACTAAACAATCCCAGCTCCCTCAGCCTCTCCTCATAAGTCATGTGTTCTAGACCCCTAATCATTTTTGTTGCCCTTCGCTGGACTCTCTCCAATTTATCCACATCCTTGTAGTGTGGGGCCCAAAACTGGACACAGTACTCCAGATGAGGCCTCACCAATGTCGAATAGAGGGGAACGATCAGTCCCTCGATCTGCTCGCTATGCCCCTACTTATACATCCCAAAATGCCATTGGCCTTCTTGGCAACAAGGGCACACTGCTGACTCATATCCAGCTTCTCATCCACTGTCACCCCTAGGTCCTTTTCCGCAGAACTGCTGCCTAGCCATTCGGCCCCTAGTCTGTAGCTGTGCATTGAGTTCTTCCGTCCTAAGTGCAGGACCCTGCACTTATCCTTATTGAACCTCGTCAGATTTCTTTTGGCCCAATCCTCCAATTTGTCTAGGTCCCTCTGTATCCTATCCCTCCCCTCCAGCGTATCTACCACTCCTCCCAGTTTAGTATCATCCGCAAATTTGCTGAGAGTGCAATCCACACCATCCTCCAGATCATTTATGAAGATATTGAACAAAACCGGCCCCAGGACCGACCCCTGGGGCGCTCCACTTGACACCGGCTGCCAACTAGACATGGAGTCATTGGTCACTACCCGTTGAGCCCGACAATCTAGCCAGCTTTCTACCCACCTTATAGTGCATTCATCCAGCCCATACTTCGTTAACTTGCTGACAAGAATACTGTGGGAGACCGTGTCAAAAGCTTTGCTAAAGTCAAGATACAATACATCCACTGCTTTCCCTTCATCCACAGAACCAGTAATCTCATCATAAAAGGCGATTAGATTAGTCAGGCATGACCTTCCCTTGGTGAATCCATGCTGGCTGTTCCTGATCACTTTTCTCTCATGCAAGTGCTTCAGGATTGATTCTTTGAGGACTTCTAAGGTTCCTAGCGCCATAGTGTTGAATCATCTCCCTTTGTGTGGTGTTGCCATGTGACTATTAAACAGTGTGGAAGAGAGGAATGTTGCTGCTGAGCTGTTACAGTTGCTCAGTGCTTTTGTTCTTGGAGATCAGGTGTTATCAGCACTAGCAGATAGCGCAGCTGCGGATTCAGCAGCCCCCGATCTTACTTCTAAAGAAAGACCACAGGCATGGTTTGGTGACAAAGGTGCTCGGCCAGGTTTATTGCTCTTAAGGCAAAGTCCTAGCGTCCCATAAGAGCTACAAGCACACTAACCCGTGAGTGCCCGAGGCAAGGAGCGGCTCAGTCTGCAGCAGGAATTTCAGCTCTCCCTTAGAATGGTCAACATGGATTCACCAAGGGCAAGTCTGACTAATCTAATTGCCTTCTGTGATGAGATAACTGGCTCTGTGGATGAGGGGAAAGCAATGGACGTCTTATTCCTTGACTTTAGCAAAGCTTTTGACATGATCTCCCACAGTATTCTTGCCAGCAAGTTAAAGAAGTATGGGCTGGATGAATGAACTATAAGGTGGATAGAAAGCTGGCCATATTGGGCTCAATGGTATGTCTAGTTGGCAGCCGGTATCAAGTGGAGTGCCCCAAGGGTCGGTCCTGGGGCTGCTTTTGTTCAACATCTTTATTAATGATCTGGATGATGGGATGAATTGCACCCTCAGCAAGTTCACAGATGACACTAAACTGGGGGGAGAGGTACAGAATCATAGAATATCAGGGTTGGAAGGGACCTCAGGAGGTCATCTAGTCCAACCCCCTGCTCAAAGCAGGACCAATCTCCAACTAAATCATCCCAGTCAGGGCTTTGTCAAGCCTGACCTTAAAAACCTCTAAGGAAGAAAATTCCACCATCTCCCTAGGTAACGCATTCCAGTGCTTCACCACCCTCCTAGTGAAAAAGTTTTTCCTAATATCTAACCTAAACCTCCCCCACTGCAACTTGAGACCATTACTCCTCGTTCTGTCGTCTACCACCACTGAGAACAGTCTAGATCCATCCTCTTTGGAACCCCCTTTCAGATAGTTGAAAGTAGCTATCAGATGCCCCCTCATTCTTCTCTTCCACAGACTAAGCAATCCCAGTTCCCTCAGCCTCTCCTCATAAGTCTTGTGTTCCAGTCCCCTAATCATTTTTGTTGCCCTCCGCTGGATGCTTTCCAATTTTTTCACATCCTTCTTGTAGTGTGGGGCCCAAAACTGGACCCAGTACTCCAGATGAGGCCTCACCAATGCCAAATAGAGGGGAACGATCACGTCCCTTGATCTGCTGGCAATGCCCCTACTTATACATCCCAAAATGCCATTGGCCTTCTTGGCAACAAGGGCACACCGTTGAGTCATATCCAGATTCTTGTCCACTGTAACCCCTCAGTCCTTTTCTGCAGAACTGCTGCTGAGCCATTCAGTCCCTAGTCTGTAGCGGTGCATGGGATTCTTCATCCTAAGTGCAGGACTCTGCACTTTTCCTTGTTGAACCTCATCAGATTTCTTTTGGCCCAATCCTCCAATTTGTCTAGGGCCCTCTGTATCCTATCCCTACCCTCCAGCGTATCTACCTCTCCTTCCAGTTTAGTGTCATCTGCAAACTTGCTGAGGGTGCAATCCACGCCATCCTCCAGATCATTAATGAAGATATTGAACAAAACCGACCCCAGGACTGACCCGTGGGGCACTCCAATTGATACCGGCTGCCAACTAGACATGGAGCCATTGATCACTACCCGTTGAGCCCGACAATCTAGCCAGCTTTCTATCCACCTTATAGTCCATTCATCCAGCCCATACTACTTTAACTTGCTGGCAAGAATACTGTGGGAGGTAGATATGCTGGAGGGTAGGGATAGGGTCCAGAGTTACTTAGACAAATTGGAGGATTGGGCCAAAAGGAATCTGATGAGGTTCAACAAGGACAAGTGCAGAGTCCTGCACTTAGGAAGGAAGAATCCCATGCACTGCTACAGACTGGGGACTGATTGGCTAAGCCGCAGTTCTGCAGAAAAGGACCTGGGGATTACAGCGGACGAGATGCTGGATATGAGTCAGCAGTGTGCCCTTGTTGCCAAGAAGGCCAATGGCATATTGGACAGTATTAATAGGAGCACTGCCAGCAGATTGAGGGAAGTGATTATTCCCTCTATTCAGCACTGGTGAGGTCAGACCTGGAGTACTGCGTCCAGTTTTTGTCCCCCCACTACAGAAAGGATGTGGACAAATTGGAGTGTCTCCAGTAGAGGGCAGTGAAAATTATTAGGGGGCTGGGGCATGTGACTTACGAGGAGAAACTGAGGGAACTGGACTTATTCAGTCTGCAGAAGAGAAGAGTGAGGGGGGGATTTGATAGCAGCCTTCAGTTCCCTGAAGGGGGGTTCCAAAGAGGATGGAACTCGGCTGTTCTCAGTGATGACAGGTGACAGAACAAGGAGCAATGGTCTCAAGTTGCAGTGGGGGACGTCTAGGTTGGATATTAGGAAACGCTATTTCACTAGGATGGTGGTGAAGCAATGGAATGGGTTACCTAGGGAGGTGATGGAATCTCCATCCTTCGAGGTTTTTAAGGCCCAGCTTAACAAAGCCCTGGCTGGGATGATTTAGTTGGTGTTGGTCCTGCTTTGAGCCGGGGGTTGGACTAGATGACCTCCTGAGTTCTCTTCCAACCCTGATATTCTATGATTGGCCGCACAAAGGGTTAAGGCAAGGTCCCCTGACATCTATAGACTGAGACAAACAACTTACACAGCACCTGTCGTGTTTTATGACACCTGTTTGTTACCTCTGCTTTTTCCTTGTATTTTGGACAAAATACTCTTATTGATTGATTTGTCAAGCCATTTGATTTTGTACTATTTTTTTGTGTATTTGTACTTGCTTTCTAAGATACATTTTTGTAAATATCTAGGGCCTCCACTAGCAACAGCTTTGCCAAGTTCATATAGTGAACAGCCACCTTGTGAGCATTTACTTTAATACATGGCCTGACTTTGGTTCACAGCCTTGGGTTCAGGCCTTAAATTTTGCACCAGGCCCAGTGCTCCAGGCTCTCTTTCTCTACTACAACAGTTGCTGCACCCCATCCCAGGAGCAGCCACATCTCAATACCGGGCAAGGGACCAAACAGCCCCAGGCAAGGGATCCCTGTATCCACTCCTCCACCCCATAGATTGCTGCATCTGGGCAAGGGCCCTTTGGAGGCTTATCAGGGTGGAGGGGCCGGAGCTCCCATTTCTCTCCTGGGAGCTAGCTTGGGGAGCTCCTTTGTGGGGCAGGGAGCCTGGGGCCTTGCTCACGGTGCCATGTGTCTCAGGCCCGGGATGTGTACGAGGAGGCCATCCAGACGGTGATGACAGTGCGGGATTTCACCCAAGTGTTTGACAGCTACGCCCAGTTCGAGGAGAGCATGATCGCAGCCAAGATGGAGACCACCTCTGAGCTGGGGCAGGAGGAGGAGGGTGAGTGGGGGACTGGGCCCTGCCTGCAGGTACCATGCAGCACTCCTAAGCAGGGATTGGTCAGCCTGGGGAGGCAGAGCCCCAAGTGTGGCGCTGGGGGGCAAGGAGGTAATACTGACTTCTGCAGTTACACCACTTACACCAGGGCTGCGTTTGGCCTCCAGGCTCTGGCAGGTGATTGCTCTTTATGGGAGGCACAAATGACTGCTCAGAAGGGGAGGAGGATAGTAAGACCCTGCTAGGCCCAATGGGAGAGCTGGGAGTCGGGACTCCTGGGTTCGAGTCCCAGCTCTGGGAGGGGAATGGGGAGCTGGGACTCGGGACTCTTGGAGGGCCAGGGCCAGGGCCTGGCAGGGACATTAGGGCAGTGGCTAATATGCCTGTGCCTCTCCCCCTACAGATGATGTGGACCTGGAGCTGCGCCTGGCTCGCTTTGAGCAGCTGATCACACGGCGCCCCCTGCTGCTCAACAGTGTATTGCTGCGCCAGAACCCCCATAATGTCCACGAGTGGCACAAGCGTGTGAAGCTCTATGAGGGGAAGCCCCGAGAGGTAGGGCCAGCCCATCCCCCGGGGGAGCATGCCGGGGGCCACACACTCGCCCTGAGGCTCTGCCTTCTCATCCTGATGTGCCCCTTCCCCCCCCTTGGCATCCCAGGGGAATGGGGAGATGGGCAGAGGTACAGCTGCCTCTGGGGTGTGGGGCACATGGGGCCTGGTTTTACAGGGATCCTGTGCCTGGTGCTGAGATGCAGCCATCTCTGGTGTGGGACTGATCTCCCCCTCTAATCTGCTCTGCACGAGGCTGATGCACGGTGTAGTGTGATGGGCTTGGGGCACAAGTTCGTGCAGCGTGGCTCAGTATGGGGTTCATGGCTCGGGGGAGGCTGAGACACCAGGTTTGTTGTCTGCAGAGCTCTGAAAAGCCCAGCCTGGCATGGCTGAGCCCTCTGGTGGGATTTGCTTGGGAAATAGCCCCAGGCAGAGGCTGGCGAGTGGTTCGGGTGAGTCAGGACACCTGGGTTCCCTGTACTGCCACACACTCACTGTTCTCTCTGGCAAGTGGCACCATTGTTCTGTACCTGTCTCTAAGATGGGGGTGGTAGCTGCGTCCTTGGGAAGCCAAGGGGGTAAGAGTTGCTGGCTATGTAGCGTGTTGGGCCGCCCTAGGGGGTGCTGTAGTGGGGGTGTGGGGCTGGTGTGCTATGCAGAGGTAGGCTGGGCAGCTGGCGCTGCCCTGGGCCCTACTGGCCCAGGCAGGGTCAGTGCGTTTCCCAGCTGTGCACGGCTCCCTCACTGCACCGGCTTCACCCCGACCTGAGCCCAGTGTATTCACTGGATCAGTGCTACAGCCCCACCTTTGGAACAGTCTCTCGGAGGAGCCTTCCCATGTGCCAGACCCCCTCAGGCTGTCGTGCTTCCTCCAGGGTAAGCCCCATGGCTTCACCGCCTCCGGAGCCTGGGCCTCTGGGTCTTCCGCACCCATGCGTCACCCCGCGAGCTCCATTCAGCGAGTCCCACGGGGACAGACCCCCATGGGGAATTCATGACCTCACCCAGCATTGGCAGCGATGCTCGCACAGCGTTGTCAGAACAGTAACCCCAAAGGCAGCATGGGGAGTCCGTAGTCAGCCCAGAGCACTGAGGTTAAAGCACAGACCCTCCTGCTTAGCCCAGAGCCCAGCCGAGCTGGACCAAGCCCCTTTGTTCAGGCTCTATCTGACCCTCCATCTGGCCTCCTTGGTCAACCCCAAGCGAGAGTCCCTGACTCCTTCCAGCAGCCAGCCCTGGTCCCTCCACCTCAGACTTCAGCAGCCCTTTGATCTCCAGCTGCGGGGGCTGCTGCTCAGCTTCCCTAAGGAGAGACGGGGAAATCCATCTCTAGGTCCTTGGGTGCTAGGTGTCAATGGCCTGGAATTTGGGGTCCCCATTGGAGTCTCAGATGCTCCACTACCGTGGGGAATAAGGCCCTCGCATCCATCTCCTGGCCTGCCCTGAGAGCAACCAGGCCCCTTCCACTCGCTGGGAAACTGATGCAGGAGCAGGACTCTTAAACTATTCCCACTTCGACCCATCTGGCAGTGGGTGTAGGTGGTTGTGCAAGGAGTGGGGTAGCAAGGACTTAGCTCATCTTTGGGGCTCTTTCCAGAGCATTAGAACAGCTGGGGCACAGGGAATGGGCTACAGGCACCAGTTCTGATCTGGCTGCGGAGGCTGGGGCAGGGGACGAGGGCGAGGCGCTGTGTCACTGGTGCTGATCCAGGCTCAAGCCCAGGGCATAGGGCCCAGGTTCCAGTCCAGGATGGGAATGACTGACAGCTGCTCCCATTGCATGCCTGTGCAGTGTGGGCAGGTCTCGGTCCATTTCCTCATCACTGGGTTCTGTGAGATCACCAGGAAGACTAACTTGCCCCAGGGAGTCTCAAGTCAAGTCTCAAGGGAGACTGAACTCCACCCTCACCCCTAGAAGGCACCCCTCTGGGGCACGGGGAGGGGCTGTGTGGGCCCTGCTGTAGCAGCTCTGTTGTCAAAGGCCTTCAGCAGAGCGTGCCCTTCTCCTCCTGCTGGATCTAACGCTGGTGCCCGCCTGCCCTCACAGATCATCAACACCTACACGGAGGCCGTGCAGACCGTGGACCCCTTCAAGGCCACCGGCAAGACACACACACTCTGGGTCTCCTTTGCCAAGTTCTATGAAGACAATGGGCAGATCGAGGATGTGAGTGTTGCTGGGGGCATGGAATGAGAACAGCCAAAAGAAGCTGCCTCCTCTCCCTGCCCTGGCCCAGGGGACCCATCGGGAGGGTGGGGTGCGGGGTGGTAGGACCCTCCTCCTGGGGCATCACACAAGCAGGACTCATGATCCCAGCAGTGGCTGCTAGTGGGGGTTAAACTGGGCAGGAGCATTGCCCAAGCACCTGGAGAGAGAGTCTGCGCAGAATCCCCATTAATGCCAACCCTGGAAAGCCAGGGCAGAGGGGTCTGTGAGGGAGGGATTTCTGCTTGGCTGGGTGCACTGTGTCTGGACCCCTGCCGAAGCCTGGGAGACGGAGTGGGGCGGGCTCATGCCACAGCTCAGGGGAGCAGGTTGGCTGGAGGAGAGCAGGCTGGCCTGGGGCCAGGCGGGGAGCAGGGGCTGGGTTCCTGCCAGAGCTCAGGGGAGTGGGCTGGTCGGGGCCTGGGGGGAGCAACTTGTGCTCCCTCTGATTCTGCCTCCGTCCCCTTGCCCAGGCCAGGACCATCTTTGAGAAAGCCACCAAGGTGAACTTCAAGCAGGTGGACGACCTAGCCTGCGTTTGGTGCGAGTATGGGGAGATGGAGCTGCGCCATGAGAATTATGACCAAGCCCTGCGCATCCTCCGGGTGAGCCCAGCCCTGCTGGGTATAGGGGGGCTGATGGGAGTGGCAATGTGGGGTACGAGGGCAAGTGCCAGGCAACCATCCCTTAGGCTGCTGGAGAGCCCTGGGTGGGTAGAGGAGAGAGGAACATCTTGAGGTTAAGGCCCAGACTCCAGGGTTCCGCTCCCAGCTCTGGGAGGGGTGGGGTGGGGCAGGAACCAGGACTCCTGGGTTCCACTTCCAGCTGTGGGAGGGGCAGGTGGTCTAGTGGTTTGAGTGTGGGCCATGCTTTGCTGTGGACTCAGTGAGTGATGGTGAGAAGCTGTCTACGTAGCGCCTGCCAGGGGATGTCATGGGTCCCTGAATGGCCCTCCCTGCCCTGTGTGCTGCTGGCCGTGAAATCCTGGGCACAGGGTTTGCTGCCCCACTGAGCGTGCTCCCCTCTTGCCCCACAGAAAGCCACGGCCATCCCAGCCAGGAAAGCAGAATACTTTGACGCCTCAGAGCCCGTCCAGAACCGCGTGTACAAGTCCCTCAAGGTCTGGTCCATGCTGGCCGATCTGGAAGAGAGCCTGGGCACCTTCAAGGTGAGGATACCCACCCTTCTCAGGGGTCAGGTCCCTGGCGGCAGGCCAAGGAGCCGGGCCCTAGCTGTTCTCCGGCAGAGGAACTGCGGGGGGTGGACTCCACTGGGGATGGCGCCAGGCTCAGCCTTCAGCCGCCCCTGTCCATCCTGCTGGGCCCACTGGATCCCTGCAGCATGCCAGCCCCTACCGTAATCCACCTAATACTGCTGCCCGCCTGGTCTTCTCTCCTAGTCCACCAAGGCGGTGTATGACCGCATCCTGGACCTGCGCATCGCCACACCCCAGATCATCATCAACTACGCCCTCTTCCTGGAGGAGCACACCTACTTCGAGGAGAGCTTCAAGGTGCAGGGGAGTTCCACTGTTAAGGACAAGGGAGGGTGGGATTTAGCTGGGCTCCAAGAAGCAGAGCTGGGGTATGGGTGAGGGGGAACTGGTGGGTAGGTCTGGCAGAGAGCCCCTGATTGGCAGGCGTTTGCCTGGCGAGGGAGGGGTGCAGAGCTGGCTGGGTCAGAGGGTCTCTGAGGTGGCTCCATGGGGATTATAGGGTTAATGTGCGGGTGGGGGGAGAGGCTGCGATTGCTCCTGGGGGGGTCATGGAACTTCTGCCAGATGTGAGGGCTCCAGGGGGACCCGGGCAGCCATGCTCACACTCCTCCCTCGGCAGGCCTACGAGAGGGGCATCTCCCTGTTCCGCTGGCCCAATGTGTACGACATTTGGAACACCTACCTGACCAAGTTCATCGACCGCTATGGTGGCAAGAAGCTGGAGCGTGCCCGCGACCTCTTCGAGCAGGCACTGGACGGCTGCCCCCAGAAATACGCCAAGAGTACGTGGGGGCAGGGGTTCCTGGCTCCCCGGTATGAGGGCATCCTGGCATCAGCTGCCGAGTGGCTCTTTCTGGCCAGAATTCCACCCACACTGGTGGCCAGTCCTGTCACCAAGCTGAGGGGAGCCCTGGTGGATGGGATGCTGAACGGGGGGAGCCCAGCCCCACGGGCCCTGCGGCTCCATGTGGACTCGAGCACAGACTGCTGTGTGCCAAAGAGGGCCTGAGATCCTGGGCTGTGGCAGGGCCAGCGCCCCCGTACGCAGCCCCCCACCAGCTGGCTTTACCTTTGCTTCCCCCTCACACACATGACCCTCTGCAGGGCCCTCCCCCTGGCCCCCGTCAGCCAGCTTTGCCTCTGCCCCAGGGATGCTGCAGGTTTCTGAAGTGATTCCGAGTCACCCTGTGGCCTGGTGACCCTGTACCAAGGCCCTCAGTCATACCCCATGCCAGCCAGCCCCTGACGCACCCTGTCCCTGCAGCCATCTACCTGTTGTATGCCAAGCTGGAGGAGGAGTTCGGGCTGGCGCGGCATGCCATGGCGGTGTACGAGCGGGCCACGCGGGCCGTGCAGCCCTCAGAGCAGTATGAGATGTACAACATCTACATCAAGCGGGCAGCCGAGATCTATGGGGTCACGCACACCCGCAGCATCTATGAGAAGGCCATTGAGGTGAGGTGGGGGGTAGGGCTGGCAGAGGTTTCCCCTTTCCCCCTCACCCATGGGCCTAGAGCACTGCCCCCAACCCTGTGTGCCAGTACATTGGGCTGTCCTAGGCCCCTTCCTGCCATTCAGTAGCAGAAACCCCTCCCATCCTCCTGCACCCAAATCCCATGGGCTGGTGCTGAGAAGCCCTAGACCCATCCAGCAGGCAGAGAGTCGTGGGCTGGCTGAGGTCTGCACCCCCTGTCCCAGCACTAAAGGGCAGCGCTGCCTTCTTGTAACAGGGACGCTCAGGGCGGCAGAGATGGGCACAGAGAGCACCGGGCCAAACCCCAAACACTCCCCTCATCCCTGGTACTCTGCACCCAAGGCTGTGAAGCCATGAACCCGGGATCTTCGGAGTGGGGAGCCTGTCCTGAGCCCCAGCCTGCAGGGAGCACACTGCATGGCATCCGGATTCCCCCACCCACAGGTGGGGTCAGGGGCAGGGCATTCAGGGGAGCATGCTGTCAGGTCCATCCGCCCAGGATGCGCTCTGGGGTCAGGGCTGGTGGTGGGCGAGGAGGAGTGGGGATGGGGGCTGGTGGGATTCAGGGGCACTCTCTCCGGTCTCCCCCGCAGGTGCTGTCAGACGAGCACGCCCGCGAGATGTGCCAGCGCTTTGCCGACATGGAGTGCAAGCTGGGTGAGATCGACCGGGCCCGGGCCATCTACTCCTACTGCTCACAGATCTGTGACCCCCGGGTAAGGGCCCCAGGGGCAACTTTGGGTGGCAGAGTGAGCTGGGGCCGGGATTGTCCCCTACAGTCTGGTCCCTGGCACTACCGTCCCTAGGCTTCCTTTCCCAGCCAGGTGGGTGTTGGGCCCTGCTAGAGGGATCAGTTGCCCTAGAGAAGGCTGGGAGATGGGTAGGACAGGCCATGGGGCTGGGGACTGCAAGGCTCACCCCCTTTGGGCTCACCCCCCACCCCCAGACCACAGGCTCCTTCTGGCAGACATGGAAGGACTTTGAGATCCGGCACGGGAACGAAGACACGATCCGGGAGATGCTGCGCATCAAACGCAGCGTCCAAGCCACCTACAACACCCAGGTCAACTTCATGGCCTCGCAGATGCTCAAAGTCTCCAGCAATGCCACAGGCACTGGTAAGCAACCTGCCCCCTGCATGGTGGGAGCCTTGGGGGCACCTATACCCCACACAGAGGTGTCCCTGGCATTCACCCTGCTCTCTGGTTCCAGTGTCAGACCTGGCGCCGGGGCAGAGTGGCATGGATGACATGAAGCTGCTGGAGCAGCGGGCAGAGCAGCTGGCGGCTGAGGCAGAGCGGGACAAGCCCCGGTCCAAGGAGAAGATCCTCTTTGTCAGGTCTGTGGGGATAGGGCAGCTTGTGGAGACTACATATTCCAGCATGCATCTGGGCACCTGGCCCTACTGCATGCTGGGGCTTGGCTCCCCTGCCCTATAGCCAGCAATGGCTCTGATATGCCCCTTGCCCAGAGCCAGTACAGCCCTGGGCTGACTTCTCACCAGCTGAGCCCGTAACCCCCAACCACCCTCCCTGTTGGGTACTGCCCTCACCCTTTCCCTGCTGGCTGGGGCTGGCACCCAGGGCACAGCCAGCCATAGCCCCTGCACATTGCGGGGAGCCTGTCTTAGGCCTAGAGCCATGTGGGGAGCTGTGGATCGATGGGGGTGGGGACAGTGGGGGCCCAGGACTGCCTTTGGAGCAGCTGGCTCCCTGGTGCCCAGCCCCTGGCTCACTCCCTCCCCCCTGGTATGTTGGTAGGAGCGATGCGTCACGCAGTGAGCTGGCCGCACTCTCCAGGCAGGTGAACCCTGACGAGATTGACATTGATGAGGACGAGGAGGAGGGGGATGAGAGCGAGGAGAATGAGCCTGATGGTAAGGGGTGGGGTGTACAGCTGCGACTGGGGGGCTGGCTGGGGGAGGAGCCTAGTGTAGCTGGATATGTCCTGCCCTCTTAAGCTGAGGATGGGAGATGGGTAGGAGCTGGGCACTGGGTGTGGCATAGTTGAGTCTGTCTCCTGGCTGGAGGCAGGTGCTGGCTCACCACTGACCCACCCTCCCCTTCTCCCTGCAGAGGTGCAGCTGGAGCAGCAGAGCGTCCCCTCAGCTGTGTTCGGGGGGCTGAAGGCCGACTGAGCTGGGGCAGCCAGCGGGCACCATGGATCCTGCTCTACTCCTGGACTGTGGGCAGAGGGATCTGGACTTTGATTCCTGGGCCAGCCTGGAGCTGCTGGGCTGGAGCCGTGTGCCCCTCACCCAGGGCACCCAGCTGCCTTAGTTTTCCTGTCCCTGTAAGCCAAGCAGGCTCCTTGAGTTCTGGCCCTATCCCTCCCCCGTGGGCTCTGGAGCTGGGTGGCCCTGGCTCCTAGCAGGGCAGGAGTGCTGTAGCTCTAAGTAGCTGGCTGCTGCCCAGGGCAGGGAGGGGAGGACCCTGCTCTGGGCCATTGGCAGGAGTGGGTGGAGCCAGCCTGTCCTTGAGCTACTGGCCCCTTGCCCTGTCACCTGCCCGCTTCCTCATGAAGCACTTTGGGAGCCAGGCTTGTTAAGTGGGGAAGTAGCAGGCAGAGCCCCTGGGGCCCATCCCAGGAGCTGGGGTTTATCTGCCCCCTCCAGCTGGGCTCCATGGGCTAGTGTGTGGGATAAGCCATACATGTGGTGCTCTTCCCCCTACTGCTGCTGTGGCTGAGTGCGGGCTTGTGTCCTGGCCCATGGGGTGCTGTAGGCTGGGTAGCCATGCCCTGGCTCTTGTGCAGGGAGAGGGGGAGTGCTGCCCCCCCCCCCCCAGCTGCTGTGTTTGACTATAAATGTTTTTTTCTAACCTTAACTGGGCTCTCATTGCTCAGGGAGGGGGGCAGGGGAACAGCTCCAAGCAGTACCTCCCCCTGCACTATGCCCTCCCCCACCTTGTGCTGGGCAGGGATGTAGTGACAGTGCAGCAGGGGCCTGGAAGAGGCTGTTCACCCCAGGCTCCTCACCATAGGCTCCTGCAGGGCTAGAGCCTGGGCTTGCCCTAGGGGAGGCCCTCCCCACAACTGCACCATGCCAGTCTAGGTCAGGGCTGGGGGAGAGGGACCCTTGGTTCTGGCCAGGTCCAGCCAAGCTGTCAGAGCAAGAGGGATGATGTGAGGTGGGGGGCTGGAGCTGGACTGCAGCCCAGGCAGCTTTGAGCATTAAAAGTCCCTGCAGGAGGGGGCAGTATTAGGGTTAAATATGCTGGTCAGCACCAGTTCTGACCCCCTGGACCAGCTAATACAGGGGTGGAGCAACATCAGAGCCTGCATGGGCAGTTCCTGCTGCCAAGCAGGGGGGCACAGTCACTGCAGGCCAGGAGACCAGGTCTCCATTTTCCACATGCAGCCCTTGGCTCAGGCTCTGAGCACCAGCAAGGACTGGGCCAGAGCACTGAGAAGTTTGTTTTTCCACCATAAAACCACAAGGAAAAATTTTCCATGTGGGATTCAACTGAAACCAGAAGCCTCCCCTGGGAGTCCTGTGCCCAGGCCCCCCTCTTGACTCACCCTTCCCTAAGTTGGGGCTAGAACCCAGGCTCCCTGACACATGGAGCCCAATTCCCTGGTGTGCTGGGGCAGCAGGGTGAGGCTGCTCTTCTGAGGAGGAACTAGGCAGAGACAGAAGCACCTTTAAGTTACTTTATTAAGTGACAGGGTGAGGTCCCTGCCAGCTCATTACAGCATTGCCCAGCACCCCCTCTGCCACAGGGAGCCAGCAGGCCCTGCCCCCCTTTCACCTAGGGGTCAGTGCTTGGGGGGCCCAGGGGATCACCTGACCAGGCCCAGCTCCAGCCAGCCCCTTAGAGGGGAGCAGGCCCCTCCCAGCTGGACACAGCCACGCAGGAAGGGACAGGGCTGGTAGGATAGCATTCCAGCCCCAAACAGGGGCACAGGCAGCAGCCACCTGGGCTAGGAGGGGTGGGGGGAGCTATGGGCAGAGGGAGTCCTGCTCCCTGGGGCAGCTGTAGGTGGGCTCAGGCCAGGCTGTCTCATTTCCCAGAGGCCAGGTCCCCTCCCACCCAAGGCCTGAGGCAGTGGCCCTGGTACCTAGTCCTGTGCCCAGCACCCCTCCTGCAAGGAGGGGGGAGTTCAAACACATAATTCCATGGTGACAGAAGCTTAGAAGATACAAAATAGACAAGACATGGAGACAGACAGACACCCACCCACCCCTTGTCCCCCACACCAGGCCCATCCCAACCTGCTTATCAAATGCAATTCACTATATACAAATCATTGCAAAATCATTTAAATAGCTCAATTTCTGTATAGTTATGTATAATATACACAGCCCAGGGGCCAGGCCCTGATCCACACCTCATGGAGGGAGGGGGAGAGACATGCCCCTGGGGTGCAGTCTGACATTCAGATGGTTGGGAAGGGGGCAGAGAGCAGAGTAGCCAGTCTAGGGACACCTAGCCCCTCCCCTCAGCCTAGGGTGGGGGTAGGGCCAGGCCTTACCAAGGCAGTTCTCCCCCCATGCCCTTTGACCCCATAGTTTTAGTGTATTTGGCAGTTCCCAGGATAAGCCCTTCCCCCTTTGCTGGGCCCTGCCTAGGCACACAGCCAGGGCACAGGGGTCCTGCAGCAGCAGCTGTGTGAAGGGCTTTCAACCCAGAGAGGCCAGAGAGGTTATTTAGGGGTGCCCGGCTTCTTGGGGGTGCCTGGCTTCTTGGTCTGCCAGAGGTGGCCCTGGATGGTGATGGCGTCAACGTTCATGGACATGGTCTTAGTGGGGATCTGGGTGAAGCGCTTGCGGTCTGAACTGTACTTGTAGATACCCTCAATCATGGCCAGGCTGATGGTGCGGGGACCGTAGCCCGTCAAGCGCATCAGCTCCTCCGTCTCCCCTGCTGGCGTGTAGAGTGCCCGGAACTGGCAGCTGGAGTCTCTGAACAGGATCAGGAAGTGGTGGGCTTTGCTCTTCTCCATCTCCTGGGGGGCAGAGGGGAGGTTAAGAGACCAGGCAAGCCCTCAACCCCACAATACAAGGGCCCCCTAACCCATTCACCCCCCCCAGCCACACCCCAATCACTGCCTGCTCCGGGATGGGGGAAAGTAAGAGCTGCTCCCCCCCCCCTTCCCCTCACCTCCAGGATCTTGTTCTTGTGGGGCTCGTTGACACGGCCAGCCAGACAGCAGTGTGACAGTGCGTTGTGGATGATGTGCTTGTTGGACTTGGCACTCAGCTCTTTGTACAGTTTGGGCCCTGCCAGGGAGAGTGGGTTAGAGCTAGATCCAGTGATCTAGGAACTGCCCCACCAGGCCCTGCCCCCACCCACAGGGGACCTCCCACTGGGCCCCAGCCAGCCAACAGACCAGCCCAGGTAGTTCTAATCAATGTCCAGGGGGATGGTGGTGGCAGCTAGAGGTTTTTTTGGGGGGAGGGAGGGGTCTTCAGCTGTGTACTCAGGACTGGGGAAGGCAGCAGGAGGTGGAGGCAGGTGAGAGCCTGGTGGGAAAAGGGGAGGGGTCTCAGCCATTATCACAAAGTGGGAACTTTTTAATGAATCCTCTGTGCCTCAGTTTCCCCTATATTCTGCATGTGGGAGAACTGTTTGCTCTCAGGGCAGGCTAAGAGACAGAGGTCTAAATGGCACTGAGCCAGCATGGGCCTTTAAACAGGGGTTGGCCTCAGCCAGTCCTTAACCGAAAATGTGAGAAAACAATGGTACAGGACACTGGCACCTTGCCCCAGCACCCACAGGAGAGGGATTTCCCAGCCTTGCCCCAGAGCACAGACCCCAGCTCGAAGACAAGGGAGGGGGGTGGGGGAGCATTAGCTGCTGGAAGGAGTCGGGGCTCCCACCTGGGATCTAGCCAAGGAGGTCAGACAGAGCCTGAATGTAGGGGCTTGGCCAGGCTCATGGCACCCATCATTGCTCTGGGCTGGCCTAAGATCTTCCCAGGCTGGGGTCCAGGTGGCTAAAAAACCCGACTGTTCTGACAACGCTGGGTGAGTGGCCCCGTCACCTGGGCTGAGGGGCATCGGGCCCTGCGGCGTGGACAGGTCTCTACCAGGGTCTGTCTCAGCTGGATTCGCTGGGCAGGAAGCGGGGAGGCTGTGTGGCCTGTCCTGGAGGAAGAGTGAAGCGAAGGGCTTCCTCCCCGAGACTTCCCCAGCTTGGGGCCTGGCACCTGGGTACTCAGGGATGGAAGTAGGGGCGGTGGAGGCAGAGCAGGAGAAGGAAGGGGTCTCACCTGTTTACTTGGGGATGGAGGCTGGGAGGAGGCAGTGGGATAAAGGCAAGGCGAGGGGGGAAAATGGGGCAATGGGCAGGGATCTTACCCACATACTCTGGATGGAGACAGGGTGGTAGGGGAAGGCAGGGCAGGAGGGGATCTGGAGGAGCAGTAGAGGTGTGGGGAGGCAGGGCAGGGGGGTCTCACCCTTGTACTCAGGCACAAAGCAGGGGGAGGGGTCTCTTCCATGTGCTCTGGGCTGGAGGAAGGGCAGCTGGGGGTGGGGGGGGGGTCTTACCAGGGTCAGAGGTGGGGGATGAAGGGGTGGCAGGGCAGGGGTGACTCACCCATGTACTCTGGGCCTGAGTAGGGGCAGTGTGGGAGGAGGGGGGGGGGGTCTCATTCATGTACTCAGGCACAGAGTTGGGGGAGGGCAGGGTGGGGGGGGTCTTACCCATGTACTCTGGGCCGGAGGAGGGGCAGTGGGGCGGGGGGGAAAGGTGGTGTCTGGGTGTCTGTCTCACCTGTGTACTCTGGCACAGAGGCAGGTGACGAGGCAGTTGATGCGTTCTCCCAGTCCCGCTCACGGCTCTGGCTGCCCAGCAGACGGCTGGGGGACATCAGGCCCGAGGGGGACGCAGCTCTGTGGGGCAGGGGGGCAGTTAGAGACAGGGCAGGAGTTCCAATGCAGGAGCCAGTCAAACCCCCCCTCACCCTCCAGCCCCCTGGGAGTCACCACCCCCAAAACCTTCCATCTCCATCACTGCCCCCACAGGAGACTCCACCCCCCACTCCCCCAAGAAGGGAGGAAGGACTCAAGGGATCCCCAGGCCAGCCCCCCAGCCTCGGGTTTCCCCTGCCAATGGGAGCTATGCTGCTTTCTCCCCTTGCTCCAGGCCCCTGGGAGGAGCCAGAATGAATGCTGCCCCCGACCCCAGTATCTAAAGTGGCAGAATCTGGGGGCAGAGGGAGGCCAGGCAATGGAGAAGCACAGGGGGTTACTTGCCCAGCCCACTCCCCAACGCTCTCACCTGGAGGGTCTCTTGACCATCAGCGAGTTCCCAGGCTCGTTGGCCACAGTGGAGAGGGATAGGGTCGATTGGGAGTACACCTTGCTGAGCCTGGAGCCTGGGGGGCAGAGATCTCTGTCAGACAGCACCCAAAACATTCCCCAGCCCCCCAAAAAAGCACCCCCCCCCCAAGTTAAGTCAGACTTGGCTTCTGAGCCCTCCAGGTCCTGGAGTATGGGGTTCAGCTGTGCGGGACAGCTGGGCAAGGGGTGGCCCCATGAACCCATCTCCCCCCCACACCCACTGTCCATGAACCACCCTCCCCCCAACCGTACCGAGGAGCCCCTTGACCGGGCTGCGGGCCAGGGCCGAGTCGTCGCAGAATACCGTCTTGGGCCGCCCCTTCTTGAGGGCGCGCACCGTGGTTGGCTTCTGCCGCAGCACCTTGTCCAGGTCCTCCATGAGCTTCAGCTGGTGACGCCGCAGGTACTCCTGGCGCGTGAAGTCGCCGCGCCGTGGGCTTGCTTCCTCCTCCGGCCGCGGGCGTTCCTCTGCCTGCAGCCTGGCATGGGGAGCATGGCCCTTAGGCACTGGGCTCTGCCCCAAAGCCGCCCAGCCAGCCCTGCGGCAGGGCTCCCTGCACCACCCCCACCTGGCACCAGCCCATGCTGTTCAGACCAGCCCCCCACCCCTGGGTACCTGCAGACCTGGGCTCCACCCTGATGCTGCCCAGTCATGCCCTCGTCCTAAGCACCACCCTGGCACCAGCTTCCACCCCCCTGGGTGCCACCCAACATGGGCCCCTACCCCCCACCTGGCTGCCTCCTCCTTCTGCTCCTTCTCAGCCTCCAGCCACTGCTTCCGCTGCCGCGCCTCCTCGTTGCGCCGCGCCTGGCGCTCCAGCAGGCTGGCCCGCTTCTGGGCCATCTCGTCCTCCGGCTTCTCGTCGTCCTGGGCAGGGACGGAGCTAGTGAGCGGGAGGGCCAGGGTCCGCCGGCAGCAGCGATGGGCGGCATGTGGGCACACAGCAGGCCCCAGGCACGTGGAGCACTGGCACAGCTCCAGCAAGGGCAGGGAGGGAGGGCACATCCCCATGAAGCCAGAACAAGCCTTAGTGCATCCTGGGTATCCCAGCACCCCCCAGCCCCTCACCAGCTCCACTGGCCTCAGCAAGCCACGCAGCTGAGGGCAGGGCCCAGCTATCCCAGCCCACAGCCAAGCTGGGCCACTAACCTGCTGCTTCAGAGGGAGGGGCAGGAAGCCACCCTGCTCAGGGGCAAATACTGACCATCCAGGCCTGTAACAGCAGTGGTGTTACCCAGACCAGTATCTAATCCTCAGAGCCAGCTAAGCTCCTGCCCTGGGCACTATCCTGAGGCAAGGAGTTCCCCAGGGGAACGAGTCATTTCCTAGGCAGTCCTACAGCTATGGCTTGTGAGACCCGGATGGCAGCGTGAGACCCAGGTCCCCTTGCTGCTCTCAGGTCAGTTAACCCCCTGCAGCGTCCCCCATGCAGCCCCAGCATGTGGGAGTTAATAAAAAAAAAGACAATAGCTAGACCCAGAGCCATAAAGATTCTGAGGTGCCCAACTCCCATGGACCCTACACCCCCATCCCTCCATAATGTCATGTGTTCTAGACAATAGACTCATCGTGGGAGACTCCAAAGGGTTAACTGTACAGCTGAGCCGACATCCCATAGCACTGCCCCCATATGGCCCACTGGGGCAGGAGCGACCCACAGCCGCACCCTGCCAAGACACCAGTCGATGCCATGGCACCAGACGGGCAGGACTGCATCCCAGCCAGCCCCCTGCTGCAGATCCTGGGGGAGGAGCCTGCTCAGAGAGGGCACCTGGGGGAGGCAGGGACCCAAAAACAGCAGCCCTAGGATTTCCCTACAGGAAGAAGTTGGCTGTGACCCAAGGGAGCCTGGGAGGGAGGGAACCCCACAGAACCCAGCACTGGGAAACTGGCTGGTTCAGATGACAGCACCCCTAGAGGGGAAAGGCCCCATGTCCCATTCCCTGCACCCCCCTCCCCAAAGCAGAACACTCCCAATCCAGGGGCTCCTGTGACAGGATGGCAGGTTGTGGCCGAGACAGGCTCTGGCAGGCAGTACAGCGATGGGCCGTGGGAGGGGTACCCTGGGGCAGCGGGGTGCATGGCTCTGTCCCATGTGGCCTGGCTCTCACCTTGAAGAAGAAGCCCAGGCCGGCCCGTGGCTCCATGTCCAGCACCTCGGTCAGCGACTCCTCCAGCGAGTCATCCCTGTCGCCCTCCTCAGCCTGGAGGCTGGACAGCGGGATCTCAATGAGGCTGCTCCGCCGCTCACCCGGTGAGGACACATCGCTGGTGCCGTCCCCGGACACCCGGGCACTGCCCACCCCGCTCTGTGGCACCACGGAGGCCACAGGGCGCAGGTTGCCCTGGGTCTCCAGCTCAGGGGAGTCAAGCAGCTGCTCCGGCCCAGGTGCCTCCTCCGAGAAGTAGATGGAGGAACGGGTCTGCACGGGCACCTGGCTGGGCGAGAACTTGCGCAGATGGGGCAGGGTGTCCACATTGTGGGGGGGCGTCAGCACCCGGGTCAGCGGGGGCAGCTTCAGCTCCACGGGCCGGGCATGCTTGGGACTCTTGGGGGGTGTGGGGGCAGCCTTCTTGGGGGCTGGCTGGGGCGAGCAGGGCGCGGCAGGGACGGGGGGCTTACGGGAGGGCGAGGGCGAGGAGGACGAGAGCTCCATGGAGCGGGGTGGCACGAATTCCCGGCTGGCCCGCGGGGCGGGGCCCTTGGGGGCCGGGATGACCCAGGCCTGGCTGGGCTTCTTCTCCTGGAGCAGGCGCTGCTGCTGCTGGCTCAGGCGCTGCATGTCCAGCTGCAGGGAGCTCAGCGCCGTGTTCAGCTTGGCCACAGCCCGGTTGTAATCGCCCAGGTTCTCGTCCAGGGGGGCCCCCTTGATCTCTGGCGAGAACGTCACCTGCTTCTCCAGGTGGCCCTGGCCTGGGCCCTCCTCCTCGGCCTGCGCCTGCGGGCCGCCCCCCGCGTCCTCTGCCTCCAGCCGGGCCAGCCGCTCCTCCAGCGACAGCTTGGCCTCCCCCTCCTCCCTGTCCTCCTCCTCCTCCTCTCCCCCCCCATCCCTGCGCTTGAGCTGCAGGAAGGCGCTCTTGCCCAGCCGCTGGCGGTGCTTGGCAAATATGGCCTCGATGCGCTTCTTCTGCGCCTCAATGGCGCGCCGCTTCTCCTCCAGCCGAGCGCCCAACTGGTTCATCTCGGAGCTCAGGGCAGGGCTGCGGCCAGGGCTGTCCTCGGGGGGCACAGCACCCACCTCCGAGCTCTCACCAGTGCTCTTCTGCAAGGCCTTGCCCTCGGGGGCTGTCAGCTTCTTCTTGCGCTCGGCAAAGCTGGTCATGCGCACGCCGGCGCCCGAGGAGCCCGCGCTGTCGGGCTGGGAGCTCAGCGAGCTCAGGCCCGAGGAGGTGTCGTCCTTGGTGCCAGGCGGGTGGGCGGGGTCCTCGGCGTCTGAGTCCAGGCTGCCGTCTCCAGGTGGGGTGGGGCCCTCAGCACGCCCATTGGGAGGCCCGCTGTGGAAGCGGTAGACAGCCAGTGCTGGCGTGGGCTCTGGTGCCCGGGGGGGCTTGGGGGGCTCTGGCGAATGCAGGTAGAAGCCGTCGGCCGCCCCCTCAGGGTGCAGGCGCTCACTGCTGTGGATGATCTGCAGGGCCTCCTCAATGGTGGGCAGGTCAGGGTACCCGTCTGCCAGCCCGTTCTCCACTGGGGGGCCCTCGCGCTCCGCAACCCCCTTGGCAGACAGCGCCACCTTATGCACCGTCCGGTGCGGCGCCACCAGCCCGTTGGGGGCCTCGTCCTTGGCCAGCCTCTGGGCGGCGTCCTCAGGGGGCGGGCCAGAGGAGCTGGCCAGGCAGGTGGGCACAGGTGCCAGGCTGTCTGAGCTGATGGAGCGCAGCATGCCCACGGGGTTCCCCATCACTATGTCCACGTCGCTGTCCAGCCCAAAGGGGATGCTGAACGACACGGCCTGTGACAGTGGGTGGCTGCAGGGAAAGGAGGGGTGAGGGGCTGGGCAGGGACAGGCCCTGCCCCACCATGCCCACCTCAGAGGGGAACAGGCCCCGCCCCCTGCACAGAGCACAGATGGCTGCAAGGACAGCAGGGGGCCAGAGTCTGGCTGTGCAGAAACAAGCCATGCCCGCAGAAAGGGACAGTACCCCCCCCCACCACATGTGCCAGCCCTGGCCCCTGCACAGACCTGGGGGTGAGAAGGGCTGAGCTGGGGGAAGGACCCGCCTCCCATATCCCCATCCCCACTCCAACCCCTTGCATGGAAAGCAGGGGGGAGGGAGGCTGTGGGGAGAGGGTTAGGGCTCAACAACCAAATCCCCATACTCAGTGGGTACAGGCCCCTCCCCACAGAGATCCCAAGGAACCATGGCCCAGCCCCCACACCTGCAGTGCTCCCCACCCACTCGCACTGCCCCCTCCTGCCTCACCTCAGCTGTTTCTTGCTCCAGGATTTGCCAAATCCGCCCTCCACATGGGACATTGAGGTAGAGTGGTGCATGGAACCTGGGGCGCAATGATACAGTCACACAGAACCCCCCCCAGACAGCCTGGAGCCCCCCCAAGGCCCTGGGACCTCACACCAACCCCCTGCTGTGACAGCCCAGAGCACCCCAACCCTCAGGACCCTGCCCTCTCAGATGGCCCATAGCTCGTGATGCAAAACCATTTAGGGACCTCACAGAACAGCTCAGTTCCACCCAAACATCCTGGGACCCCACCCTGCCAGCCCTCCAGGATGGCTCAGATCCAGCCCCCACCCCAGGCAGCTCAGAACCATCCACCCCCACCCCCCGAGGAACCCCACAGCTCCACCCTCTGCCCCCCTCCCAGAGGGAGCCAGAGCTTTCCCCAGCCCCCTCCACGATGGATTGGGGCAGGGACTGGGTCTATAGGGACCTGGGCTGGGGGGTTACGATGCCCCTCTCTATACCCTTCTGTGTCCAGGGGCAGTGCAGGGCCCTGAATGCCAACTCAAGGGGTTCAGGTCCAGATGAAGCAGGGTGGGCCTGGAGGTCTGTCCCCCCCACCCCCCACACACACATACCCCCTAGCTGGGGGCCTTCGCAGACAGCAGGCTTCGTTCAGGAGAGTGTGCACCAGTCTGAGGTCAGACCAGGCCTGAACCCCACACAGCCCCAGCAATAGCTGGAGCCTTCCCTGACCCCATCCCCCGTAGAGGGCAGGGCATCTCACCTAGCGAGCCTCTGAGCGGCGACTGCGGCTGCCCGCCTGGCAGGAGCGGGTGTAGGAAGCTGAACACCGGGGAACCACTGTGAGAGAAACCGCACACGAGATCACATATGCCCCTCATTTCCTCCCACACCTGAGCCCACAGGTGCCAGCTCAGCATCACCTGGCCCCAGAGGAGATGGCTGAGCAGCAACCCACAGGCACCCTGTGCCAGCCCACCAGTGGGCTCCTGGCTTTGGGTATGGGGCACATGGTGTGTCACACTGAGATGTCCACCAGGGGGAGCTCTGCCTAGGTCAAAGACTGGTAGGGGCAGTGATCTGGGGCAGAAGCCAGTCAGACTCAGACTGAATTTTACAAAATTAATTTCATTCAAGTTCTGCCCTGGCAGGAGTTCAGGAACTGAAGCTCCAGTCAGCTGTGATTCATGAGTCAGGACTCCTGGGTCCTATCCCCAGCTTCTGGAATGGAGTGGGGGCTAGTCGTTAGAGTAGGAGCGGGGAGCCAGGACCCCTGGGTTCAATACCCAGCTCTGGGAGGGCTCTGCCAGGGACCCCCACAGCTGTTTTGGGCCAATATCCTGCTCTGCAGAGACACAGGTTGGGGGGGGGGAACCCACTTAATTTAAAAAAAATCCAATTGTTGGGGGTGGGGGTGTTGGTTTTTCTTTTGGGGGAGGGGCAGCCCAGTCTCACATCCCCACTGAATGTTTCTCTTCCTGGGCGGAGGAGGAAATTGCCCCCTTACCGCTCTCCTCCCCAATCATGATACACTTGCTGCCCCTGGAGGGGGGACAAACCAGTGGCTGCAGGGGTCCACCTGGTGGGTCAGAGCTGATCCCGCCCAGGTGCTATTTAAGCTGGCAGGTGAGTCAGGGCATCCGCACGAGCCCAGCCAGGGCCTGGAAACTGGCATCCCAGCAGGTAGGTGCTGCAGAGACTCCAGCCCCCCAGCACAGCCCGGAGGAACCTCCCCCGCACCAAGGGGGTGAAGAGGGGTCAGGCTCCACAATACCTCTGCTGACCCAGCTGCGGGCCCCCAAGGGACCATGAAGGGGAGGCTGGTCCAAGACCCACCAGATATGGAAGAGTCATCAAGAGCTCAGCGGGAGGGAATGACCCAGTGCTACCACTCTGGTCAGACAGGAGTGACCTGGCGAGAGCACCCTCTAGTGCCACACTGGGGCCAGCACTGACTGGCAGGTGAGAGCGCCCCCTGCAGAGCCCCTGCAGCACAGCACCCCCTAGCCCCACACTGGGGCGATGGGGCCAGCACAGAGCAGACCTGGCCCCTCACTCACCAGCTCCTAGGGTACCCCAGCAGGACCTGCCTGCCAGGCCAGGCCGCAGGGGCGCAAGACTCACCTGTTGCTGTTCCCACTGCTGGGCGCCAGGGAGTTGCTCACAGCAGGCGGATCTGGAAGGCAGACACAGAGCGTGAGTCTCTGCCCCCAGCCACTCCTCAGGGACGGGCATAGGCGGCGTCCGCCCTGGCCATGCTGCCAGCCCCCCAGCCCCGACCTGAATGGCAGCCAAGGTCCTTCAAAGGGCTTTGCCGACACAAGGGCCTTTGTTCTGGGGCTGGGCTGAGCCAGCTCCCAGCATGCTCCACTCCCACTCCTCCCCCACCCCAACCTTGGCCAGGGAACAGCAGCTACAGCCGGGGCAAGGCGGCTGGAAGGGGAAGTCCCCCATGGCTGGGGAATACAATGAACCCCCCCACGTCCCAGAAGCGGTCAGTCAGCATGACTTCCTGTGCTGGACCCCAGGCAGGAGATTATCTGCCCCTTTCAAACAGGGCACTCCAGCCCCCCCTGCACCCAACTGTGACCGGGGGCAGGTGTCTAGTGCCAGCCAGAGGGGAGGGATTAGAGGCAGCTTTGCCCCAGGGTGATGGCTGGGGGAGAAGAGAACCCCTCCCTCCCAAACTTAGGTCAGCCCCTTGGTACCTTTGAGTCCCCCCAGCTCCTTGGGGCGCACAAAGTCTGGCTTGAGCACCTCGAAGCACAGGAAGAGCTCAGCCAGGAACACCCCAATGTTGATCTGCAGGGGTGTAGAACAGATGCTCACATGCTCCGAAGGGGCCAAAGCAATGAGACCTCCCACCCCAAGGCACCCCCTAGCCAGGAGAGAGAGGATGGACTCCGCATACCCCTCCCAGGGTGTGTGCAGACCATCAGGAGGAGCAGGGTGCCCCCCTCCCAGATCAAGGGACTCCAGGGCACACAGTCCCCCTGGCTGGGGGCACCAGTCCTGTGCGCAGCCCAGAGACGGCCCTTTGTGCCAGGCTTCACAGCACCAATTAGAGCAGCTGGAGGTGACGGCCAAGGCCTCATTAGGACCAAGCCGGGCTGTTCCGCCAGGCTGGCTAATCTGCACCCTTCCGCCTCAGTGGAGAGCAAGGGGCGCAAGCTGATGGGGCTGCAGTCAGAGAGAGATGGGCAGAGTTCCCCAGGACTCCGGAGCCAAGAGCTTTATGGTTATGTTTAACCTGGCCCCAAAGTTTGCACCAGGACAGGAGGGGTGTCCTCCCAGGGTGAGTGTGAGCCAGGCACCCCACTGCACGCAAGCACCCATGGCTCCCCTCAACAAATTCCCCGACCCCAATGGCATGACCCCCCCCCCCGCCCCAAGCTCCCACACCACCTGGGGCATGATGAACCTTTCCCACCACACCACCACCCAGGCAAGTCTCCCTTGCACAGGGCATTGCCCACATGCTGGGGACACCTTGGCTCAGGCCCCCCCATCCCACTCACCCTCAGCACTGGGGGCACATAGAGCAGGTCCTCCAATGCCAGGGGGCAGCA
The DNA here is from genome assembly GCF_965140285.1 of Lepidochelys kempii. NCBI lineage: Eukaryota > Metazoa > Chordata > Testudines > Cheloniidae > Lepidochelys > Lepidochelys kempii. The sequence goes on along the minus strand of NC_136399.1, from coordinate 9,160,113 downwards.
GCTGCCCAGGTACTTGGTGCAGAATTCCTGGATGAGCTGCAGGTTGTAGAGGCTGTCGGCCACTGACATGGTCTCCTTCAAGCACACGTCTGCAGGGAGTGGGGCATGAGTGCTGCCCCGGGGACTGCCCCCCCGGCGAGGCTCCTCACCCCTGCCCCTCCCCAAAGACTGCCTCCCGACCTATCTCCTACCTCTCCGAGGGACTGCACCTCCCCAAACCTACCCCTCCCCAGCCAGGCACCCCACCCCTGCCCCAGGGTCCACCCCTGCCAGACGTACCCCTCCCCAGCCAGGCTCCCCACCCTGCCCCTCCTGGCCCCAGGGACTGCCCCCCCAGCACAGCCCCCAGGCTGCCAACCCATCACTGCCTGGCACCCCATCCTTCGTCCAGCCCTGGATTTGAACTCACCCTCCAGACGCACCACATCAGGGCAGTAATAGTGGATGGTGGCGGCGATGGCACCCCCATTGGCCAAGTCCTTCATGCCCATGACAGATGTGAAGCAGGGAGTCTGTTTGGGCAGCACCTTGTCCTTCCGGTACCGGATCTGCCCAGAGCAGAGAGAGGGGGGTGAACAGCTTTGGGGGAGGGGGGGAATTAAAAGACAGTGGCATTGCAGACCCCTCTGCTCTACCCACCACCCTCACAGGTCAGGGGACCTCACTGCCTAGTAACCCTACCCCCTCCCATCACTCCAGCTGTCCCCAGCATGCTGGCTACAGACTCCCTGTTCTCCCAGCCCCCGCTCCCCATGGGGGTCTCTGGCTCAGCAGACCACTAATGCCCCCATTCACACCCAGCCTTGGGTTCCCCTTTCCAGGGATCTTCTTCCCCATGCCCCCAGCACCCCACTGAGAAAGGTCCACTCATCCCAACACTGCCCCCTCTCCAATATGGGCATCAGGAACAAACTTCATGCTGGGAGGGACCAGGCTCCCTCAGGGCAGGGGGGCTGTGGCTGGGATCCCATGGGGCAGAGCAGCCAGGATGAGCTGTGACCTGGGAATGCCACCCCCACACATACAGGATAGAGCACCCCCTGCTCACCATGGGGAGGAAGGAGTTTGGGAGCAGCTCAAAGTAATAGCCCTGCCCCTGCCCCTCAGTCTAGGGCTGCCCTACTACCCCACAGGCCTGGCATGGAGGGAGGAAAACAGGAAAGACTAGCTGAGGGCCCCCGCTCTGGGCCAGGACCCCTGCACCGAGAGGCCCCAGCTGGGTGAACAGGATGCCCCTTCCCATCTTGCCCTGAGGTCACGGCAACACTTGCCACTCGAGCACAGGAGACGAGACAACAGCCAACAGCCTGGCGCAGGGACGGGCACACACGAGCGTGCAACCACAGCAGGGAAGGGGCACATCCAACAGAGACAAACGGCCAGCGGGCCAGACAGACAGCCTCGGGAAGGCATGAAAAAGGAGGGGGGGAGGGGGGAGTTGTGGGATGCCCTGTTATTCCTGCTGCAATGAACCCCTGGCAGGGACTGGGGAGGGAGAGTCCCCCCACCCCCAACAACATTGCATGGGGAATCCCTGCCCCCAGCAACACACCAGGGCCCAGATGCTGCAGGACCCCAACAGAGGCGGGGGTCAGGCGACCCTATCGGAATGCAGGTGCTGTCTGGTCCAGGAGCCACCAGCTGCTCCATTACAGCCCAGTGGCCCCACGGGCCTGTGAACCAGACTCCCCCACCTGCCTGACATAGGCTGGGGGTGCAATCCATCCTGTGCTGCTCCCTTGCAATGGCAGGCCTGTTGGTGGAAAGCAGAGTCCATGGGGCTCACAGTTCCCTAGCAGAGGTGGCGATGGACACTCCAGTCAGACGCAGGGCTTCCTATCCACAGCTTCAGGCAGCTCCTCTGGGGCTGTTCAACACCTGGGCCACCCCATATCTAACCCAAGAGGGGTGGGGGCACAGTGGTGCGTATGCCAGCACAGGGAATGAAAACCTGGGACCTTCTGCACTAGGAGGGACCCCCATGGCGAGATACATGCTCTTGGCCACGGGGTGGGCTGCAGCCACTAGATGGCACCATGTCGCTAGGCCTGTCCAAAAACCCCTATCGCTCGCCAGGGGCAGCCTTTGGGGGGCAAAGCTGCCTTAGCATAGACCTGTTACATGTGACTCTATTGTACCCTGCAAAGTTGGCGGGGAGTGACGTAGCAGAGCACAGACCTATGAAAAGTTGGTGGGGGCAAACCAAGGTCTGGGGGAGCTGCCCCCATTGCCCTATACCAAGTGATGCCCCTGTCACTCATGCCACCCCATCAGGCCCGGAGGCCACTGCACTTCCAAACCTGCCAGCATGGGCAATGCCTGCTGCTGCGGGGAGATGGGCTGGGGGCAGAGGCATTGCAGGAGGAATAACCAGCCCCCTGGGCAGGGGATGGAACAGAACAAAACTAAGCTCCGTGGGTGTGGCAGACGCAGCAGCGGGCACAGGCATTGAGTGATACGTTACCACAGGAGGTTTACTCCCCGACTCCTTCAAACAAAAAGCGATGGCATGCTGGATGCAACAGCAAAGGAAAGAGAAAGCCTTGTCAATGCGGGGGCCCAGCGGCTGCCAGAGAGAGCGCCACAGGGAGGGAGCTGCTGCCTGGCCAGGCCTGTGGGGGGCACCACTCTACAGCCCTACCTTCTGGGGCACCACCCCAGGGTGGCCCTCTCCTAACATGCACAGATGCCTCCCTATAGCCCAACTAGACTGTGGGGCACCCCTCAAACCCAGTTCTAACCTAACCCTGTGGGGTGGGCACCCTCCTGCTCATAGCCAGGACCCCAGAGCGCTGGGGACCCTAACCCCTAGGGGGGGATAAGAGCAAGAAAAGAGAAGGGGGAATGTCATGTGACCAGCATGCTGCTTTTGATTGGCTGTCTGACTCCCCCACTCCTGGGTCTCTTAGCCCATTACTGAACCCAACTCTCCCCAGTGAAGCCATAGGGTACATTTTAGGGTCACAGGCTGGACAGTCCTATATACCCTTACCTGACCCTCCCCGCCCATGGATCCTGAACCTGGCAAGAACCAGGCAATGCTCCTCCCTTCCCAGCCACCAGGTGGGGATTTCCCACCCCTGCCCTCCGGCTTTTCTCAGCAGGGCAGATGCCACAGACCTGTGTGTAAGAAGCTAAGAGACCAAAGAAGGGGATGCATGGGGGGGGGGGGGGGGTGAGCAAAGGATGCTGGGATGCATTCACCACCATCTGCTGGCCTCAAGAGACAGGCACTACCCCCGAGCAGAAATCCCCCACAATGGGGTCTACGGGGCATCTTCTGCTCTGAGCCCAGCAGACTCACCACCCAAGAGATCCCCACCCAGACCATTGAGGCTGCTGCTCCCCACCCCCAAGGGACAGGATGGCATCCAGGAGACCCAGCGCTCCCCCCCCATGGGCCACGCCCAGGCACCCTCCCACAATGCTCTGGGCCACCACCCCTTCCAGAGTAGGAACTTCCCTCAATGCTGGGGCCTCTCCTCATCACCCCTCACTGGGGCTGTCCCCCACACAGTGCCCTTGGGCCTGCCACCTCTCCACCACCACCCACACAGGGGCCATCCTTCTCACAGTGCTCTGGGGCCTGCCGCCTCCCCACCACCACAACTCCCCACACAGGGGCCATCCTTCCCAGTGTCCTTGGCTTGCCACCCCCCTCTCCCTTCCCCCCACAGGGGACATCCTTCCCACAGTGCTGGGGGGCCCCAGCATCCTTTGCTCAGGGTGGGGGGGGGTCTCCTGGCATGCAGACCCACATCCAGCAGCGCTGGCAGGACACAGCCCCGGTCATCAGAGTTGACACGGGGGAGGGGAGAGTAAATAAACCACCCACTTACAGGAACCAGTTTCCAGTACCACCTGGTGGGACACTGACGCAGAGGAAGGAGAAAGGCCACAGGAAGGAGGAGAGAGAGACGCAGAAGAGAAGAGTCACACAGCGAACCTGCATGGGCCCACGGGCAGCCACGCAGGGGTCACGCCAGCTGCCCCAGGGCAGCACCACAGCAAGGGAGGGCAGACTGCATGCCCAGCAGTGGGGGAGGGGAGCTCCCTCCCCTGAGTGCAGGAGGGGGGCATGGAAATGCCCCCCACCTCTGCTCATCCCCAAGCACGAAGCTGCCCCTTGCTTACCCAGCAGCCACCAGGGCAGCACAGGGAGCACCACCCAGAGGGGGAAGCATGGGGTGAGAGGGGAGCAGAGAGACTAGGATCCATCACCCCCAGGAGGTCAGAGCACACAGAATCCCCCCCGCACCCCCAACACACACACAGATAGAGAGAGCACAGCCAAGAAGGGGACATTCAGCAGCAGACTTGAGGATGGACAGTGGGGGACCCCCCTCTCCCAGCAGGGCAGGAGAGGGCAGGTATCCCCTGGGGATAGGTTCATCCATGGCCTCCAGAGACCAGCCACAGCCCCTCCCTGAAGGAGTTAATGCCACCAAGCCCCGGGAATACCCCATGGCCCCACCACACCACCCACCATGGTGCAGTGGCCCTGCCCACTCACCCTGCTTCGAGTTAGAGGGTCCCACACAAACCCCCTCATTCCCCCCATAGGAAGACCTCAGCACAGTGCTAGACAGACCCACCTTGGGGCCGCTTGTTGGGGGCTGGGCCTGGGCCTGGGCCTGGCCCTCTGTGCCAGGTGCTGGCTGCTGCGAGCCCTCACGCTCTGTGCTCTCCTGCAACTTGCGGTTCACCTGTGGGGGTAGGGACAGATTAGTCTGTGCTGGGGCAGGGAGAGCCCCCCAGCCTGGAGAGAGCCCCTCCCCCCAATGCTACAGGAAGAGGGTAGCTTGACAGGGGCTCGAGGGCCAGAGTCTCTAGGGTGGAAAGAGACCACTCCCAGTGTCAGATGGGGGCGCCCACTCAAAGCAGTGTCCTGGGAACAAGCATCCCAAAGTTAGGGAGCACCAGGGGCCATGGCTCCCCTCACAGTTCCCCCAATATCGTACCGTGTCCACCCAGCAGAGGAGCTTCTGCTCCCAGGAACCAGTACCCAGATCAGTGCCCGGGGGGGTGCTCAGCGAGTGGGTGGATTCCACAGCAAAGGCTATCATCAAGGAGTCAATCACTGCCAGGTGTGCACCCTGCAGGGAGAATGGACCATCAGACACTGCCCCCGAGACCCCATCACCAGCCCCTGCCCCTGCCCCCACCCCAGCATGCTATCCTGGCCAGAGACCCTGCCCCAGCCCCCCATGGAGAGACAGAACTGTCAGACACATCCTCGCCTGCTATGCATCCCAACCTCATGACCCACTCCAGAGAGCATCCCTCTCTGCCAGGCCCACAGCTGGGTCCAACCCAGAAATTCCCCACACACACACCAGCCCCTCCTAACATGCCCCTGACTGGCTGTGTCCCCTCAGGCAAACCCCTTCAGCCTCTGTGCCTCCGTTTCCCCCTCATCAACATGGGGCTAGTGACTCTTCTCCCCCCACCAGGAGAGCAACAGGGCTCCCCAGCACCCGGGGCTGTTGGATTAGCCAGCTGGAGCCACTAATATGAACCCGTGAGAGCGAGGGGGCGGGAGGGCAGGGCCCTGCTGGGCTGACAGGGTCCCAGGGTTCACACCAGTGCCACAGACCTCAGGCAGAGGAGCCCATGTGCCCCAGGAGCCAGCCCCCACTTCTCTGCCAGACAGGGGTAATAGGATCCTCACACAAGCCAATTATCCCTGGACAGATCCCCTGGCATCCCATTGTGGCTAATGTTTAACCCGATTAGCGCAGCTCCGACCCTGGTACCGGTGCTCCCAGCTCCCCCACGGCCACAGCCTGTGAGGAATCCAGCCGGCTGTTGCTTAAGAGAGCAGCTCGTCAATCATTAACATGAGCCCATCCCCCATAGGGCAGGGCACAGGCACCAGCGTGGGTGCAACAGAGGCCCCAATGGCAGTGCCCACACCAAGCCTAGAGACTCCAGTGTGCATTGGGCTCCCCTATTCCTATCTCCCATCCCAGGGGGTTGGATCCCAGACATACGGGGCAGCTCAGGTCAGGCTCCCTGGAGAACAACTGGGTCAGACGGAGCCTGCCCGGAAACCCCCAGCGAGTGGGGAAGAATCCAATTAGCCAGGCCTGGGCTGAGCAGGGGCAAATTGGGGTGTGTTATGCCAGTATCGCCTAAGAAGCTGCCAAGGGCAGAACCACGGGGGGTGGGCGGGGGTGGGCAGTGCAGGACACAAGGAACACTCGCCTTCCTGAAGAAGGCAGCCCAAGAAGGGTTTGTTTTGTCTAGGCCACGAAGTTAAACAGGGCAGCTAACACCCCTTGACCTGACTCTCAGCCTTCCCTGGCCCAGACAGACGTGTGGGGGAAGAGGAGAGAAAGAGAGGGGCTTTTGTGACAGGGATTTGGAGAGGCTGACTAGAAGAAACACCAGTTGGGTAATAGAGATCAGCCCCAGATAGCCTGCGGAACTGCCTGCCACTGGATCTCAGCGGGTCAGAGAAGGAGCCAGATGTTTTCTGTAAGCAGTGGGACAGTGGCAGCTCCATTAGCTGGGAGAGATGCTCACAAGGGTCATAAACCCTCACACCCACTTAAGGCAGACCCAGACCCAACCCCCAGCTGAGTCCCCAACAGGGAGAGAATTTCCTCCCATGCAAGAGGTAAAGAGCCCCCTGCCCATGAGGGGTCTGTTACTGGCCAGCATCAGCCACGAGGGACCAGCCCAGACACATGATTGCTATGGCAGAGGTGGAGAGTCTGCACTAGGAAGAGACACTCTATAAGCCCTCACAGCCAGGGCCACTGGGCCAATGCCCCCTCTAGCCTAGGCTATGCAGTGTGGGAGAGGATGACAGACCAGTGCAGTCTTGCTAGGCAGACTGGCTCTCCCAGCCCTGTGGGATTTAGGGATGGGGATTACAGCGCCATGGCAGCATGGGCCTGGCAAGTCTCCCACGAGGACGGGGATCAGGCACTGCTCTGACAGGGCATGGGGCAGCCTGGCCAGCTAGGGCAGCAGCTGGGATTGGAGGGAGTCATTCTCCTTCCCCACAGCCATGGAGCCTGTCATAAATATAAAGGGAAGGGTAAACACCTTTAAATCCCTCCTGGCCAGAGAAAAAACCCTTTCACCTGTAAAGGGTTAAGAAGCTAGGATAACCTCGCTGGCACCTGACCAAAATGACCAATGAGGAGACAAGATACTTTCAGAGCTGGGGGGAGGACAAAGGGTCCTCTCTGTCCGGACCAGAGCAGGAATGCAGGTCAGAACTCCTGTAAAGGGTTAATAAGCAACCTAGTTAGATGTGTGTGAGATTCTGTTTTGTTTAAATGGCTGATAAAATAAGCTGGGCTGGATGGAATGTATATTCCTGGCTTTGTGTCTTTTTGTAACTTAAGGTTTTGCCGAGAGGGATTCTCTATGTTTTGAAGCTGATTACCCTGTAAGGTATTTACCATCCTGATTTGGATTGGCCATCCAAGAAGGCCAATGGCATTTTGGGCTGTATAAGTAGGGGCATAGCGAGCGGATCGAGGGACGTGATCGTTCCCCTCTATTCGACATTGGTGAGGCCTCATCTGGAGTACTGTGTCCAGTTTTGGGCCCCACACTACAAGAAGGATGTGGATAAATTGGAGAGAGTCCAGCGAAGGGCAACAAAAATGATTAGGGGACTGGAACACATGAGTTATGAGGAGAGGCTGAGGGAGCTGGGATTGTTTAGCCTGCAGAAGAGAAGAATGAGGGGGGATTTGATAGCTGCTTTCAACTACCTGAAAGGGGGTTCCAAAGAGGATGGCTCTAGACTGTTCTCAATGGTAGCAGATGACAGAACGAGGAGTAATGGTCTCAAGTTGCAGTGGGGGAGGTTTAGATTGGATATTAGGAAAAACTTTCTCACTAAGAGGGTGGTGAAACACTGGAATGCGTTACCTAGGGAGGTGGTAGAATCTCCTTCCTTAGAGGTTTTTAAGGTCAGGCTTGACAAAGCCCTGGCTGGGATGATTTAACTGGGAATTGGTCCTGCTTTGAGCAGGGGGTTGGACTAGATGACCTTCAGGGGTCCCTTCCAACCCTGATATTCTATGATTCTTTGATTTTACAGATGTGATTCTTTTACTTTCTCTTTAATTAAAATTCTACTTTTAAGAACCTGATTGATTTTTCATTGTTCTTAAGATCCAAGGGTTTGGGTCTGTGTTCATCTATGCAAATTGGTGAGGATTTTTATCAAGCCTTCCCCAGGAAAGGGGGTGTAGGGCTTGGGGGGATTTTGGAGGGAAAGAAGTTTCCAAGCAGGCTCTTTCCCGGTTATTTTTGTTAGACGCTTGGTGGTGGCAACAATAAAGTCCAAGGGCAAAAGGTAAAATAGTTGGTACCTTGGGGAAGTTTTAACCTAAGCTGGTAAAAATAAGCTTAGGGGGGTTTTCATGCAGGTCCCCACATCTGTACCCTAGAGTTCAGAGTGGGGAAGGAACCTTGACAGAGCCTAAACCAGGCAGGACTGGGACACTTCTAGCAAGTTTGTGCCCTGATAGCGCCCCTAGGGGCTGGGCTAGACAGCTGGGGCTGGGACCTGCAGCCCCCCCACCCCGGCCAGTCCCTGTCCAGGAAGCCCAGCCCAAAGGGCAAGGGAGCCCTGCCCAGAGCTGCCCACTCCTGGGAGTCAGAGCTGAGGAAGACTCCTCCAGCCCATCCTCCACCATCACTCCCTCCCAGCAGGGCTGCCCTCTCCTGTCCCATCCCAGCAGTCGTCCCAGCCCGGCTATAGACCCCGTGCCACGACAGCTCCCATTGGCAGCAAGCCAGCTGCTCCCCACCCCCCCAGCTCTGTGGAGCAGCCTCTAATCCCCATTGCCTGCTCCCCCTCAGCACAGGGGAGAAGCCAAAAAGGGCCCAGTGTCCCCCCTGCCCATACCCCAGCTCTCCCAGGGTGCCCACCCCCACCTGCAGGGGCAGCAGGTCCCAGAGCCAGCTCCCTGGGGCATCAGGCCTCGAGACCAGGCACTGGGAGTCCAGGACTCGTTGCTGCCATTGAGCGCCACCCACACCCTCCCAGGGCAGCCCAGCTACCAGGGCACCCTGCTGGGGGCACGCAGGAGAGCCTGCCACAGGGCTGTGATTCCCCCGCGCCTCCTCCCAGAGCAGTGTGTGGCCCAGAGAACTGGGTTGTGCTCTCACTGTGCCCGGCACGAATGTCTCCCCTCCCCGGCTCTGAACAGGCCATCTATATATGGCACGCGTGTGCGTGCACAAAACACACACACACACACACCGCGCCCCGCACTCCCAGGCTGAGCCAGAGCCCTACGGCCAGATCACCAGGGCAGCATTAATAGCAATCCGAGCACAGCTCGGCACGCCACAATCTCATCCGGCCCCTGCTGGCAGAGCCACACCAACAGCTGGGCCCCCAACCAGCCCACGCTGGCAGGTTTTATAGTCTCCAGGCTACAGGAGCAGACCTCCCTCCCCCCAGATCACCCCTGGATTTAAGCAGGCTGGCAAGACCCTCCCCCCGCAGCCTCTGGGGCTTATCCAGCCCAGACAGCAGCTGCTCCCGGCAGAGCTGACCTGACTTCCCAGAGCCCCTGGCTAGTGCCACCTTGGGGCCCCCCAGTCAGGAGCCCTGCGCTCACAGCCCCAGTCTCACACACCAGGGATTGCCTACAAATAGCACCCCCCCCCCCAGACAGCATTAACCCCACACAGGGCACCAGCCCCCTCTGCTTTTTACACCTGGACACCCTGCAACCTGGCCCAGCCTGAAGAGGGGAGGGGGCCCTCTCTGGGTTTGAAAGTCCCCCCCAGCACACACAACAGCCAGGGCCCCCAGGTCAGCACCAAGCCTGCAGATAGGGGGAGGGGGACGGGAGAGGCCTGAGGGTGGTTCAGGTGCCAGCCGGGATCCCAGCTCGTAAAGGCCCCACCCAACGCCAATGCACTTCCCAGGCCTGTGCCCAGTGCCTGCAGGCGGAGGCGGCAGCCAGGATGGGCAGAGAGTGGGGACAGACCTGCCCAATCCAGGGTGCCTGCTCCCTCCCCGGGGCTGGGCTCAGACCCTTCCCCCTAAGAAGCCTATTCCAGGGGCACCACAGCTCCCACTCCCTGCCCTGGCAGCATCTGCCCCTTCCAGCACATGGCCTGGGCTCCAAGCACCCTCCTATCCTCAGCCAGCCAAGGCCCCACTGGGCACCTCCCACAACCATGCACTGCCCTGGGTGTCCAGGCACCCGGAACCACAGGGCACCCCGCAGCAGGGACTCTCTCTCCACACAATGCATAGGAAGGTCCCTGAACAGGACATACCCACACACAGGGAGACACGGGGCAGTCTGGAAGCTGCCTCCCCCGGCTGTTTGGAGGACCCTAGACAGACACCCCCTCCCCCCCATTACGGCACTGGAACATGCACCCCTGAAGCAGTCACCAGAAGGTCCCCCCATCTGGCCCTTACCATCTTGATGGGTTTCTGGCGCAGGTCGGCCTCCTTGACAGCCTTATCCTGGTGGGTGGGGGCCAGGCCACGGCGCCCCAGCAGCGCCAGCAGGGCAGCATTGTCCTTGGGGGCAGGTGCTGCCACATCGTCGGGGGGCAGCACCTGGCGGCAGGCCCGGCAGTAAATGTCTGAGGAGAGCAACAGGCGCGTCACGGGCGGCTTGATGTGCTCCTGCTCGTACTGGTCCGTGTAGAAGGGATCGCGCAGCTCCTCCGGCACGTTCTCTGCAAGGAGAAGGGGGTGAGGAGCTGCTGGGGGGGGCCCCTTACTCACCCAGAATCCCCACAGATCTCCCATGGCTCCCATTCACCCAGAACACCTCGCTCACTATCCCCCAACAGCCTCTCACAGCTCCCCCATGCCCCAAACGGTCCACCCCATTCACAGCCCCCTGAATCCCCATGGCCTCCCATAGGCCAATTCCCATGGCCCCCTTTCCCTCCACAGCCCCACTCACCAAGCCCCCAAATTCCTCCCTTGTTACATTCCCCCCTATAGGGGACACTGGAGAAGGAGAAGGTTTTCCCCAACCGTCAGTGCTGGAGAAGGGGACCCCCAGCCCCTGTGGGGCCCAACAGCAGCAAGCCTGGCCCCCGCCCTGATTCCCAGCTCCCAGACAGGATCTGCCCCCCACGTGGCACCTGTACAGACATGTCTCAGGATATGAGAAGCAGGGGCCGACATGTCTTCCCATGGGCCATGGCCCCGCTGCCTCCCTCGCCCAGAGCTGCCAGGGCGTCAGGCAGAGGCGGATGGAGCCGACAGGGTTCCCAGGCATGGGGAGGGACGGGCAGGTGCATTGGAAGGGGGGGGGGTCACTCCCAGGGACAGAAGGGGCATAGCAGCCAGCATGAGACAGAGCACAGGGGGATGATCCCAACCCTTGCAGCCCCCCAGAGCACACCCACAGCCCAGTCAGCCCGTCCAGCAGCAAGGAGCCCCAGGACAACCTGGTTCTTTGGCTTCCCCTCAAACAGCAGCCAGGAGAGACGGCTGCAGACTGGCTGAGGTGGAACCCACTCCCCACCCTGCCAGAGTGGGCCCCAGCCCAACTGTGGGAGAGTCCCCACTAGCAGTGCAGTGGCCATGACACCACTGGGCTGCCCCAGTCATCACAAGGGGGGCTCCACCAAGACTGAGACAGGCTTACCTGGGACCCAGTGACAGGCAGCAAGCTCTCCCGGGGGGGCTGAGACTCACTGGCCCAACCTCCCACTCTGCTCCTGGGGGCATGGAGCAGGCAGTGCTCTGTACTGCTACCCCTCAGACATGAGTTCAACTCTGACACTTCCATGTGCTGTCATCTTGGATCTCACTATGACGGGCCATGAGAGAGCCAAGAGCTCCCAGCCACTGCAGATGACCAATTCCAGAGTCCTTGTGCCACCCCATCCCCAACAGCAGGGCTGAGCCAGCACCCCTAGCCCCTCCTAGCATAGTGCCCAGAGGGCAGGCAGAAGCAGCAGCCAGTCACCTTCCTAGGAGGCCCCACAGCTGCTAGGAACAACTCCTTTGCACCAGCCTGATCTGGGGCACTTTGGAGTGCCCCCCTTGCTGGCCATGGAACTGGTGCAATGCCCCCCTGCCACCCAATGCAGCACTCAGGGGTTAGTCTTTGCTCTGATGGCACATGCATTCCAGGTGCTCCTGCCTGGAACCCCTGCCCACTCTGCCATGGGCACCCCCAGTGCAGGCACAGCCTGGCTCCCCCACACCATGAGTTCCCCACCCCCCCCAGCTGGGATGCCAGGTTGCTCACACACCTCCTGCAATGTAATCCTCAGGCAGGAGCCATTAAGGGGGGGGAAGGGAAACCAGCCAGGCCGGCTGCTCCTGGCCCTGGGCCCAGCCTCAGAAGACTTGTTGGAGTCACCCCACAGCCCCACACTGGGAACTCGCAGGACAGATCCTGGAGAACTTCCCTGGGGGTGCAGTTCCCAGGGAGGCAGTATCCCTTCGGGGGCGGGGGGGCTGCTGGCTGGAGAGCAACAGGGAAGGGGACTCACTCACTAACCCCAGGCTCACCAAGGTGCGGAGGGAATTCAGCCAGCCCAGATGCACTGGGATTAATGGAACCTGGGACATGGGTGCAGAGGTCACTGTGCCAGCCCCTTGCCACAGATGGCTGCTGGGGCAGGGGGATCACTGGGCACAGAGACACCAGGCCTATATTAGGGGGAAAGGGGCTGATCAATAACCCAGATAGCGCCACAGCTCCCACCAGCTTCAGCAGGTTGTTCTCAATAGGCCAGCCTGGGAGCCAGGACTCCTGGGTTCCATTGCCAACTCCGGGAGCGGAGCGGGATCTAATGGGTTACAGCAGGGGAGCTGGGAGCCCAGACTCCTGGGTTCTCCCTCTGGCTCTGCCCCACTCACTGACAATGACTCCGACATTTATGTCCAAGGTGACATAAGGGGGGCAGGGTGCACATACCCCTTACAGTCCCCTCGCCCTCCCACACAAAGAGGCAGGAAGAGACGGGCCCTCCTGATGCTGTTTTCTACGCAGAAAGGACATAAAACATGAGATTTGTGCACCAGCTCCCCCACCCCCACGAGCATGCGCACCCAGGGGACAACGACATTCTTGAGCAGGGAGAGTGCCCCCCACCCCCAGGGAACAGGTGGGGCAGCCCACACAGCTGAGTCAGCATCACCTGATGGCAGAGTCCCTGCTGCACACGGGACTTGCAGCTCCAGCATGGAGACACCACGCCCCCCTGTGGCACCGTGCCCACCACACCTGCCTGCCCCTCCAGCGGCCGACGCTGGGAACAGCCAGATCCCAGGACGGGGTGGGGGTGAGTGTGGGTGCAGACACCCCAGCCCCCAAGGCATAGTTACGTAATCCCAGTTTAGCGCAACGGGGCTCAGCCCCGCTACACATCACGCCCCACAGCGGGATCTCTGCTCTGGATTAAAGGAGCTGTGTGCAGGAGTGAGGGGAGGAAGGAGCAGACTGGGATTAAGGGGCCCTGGTTGCGATAGCGGGGGGCTGCAGGGCTCAGACACTGCTTCCCAAGCAGCTCCTGATGTTTGAGATTCGCAGAGCCCGGCTCAGAGGGGCAGAGTGGGGAAGGTCCAAGGGCAGGGCAGCCTCAGGGGAGGGAGAACAGGCCTGTGACAGCCACAGCAACACGCCCTGGCACAGGGCCCCCGAGACCCCGCTGAGGCTGGGTGGAAAGGGAGAGCGAGCGGCAGGAATCGACACAAAGGGCCTGCGTGACAGAGCTGGGGGGCTAGAGTGCACAGCCCCACTCCTGCCCTTTGGGATGACTGGCTGGAGGTTCCCTATGCCGACCTCAGCGGGAACCCACTGGCTGCAGGGCTCCGATAACAGCCCCCAAAGAATCAGTGTGGAGCTGCCAACAGCAGCAGAGAAACAAGGGCCCAAACCCAGTAAGTCAGGACTCCTGGGAGCCCTGCCCCCTGCCACTGGGACCTTCCTCCACTCTCTGCCCTAAACAGCTGGGCAGCTGCCACATTCCACCTCAGAGGTGGCTGCCTCCCTGCACCGGGCGGCGATGCAAGCCAGCAAGCTAATCCAGCCCCGTTGCCAGCTCCTGAGCCGCTTATCTGGGCAAGGCTGTGAGGAGAACAGGGCAGCGCTGGGTCGGGGCCAGACCTCCCTCACCCCCGGGGAGCCCGGCTTTATCTTGGATAAGCACAGCTGGGAGACAGCCCCTCCCCCAGCCTGTCAGGCATGCAGATGGGAGCCACGCACATTCAGCTGCCCAGAGGTGGGAGCCAGGGGCACACCCCACACAGAGCACCCCAAACACCCGCTCTCTGCTGTGAGAGCAGGGGGTGGGCAGAACTGCTCTGAGCACCAGGAGGGAATCCCAGGGGAGGGGAGCGGGGAGGTGAAGGGAACAGTCTCCAAGGCCCCAGCATCTCAAGCACCAACCCAGGGCACACTAGCCTCATCTGCAGAGTCCCCAGGCTGGGCCAGGCTGCAGTGGGGGCTGGGACCAGGGCACGGTGCCACCCAGCCTCCTGGAGACCATGAGGCAGGGACACAGCCCCCAGCATATGCCCGGAGCTGGGCCCAGCCCCTGAGGCTGGATGTCAGGGATCCCTGCAGAGCCCCCACTGGGCTCCCACAGCTGGAGGAGGCGGATAGGCTCCAAGGCCAGAAGGGACCACTGTGATCATCCAGTCCAACCTCCCGGATAGCCCAGGCCCCAGGACCACCCGGTTCATGCCCCTGAGGGCGGAAAGAGAAAGTGCTATCCTTGCTGTAACAGCCGGCCAGCGACAGAGAATCCCCCACGCTCTGGGGGATCTGGTCCCTCCCTGGTAAAAACATGCACCTTATTCCTAGGCTGAACTTGTCCCGCTTCAGCCTGGCTGGGGGGGGGGGGGGGGCTTTTTCTGCTAGATGGACGAGCCCCTCAGCCAATAGCTGTTCCCCATTTAGGAACTCAGACTGGGATCAAGTCACCCCTTAACCTTCTCGTTGTTTAACTAGATTGAACTCCTAGTCTACCACCCCTGGGCACCCCCCTGAGACTCCCCTAACATGGGGCAGGAAGCGCTGGCACAAGCAGACACCCACAGGCCTCTCTTCCCCCAACCTGGCTCACCCCTAGCTGCCAAAGCACTGGGACCTGCAGCCACCACTGCAGCATATCTACATCACCAAATAAGAGCCCACGGCGTGCACGCCACCAGGCGGAGCTGCACAGGACACGAAGGCCCCTGCACGCACCCTCCCAGCAACTCGGGGCCAGCCCCTGGCCACGTCCTGGAGATGGCAGCCCGGTGTTCCTGCTCCGGAGATGCCAATGCCTCGCATGTAGCCAGGCCCAGAGAAAGGCCCTGATCCTGGGGCTGTGAGCATCGCTGCGAAGGGGTCTTCCTGACCTACATGCTGCCCCCATCTCCACAGCCAGGCCCCAGGGAAGGGTGCAGACTGTACTGCATCCCATGCCCAGCTGCTGGCCTGGTCACTCATAGGGCATGCCAGTGGCAGGGAGGCCCACACAGCACCTGCACCCAGGACATGCCACCAGCTTCACGGTGGGAAGGCTTGTGCTCCCATCCAATCAGCCAATGGGAATGCTGTTGTGTGACTTTCCCGACCAATCAGGCAAGGCACAGACAGGCGTGGCTAAAAACGTGGTATCTAGTGGAATGGGCATGCCCCAGCCTTCATGTCCCAGCCTGGAAAGCAGCAGCCTCCCACAGGACCCCAGAAGCCCCTTCCATTCCCCCCAGCACCCAAGAGGCCCCTATTTCCCCACCCCATCATGCCAGTCCTCGGGTGGGGAAATAGGGATAATGGTAACCGACTGGGAGACAAGCACAGAGGGGGTGTTTAGATACATGCCCAACTCCCAGCCCCCAACTAACCCACAAGGCGATGCCCTGCCCCCACCATACCAGCCAAAACGCCTCCCAGCACAGCTTCCCCATGAGATGCCAGCTTCTCTACCCCACAGGGACTTCCTCTGTTCCCTTCCCCGCTCCCTCCAGCAACAAGAGATCCATCACCCGAACTGCAGCAGCTAAAGTGCTCTCCCACCGCAATAGGGTGGAGAATGGGGGTATTGGACATCTCCCCCACCCCACAAGGGACCCATCCCCAGGGAGCAGCATGGAGACCTTTCTCAACAGCAGGGGGTGTGACCAGCAGAGCCCAAATCCCCCCAAAGCCAAACCCAGGCAGAGGGGTGGTCACCACCACCCCACTCCTGCCAGGGAGAAAATCAGGCCCCTCCCCTCAGGGACCCCCAAACCAGCCACCTACATTTGACAGAGAGCAGGCAAGGGGACAAGGGAGAGGAAATTCCCCATAAACCAAGTCTCCTCCCTCATGTACTCGGGATTCTCGTCCCTTCCCCGCCCCACACACTTCAGACTACAGCTCATTTCTCCCCACATAATCCGGATTGCCCAGCATCCCTCTTCCTCCTTCCACCTTGTGATCGGGGTTCTCCTGGCCCATACTTACCTCCACTCCACATAATCCAACCCCCTCTGCTCTCCCTACCTCCTATATCCTGGGCTTCCCCTGCCCAGGCCCCTGGAGCTTTCCTAACCTGTCTCAGTACCTGCCCCGCCCCCAACCCCTATAATCCAGAACACAGCCCCCCCGATCCCTTTGCCTCCACCTGCCCACCCCCAGCCCCGTATAATCCAGATCCCCCTCTTCTTCCCAGGTGTGCGTGCTTGTTGGGGCACGCACACACCCCCCGGTGTAACCTGCCCTCCCTCTCTAGCACTCCCTCCGGCCCCCCAGCACTCAGGAGGCAGGTGCAGGTGCCCGGGGAGCCATGGCACAAGACTTTGGGGGCCTGCACGGGTGCACATGATGTGAGACACCCAGTCGCTTGGCAGGAGCCAGGCTTGAAACCCAGCTCCAAGGCAGGGGCACGGCCCCCGGAGACAACAGGCCCCAACAAGCCGTGCCACCTGATGGTTCGGGGCCAGGTGCAGCAGGGCCTGCTGGGGCCTGTAGTCCATGCAGCACATGAGCGTCTGGAATTATGTTAGCTGGGGTAAGATGGGGCACATCCCTCCTGAATCCAGTGCATCAGGGCATCAGCTGAGCCTTAGTGAGGGGATCAGGAAGGAAATCTCCCAAGCTGGGATGGGCTCGCACAGTCCAGACATGGGCCTGGGGGAGAAGGCACCCCCTGCCCCCACCCCACAGCAGGACCTGCTCAGAGCTGGGAGCCCAGGCTGCAGGGACTAGCATGCTGTGCTAGGAGTAGGGGCAGCAGCTGGGCACCGAGAACTGGAGATGGCTCCAGCAAATAGGAGGTGTGGGCAACCGGAGGCAGAGGACACGGTGGCTGTGGAGGCCCAGGGGTTAAGGCAGCGCCAGGACTAGTTGAGAGCGGTGGCACATAGCTGACCAGCCAGGATTAGAGAAAAATATAGGTAGACTGGCTCTCCCTTCCCCTACCCACCCACAGCGAGGTCACTGCCAAGGGGCCGGCACCCTGTTACCCTCGAGACCCCGACTCCTGAGAGCTGGCAGCCTGGGGCAGGGCTGACAGGGCCTGTCTACACTAGGCAAGGAGAAGCTGCAACAAGCCACTCCCTGCAGTGCCTGCACATCTGCCCCCAGTGGGGTCCCACGCCAGCTCCAAATATGGGGATCGCCCATCCCTAATGGGGCGAGACAGTCCAACTCCTGGCCCCAGGCTAAATGACTCTTGTACAGCCTTTGTCCCGGATTCCCTGTGGAGTCGCTCTGCACCTGCCTGATGCTCGGGGGCAGCACCAGTCTCTTCCTGGTGGGGTGGAGGGCCTGAGGTGGGTTTTTGCCCCCCATTGCCATGCAGCCCCACCCCCTGCTTCTCCTCGTCCCCCCGGAGGTCCCATTGTTGGCCAGGCCAGAAGCCAGAGCTGGGCAGTAACAAGAGCCGCTCTCAGAGTCTGGGCCACTGTGGGGAGTGCCAGACCCTGCAACTGCCCTGGAGGAGGTGGGGAAGGACATGGGCCCACAGCCTACCTGGTAGAGAAGGGCAGCGCCTCCCATTGGGGAAGTACCCTGAAGCCCTGCTCCTCACCGGAGATCCGGGATCCCAGAATGCACTGTTGCTGCCATTGCCAGGGCACCGGGACATCACAAGGGAATGAAGGACCATTGGGATCTCCTGTACAGCACAGGCCAGAACCTGCCCCAAGCTAATTCCTAGAGCAGAGCTTTTAGAAAAACCTCATCTTCATCTAAAAATAGTCAGTGAAGGAGAATCCACCACAACCCTCGGTAAACTGTGCCAACAGATAGTAACTCCCGCCATTAAAAACGTACACCTTACCTCCACTCTCAACATGTCTAGCTTCACCTTCCACTCTTTGGATAGGGTTAGACCTTTGTCTGCTAGGCTGAAGAGCCCAGTATTAAATAGTTTTGCCCATGTACGTACTTGTAGACTCACCAAATCACCCCTTAACCTTCTCTTTGTTAAGCTGAATGTAGTGATAGACTCAGAGCTCAGTCTAAGTCAGCTTTCTAATCCTTTAATCATTCTCATGGCTCTTCTCTGACCCCTCTCCAATTTACCGACATCCTTTGTGATGTATGGGGCACCAGAGCTGGACACAGGATTCCAGCAGCAGTTACACCAGTGCCAAACAAAGGTAAAAATCTCTCAGCTCCTACTTGAGATTCCCGTTTATGCATCTCAGGATCGCATTAGCCTTTTTGGCCACAGCATCACACTGGGGGCTTATGTTCAGCAGATGATCCACCATGATCCCCAGTCACTGCTTCCCAGGACAGAGCCCCCATCCTGTAAGTCTGGCCTACGCTCTTTGTCCCTAGATGCCTACGTTCACATTTAACCAGATTAAAAGGCAGATTGTTTGCATGCGCCCAGTTTACCAAGCGATCCAGATGGCTCTGAATCAGTGACCGGTCTTCATTGAGGAGGAGCAGCAGCCCCGGGGTGAGGGAGTCAGGGGCTACCTCTCCCACACCACAGCCCTTCTCCAGGTTGGGAAAGGCAGAGACAGCAAAGGCTCAGCAGACCCCAGCCATGCTGGGATAGCCACAGGGGCTGTGGGAGCTTTCCCCCACTGGCCTCTGTCCCTTTGCACTGAGAAGATACTCAGAAGCCCGTTCCCATCCCCAAAGGAGCCAAACAATGTGAGGGAAGGGGATGTGGGTTACAGAGATACCCACCTCCATTGGGGGCTCACGCCACAGTCTCCCTGCGCCCCACCCCCCATCACCCACCTCCCTCCAGCAGATGCAAGAGCCTCCCCCAGCACAGCTCTCTAGAGAGACTCAGCGGGAACGCCCCTAGAAACAGTGCCGGGGGGGGGGGGGGGGGGAGGAGGGTACAACAGGCATCAGGGGATGCAGCTGGGGTCAGTGCGATCGGGGTGGACTGGCTCTGGGGTGGGACCGGAGCACATACCCAGGCACCTCGCCCTGGCAATCCCAGCCTGCCCAGATCATAGCTGAGACCGGCTTGCTTCCCTTCCCAGCCTTCCCACTGCAGCACTTCAGCAGCCAGGAGTCCCCGCCCCTGCCTGAATCACCAGGTTTGAACATGGCGTTGGAGCAGCTGGGCCAGGATCCTGTCAGGACTCGTCTGGTGCTCGTGCCGCTGCCTGTGTTGACACCAACGTGCCAACGAACTGGCGTTCCAGGCCCGGTCCCCGCAGGCCTCGCTGGGCTACCACAGGTCGCACCCCTGCCCCAACAGGGTCGTTCTGGGATGGAGACAGGGTCCTGCAATGCCTGTGACACCTCTGAACAGCCGCCTGGCTGCAGCGGGAGAGTTTGCAGGTGCTGATGAGAATCTCTGTAGTTCCAAAAGGCAGGAACCCTTGTAGGGGCTACCGCTGGAGCCTTGGCCCATTGAGCCAAGCTTAATTGAAAGAGTGGTGAGCAATTTTGGCCTTTGGGGCACAGTGGGGTGTAGTGGCTCCAGCTCCACACTGGGAGTCAGGATTGCAGGGTTCAATTCCCAGCTCTGCTACTGACCTGCTGTGCAGCTGCACTCTGTGCCTCAGTTTCCCCACCACACTTTACTTACTGGGAGCTCTTTGGGGCACAGACTGTCTCTTATTAGGGATCCATGCAGTCCTGGGCCCAATGGGGCCCCTTAATCTCAGCTGGGGGAGCCCATGCAGTAGCCAGCACAACAGCTCTCCCCACCCCCCGAAGGCAGAACCTGCAGGCACTCCTATCAGACACCAACAGCAGCTACCAGGGCCTTGCGTACCCACCACCCAGCTCCACTGGGTCTGTAGCGCTGATGGGACCTGACTCAGTCCACAGCCAGCCCAAAACCCAACCGGGCCTCAGCGCTGGAATGCAAACATTTGTGTGTTTCCAGCTCAGGTCGGCAGGGTTGCCGGCAGGTGTCGGCATTGCCAGGGCTGAAGATAAGTATGCTTTCCCAGCAGGGCCCTAGACTCTGAACCTGACGCTGCCCCACCAGGGCCACCCTGGCCTGGGTCCAAAGCAGATGACGCAGCCTCCCTGCTTGGGCTGTTTATGTGTGACACAGAAGGGCAGGGACAGGGGGAACCTGTTCTCAGCTGGGCCCCCTCCCTCGCTCCACATACAGCACCAGGCTGGTGAACTCTGCACCCTGCCCTGACCCTGCTGTCATCAACTCCATCCTGTCCCACACCCTGTAACACCCAGCTGGGCAGGACCTGCCTTCACTTCCTCTGAAGTGCCAAGCCTCACCCCAGAGCCAGCTGCATTCTAGCAGCCAGTGAGTAACTCCCACACAGAGCAGGCCACAGGCCGCTAGCTCTTTGTTCTCCCATGGCCTTGGCAGCGCTCACCCTGACAGAGTGCCAGCCCCTAGTCCAGAAGCATTCGCCTGGGCTGCAGCTCTGCCTTCAAGCCCTCCCACATTACTTCCAGGTCAGCAGTATCAGCTTAACGTCCCCCCTCCCCCCAGGCTGGCTGCTTAGTAAGTGGGGCTTCCCTCTCTCATCACCATGTGCCTGCGACACAGGGCTCTTAGCACCCACCCCAATGGGGATGCACTGCCCCCTCCCAGCTCCTTCTGCCACCCCTCCCATTCCCAGCCACACAACACTAGAAGGGAAAAGGAATTTCCCCACCAGCCAGCGTGTGGAGGAGGTTTGGGGGGGGCCCCACCCCATCCCCAGCCTGTGTGAAAGAGAGCTGCTCCCAGCCAGACATCTGGGGCAGATCAGAGGCCAGGCAGAGGCAGGAGAGCCCCACAGCTGGCTGGGAGCCAGGGATGTCAGGAGTTCAGGGGAATGGGGTAAAAGACACGGTTCTGGGGGGCTGAAGGAACAGAGAGCCCTGAATGGGAAGGTTCGCTTGCCCCTCACTACCATCACCCAAAGTTGATCCCCGGGCCTCCTGGAACATCAGGTCAGACGGAGCTTGGTGCAGGACCCCACAGAGACGGGGGGGGGAGGGGGGGAAGACCCTATTGGCCAACTGATCCCAGTCCCATGCTGCCCTGCCAAAGGGGCCCAGGGGGAGGGGGTGGTGTTGGGTAAGGGCAGTGGAAGCCCACACATCCTGGATCTAGGAGCCAGCACATGAGGCCTAACCCCACTGATGAGATGGGACAATTTGGGCTCCGCGTGAAGCTCCCACCCAGAGGGGACCCCTCCTCATCTCAGATTCAGTCTCTGGGCCCCCAGGCAATGTCTGCAGTCACTCCTCACTCAGAGAGTCTGGCCAGCCAGGCTTCTGGAGCTGCATTCCCAGGGCAGGTGCCAGCACTAGCCAGGTGCCCTGGGCACAGGGACACACCCTGGAAGGCTGGCAAGCCAGCTGTCTCCCCATGAGGTCACATCAGTAGCTAGGGCAGGCCAGCAGAAGCCCCATTGCTGGAGGCAGCACCCCAGAGCAGTGCAGACAATTCCCTCCCCCAGTTGGGCTTTTCCAGCTCCAGCGTCATCATAGAGAGATAAAGGTTTGACAGTGACACCTGCCAAGGCCACTGGACACAGCCAGTATCACAGCCTGGCAGGGCGGGGCACAGCACCAGCCAGCCGCCCACGGCCCTGGGCACGCAGCAGCAGCAAGCAGAGGGTTAAAGCAGCGCCATGCACACGTCACCACGGCTCCCACCACCCAGGGCCTGCTACTGCAACAAAAGGGCCTCGGCACTCCGGGAGACAATACAGAGCAGCCCAAGGGCTGGAGAGTAAGGCGCTGGGGGTGTCAGGCACAGCAGCCCCCTCTGCCCATCCAAGATAAGACACAAATAGAGGAACAAACACGGCCTTCAGTCAAAACCCTTTGCCGGCCAGGTCCTTTCCGCCCTGCCACCGCCAGGAGAGACACCTGCCCACCCAGGGCCTCAGGGAAAGCCAGCCAGGGAGAGAAAAATACATGGAGATTAAATCCCAGCCCTTCTGTATCCCCCCCACTCCACACTCTCCAATCACAGAGCAGGCCTGGGGACAGATTGCAGACAGGGCTGGGGGGGATAGACCAGCACACACAACCCCCTCACACCCACTCCCCATCTTCCTGAATATTCAGACAGCCCTTTCATATGTCGCAGCTGCTGGGAGGGAGGGTCTGCACTGCAGGTGACAGACCCACACTTGCCACTGCCCCCACACCCACACACACACCACGCAGCCCTATCCCTGGTGCAGCACAACCCACCAGGGCCAGAGAAAGCCCCTCTGGGCACTGAGATGGAGGGCAAAAACTCTAGCCTATTGTTCGGGCTGGGCGTTTACAGAGCCAGCCAGATGCCAGGCCATACAGCAGGAGCACCCGGAAACAAGGGCCCTGCTAGGAAGAGGCATGGCAGGGTTATGGCACAGGGGAGGGACCCCTCTTTGCCCCCAGCTTTGAGCAGGCAGGTGAGTGGAGCTGGGGGACTCCCTCCCTTCCCCCTCCCTCCAGAAAAAAAGAGACCCCATCAACCCCACTGCAGCAGCTAAGTGCTCTCCCACCGCAATAAGGTGTGGAATGGGGGTACTGGATATCTCCCCCACCCCACAAGGGACCCATCCCCAGGGAGCAGCATAGAGGCCTTTGTCAACAGCAGGGGGGTGTGACCAGCAGAGCCCAAATCCCCCCAAAGCCAAACCCAGGCAGAGGGGTGGTCACCACCACCCCACTCCTGCCAGGGAGAAAATCAGGCCCCTCCCCTCAGGGACCCCCAAACCAGCCACCTACATTTGACAGAGAGCAGGCAAGGGGACAAGGAAGAGGAAATTCCCCACAAACCAAGTCTCCTCCCCATGTACTCTGGATTCTCGTCCCTTCCCCCCCCCCCTTCAGACTACAGCTCATCTCTCCCCCCATAATCCGGATTGCCCAGACTCCCTCTTCCTCCTTCCACCCTGTGATCAGGGATCTCCTGGCCCATACCTACCTCCACATAATCCAACCCTCTCTTCTCTCCCTACCCCCTATATCCTGGGCTTCCCCCTCCCGGGCCTTTGGAGCTTTCCAAACCTTCCTCAGTACCTGCCCCCGCAACCCCTATAATCCAGAAACCCCCCCCCCCCGATCCCTGCCTCCATCTACCCCCCAGCCCCGTATAATCCAGATCCCCCTCTTCTTCCCAGGTGCACCCCCCCCATGTAGCTGCCCTCCCTCTCCAACACTCCGGCCCCCCAGCACGTACCCCTCCAAGCCCCCCATAATGCAGAACCCCCCCCCAGCCAGATCCCCAGGCCCTTCTAGCTCCACCTCCCCCCCCCCCAGCCCGGTATAATCCCGATCCCCCTGTCCACGCCCCTCCCCGCCTCCTCGCGGCGCCTGCCGTCTCCCCTGCCCCCCAGCCGGCCCGCGGTACCTGCGCCCCCGTAGCCCTTGGCCAGCGCCCAGGCCAGGCTGGCGGCGCTGCGCGCCCGGGGGAAGTCATACTGATCCAGGGGCTTGATCTCGGGCACCAGGAAGCTTTTCCTCATCGCCGCGGCGGCCGCGGGGGCGGCGGCCACCATGGCCCGGCCCGGCCCGGCGGCTCAGCAGCCCCGCTCCATGGGGAAGGGGGCCGGCGCCCCGGCCGCGGCTGGTGCTGCCCAAGCGGCCGGCGGCGAACGCATCCCCAGCGCGTCTCCGTCTCCGTCTCCTCCTCCCCCAGCCCCGGCCGCGGCGGCTCCCAGGTGGCGAGCGCAGCGCCCGCCCCCCATGTGATCGCGGCGGCCGTCACTCAGCGCAGGGGGCGGGGCTCGCGGCCAGGTACTTGCCCTGGGCGGGGTGGGGGCAGCAGCGAGGGGGGCTCGCTCGGCGGAGCGTCGTCCCGCCCGTGCAGCCGCCCCGCGCTTGCCGCCCGCATCTGCCCGCACCGGGGCGAAAGGCTGGGAGCCAGCCGGGGGGCTCTGCAGCCTCATCCCCCCCCCCCGCCCAGCAATGGGGCTCTGCAGACCCATCTGCTCCCCCCCCCCGCAATGGGGCTCTGCAGACCCATCTGCCCCCCCCAGCAATGGGGCTCTGCAGACCCATCTGCCCCCCCCCGCCCAGCAATGGGGCTCTGCAGACCCATCTGCCCCCCCCCCAGCAATGGGGCTCTGCAGACCCATCTGCTCCTCCCCCCCGCAATGGGGCTCTGCAGACCCATCTGCCCCCCCCCAGCAATGGGGCTCTGCAGGCTCATTGCCCCCCCCGCCCAGCAATGGGGCTCTGCAGACCCATCTGCCCCCCCCCCAGCAATGGGGCTCTGCAGACCCATCTGCTCCTCCCCCCCGCAATGGGGCTCTGCAGACCCATCTGCCCCCCCCAGCAATGGGGTTCTGCAGGCTCATTCCCCCCCCCCAGCAATGGGGCTCTGCAGGCTCATTCCCCCCCCCCCGCCCAGCAATGGGGCTCTGCAGACCCATCTGCCCCCCCCCAGCAATGGGGCTCTGCAGGCTCATTCCCCCCCCCCTCCGCCCAGCAATGGGGCTCTGCAGACCCATCTGCCCCCCCCCAGCAATGGGGCTCTGCAGACCCATCTGCCCCCCCCCCAGCAATGGGGCTCTGCAGACCCATCCGCCCGGCAATGGGGGGCTCTGCAGACCCATCCACCCAGCTCCCCCGCACATACAGGGAGACGGATGCCCCCGCCCCCCATTGCTGCTGTCTGGGCCGCGCATGTTGGGAGGAAAAAAGCCACATCGCTCTGCGGGGAAGAGACACAAAGGGGCTGCGGGCGGGGAACAGCTCCAAGGCGCTGCGGCCTCGGGCTGGGCCCTCGTCTCAGGGTGTGTGAGAGAGATCCCCTTCCCCCCCCCCCCCCCGGTGTGTGTGTGTGTGCGAGAGAGAGAGAGATCCCCCCCGTGTGTGTGTTTTTCCGTGTCTGTGTGTGTGTGAGAGATCCCCCTAAGCTCCCCCCATGTGTGTGTGTGTGAGAGAGAGAGAGATCCCCCCCCGTGTGTGTGTGCGAGAGAGCGATCCCCCTACGCTCCCCCCTTGTCTCTGTGTGTGTGTGCGAGAGAGAGAGAGATCCCCCCCGTGTGTGTTTTTCCGTGTCTGTGTGTGTGAGAGAGAGAGATCCCCCTAAGCTCCCCCCATGTGTGTGTGTGAGAGAGAGAGAGAGATCCCCCTAAGTTCCCCCCATGTGTGTGACAGAGATCCCCCTAAGCTGCCCCACCTTGTGTGTGCATGTGTGTGAGAGAGTGAGAGATCCCCCTATGCTCCCCCGTGTGTGTGTGTGTGTGTGAGAGAGAGATCCCCCTATGCTCCCCCCACAGTGTGTGTGAGAGAGAGATCCCCCTACGCTCCCCTCCCCCCGTGTGTGTGTGAGAGAGCGATCCCCCTCCGTTCCCCCTTGTCTGTGTGTGAGAGAGAGAGAGATCCCCCTAAGCTCCCCCCATGTGTGTGTGAGAGAGAGAGATCTCCCATATTCCCCCTTGTATCTGAGAATGAGAGATCCCATGCACTTCCATATGCAGTGTTTGTGAGATCCCCCTACGTTTGTGTGTGTTTCTGTGATTCCCCCTACACGCCCCGTGTGTGCGTGAGAGAGAGACCCCCTAAACTCTCCATGTGTGTGACCCCAATATACTCCCAATGTGTGTGTGTGTGTAACCCCCCTCATGTATGAATGACTGCCCCACCACCAGGCTCCCCTGTGTGTGTCTGCATGAGACACCCCTACACTCTCTCCATCACTGTGCGTGGGGGGGGTTGTGTCACACTAGTGCACACTCAGCCCAGCCCAAGGGCCTGTGTGTTACATGAAGCACCCAGACAATGACTGCAGGGCTGGGGCCTTGCTGAATTTGGTGTGGAAACACACCCCATGCAAAATAGCTGAGCTGAGCTGCCCAGCAGGGAGCTGTATGCCAGCTCTGTTCCACACACCCCGACACATACACCTGGGGTGCAGGACCAGGGGTCAAAATCAGTGCCAGGGCCCCTCCCCTGACTGCCACATTCTACAGCAAGAAGAAAAACTGTGCGGTCTTTAAATGCCCCATGGGGCAGGGCCATAGTAACCCAGCACCCTGTGGGGCAGGGCCATAGTAACCAGCACCCCATGGGACAGAGCTGTAGTAACCAGCACCCCATGGGACAGGACCATAGTAACCTGCACCCCGTGGGACAGGGCTATTTCCCCAGTGCTCAGAGGAGTAAGTTACATAGCAAGGGCTGTGCAGGGGACTGAGCCTGGCTCTCCAGCAGTCCGGGCCAGACCTTTGCCACATCTTCTCTGCAGCAGGGGAGAGGGGCTTGCAGATGGAAGCATTATTTGCCTGAAATTGGGTATCAGGCTTGGCTCCCCACCTGCCACACCCAGCATTTATTTTATTTGTGTCTTCAGATGTTTATTCCTTCACCCTGTGCCCAGGCTGTGAATTGATGGCTGGGCACTGTACTGCAGAGCAAACACATGGGTTCAAACAAATGAACTCTCTAGTTGGCTGATGACAAAACAGTCAAGAGGAACTCAAGCATCCCAATGCCCTCTCTCTGCTCTAACTACTGGACCCTCTCCCCTTACAAAGATGGGATAGAACCCAGGAGTCCCAAGTCCCTGCTCTAGCCACTAGACCCCACTCCTGTCCCAGAGCCAGGGATAGAACCTAGGAGTCCTGCTGCCCAGCCCTCTCTGCTCTATGCACTAGATCCCACTCCCAGAGCTGGGAATAGAAGCTAGGAATTCTGGCTCTCATTAACCCCATTCTAACATGCCAGACCCCACTCCCTTCCCAGAGCTGGGACTAGATCCCAGGAGTCCTGATTCCGAGCTCCCATACACTAACCACTAGACTGCACTCCCCTCCCAATCATGTGTAGTTATACTCCCTTCCAGGGGCCTGATCCTGCACTCCTGAACAAATGGGAGCCTGAGCAAGTTCTCTGTGGAGGATCCATCATCAAAGTGCATGGGGCCTGATCTAGCAAATACACCTCCCCTGGGAACAGCCTTGTTGTCTGCATTGGGCAAGCAGCTCAACCTGGGTCATTTGTGGGCATTGGCAGGATTGGGTCTGCCACATGCTCCCTTTGCTCCCCTGTGGAAAATAAAATGAAATCTGTGAACTGGGGTGGGGCAGCCCTCAGGGCCCTGAATAAGTGACTGGGAATGAGAGAGCTCCCCAGGCCAGGGCTCAGTCCGCATCCATGAAGCACCTCCCAGAGCCACTGCCTCCCAGCTGTATTACAATATATACGGCAGCCTCCAACAGGGAAAGGCCTGATCTGCTTTCAGGAGCACTTACACCAGCACCTGTGTGGACACGCTTAATCCAGATTGACCTAGCCGTCTGAATCAACTTCAGCTAAGCCACTCTAAGGGCCTGTCTATACTTAAAATGCTGCATCGGCGCAGCTGTGCCACTTTAATGAGGACCAGGGGCGGCTCTACCAATTTTGCCGCCCCAAGCAGTCGCCACCAAATTGCCAACTGGTGCTAGAGCAGCGGAGCTGCCGCCGAATTGCTGCCGCGGGACACGGATGGTCACCCCATTCTGGCTGCCGCCCCAAGTACCTGCTTGGAAAGCTGGTGCCTGGAGCCGGCCCTGATGAGGACTCTCCGTGCCACCAGAAGAGAGCTCTCCCGTAGCGTAGTCAATCCAATTCCCCGAGAGGCGGTAGAAGCTTTCCTGACATAGAGCTGTCTACATAGAGGGTTAGATTGATGTAACTATATTTCTTAGGGGGGTGGATTTTTTTATCCAGCCTGTTCTTAAAAACCTCCAGTGACGGGGATTCCCAATCTCCCTTTGAACCCTGTTCCAGAGCTTAATTACTCTTATTGTTAGAAAGCTTTTCCTAATATCGAACCTAATTTTTTCTTGTTGCAGATTAAGCCCATGACATCTGTCCTACCTGCAGTGGACATGGAGAACAATTGACCGCTGTCCCCTTTAGAACAGCCCTTCACATATTTGAAGGCTGCTGTCAGGTTCCCCCTCAGCCTTCTTTTCTTAAGACTAAACCTGCCCAGTTTTTGTAACTTTTCCTCATACATCAGGTGTTCTAGACCTTTAGTCATTTTTGTTTCTCGCCTCAGGACTGTCTCCAATTTGTCCACGTCATTCAAAAAGTGGGGCACCTGGAACTGGACACAGGACTCCCGCTGGGGCCTCCCCAGTGCTGAGTAGAGTGGGACAGTTTCCTCTTGTGTCTTACATAGGACACTCTTGTTAATATACCCCAGAATGGTATTAGCCTGCATCACGCTGTCGATTCATATTCAGTTTGTGAGCCACTGTAACCCCCAGATCCTTTTCAGTCGCAAAGGTACCTAGCCAGGTTTCCCCACACTGTAGTAACGCATTTGAATTTTCCTTCCTAAGTGTAGTACTGTGCATGTGCCTTTATTGAATTTCATCTTGTTGATTTCAAACCAATTATCTAATTTGTCAAGGTTGTTTTGAATTCTAATCCCCTCTTCCAAAGTGCTTGCAATCCCTCCCAGCTTGGTGTCATCCACACATTTTAAGCATACTCCATTATCCAAGTCATTAATGAAAATATTGACTAGTACCAGACCAAGGACTGACCCTTGTGGGACTCCACTAGACATGTCTGTGACGTTGCACCCCATAATGCTTTATAGAAATATGCTTATGAGTGTAAATATGACATAACTGGAATAGATTTTATGCTAGATATGCCATGTAACATATCTCTGCAAAGGTTATGATCTACTGGATATATCCATCCTATTTGTATGCATATATCATTTTTGTATTCGAAGTTATGAATATTGGCTATGTACTTGTTTGATTTTAAGTAGCCTCAGTGAAGCATTTGGTCAGCTTCTTGAGAAAAGACTATTCTCTGTAAGTGCCCAATCAAGAAACACTTAAGCTGACAATGAACTTTGAGAGATGTCAATCCACATCTGATCTGTCCTGGGAATGTGGAATTGGCCTGTAAAGAACTGAGTCATGTATGGACATGTGACTTGCCCATGTGACTCCAAAACTCCATCTTGCAGCTGGATTCTGCATAGGAGAGGGGAAGGGGTTTCCGCCCACAAGAGAGAGACTATATAAGCCCCTGGGTAAACCCCTCCATTTTGTCTTCAGCTGGTTCAAGAGATAGCCTCTCCACCCCAAAGGATACCTGAAAGAAACTGGAACAGTGGATGGTAACTACAGGGGTGTGAGTGATTGCTGGACCCAGACTAGGATAAGTCTAGTCTGTAAAAGAGGTTTATTGGAACATCTCTGAGGGTGAGATTTACCTGCATTTAGTTTTTTACTGTATTAGGCTTAGACTTGTGTGTTTTATTTTATTTTGCTTGGTAATTCACTTTGTTCTGTCTGTTATTACTTGGAACCACTTAAATCCTACTTTTTCTATTTTAACCCAGAGTATGTATTAATACCTGGGGGGCAAACTGCTCTGCATATCTCTCTATCAGTGTTATAGAGGGCAAACAATTTATGAGTTTACCCATATGAGTATATGCTTTATACAGGGTAAAATGGATTTAGTTGGGGTTTGGCCCCCATTGGGAGCTGGGTATCAGAAACAGGAGCACTTCTTAAACTGTTTTCAGTTAAGCCTGCAGCTTGTGGGGGACGTGGTTCAGTCTTGGTCTGTGTTTGCAGCAGGCTAGCGTGTCTGGCTCTAACAAGGCAAGGTACTGAAGTCCCAAGCTGGCAGGGAAAACAGGCTCAGAGGTTGTCTGGGCACATCAGGTGGCACTCCCAAAGGGGGTTTCTGGGACCCCATCCGTCACAATGTCCTCTGACTTTGACAGCGAACTATTGATAACTACTCTGAGTACAGTCTTTCAACCAGTTGTGCATGCACTTTACAGTAATTTAATCTAGACTATACTTCCCCAGTTTGCGTATGAGAATGTCATGTGGGACTGTCAAAAGCCTCACTAAAATCAAGATATATCAGGTCTACTCTTTTCTCCCCTACCACTAGGCCAGTAACCCTGTCAGAGAAGGAAATTAGTTTGGTTTGCCATGACTTGCTCTTGACAAATCTATTCTGGCTATCCCTTAACCCTACTATCCTCTAGGTGCTTAGAAACTGATTGTTTAATCATTTGTTCCAGCATCTGTCCAGGTATTGAAATTCGGCCTGAGGGGCATAGTGGCAGGAGTAAGGGAAGCAGTAAGCACAGGCATGGGAATTCAGAGCCCTGGGACAATACTGGGAATATCTGAGCTGATAAAGGGGTCATTTTGGGAGGTAAACAAGTGATTTAAGGAAAGATTGAGAGGTTAACTCTGCAGAGGCTAGCGGGAATTGAACCATTGAAAGATGAAAAAATGTTAGAGGGAAACTATTTTAGGAAGAGAATTCTTGGTTTCTTTGCAGCCATTCTGAAGGAAAATGGGCCCTTTTCCAAAGGAATGGTCTGTAAATAATAACTGCAGAAGGCAGGGAAACAATCTGATTTAAATCATTTGACGATGGACAATTTAGTCAAAATCACTAAAAGAACATAAGGGTTTTCCACTGGAACTTAACTACATTCCCTTTTATGCATATGGATGCAATCTGTGTACAGCTGTGTAAAATAATTAAAGCAATGCAAGGGATGTTAAGAAAAAGTGTGTCAGGTTTCAGAGTAGCAGTCGTGTTAGTCTGTATCCGCAGAAAGAAAAGGAGTACTTGTGGCACCTTAGAGACTAAAAAATTTATTTGAGCATAAGCTTTTGTGAGCTACAGCTCACTTCATCAGATGCATGCAGTGGAAAATACAGTGGGGAGACTTTATGTACACAAAGAATATGAAACAATGGGTGTTACCATACACACTGTAACAAGAGTGATCAGGGATAGCTCAGTGGTTTGAGCTTTGGCCTGCTAAACCCAGGGTTGTGAGTTCAATCCTTGAGGGAGCCATTTAGGGATCTGGGGCAAAAATTGGGGATTGGCCCTGCTTTGAGGGGTTGGACTAGATGACCTCCTGAGGTCCCTTCCAACCCTGATATTCTATGAAGGTGAGCTATTACTAGCAGGAGGGGGGGGGACGACACCTTTTTGTAGTGATAATCAAGGTGGGCTATTTCCAGCAGTTCACAAGAACATGTGAGGAACAGTTGGGGGGTGGGGGGAATAAACATGGGGAAATAGCTTTACTTTGTGTTATGACCCATCCACTCCCAGTCTTTATTCAAGCCTAAGTTAATTGTATCCAGTTTGCAAATTAATTCCAATTCAGCAATCTCTTGATGGAATCTGTTTTTGAAGTTTTTTTTGTTGAAGAATTGCCACTTTTAGGTCTGTAATCAAGTGACCAAAGAGATTGAAGTGTTCTCCGACTGGTTTTTGAATGTTTTAATTCTTGACGTCTGATTTGTCCATTTAGTTTTTTACATAGAGACTGTCCAGTTTGGCCAATGTACATGGCAGAGGGGCATTGCTGGCACATGATGGCATACATCACATTGGTAGATGGGCAGGTGAACGAGCCTCTGATAGTGTGGCTGATGTGATTAGGCCCTATGATGGTGTCCCCTGAATAGATATATGGACACAGTTGGCAACAGGCTTTGTTGCAAGGATAGGTTCCTGAGTTAGCGTTTTTTGGTGTACGTGTAAATATACTGTGTAAATATGTTAAAAAAAAAAAAAAACACACCTGGTTTGTAAAACTCTTGTTTTGTAGGTTCAAGATGAATTGGTTGGATTTTTTTTTTAAATAATACCACTAAAAATCCATTTGAATCTTTAATTCAAAGTGCAAAACTGACAGACACCTTTTTGCCAGATACAGGTAACTAGTGCTGTTCAGCTTTGGTATTTAGCATTTAACCCTTAAGGTACCTCAATGATTTATAAAGTTTTAATGTTTTAAATAAAGATCAGTCATGCAGTAATAAGGGGCAGCCAGAACCAGGAGAATGGGGGGAGATTCTGGATCCTTTTGTTGGGGGGGGGGGGAGGACAAAATAGCAGATAAGAGCTGCAGTAAAAGAATAAGAAATGAAAAAGACAATGCTCCTCTAGAGCAACAGCAGGGGTGAGGTGCACAAAGAAGCAATGTTAGGAACACTGAGTCTTAAGGTGGCTCTGAGTAATCAGACTGACACTTTGATAAGGGTACATGAAAACTGACTACAAAAGAAACAGTTACATCTTATGTAAAAATTGCTATGGCTAATATAATGTTAAACTATGGAAGGAATGCACCTCCTATGACATACGCAGTGTATATTGGAGAAGGGGTAAAAAAATGCAAACAAAACATGCTACTTAATTAACATCCTCCACGTGCTCCAAAAAGGAGCCACAATAGGTTGTATTTTCTTTCTCCGATCGCTGTGTGTTTTGGAAGCAGGAGTTGAAAGTGAAAAGTAATCAGAACTCTGGAAGTGGATTGTGTCCCTTTTAAGACTGTCTCTGTGTGGATGCAAATTACCTAGCTGCTAGAGGAAGGAGAGAACTGC
Organism: Lepidochelys kempii; assembly: GCF_965140285.1. Classification (NCBI taxonomy): domain Eukaryota; kingdom Metazoa; phylum Chordata; order Testudines; family Cheloniidae; genus Lepidochelys; species Lepidochelys kempii. The sequence goes on along the minus strand of NC_136399.1, from coordinate 9,127,415 downwards.
CTATAAATGGCAGCACAAAGGAGCTGCTGATAATGGACATACCTGGTCAGCAAATAAGCTACTTGTAAGCAAGAAGAATCAGATTATGACACTCCAGGAAAGGAAAGGGGGGGGGGGAGTCAAGCCTGAGAATAAACTTGTCTAAATAAAAGGCATGGAACAAAAGGATACTTATAAACACCCACTTGTAATAGATTTTGGTGCTAATGTTGTTGAGAATATTAAACATTGGGATAAATTGAATGTTAATGAGTAATCCTGTAACAATGCATCGTGTATGATTTTTGGAAAAAAACTTTAAAGGCATCTGGTAATAATGCTTCTCAGTTATTATCTGTGAATAAACTTTAAAGCTTGGCACAGCAGAAAAAACATTGCAAACCTGATCTGCTGTATAAGAAGGGAAACTGAGGTACACCACCTAATGAATTTAATAACCAAACAGTGGCATAATTCACCCTAAACCCTTAAAAGGTAGAAGCCATTGAAATCTGGCCTGTCTATAGAACAAAAACACAGGAAAGTATGGGGGTAATTCCTTTGTTTTCATAGAATCCTAAAGATTAGGGTTAGAAGAGACTGCAGGAGGTAATCTAGTCCAACCCCCTGCTCAAAGCAGGACCAACCCCAACTAAATCATCCCAGCCAAGGCTTTGTCAAGCCGCACCTTAAAAACCTTTAAGGATGGAGATTCCACCACCTCCCTAGGTTACCCATTCCAGTGCTTCACCACCCTCCTAGTGAAATAGTTTTTCCTAATATCCAACCTAGACCTCCCCCACTGCAATTTGAGACCATTCCTCCTTGTTCTGTCATCTGCCATCACTGAGAACAGCCGAGCTCCATCTTCTTTGGAACCCCCTTTCAGTTAGTTGAAGGCTGCTATCAAATCCCCCCTCATTCTTCTCTTCTGCAGACTAAATAACCCCAGTTCCCTCAGTCACATGCCCTAGCCTCCTAATAATTTTCGTTGCTCTCCACTGGACTCTTTCCAATTTGCCCACACACTTTCTGTAGTGGGGGGCCCTCCAAATAGGACACAATACTCCAAATTTGGCCTTACCTGTGCCGAATAGAGGGGAATAATCACTTCCCTCAATCTGCTCTTACTGATGCAGTCCAATATGCCACTAGCCTTCTTGGCAACAAGGGCACACTGCTGACTCATATCTAGCTTCTCATCCACTGTAATCCCCAGGTCCTTTTCTGCAGAACTGCTGTCGAGCCATTCAGTCGCTAGTCTGTAGCGGTGTGTGGGATTCTTCCATCCTAAGTGCAGGACTCTGCACTTGTCCTTGTTGAACCTCATCAGATTTCTTTTGGCCCAATCCTCTGATTTCTCTAGGTCACTCTGGACCCTATCCCTACCCTCCAGCATATCTACCTCTCCCCTCAGTTTAGTGTCATCTGTGAACTTGCTTAGGATGCAATCCATCCCATCATCCAGATCATTAATGAAGATATTGAACAAAACCAGCCCCAGGACCAACCCCTGGGGCACTCTGCTTGATACCGGCTGCCAGCTAGACATCGAGCTGTTGAGCCCAATCTAGCCAGCTTTCTATCCACCTTATATTCCATTCATCCAGCCCATACTACTTTACCTTGCTGGCAAGAATACTGTGGGAGACCGTGTCAAAAGCTTTGCTAAAGTCAAGATATATTATGTCAACTGCTTTCCCACATCCATAGAGCCAGTTATCTCTTCATAGAAGGCAATCAGGTTGGTCAGGCATGACTTGCTCTTGGTGAATCCATGTTGACTGTTTCTGACCACTTTCTTCTCCTCCAAGTGCTTCAAAATGGATTCCTGGAGGACCTGCTCCATGATTTTTCCAGGGACTGAGGTGAGGCTGACAAGTCTGTAGTTCCCCAGATTCTCCTTCTTCCCTTTTTTAAAGATGGGCACCATATTTGCCTTTTTCCAATCGTTTGGGACCTCCCCCGATCACCACGAGTTTTCAAAGATCATGGCCAATGGCTCTGCAATCACATCAGCCAACTCCCTCAGCATCCTTGGATGCATCGATCGAGACCCATGGACTTGTGCATGTCCAGCTTTTCTAAATAGTCCTTAACCTGTTCTTTCACCACTGAGGGCTGCTCACCTCTTCCCCATACTTTGCTGCCCTGTCCAGCAGTCTGGGAGCTGACCTTGTCTGAAGACCAAGGCCAAAAAAAAAGCATTGAGTACTTCAGCTGTTTCCACATTATCTGTCACTAGGCTGCCTCCTCCATTCAGTAAGGGTCCCACACTTTGCCTGCAATCAGAAAGGAAATTTGTAAAAGGAGGGAGTATGTTAAGCAATAATCTGTGTGTGTCTCTCTCTCTCTCTCACACACACACACACACACACACACACACACACACACACACACACGGTAGAAAAATATTTTTTGCCTTTCAGAACTTCAGGACAAGCTGGTACCAGCTGAAGAGCAACCCAGAATGCCATCTACTGTTGCGACAAAGATTGTGTTTTATGGTTTGTGTTTGTCTTGTTGCTAGCATTGTTGTGTATTTTTAAAGGATTCTGCATTAGGCAGAAAAGGATTAAGTATTTTAATTGTAGTTACAGAAAACAATGTTGCAGAAGGGCGGAGGTCAAGGAATGCCAGTCTGTTAACAGGGAAACATGCACAGGTGGTAAAGGCAGAATATGCATGGGACACAAGGTTTATCTGTTGGTGGGAATGGAAGGATGTACACAAACAAATTTGAAGCACAAAGTGACATTACTAAGGGAAAGAAGGGTATGTGAAAACATTGGTTACTGAAAAAAAAATCTCTAATAATTGGCAAGTCTTAATCAACTTCCAGTATGTATGGCCAGCTGAGTGCACCTGGGTGTTGTAATGGCCTTCCTTTTCTTACATTTAATTTTATACAACACCTTCCCTGATTAGTATAAGGGGCAGTAAAGTAAAGGCCCAGTGAGGGTAGAGCTGCTCTAACACTATCTTAATGTGAACTACTGAAGGTTATTGGATTTGCCTGGGAGCCAGGAGGGGTGGGTAGCCTAAAAAAGGCTCTTGAGTGTATTGAAAACTGCTCTGGGTGAAATTGGATTAGGAGTTGGAGTACTGGATGCTACTAACAGAGGTAATGGCAAACTAAATTATGTTACAGCTGAAATAGAAAAATTGGGAAAGCCCGTCAGTGCATCCTTGTCAAAATTAGGAATGAGACAAAAATTATTTTCTAAAATACTGCCAGTATGGCAACTGCAAGGTGAAAAGTGTTTGTTACGTTCAGTAGGGACGATGGAATCAATATAAGAAAATGTGTCCTTAGCATTAGCCTGTACACAGGCCCAGGGAACAAATCAGCAATTGGCTATTCAAATAATCCGGGAAGGCATGCAAGGAAATTTGCCTTTGTATACAAAGTTGTTGGGAAAACGTTACGGAAGGGGAGAGACCATTAATGGCATGGTGGAAATGGGTAAATTTTACCCTAAATAAAGATCAAATTGTTCTAGAAGCATATGCAGTAACCGTACACCCCAGTCTGACCACTGGTATATCCAGTGGTACCTGTGGGAATCCAGTTAACAAATTTGCTTATGTATTCCACTGATCATATTGCTGGGTATATAAAGAAAACCATTGACATGTTTCAGTGTGTAGCCTATGAGAATGTGGGATGTGTATGAGGATCAAAATTTACAAGAAAGAGGTGAATATTTCTATGTTCAAGACCAAGGAACCCAAAGATATGTTTAATGTATTCACTAAACAAAAGTCAGCTGTTGTATATGCAGGAAGGGGATGTATTTCTGTTGGACGTCATTGTCCAATGGTGGTGGTAGACGATAAGGGATTGTATTTTATGACTTATTTAGTTGTTTTTGCAATATTACAAAGATTAAAAGTTGTGATTTTAAATACTATGTAACTGTATGGACTGTAAACTACTTGAAACTTTAACCACATGTGTAACACCTGTAACCTGAGGCATAACTATGACCATGATAAGAAAATTGTTAATCCATCCTATGTTACATTTGCATTTACAATATATACTGCAACAGAGAACATGTATTGAAATACAACCTAATAGAGACATCACTCATGTACTGAAAACTGTTGCAGATGCAGGATATCGTTCCTGGTGGGAAACACTATTAGGGTGGTCACCTTCTGCAACTGGTACACTAAATATCATGGTTCACCTTGTTGTGATCACTGGAATCCAATTGACTTTCTTAATGAGCATAGTAGCTTTGGCTTGCTGGGTGAAGAGTACCGTTTGAAGCTGGCCTGCACAGTCAAATAAGGCCCCTGTTAATTATACCCAGGAGGTAAGCCCAAGTTCCAATGGTCTGAGTATTGGACTCCTGGAATAGTAGTGACAGCTTTGGAAAAAGCAGCAGCAATGAGCTAAGAAGCAAAAAGTCACATCCTCACATTCCATCTACATTACATTAAAACAATGTAATATTGAGCTGTTAAGAAGGCAATTCTGTCCTAATAGTGCCCACCATCACCAGATAAAGAAACAGATCCTAAGGTGGTTAAAGAAAACGTAGTTTGACAGCATCCTGTCTGGCAAGAAATCACTTATCAACGGTTGCAGTTGTCAGAGTAACAGCTCTGTTAGTCTGTATTCGCAAAAAGAAAAGGAGTACTTGTGGCACCTTAGAGACTAACCAATTTATTTGAGCATAAGCTTTCGTGAGCTTGAGCTCACAAAAGCTTATGCTCAAATAAATTGGTTAGTCTCTAAGGTACTCCTTTTCTGACTGCAGTTGCAGAAATTCTCATTTCTTTATGGTCCCCACTTCTCTAATGTTTGGTATGATCTCTGTCTAGTTCTTTGATTGTTTCTGTCTGTTACATAATTTTGCTAAGTGTAAATCCATTAAGGTGGTGGGTTATAATTTGTTAGAGAATTTTGTTACAATATGTTAGAATTGGTTAGTAAAATGATTGGTTAAGGTAGAGCTAAGCAAGGCTCAAGTTTCATTATATAAACTGGGGTCCAAAAGGAAATTCTTTGGAACCAACTACCGGACAAAGCCCCAAGATCAGAGCTGCCAGACCTCACACGCTGCCAATCACATTGTACAGAAGCTGGAGCCCCCAGATAAACTTTTCCCTGCTGGCCAGTCAGGATCAGGTCATCTGCCTTATTGAGAGTGGTGAGCATTGTATGCATAGCATGTGTGTTCTGTTTTGGTGATTGTTAATAAATAGAGGTTAAGTAGTATATTACTGTGTAAGGCTCTTTCACTGGTAAAAGACCCTACAAACCCCCAGAGTGTAAGTGTGGTGCCTAAATTAACAGTTGTGCTTGAGCCCTAGGAACAGGGTAAGGGTGGGTGCCCCTAGAGTGTGCGAGTAACAGAATTTTGTGCGGTTTACAAGAGCAAGTGTTATGTACAATGCAACTCCTCCCTTTTTCCCAGCCTGTGCTTCCTGGACAAGCTGAACCCCTCTGCACAATAGTTCAGTCATGTGACAAGTTCTGAGGTCTCTGTTATCCCCAAGTGGGCAATGGAAGGTTGGGCTCCCCAGCCCATTCAGCCCTTGGCCTCTCTACTGGGGCTCAGCTAGTGAATGTGGGTTTTTGGGCAAGTGGACGCCTGAGAGGAGACCCACTAAACTGGCCTCGTGCAGAAGGCCACCAAACAGGCTGGCTAATAACCTGCCTTCCAGTAGCACCCAAAGCCATGTGCTGCCTTCTCACAGGTCTTGCTTTGCACTGACACTGAAATGCAGCCACCTCTAGGCCAAGCAGACTCCAAGCCTGTTGCTGGAGCACTGCTGAGCTCAGCGCCAGGGGCTGGCATGCCGGGTGCGGTGGCTGCTTCTCGTTCCTGAGAACCTGGAGGACAGAGTTGGCAGGGCTGAGGCACCAGTGCCACAGGACTCCCACGTGTTCTACCATCGAGCTCAGCATCGCTGCCCTGAGGCCTTCCCTGCAGCGAGAGCTGGGCGGGCAGCGGGCTTTGCATCCCGGTCAACCTTTCCAGCTATCACAAAAATGTCCTGACCTGAACTGACCCCAAGAGTCCAGGCCGTGACGAGAGAGAGAGAGACACACACACACACACAGGCTGAGCATGCAGAAAACAAAGAGCTGAAACCCAGGTTTTATGCATCCGATGAAGTGAGCTGTAGCTCACGAAAGCTCATGCTCAAATAAATTGGTTAGTCTCCAAGGTGCCACAAGTCCTCCTTTTCTTTTGCGAATACAGACTAACACTGCTGTTACTCTGAAACCAGGTTTTATGGAGGATTGAATTGGCTTGGCCCTTGGGAATTCCCTGAAAAGCACAAAGGACGATATCAGTGGTTGAGGACTCCCCCCCATGTGCCTGCTGAACAAGTCAACTGTCTTTCTTGGGGGGACAGGGCTCAGCAGCAGGTGTTTTTCCCCCCTTCCCTGTCTGGGATCAGAGAGAAAGCAGAATGGGTAGTTAAGGCAAGGCTGCCCAATGCCAAGTGAAGCCATTTGTCAGCACCCCTACCCCCATCTCTTTTGGAGGGATGTGCTACATGGGGGAGCCTACGTGGAGGGGCCTAGAGGGCTGCCTGGGCCCAGATCACTTCCTAGAAGGAGCCAAGGGAACCCTTGGTGCAGCTTCAGGAGGAAACTGTGAAATGGGGCAAGACATGGAGGAAAGCAGGAAACTCCAGCTCCTCCCCCTCCCAGGCATCCTCTTTTCCCCCCCAAACCAGCCACTGACTGACCCCTGGCAGAGCCCCAGCCAAGAGGAGCGGAGGGGGCAGAGGACTCCATCCATTCATCGGTTGGGGTGTGGGGGCGGGGGTGCTGCTGATCAGCCCCAGGAGCCGTCCATTCTGTCCTGTCCCAGGGACTGAGGGCATAGCCCCTGCCGCTGACACACAGCAGGGCAGAGCCATTCAAGCTGGCAAAGGGACGAGCCAAATATCCCACGTCGGTGAGTGCAAAGAGCCAGGAGCCGAGCCGAGGCTTGTGGGAGGACACAGCCTGCCTAGGCCCAGAGCCCCAAAGTCGGTGGCTGGCATCGATGCGGCACCGCTGCAGCTTGCGCTGGTTCGGTCATGCCGGAGCAAGCTGCGGTGCTGCGTTTCTAGGGTGAGCAGCCGCAGCCCAGGCCCTAGGCACTTCAGAGTTACAGGGTGCGTCTACACTGCAATAACAGACCCGCGGCCTGACCATGGCTGGCCTGGTCAGCTGACTCGGGTTGCGGGGCTATAAAATTGCAGTGTAGACACTTGGGCTGGCCCCTGGAGCCCAGGCTCTGGGTGTAACGCCCCTCTTGCAAAGGGGCCATGGGCACGTTAACCCTTTGCTCCCTGGGGAATGAGCCCTTTCTCAAGCTAGCTCTGTCTAGCCCCCAGTCTGGGGTCATGCTGCTGCCCCCCACCTCCTCCCCAGCCCCCAGACTCTTCTGCTACCCCTCCTACACCTGGCCACCACCCCTCTTGAATTCCAAACCTCCTGCTACTCCCTATCCCCAAGCAAGGTCAGGACAACCCCCCCCCACCATGGCTTCCTGCACCCCCCTAGGCCAGCAGGAGCAGCACAGCTGGGATGGCACGGGGGTGCATGGAGCCCTGGGGGTGGGGGATGCACTCAGCGGACAAGAGCAGCTCAGTGGGGTCAGCGCAGGGGGTGCAGGGAGCCCTGGGGGTGGGATGCACTTGGCTGATAGGAGCAGCACAGTGGGGTCGGTGCAGAGAGCCCTGGGAGAAGGGAAGCACTCAGCTGAAAGGAGCAGCACAACGGGGACAGTGCAGGGAGCCTGAAGGAGCCTCCAAGATATAATTTCAGAATTTATTCCTCCTCGATCATATACTCTCAGGGGCAGGGATGCTATACCCTGGGGGTCGAGAGCCAGAGCATTGGCTAAGGGGCATCAGCATGGGCCAGAGCTCCCTGGGCAGGAGGAGTGTGGGGAACAGAGAGGGTGAGCGCCTGACAAACCCCAGAGCTGCTGGGACTGGGGAAGGGGCTCCAAAGGGAGACAGGTACTGGGGAGGGTTACCCAGGTAGCTTGGATTGTGGGGGGGATCTGCACAGGTGGAGGGAAGGGTTAGCAGGAGCCTTTGCACTGGAGAGGTGTGAGGGGTAGGGATAGCAGGAAAGGCTAGAGAGGGATGGGGCATAGCAGAAGTCTTTGGATTCAAGGAGTGTGGGAGCCAGGGGTGTGGGAGAGGTAGCAGGTGAGTCTGGGGGTTGGGGGGATCAGGGTGACCCCCAGAAAGGGGGCCAGATAGAGCTGGCTTCAGGAAGGGCACATTCTCCAGGGAACAAAGGGTTACTGCAGCCATGGCCCCTTTGCAAGGGGAGAGGTATTACTCCCGGAGCCCTGGCCAGGTTCCAGGTCAGGTAATTAGCAGCCACCCCCAAACCCATCCCCCATCGGGCCAGGCTGCTGGCACATCCTGCCCCAGAGGGGGCTGCATGTCACTGGCAGAGCGAGCACGGCCGGTCGGGGGAGAGGGTGGGTGGGGCTGGGAGAATCGGGGACAATGATGTTTCCCAGTCGGCATGTTTGGCAGCACATGCCGGTGTGCCCGCCCCCCGGCACATGGACCGCATTCCGCCGCCTTGCAGGCGAGCCCAGGCAGCCAACGCCCACCCCTCCCCACACAACATCACTCCCTTGTTTTGCTTCTGGATGGGGCGTCCCCCTCTGCTCCCCACTCCCCAGCCCAGACCTTGCCCCAAGTGGCTGAGGCAGACAGGCAGGGCCTGGCTTAGGGAAGCCAGCCCCATCTTTGTGCTGGAGCACAGCAGAGGGTCAGGCCATGTCAGGGACCCTGGCTCATCCCTGGGGGCTCCATTTCATCAGAGCCATTCTGGGGCAGCCACAAACCGCAGCCATGGCAGCAGCAGTATATTTGGGAGCCTTGCAGTGCTTTCCCATAGTGCCCAGATCCAGTGCATTCTGGGAGCCCTGAGGCAGCCCCCCATTGTGCCCCAAGCCAGTGCATTCTGGGAGCCCTGCGGTGCCTGCCCATAGTGCCCAGCCCCGGTGCATGGAGAAGAGGCTTTTGGATAACTCCCCAATATGACAGTTGGCATCAGGGGATGGTTCTGGGGCCTGGTCAGCTGGACCTGAGCTAAGGAATGCCCAGGGAGCCAGGCCCAGGTGGGGTCTCTTCCCCATCTCCGGCATTGGGTGGCTGGGGGTCAGTTGCAGCCACAGTCCGGCTGGCCTCTGAATCCTGGAGCACTGGCAGTCTCTCTGCAGGAGCATGCTGAGTCAAAGCCCGCTACCTCAGCCGGATCAATGTTTAGTCCACCTAGGCTGCTTCCCACCCGTTCTTCCACAGCTGGGAGCTGTGTGCGGACAGGGGGTGCTGCTCCAGGGCTAGGCCAGCACACGAATTGAAATTGGGAGGTGCCATCCTTCCCTAGAGACACTAAGCAGAGGACACTGGCATCCAATGTCTGCAGAGGGGTGGGAGACCTCTCCCTTATCTTCCCCCTACAGGAGATGGGGCAAACACATGCCGAACTGTGCCCGGTTGGGAATAGGCTCAGGCCTACCACAGGGCCTCAGCAGCAAATCCAGAATGAGATTCCCCCTGCCTCCGACTCCTGACCAAAGGGATTACAGCTATCCCGGCCTGCCCCCTGCCCAGCCAGAGGGCCGAGCCCTGCCTGTCCCACCATGGCCTCCTTATCCCTCCCACAAGAGGAGGCTGCTGGGCTCTACTCCTTCCCCATCTCTTTACCCCGTGCTGGTGCCCTCCCAGGGGGGACGCCAGGCCCACCTACCCCTGGCTGTGGGGGAGCTGTCACCCCTGCTCTCTGGCAACCTCTGGAGGAGGACAGGTCGAGGCCTGGGATGTGGGTGGAGACAACACCTGGTGGCCCTAGGGGATATCACAAAGGAGCACAGGTTTAGGGTCAGGGCACAGGACTCCTGGGATGGGAGTGGGGTCTAGTGATTAGAGCAGGGGTTGGGGGGGCTGGAAGTCAGGACTTGTGGGTTCTATCCCAGCTCTGCCCCTCTCTCCCTGTGTGACTCTGGGAAATGGATGCACTTGGGGTACACGGGAATGGAGCCCTAGCCCATCAGGACACCGAGGGGTGCACGGCATGTGGGTTTTGGGCAGGGAGCCTTCCCGGCAGGGCTGTGCCCTTCACACCCCTCAACCCACAGGGCTGTCGGGGCTGGACCAGTGCCCAAGGGACCCACAGGCCAGTGGGGGCAGGGAGGGGGGGGCAATGCAAGGGAAGGAAGGGGAGGTAGGGGCTGAGGGGGGAAGTTAGGCTGGGGGAAGCTTAGGAGTGGGGAGTGAGTTTTAGTGGAGGGGGTGGGGAGTCAGTTTGGGGGTGGCTGTGGGGCAGGTGAGGGGTGCCATGGTGGTGAGTTTTAGGGATGGGGCTGATCAGTGAGTTTCGGGGGTGGGGGGAGGGCTGGGCATGGTGAGTCCCCCAGCATAGCAGGGTCCAGAGAAGCCCCTTACAAGTCACCCACAATACCTCCATGCCCTCTGTCACGGAGTGTGGGGGAGTCCAGGCCCTGCACCCCTCTTCCTGGGATCCACTGAGACTCTCAGCCAGCCAGTAAAACAGAAGGTTTATTGGACAACAGGAACAGTCCCAAACAGAGCTTGTGGGTACAACCAGGACCCCTCAGTCAAGTCCTTCTGGGGGAGCAGGGAGCTTAGACCCCAGCCCTGGGGTTCCCTGTGTTCCTCTCCCCAGCCCCCAAACTGAAACTAAACCCACCCAGCAGGTTCCCTGCTGCAGCCTCTGTTCACATTCCTGGGCGGAGGTGTCACCTCCCCCTCCCCCTCCTGGCTCAGGTGACAGGCTCTCAGGTCTCCCATCCCCAGGGCACATTCCCAGGTCAACACTCCCCCCTCCCTGCTGAGTCACATCGTCACATCTCTCCCCCCTTCGAGACTGAACTGAGCGGGGTCACGCTGACCAGTGACCTGGGGAAGTTCGGGGCCCCCTCTCCGGGACAGCGCATCCGCTATCAGGTTGGCACTTCCCTTCACGTGGACCACGTCCATGTCGTAATCCTGCAGGAGCAGGCTCCATCTCAGGAGCTTGGCGTTGGCTCCTTTCATCTGGTGCAGCCAGGTCAGGGGAGAGTGGTCGGTGTAGACGGTGAAGTGTCGCCCGAAGAGATAGGGCTCTAGTTTCTTGAGGGCCCACACCATGGCCAGGCACTCCTTCTCGATGGCCGCGTAGTGTTGCTCCCGGGGTAGCAACTTCTTGCTCAGGTACACGATGGGGTGTCTCTCCCCCTTTTCATCCTCCTGCATTAACACCGCCCCCAGTCCCGTGTCTGAGGCGTCGGTGAACACCACAAAGGGCTTGTCAAAGTCTGGGTTTGCCAGAACTGGGCCACTGACCAGAGCCTCCTTCAGCGCCCGGAAAGCCTCCTGGCACTGCTCGGTCCAGACCACCTTGTCTGGCTTCCCCTTCTTGCATAGCTCCGTGATGGGGGTGGCGATGGCGCTAAAGTGGGGCACAAATCTTCGGTAGTATCCTGCCATCCCAATAAAGGCTTGGACCTGCTTTTTGGTGTGGGGAGCGGGCCAGTCTCTGATCACCTCCACCTTGGCTGGTTCCGGCTTTAGGCGGCCGCTCCCCACCCGATGGCCCAGGTAAGATACTTCCGCCATCCCCACCTTGCACTTCTCCGCTTTTACAGTCAGCCCAGCCCCCTGGAGTCGGTCCAGCACTTGTCTAACCTGGGACACGTGGTCCTCCCAGGTCTGGCTAAAGACACAGATGTCATCAATATACGCCACGGCAAAACTCTCCATCCCCCTCAGGAGCTGGTCCACTAGGCGCTGGAAGGTGGCCGGCGCTCCCTTGAGGCCGAAAGGCAGGGTCAGGAACTCATAGAGCCCCAGAGGGGTGATAAAGGCCGATTTCAGTCGGGCATCTGCATCCAGCGGCACTTGCCAGTAGCCCTTTGTAAGGTCCATGGTGGTGAGGTACCGAGCTCCTCCCAGCTTGTCTAGGAGCTCGTCCGGCCTGGGCATGGGGTAGGCATCAGATACAGTGATGGCATTGAGCTTCCGATAGTCCACACAGAACCGGACCGACCCGTCCTTTTTGGGGACCAGCACCACCGGCGAGGCCCAAGGGCTGGCAGATGGCTGGATCACCCCCAAAGCCAGCATGTCCCGGACCTCTCTTTCCAGGTCCTGAGCAGTTTTCCCTGTGACTCGGAAGGGGGAGCATCTTATCGGCGGGTGTGACCCTGTCTGCACCCGGTGGACAGTCAGATTAGTGCGTCCAGGCTGGTTGGAAAACAGCTGTCGGTACGGATGCAGCACCTCCCTGACCTCAGCTTGCTGGGCAGGGGTTAGCTGATCCGAGAGGGGAATTGTTTCCAGGGGGAAACCAGCTCTGGTCCCAGGGAATAGATCTACTAAAGGGTCATCTCCCTGCTCTTCCCACTGTCCACACACGGCCAACACCACATTCCCCCTGGCATAATATGGCTTCATCATATTCACATGGTACACCCGGCGGTGGTGCGCCCGGTTCGACAGCTCCACCACATAGTTTACCTCATTGAGCTGCTTGACGACCTTGAAAGGGCCCTCCCAGGCGGCCTGTAGTTTGTTCTTTCTCACTGGGATGAGAACCATCACCTGATCCCCGGTGGCGTAGGCACGGGCCCGTGCCGTGCGGTCATACCAGACCTTCTGCTTCCTCTGGGCTCTGGCCAGATTCTCCCTGGCCAGGCCCATGAGTTCAGCCAGTCTCTCTCGGAAGATCAGGACATACTCCACCACTGACTCTCCATCGGGAGTGGCCTTCCCCTCCCATTCGTCTCTCATCAGGTCCAGGGGGCCCCTCACCCTCCTGCCATATAACAGTTCGAAAGGCGAAAATCCGGTAGACTCCTGGGGCACCTCCCTGTACGCGAACAGCAGGTGAGGTAAGTACTTGTCCCAATCCTGCGGGTGCTGATTCATAAAGGTTCTCAGCATCATCTTTAGCGTCCCGTTAAACCTCTCCACCAGCCCATTGGACTGGGGGTGATACGCTGAGGCCCAGTCGTGCCGGACCCCACATTTCTCCCACAAGCACCGGAGCAGGGCCGACATGAAGTTGGAGCCTTGGTCTGTCAAGACTTCCTTGGGGAACCCCACTCGGCTGAAAATGGTCAGGAGCGCATCGGCCACGGTGTCTGCTTCAATGGAAGCTAAGGGCACTGCCTCGGGGTAGCGGGTGGCAAAATCTACCACCACCAGAATGTATTTCTTCCCCGACCGGGTCGTCTTGCTGAGAGGCCCCACGATGTCCATGGCCACCTTCTGGAAAGGCTCCTCTATGATGGGCAAAGGTCTCAAAGCCGCTTTCCCCTTGTCCCGGGCCTTCCCCACCCTCTGACAGGGGTCACAGGATCGGCAATACTGCCGGACCGTGGTAAAGACCCCGGGCCAGTAAAAGTTCTGTAGCAACCTCTGCCGGGTGCGCCGGATTCCCTGGTGCCCTGCGAGGGGGATGTCATGGGCCAGGTGCAGGAGCTTGCGGCGATACTTCTGGGGGACCACCAGCTGCCTCCTGATCCCACAGGACTCTACTTCCCTTGTGGGAGCCCATTCTCGGTACAGGAACCCCTTCTCCCACAGGAACCTCTCCTGGCAGCCTCTCCTCATGGTCCGTACCACCCTGAGGTCGGCCAGGTCCCTGAGCTTCCGCAAGGAGGGGTCTTTCCTCAACTCGGCCTGGAACTCAGCAGCTGGGGCAGGGACGGGGCCCGGTTCCCTCTCGCTGGCCAGGTCTGAGGCCTCCGCCTCTCTAAGCCGTGCCCCTCGGCCCTCCCTCCCCACCAGGGTAGGGTCCTGCGCCTCCGGTGTGATACCCTCCCCGAGGTCAGGGCGCAGTGCCCCTCGCCGGCTCTGGCTACGCGTCACAACCAGGGCGGCCTGGGGCTTGCTTGGCCAGTCCTCTAGGTCTCCCCCCATCAAAACTTCAGTGGGCAAATGGTGGTGTACCCCCACATCCTTGGGGCCCTCCTTGGCCCCCCATTTCAGGTGTACCCTTGCCACGGGCACCTTAAATGGGGTCCCGCCCACCCCTGTCAGGGTCAGATAGGTGTTGGGCACCACCCGATCTGGGGCCACCACCTCGGGCCGGGCCAGCGTCACCTCCGCGCCCGTATCCCAGTATCCATTGACCTTCCTCCCATCCACCTCCAGGGGAACAAGGCACTCTCTCCGGAGGGACAGCCCCGCGCCCACCCTGTAAACTGAGCACCCTGAGTCCAGAGCCTCCAGCCCTCTGGTGGAGCTGGCCTGGGGTACTCTTCCCTCCGGGGCAGGTGGTAAACTGGTAGGCCCCCTTTCCTGGGTCGTCTGCCCCTCGTCCAGCTGGGTCCCTACCCAGTTAACCCTGGGTAGGTTGGGTCTGCTCAGTCTGTCCCTGAGCCCGGGGCACTGGGACCGTACGTGGCCTCTCTGGCCACAGTGATAGCAGCTCAGGTCACGTTGGTCCCCTCGAGCAGGTCGGAGGGGCCCGACGCCAGGCGTTCCCCTTGGGAGGGGGTTCTCCCTATTTCCCCGCTGGGAGGCCCCCTGGTGACTCTCTCTCTGCATCGGGGGGGGCCTGTTCTTTTGGGGCTCCTCCCGGCTACCCCCTGACCGACTGTTCACAAACTCGTCGGCCAGCTGCCCTGCGTGCTGGGGGTTCTCGAGCTTTTTGTCCACCAACCACAGCCTCAGGTCGGAAGGGCACTGTTCATACAGCTGCTCCAGTACGATTAGGTCCAGCAGGTCCTCTTTAGCTCGGGCCCCAGCTGTCCACTTGCGGGCATACCCCTGCATCCGGTTGGCCAGTTGTAGGTAGGTGACCTCAGGCGTTTTACGCTGACTCCGGAACCTTCTCCGGTACATCTCGGGGGTCAGCCCAAACTCACGGAGCAGGGCCTGCTTGAACAGTTCATAGTCCCCTGCCTCCGGCCCTGTCATTCGGCTGTACACCTCCACGGCTTTGGGGTCCAGTAAGGGGGTGAGAAACTGGAGCCTGTCTGCAGGGTCAACCCTGTGCAGCTCACAGGCATTCTCAAAGGCCGTCAGGAAGCTATCTATGTCCTCCCCCTCCTTCCTCTGGGCCAGGAAGCACTTATCAAAGTTCCTTGCCGTCTTGGGTCCCCCCACACTCACCGCAGCCGCAGCCGGGGCCCCACTGCTCCTCAGCCTGGCCAGCTCCAGTTCATGCTGTCTTTGTTTCTCCTTCTCCTGACGCTCCCTCTCCTTCTCCTGACGCTCCCTCTCCTTCTCCTGACGCTCCCTCTCCTTCTCCTCCTGCTCATGTTGACGTTGTTTCTCCTTCTCCTGACGCTCATGTTGACGTTGTTTCTCCTTCTCCTCCTGCTCATGTTGACGTTGTTTTTCATGATCCTCCAGCTCCCTCATTTTCATCTCCCTCTCCCATTCCAGCCGCCTCCGCTCCAGGGATGGGGAGCTCCGCCGGGAGGATCCCCTGCTGGGTGCCGGGGTCAGGGTGCCCTCGGTATTCGCTGGGCTTCCCCCAACCCCTCCCCCGGACATAGGTAGGAAGGGTCTCGGGATGTCCTCAGCAGCAGTCTGACCCCTCCCAGCCCGGTCAGGCCCCAGGGCCCACGCTGCGTCCCCCGGGCAGCTTCCCTCAGGGACAGGGATCGGGTCATCCAAGCGATCCCTCTCCTCCAGCTGGGCAATCAGCTGTTCCTTGGTGGACCTCCCGATGCGCAGCCCCCTCTGCCTGCACAGCTCCACCAGGTCGCTCTTCAGGCGTTTAGCGTACATCTCCCTGCTGGCCACTCGCAGGCCGGGCAGCTTCCCACGGTTTCCAGGAAAAGCCCCTCGTGTGCCCGTCCTTCTTGAGGTCACCGACTCTTTGCCAGGGTCGAGCTGCAGACTCCTCCGCCCCTGGGACCGCTCGCTGCAATCCCCTGGGGGACCCTGTTACTGCAAAAGTCTTTCTCTCTGGTCACACATTCCCAGGGGTTAACCGCCCCCCGAAACCGTCTCTCTCTGAATCTTCAGCACGCCTGGTCCCCGTCAATTCCCCTTCGTTTTACTGCTCCCCAGTCACTTACTGCAGGAAGCGCCGTTCACGGGGTGCAGTACATCCCACCGCTGCCACCAGTTGTCACGGAGTGTGGGGGAGTCCAGGCCCTGCACCCCTCTTCCTGGGATCCACTGAGACTCTCAGCCAGCCAGTAAAACAGAAGGTTTATTGGACAACAGGAACAGTCCCAAACAGAGCTTGTGGGTACAACCAGGACCCCTCAGTCAAGTCCTTCTGGGGGAGCAGGGAGCTTAGACCCCAGCCCTGGGGTTCCCTGTGTTCCTCTCCCCAGCCCCCAAACTGAAACTAAACCCACCCAGCAGGTTCCCTGCTGCAGCCTCTGTTCACATTCCTGGGCGGAGGTGTCACCTCCCCCTCCCCCTCCTGGCTCAGGTGACAGGCTCTCAGGTCTCCCATCCCCAGGGCACATTCCCAGGTCAACACTCCCCCCTCCCTGCTGAGTCACATCGTCACACCCTCTCCCAACCTGCCCCAGCCCCGTCCAGGCTCCTACCCCATCTGCCAGGCCCTGGCCGGAGCCAGGGAGGGGGCAGCTGCTTGGCCTGAGATGAGGCCTCCTCGTGGCCAGCAGCCCCTGCCACTTCCTCACCTCCCAGGCCCTGCAGCAAAGGGTTAATCCCCAGGCACTGGGTTTAGCATTCCACAGAGGCTCAGTACCAGCCACATACCCCCCACCGCCCCACTTCCCCCATCGTGGCCTCCCTGCCCAAGAGGGTAAGAAGATTAATGGGCCCAGACGCGTCCTATTAACCCTCTGCCTGCAGTGCAGGGACCAGACACCTCCCGAGGGTGGCAGGACCAAAGGGAACAGTGTGTGAGGGGGGCGGGGGCATATCTGCCTCTCGAGGTGGGAAATGGGGCCTGGACGCTGCCCCGCACCAGCTCTGCCAGCCAGTCCCTGCCCCCTTTCCCTTAAGGGGCTTGTCCAGACTGCAGTGAGCTAGCTCTCTCTCTGTCTCTCTCTCTGTGTGAGAGAGAGAGAGAGAGAGACCACTGCTCACTGTGGGGGCAGCAGATTGGAACAGCTCAGCTGTAGATCATACCCCCTCCACTGCTAAGGGAGATTCTCTAAGCTCCAGGGTCCTGGCCTTTGGGAGCAGCTGGCTCTGAGCTCTAGCCCAAGGAGGTAGGATTCCTGGATTCTGTCTCTGGCTCTGCTGCTGACTCACTGGGTGACCTTGGGTGAGTCTCTTCCCCTCTTCCTGCCTCGGTTTCCCCATTGGTAAAATGACCCCCCACTTCTTTGCAAACAGCTAATTATACGCAGCCCAGCATGAGTGGCAAGGCTGAGTCACAGCAGGGTGGGGAACATTTACAAGCCTGCGTGGCCTCGTTCACCCCGACAGGCTGCACCCAGCAATGACAGGCAGGCACCTCTGGCCCAAGAGACAGCAGCAGCTTCTCGGCAATGCCTCTCAGTCTCTGCAGGCCAAGGGGAAGCCTGTGAGGAGGCAAAGAGTCCTGTGGCACCTTATAGACTAACAGATGCATTGGAAAAAGAGAAGGAGTACTTGTGGCACCTTAGAGACTAACCAATTTATTTGAGCATGAGCTTTCATGAGCTACAGCTCACTTCATCGATGAAGTGAGCTGTAGCTCACGAAGGCTTATGCTCAAATAAATTGATTAGTCTCTAAGGTGCCACAAGTCCTCCTTTTCTTTTTGCGAATACAGATGCATTGGAGGAACTCTGCAACTCTGCCCCACTCCCTGGAGCACAGCACCCCCTACAGACTCAGCCATCCCACTCACCCACTGCTGCATTTACTCGGGAAGGGTCCTACCCAAGCACTGACCACATCTGCCCCTGCAAGCTCCCTAGAGGTGGCGGGTGCATGCACAGGACTGCTCTGAGACAGGACAATGGTCCCTGTCATAAACATACAGCTTAGGGTAGCCTAGAATTCCTCCTTACCTGTAAGGGGTTAAGAAGCTCAGATAACCCGGTTAGCACCTGACCAACAGGACCAATGGGGAAAGAAGATACTTTCAAATCTTGCTGGGAGGTTTTTTTTTTGTGCTCTTTGTTTGTGTGTGTTCTCTCTTGGGACTGAGAGGGGCCAGACAGAAATCCATCTTCTCCAACCCATCCTAATTCAAGTCTCCAATATTGCAACCAGTATAGGTAAGCCAGGCAAGGCGGATTAGTTTATAGAATCATAGAATCATAGAATATCAGGGTTGGAAGGGACCCCAGAAGGTCATCTAGTCCAACCCCCTGCTCGAAGCAGGACCAATTCCCAGTTAAATCATCCCAGCCAGGGCTTTGTCAAGCCTGACCTTAAAAACCTCTAACGAAGGAGATTCTACCACCTCCCTAAGTAACGCATTCCAGTGTTTCACCACCCTCTTAGTGAAAAAGTTTTTCCTAATATCCAATCTAAACCTCCCCCACTGCAACTTGAGACCATTACTCCTCGTTCTGTCATCTGCTACCATTGAGAACAGTCTAGAGCCATCCTCTTTGGAACCCCCTTTCAGGTAGTTGAAAGCAGCTATCAAATCCCCCCTCATTCTTCTCTTCTGCAGGCTAAACAATCCCAGCTCCCTCAGCCTCTCCTCATAACTCATGTGTTCCAGTCCCCTAATCATTTTTGTTGCCCTTTGCTGGACTCTCTCCAATTTATCCACATCCTTCTTGAAGTGTGGGGCCCAAAACTGGACACAGTACTCCAGATGAGGCCTCACCAATGTCGAATAGAGGGGAACGATCACGTCCCTCGATCTGCTCGCTATGCCCCTACTTATACATCCCAAAATGCCATTGGCCTTCTTGGCAACAAGGGCACACTGCTGACTCATATCCAGCTTCTCGTCCACTGTCACCCCTAGGTCCTTTTCCGCAGAACTGCTGCCTAGCCATTCGGTCCCTAGTCTGTAGCTGTGCATTGGGTTCTTCCGTCCTAAGTGCAGGACCCTGCACTTATCCTTATTGAACCTCATCAGATTCCTTTTGGCCCAATCTTCCAATTGGTCTAGGTCCTTCTGTATCCTATCCCTCCCCTCTAGCGTATCTACCACTCCTCCCAGTTTAGTATCATCCGCAAATTTGCTGAGAGTGCAATCCATACCATCCTCCAGATCATTTATGAAGATATTGAATAAAACCAGCCCCAGGACCGACCCTTGGGGCACTCTCTTTTGTTTTGCTTGAATGTTTCCCTGTGCTAAGAGGGAGGTTTATTCCTGTTTTCTGTAACTTGAATTTTCCCTGTGCTAAGAGGGAGGTTTATCCTGTTTTTTTTTGTAACTTTAAAGTTTTACCTAGATGGGAATCCTCTGTGTTTTGAATCTGATTACCCTGTAAACTATTTACCATCCTGATTTTACAGAGGTGATTCTTTTACCTTTACTTTAAATAAAATCCTTCTTTTAAGAACCTGACTGATTTTTCCATTGTTCCAAGACCCAGGGGTTTGGGTTTTTGATCACTTTGTAACCAATTGGTTGGGATATTTTTCTCAAGCCTCCCCAGAAAAGGGGGTATAAGGGCTTGGGGGGATTGCTGGGGGAAGAGGAACTCCAAGTGATGCTTTTCCCTGGTTCTTTGTTAAATCACTTGGTGGTGGCAGCGTTACTTAAACCCAAGGTACAAGGGAGAATTTGTGCCTAGGGAGTTTTTAACCTAGGCTGGTAGAAATAAGCTTAGGGCGTCTTTCATGTGGGTCCCCACATCTGTACCCTAGAGTTCAGAGTGGGGAGGGAACCCTGACAGTCCCGTTGGGAAAGGAGCTGAGAACCTACAGCACACAAGCCCCATCCACACACACATGCACATTTGCAGCACATCCGTGCACACACAAACACACACTCAGCGATTCTGAGACCAGAAGGGGCAATTTTGGTCAACTAGTCTCACCTCCTGTATAATACAGGCCAGAGACCTGCCCCAAGATAATTCCTAGAGCAGAGCTTTTAGAAAAACCTCCAATCTTGATTTTAAAATGGTAAGTGATGGAGAATCCACCACAACCCTCGGTAAATTGTTCCAATGGTTAACTACCGTTACTGTCAAAAATTTACACATTATTTCCAGTTTGAATTTGTCTAGCTTCAAATTCCAGCCATTGAATGGTGTCAGACCTTTCTCTCATAGATTCATAGACTTTAAGGTCAGAAGGGACCACCATAACCATCTAGTTTGACCTCTTGCACATTGCAGGCCACAGAACCTCACCTCACACTCCTGGAATAGACCCTTAACCTCTGGCTGAGTTACTGAAGTCCTCAAATCCTGGTTTAAAGACTTCAAGTTACAGAGAATTCACCATTTACACTAGTTTAAACCTGCAAGTGACCAGGGCCCCATGTGGTAGAGGAAGGCTAAAAACCTCCCAGGGCCTCAGCCAATCTGACCCGGGGGAAAATTCCTTCCCAGTCCCAAATCTGGCAATCAGTTAGACTCTGAGCATGTGGGCAAGCCCCACCAGCCAGACACCGGGAAGGAATTCTCTGTAGTAACTCAGAGCCCTCCCCACTCAGTGCCCCATCACCTGCTGTGGGGGATATTTGCTGCTAGCAGTCCCAGATCAGCTCCATGCCATTGTAGGCCATCTCATCATACCATCCCCTCCATAAATTTATCCAGCTCAGTCTTGAAGTCACTTTTTTTGCCCCCACTTGAGAGACTGTCCCAGAAATTCACTCCTCTGATGGTTAGAAACCATCTAATTTCCAGCCTATACTTGTTGATGGGCAGTTTATAGCCATTTGTTCTTGGGTCCACATTGGCGTTTAACTTAAATAACTCCTCCCCCTCCCCAGTATTTATCCCTCTGATGTATTTATAGAGAGCAATCGGATCTCCCCTCAGCCTTCGTGTGGTTAGGCCGAACAAGCCAAGTTCTTTGAGTCTCCTCTCATAAGGTAAAAAGAAAAGGAGTACTAGTGGCACCTTAGAGACTAACTAATTTATTTGAGCACAAGCTTTCGTGAGCTACAGCTCACTTCATCGGATGCATTCAGTGGAAAATACAGTGAGGAGATTTATATACACACAGAACATGAAAAAATGGGTGTTACCATACACACTGTAAGGAAAGTGATCACTTAAGATGAGCTATTACCAGCGGGAGAGCTGTGGGGGGGGGCGGGGGAGAGAAAACCTTTTGTAGTGATAATCAAGGTGGGCCATTTCCAGCAGTTAACAGGAACGTCCGAGGAACAGTGGGGAGTGGGGAAAATAAATGTGGGGAAATAGTTTTACTTTGTGTAATGACCCATCCACTCCCAGTCTCTATTCAAGCCTAAATTAATTGTATCCAGTTTGCAAATTAATTCCAATTCAGCAGTCTCTCATTGGAGTCTGTTTTTGAAGTCTTTTTATTCTAATATTGCGACCTTTAGGTCTGAAATCGAGCGACCAGAGAGACTGAAGTGTTCTCCGACTGGTTTATGAATGTTATAATTCTTGACGTCTGATTTGTGTCCATTTATTCTTTTCGTAGAGACTGTCCAGTTTGACCAATGTACATGGCAGAGGGGCATTGCTGGCACATAATGGCATATATCACATTGGTAGATGTGCAGGTGAACGAGCCTCTGATAGTGTGGCTGATGTGATTAGGCCCTGTGATGGTGTCCCCTGAATAAATATGTGAACACAGTTGGCTACGAGCTTTGTTGCAAGGATAGGTTCCTGGGTTAGTGGTTCTGTTGTGTGGTGTGTGGTTGCTGGTGAGTATTTGCTTCAGGTTGGGGGGCTGTCTGTAGGCAAGGACTGGCCTGTCTCCCAAGATTTGTGAGAGAGATGGGTCGTCCTTCAGGATAGGTTGTAGATCCTTGATGATGCGTTGGAGAGGTTTTAGTTGGGGGCTGAAGGTGACGGCTAGTGGCGTTCTGTTATTATCTTTGTCGGGCCTGTCCTGTAGTAGGTGACTTCTGGGTACTCTTCTGGCTCTGTCAATTTGTTTCTTCACTTCAGCAGGTGGGTATTGTAGTTGTAAGAATGCTTGATAGAGATCTTGTAGGTGTTTGTCTCTGTCTGAGGGGTTGGAGCAAATGCAGTTGTATCGTAGAGCTTGGCTGTAGACGATGGATCGTGTGGTGTGGTCTGGATGAAAGCTGGAGGCATGTAGATAGGAATAGCGGTCAGTAGGTTTCCAGTATAGGGTGGTGTTTATGTGACCATCGCTTATTAGCACTGTAGTGTCTAGGAAGTGGATCTCTTGTGTGGACTGGTCCAGGCTGAGGTTGATGGTGGGATGGAAATTGTTGAAATCATGGTGGAATTCCTCAAGGGCTTCTTTTCCATGGGTCCAGATGATGAAGATGTCGTCAATGTAGCATAAGTAGAGTAGGGGCATTAGGGGACGAGAGCTGAGGAAGCGTTGTTCTAAGTCAGCCATAAAAATGTTGACATAGTGTGGGGCCATGCGGGTACCCATAGCAGTGCCGCTGATTTGAAGGTATATATTGTCCCCAAATGTGAAATAGTTATGGGTAAGGACAAAGTCACAAAGTTCAGCCACCAGATTTGCCGTGACATTATCGGGGATACTGTTCCTGATGGCTTGTAGTCAATCTTTGTGTGGAATGTTGGTGTAGAGGGCTTCTACATCCATAGTGGCCAGGCTGGTGTTTTCAGGAAGATCACCAATGGATTGTAGTTTCCTCAGGAAGTCAGTGGTGTCTTGAAGATAGCTGCGAGTGCTGGTAGCGTAGGGCCTGAGGAGGGAGTCTAAATAGCCAAACAATCCTGCTGTCAGGGTGTAGATGCCTGAGATGATGGGGCGTCCCGGATTTCCAGGTTTATGGATCTTGGGTAGCAGATAGAATGCCCCAGGTTGGGGTTCCAGGGGTGTGTCTGTGCAGATTTGTTCTTGTGCTTTTTCAGGGAGTTTCTTGAGCAAATGCTGCAGTTTCTTTTGGTAACCCTCAGTGGAATCAGAGGGTAATGGCTTGTAGAAAGTGGTGTTGGAGAGCTGTCTAGCAGCCTCTTGTTCATATTCCGACCTATTCATGACAATGACAGCACTTCCTTTGTCAGCCTTTTTGATTATGATATCAGAGTTGTTTCTGAGGCTGTGACTGGCATTGTGTTCTGCACGGCTGAGGTTATGGGGCAAGTGATGCTGCTTTTCCACAATTTCAGCCCGTGCACGTTGGCGGAAGCACTCTATGTAGAAGTCCAGTCTGTGGTTTCGACCTTCAGGAGGAGTCCACCCAGAATCCTTTTTGTAGTGTTGGTAGGAAGGTCTCTGTGGATTAGTATGTTGTTCAGAGGTGTGTTGGAAATATTCCTTGAGTCGGAGACGTCGAAAATAGGATTCCAGGTCACCACAGAACTGTATCATGTTCGTGGGGGTGGAGGGGCACTACAAAAGGTTTTCTCCCCCCCGCTCTCCTGCTGGTAATAGCTCATCTTAAGTGATCACTCTCCTTACAGTGTGTATGATAACACCCGTTTTTTCATGTTCTGTGTGTATATAAATCCTCCTCACTGTATTTTCCACTGAATGCATCCGATGAAGTGAGCTGTAGCTCACAAAAGCTTATGCTCAAATAAATTGGTTAGTCTCTAAGATGCCACTAGTTCTCCTTTCCTTTTTGCGAATACAGACTAACACGGCTGCTACTCTGAAACCTTTCATAAGGTAGGTTTTCCATTCCTTGGATCATCCTAGTTGCCCTTCTCTGCACCTGTTCCAGTTTGAATTCATCTTTCTTAAACATGGGAGACCAGAATTGCACACAATACTCCAGACGAGGCCTCACCAATGCCTTGTATAATGGTACCAACATGTCCCTGTCTCTGCTGGAAATACCTTGCCTGATGCATCCTAGGACTGCAGCTTTTTCACAGCTGCATCATATTGACTGCTCATAGTCATCTGGTGATCAGACAATACACCCAGGTCTTTCTCCTCCTCTGTCACTTCCAACTGATATATCCCCAGCTTACAGCAAAACTTCTTGTTGTTAGTCCGTAAATACATGACCTTACACTTCGCACTATTCAATTTCATCCCATTTCTATTTCTCCAGTTCACAAGGTCATCCAGCTCCTCTTGTGTGAGATTCCCGTCCTCCTCGGTACTGGCAACACCTCCCAGCTTTGTGTCATCTGCAAATTGTATTAACGCACTCCTACTTTTTGTGCCAAGCTCAGTAATAAAAATGTTATATAAGATTGACTGAGGAACTCCACTAGTAACCTCCCTCCAGTCTGACAGTTCACCTTTCATTATGAGCCATTGTAGTCTCCCCTTTAACCAGTTCCTTATCCACCTTTCAATTCTCTTATTAATCCCCATCTTTTCCAATTTAGCTAATAATTTCCCATGTGGAACTGTATCAAATGCTAGGTAGATTAGATCTACTGCATTTCCTGTGTCTAAAAGATCCGTTATCTTCTCAAAGAAGGAGATTAGGTTGGTCTGGTGGGATCTACCATTTGTAAAACCATGTTGTATTTTATCACAATTACCATTCACCTTTATGTCCTTAACTACTTTCCCTTTCAAAATTGTTCCAAGACCTTGCAGACAGTTGAGGTCCAACTAACAGGCCTGTAGTTTCCTGAATCACCTTTTTTCCCTTTCTTAAAAATAGGAACTATATTAGCAATTCTCCAGCTATAGGGTACGTTCCCCCCCATCCCCACCCCCACCCACCCCCCTGCCTCATGATTACAGATTCAGTAAAAATCCTTGCTATTGGGATTTCAATTACATGTGCCAGTTCTTCTAATATTCTTGGATGGAGATTATCCAGGCCACCCAATTTAGTCCCATTAAACTATCTGAGTTTGCCTTCCACTGCGGGTGTGGTAATCTCTACCTCTATATCCTCATTCCCATCAGCCACCATGCAACTACCTCTAAGCTCCTCGTTGTCCTTATTAAAACCTGAGGCAAAGTATTCTTTTCGGTGTTGCCCTGTGTTATTTTTAATCTTCACCCCATCCTCAGTGCTTAGTGGCTCCACTTCTTCTTTCCTTGTTTTCTTCTTATTTATTTGGCTAGAGAACCTTTAACTGTTGGTTTTAATTTCCTTTGCAAGGTCCAATTGTGCTTGGCTTTTGGCAGTTCTCACTTCTCCCCTACAGTTTCTGACCCTCCAGAGGTCGCTTTTCTCGCTGATCCTTCCCATCATCCATTCCTTATAGGCTTTCTGCTTTCTCTTAATCACCTGTTTGA
This sequence comes from Lepidochelys kempii, assembly GCF_965140285.1. Lineage (NCBI taxonomy): Eukaryota > Metazoa > Chordata > Testudines > Cheloniidae > Lepidochelys > Lepidochelys kempii. Next base: position 9,102,269 of record NC_136399.1, on the reverse strand, counting down.
GATGCTTGTTCATCCAGCGTGGTCTGCAACCCTTCCTCACAAAATTGTTCCCCTGGCCTGGGATGCAGGCTTCAGAGAGCTTCTGAACTTTGACAGTTATTCCAGGCCTCCTCCACATTCAGATCTTTGGGTTCCTCAGTCCAGCCCACGTCCCTAATTCCCTTCATTATTTAAAGTTTGCCCTTTTGAAATCAAGGCCCCTCAGTGTGGATCGATTGTTTATCCTTCCATGTAGTTTAAACTGAATTAGCTCATGATCACTCGAACCAAAGTTGTCTCCTGCAACCAGCTCTTCTACAAGGGCCTCACTGCTCACCAATACCAAATCTAAAATGACATCACCTTGTGTAGGCTCGGGGACAGTTTGGTGAAGAAATCTGTCAGCTACCACATCCAGTAAAACCTGGGCCCTGCTGTTATTAGTAGCACTTGTCCTCCAATTTATCTCTGGGAAGTGAAAAAGTCTCCCATAATCACACAATTCCTAGTAGTATTTATTTCATCAAAAACATTAAAGAGGTCTTTATCCAGATCGGATCCTGAGGGTCTGTAGCACATCCCAAGCACTGTCCCATGGGAACTTCTGGTAGCTTCTTCCCCAGAATGATTTTGGCCCAAACAGACTCGGTCTTATCCATTCCATCACTTCTAATTTCTTTACAGTCTACCTCATCATTAACACACAGTGCTACTCCTCCACCTTTGCCTTTGTTTCTGTCTCTCCTGAACAGCAAACACCCTTCAATCCCTGTACTCCAGTCATGCCTATTCCACCAGGTTTCTGTTATCCCTAGAGCGTCTGGTTTCACTTCCTGCACCAGTGGCTCTAGTTCCTCCATTTTGTTACCCAGCCTCCCTGCATTGGTGTACAGGCATCTTCATTGCTGCTGCTTGGCTTCACCCACATTCCTCGCCCAATTCTGCTTCCAGTATCGCCTTCCTGAATGGTATCGGCACTGTCCTTCCTCTAAATGTCCATTCTCCTACCCACTGCTGGTCCCTTCTCCATTGCGGTGTCCTCTCTTTCTTGATTTTCCTCCAGGTCAATATTCGAATCAGGCATGGAGATTACATGAGCATCTCCCAACCTCTCCTGTGAGTTCCTAGTTTAAAGCTCTTTTAACCAGTTGTACCAACTCCATCCCAAAAGGCTATTTCCCTCCCTCCAGAGAGCACAAGTCCTGTGAGTCCGTGACACCCCTTCATGGGGATTCCCCCTCCCAACTCCCACAAGATCAACAGCTTCCAAAGAGAGCTTGGCTCTGGGACCAGTATCCAGATCCTGTGTGTGCATGCATACATGTTCATGTGTGTGAGTGTACTTATGTGTGAGAGGGTGCATACATGTGTGGGTATGTGTGGGTGTGTGCACGCGTGCGCAGGCATTCAGATGCACCTCTTTTTATGTGAATGTGCATGGTTGTGTGCATGAATATTAAAAAAAACCTATGTAACAAAGGGAAAAAAGGGGAAATTAATAGTCATGAATATAAATCAGAAGTTAAGAATGGAAGAAAATTGATAAGGGAAGCAAAGGGACACAAAGAATCATCTATGGCCAGCAGAGTTAAGGAGAATAGGAGTTTTTTAAATATATTAGGAACAAAAAGAATCTGGACAATGGTACTGGTCCATTACCAGATAGAAATGGTAGAATTATTAATATTCATAGAATCATAGAATCATAGAATATCAGGGTTGGAAGGGACCCCAGAAGGTCATCTAGTCCAACCCCCTGCTCAAAGCAGGACCAATTCCCAGTTAAATCATCCCAGCCAGGGCTTTGTCAAGCCTGACCTTAAAAACCTCTAAGGAAGGAGATTCTACCACCTCCCTAGGTAACGCATTCCAGTGTTTCACCACCCTCTTAGTGAAAAAGTTTTTCCTAATATCCAATCTAAACCTCCCCCACTGCAACTTGAGACCATTACTCCTCGTTCTGTCATCTGCTACCATTGAGAACAGTCTAGAGCCATCCTCTTTGGAACCCCCTTTCAGGTAGTTGAAAGCAGCTATCAAATCCCCCCTCATTCTTCTCTTCTGCAGGCTAAACAATCCCAGCTCCCTCAGCCTCTCCTCATAACTCATGTGTTCCAGTCCCCTAATCATTTTTGTTGCCCTTCGCTGGACTCTCTCCAATTTATCCACATCCTTCTTGAAGTGTGGGGCCCAAAACATATTAATGCAAAAGACGCAGAAGTGTTCAATAAATATTTCTGTTCTGTATTTGGGGGGAAAAACAGATGGTATAGTCTCATCACATGGTAACGATAACATTATTTCCATTCCATTAGTATCTCTGGAGGATGTTAAACAGAAGCTACTAAAGTTAGACATTTTTAAATCAGCAGGTCCAGATAACTTGCATCCAAGAGTTTTAAAACAATTGATTGAGGAGCTAATGTTGACTTTCAATAAGTCTTAGAGCACTGGGGAAGTTCCAGAAGATTGGAAGAAAACTAATACTCTATTGTGCCAATTTTTAAAAATGGTATTAGGATGACATGGGTAATTCGATGCCCGTCAGTCGGACATTGCTCCAAGGCAAGATAATGGAATGGCTGATACAGCACTTGACTGATAAAGAAGTAGAGGGGAATGTAATTAATGCAAATCAACATGAGTTTATGGAAAATTGATCCTGGCAAACTAACTTGATATCTTTTTTGATGAGATTAAAAATTTGGTTGATAAAGGTAATAGAGTTGATGGAATATGCTTAGACTTGCAGAACATTTTGATGAAAAAATTAGAAGAATACAAAATGAACATGGCACACTTTAAATCCTGGCTAACTGCTAGGTCTTAAAATGTAATTGTAAAAGGGAAATCATCAAGCAGGTGTGTTTCCAGTGGGGTTCCTCGGGGATTAGTTTCTTAGCACTGCATTATTTAACATTTTTATCAATGACCTGGAAGAAAACATAAAATCACCACTGATAAAGTTGCAGATGACACAAAAACTGGGGGAGTGGTAACTAGCGAAGAGGACAGGACAGGTCATTGATTTGGAGCAATCTGAACCATTTGGTAAACAGGGCGCAGGCAAAAACTATTAATTTTAATATGGGTAAATGTAAGTGTACATCTAGGAACAAAGACTGTGGGCCAGATTTGCAGGCTGGGGGACTCTCTCCTGGGAAGCAGTTACTCTGAGAAAGGTTTGGGGGTCGTGGTGGACAATCAGCTGAACATGAGCCCCCAATGCGATGCTGTGTCCAAAAGGACTAGTGCCATCCTGGGATCCATAAATGGGAATGTCGAGTAGGAGCAGAGAGATAGGTGCTGACTCTGTGGGTGCTTAGCACCCACTGGCAGCCAAGCTCTCTTCCCACACCCCCACTCCCACCTGCCGATGGCCCCATCCAACCCCCCTGCTCCTTGTCCCCTGACCACCCCCTCCAGACACCCCCCTGCCCCCTAATCACCCCCAGGACTCCAACAACTATCCAACCCAATTGTCCCAACCCCTAGCCACACCCCCGCCCCCTGACAAGCCCCCTGGGATTCCCACTCCCTATCCAATGCCCCCATTCCCCATCCCCTGACGGCCCCCGAAATCCCCTGGTCCATATCCAACCCCCCTCCCGGCCCGGCCCCCTTACCACACCACTGCTCAGAATGGAGTCCCCACCAAATCCCACCCTGTGAGGGTTCCCTCACCACTCTGAACTCTTGGGTACAGACATGGGGACCCGCATGAAAGATCCCCTAAGCTTATTCTACCAGCTTAGGTTAAAAACTCCCCAGGCACAAATTCTCCCTTGTATCTTGGGTTTAAGTAACGCTGCCACCACCAAGTGATTTTAACAAAGAACCAGGGAAAAGCACCACTTGGAGTTCTGCTTACAAAAAAAAAGGGATAAACCTCCCTCTAGCAAAGGGAAAACTCACAAGTTGAAAACAAAAGATAATCTAACGCGCCTTGCCTTATTTACTTACTCTTTTTGTAATATCAAAGACTTGTACAGGATGGTTTATAGGAGAAGGAGTTTTTTTGACCTAAGACTTCTCTACTTTCCCCAGAGAACACACCACAAAGCCTTCCCCCACCCAAGATTTGAAAGTATCTTCTTTCCCCACTGGTCCCTTTGGTCAGGTGCCAACCAGCTTATTTGAGCTTCTTAACCCCTTACAGGTAAGGAGGAATTCTAGGCTACCCTTATCTGTATGGTTATGACACACGCCCTGGACATCCCCTTGACCAATGACGTGATGGCACTTATGGGGCGGGCGCAAAGAGCACCAACCAAGCTGGAGCACAGCAGTGGAAGAGCGCTATGACTGATGTAAGTCAACAAAGGTCACGAGGGGAGGTGGTGATTGGCTGGGCAGGCCCGGGCGGGGGGCCAGCGGGACTCATGGCCAAACGGGCACAATGTTCTGAAGATTCAGAGCAGGTTGCACAGCGGGGACAGGAGGACGGTGAAGAAATCTGGCAGCATGTGACCTCCAGAAGAAGAAAGGGGAGCGTCCATGAACCAGCAATGCAGATACAGGTAATCGACCGTTTTCACTTCCTCTCCACAGGTACTAATGCGGAGAGTGGACCAGATGATACGTCTGAGGGAAGGGAACAGAAGGAGACTCCACTGATTGGAAGGCATGAGATGCACTGTCCTAGGGATGGGGATTCCACGACCACTGCTCCAAAGAGGAGGAGGCAGGTGGTGGTGGTCGGGGACTCTCCCCTCAGGGGGACTGAGTCATCTATCTGCCGCCCCGACCGGGAAAACCAAGAAGTCTGCAGCTTCCCAGGAGCTAGGATTCACGATGTGACGGAGAGACTGCCGAGACTCATCAAGCCTTCGGATCGCTACCCCTTCCTGCTTCTCCACATGGGCACCAATGATACTGCCAAGAATGACCTTGAGCGGATCACTGCAGACTATGCAGTGGAAGAAGGATAAAGGAGTTTGAGGCGCAAGTGGTCTTCTCGTCCATCCTCCCCGTGGAAGGAAAAGGCCGGGGTAGGGACCGTCGAATCGTGGAAGTCAACGAATGGCTACGCAGGTGGTGTCGGAGAGAAGGCTTTGGATTCTTTGACCATGGGATGGTGTTCCAAGAAGGAGGAGTGCTGGGCAGAGACGGGCTCCACCTAACGAAGAGTGGGAAGAGCATCTTCACAAGCAGGCTGGCTAACCTAATGAGGAGGGCTTTAAACTAGGTTCATGGGGGAAGGAGACCAAAGCCCTGAGGTAAGTGAGGACATGGGATACCAGGAGGAAGCACGAGCAGGAGAACGCGAAAGGGGAGGGCTCCTGCCTCATACTAAGAAAGCAGGACAAACAGCAAGTTATCTCAAGTGCCTATATACAAATGCAAGAAGCCTGGAAACCAAGCAGGGAGAACTGGAAGTCCTGGCACAGTCAAGGAATTATGATGTGATTGGAATAACAGAGACTTGGTGGGATAACTCACATGACTGGAATACTGTCATGGATGGATATAAACTGTTCAGGAAGGACAGGCAGGGCAGAAAAGGTGGGGGAGTTGCATTGTATGTAAGGGAGCAGTATGACTGCTCAGAGCTCCGGTATGAAACTGCAGAAAAACCTGAGTGTCTCTGGATTAAATTTAGAAGCGTGAGCAACAAGGGCAGGGGTAAAAGTAAGTCGAGTGACTTACCGGTACTCTGGGGCCAGCTCTGGCCCCTAGAAGGGGCGGGACCTAGGGCAGAAGGGGCAGCGTTGAGGGGGTCAGAGCCAGCCCCAGCCCACCCCATAAGGTAAGTGCCCCCCTCACCAGGGTAGCAGCAGCAGCAGCCTAGGGCTCCGGGGGCTATTTAAAGGGCCTGGGGCTCCCCTCTTCCTCTGCCCTGGCCCTCCCTCTTCTACCACCCTGGCCCTTTAAATAGCTGCAGGAGCCCTGGGGAAGCGGCAGGGCTCCAGCGGCTATTTAAAGGACTGGGGCGGCAGAGGCAGCTGGAGCCCCAGCCCTTTAAATAGCCCCCCCCAAGAGCCCCCGCTACCCCAGGGGCTGTTTAAAGGGCCCGCGGCTCCCCTGCTTCTACCGCCCCAGTCCTTTAAATAGCCGCCAGAGCCCTGGAGTAGCAGCGGCGGGGCTCCAGTGGCTATTTAAAGGGCCCGGGCGGTAGAAGCAGGGGAGCCCCAGGCCCTTTAAATAGCTGCCGGAGCCCTGCAGCCGCTACCCCCGGGCTCCAGCAGCGGGGCTCTGAGGGCCCTTTAAATCGCCCCCTGGGGAAGCCGGGCTGCCCCAGTACGGTGCACCGGCTCTTGCCGGTATGCCGTACCTGGGCGTACTGGCTTACTTTCACCTCTGAACAAGGGTGATGTCGTGGTGGGAGTCTGCTATAGACCACCGGATCAGGGGGATGAGGTGGACGAGGGTTTCTTCTGACAACAAATGGAAGTTACTAGATTGCAGGCCCTGGTTCTCATGGGAGACTTCAATCACCCTGATATCTGCTGGGAGAGCAATACAGCGGTGCACAGACAATCCAGGAAGTTTTTGGAAAGCAGAGGGGACAATTTCCTGGTGCAAGTGCTGGAGGAACCAACTAGGGGCAGAGCTCTTCTTGACCTGCCGCTCACAAACCGGGAAGAATTAGTAGGGGAAGCAAAATTGGATGGGAATCTGGCAGGCAGTGACCATGAGATGGTCGAGTTAAGGATCCTGACACAGGGAAGAAAGGAGAGCAGCAGAATATGGACCCTGGACTTCAGAAAAGCAGATTTTGACAACCTCAGGGAACTGATGGGCAGGACCCCCGGGAAAATAACATGAGGGGGAAAGGAGTCCAGGAGAGCTGGCTGTAGCTCACGAAAGCTCATGCTCAAATAAATTGGTTAGTCTCTAAGGTGCCACAAATACTCCTTTTCTTTTTGCTGTATTTTAAAGAATCCTTATTGAGGTTACAGGGACAAACCATCCCAATGTGTAGAAAGAATAGTAAATATGGCAGGCAACCAGCTTGGCTTAACAGTGAAATCCTTGCTCATCTTAAACACAAAAAAGAAGCTTACAAAAAGTGGAAGATTGGACAAATGACCAGGGAAGAGTATAAAAATATTTCTCGGGCATGCAGGACTGAAATCAGGAAGTCAACATCTCTTGCTAGCTGCAACTCCAGGTGTAATTTGAAGAGTAACAAGAAGGGTTTCTTCAGGTATGTTAGCAACAAGAAGAAAGTCAAGGAAAGTGTGGGCCCCTTACTGAATGAGGGAGGCAACCTAGTGACAGAGGATGTGGAAAAAGCTAATGTACTCAATGCTTTTTTTGCTTCTGTCTTCACAAACGAGGTCCGCTCCCAGATTACTGCACTGGGCAGCACAGCATGGGGAGGAGGTGACCAGCCCTCTGTGGAGAAAGAATTGGTTCGGGACTATTTAGAAAAGCTGGACGAGCACAAGTCCATGGGGCCGGATGCGCTGCATCCGAGAGTGCTAAAGGAGTTGACGGATGTGATTGCAGAGCCATTGGCCATTACCTTTGAAAACTCATGACGATCAGAGGAAGTCCCGGACAACTGGAAAAAGGCTAATGTAGTGCCCACCTTTAAAAAAGGGAAGAAGGAGGATCCTGGGAATTACAGGCCAGTGAGCCTCACCTCAGTCCCTGGAAAAATCATGGTCCTCAAGGAATCAATTCTGAAGCACTTAGAGGAGAGGAAAGTGATCAGGAACAGTCAGCATGGATTCACCAAGGGCAAGTCATGCCTGACTAATCTAATTGCCTTCTATGATGAGATAACTGGCTCTGTGGATGAAGGGAAAACAATGGACATGTTATTCCTTGACTTTAGCAAAGCTTTTGACACGGTCTCCCACAGTATTCTTGCCAGTAAGTTAAAGAAGTATGGGCTGGATGAATGGACAATAACGTGGATAGAAAGCTGGCTAGATTGTCAGGCTCAACGGGTAGTGATCAATGGCTCCATGTCTAGTTGGCAGCCAGTATCAAGTGGAGCGCCCCAAGGGTCGGTCCTCGGGCCAGTTTTGTTCAATATCTTCATTAATGATCTGGAGGATGGCGTGGACTGCACCCTCAGCAAGTTTGCAGGGACACTAAACTGGGAGGAGAGGTAGATATGCTGGAGGGTAGGGATAGGATACAGAGGGCCCTAGACAAATTAGAGGATTGGGCCAAAAGAAATCTGATGAGGTTCAACAAGGACAAGTGCAGAGTCCTGCACTTAGGACAGAAGAATCCCATGCACCGCTACAGACGATGGACTGAATGGCTAGGCAGCAGTTCTGCAGAAAAGGACCTAGGGGCTACAGTGGACGAGAAGCTGGATATGAGTCAACAGTGTGCCCTTGTTGCCAAGAAAGCCAATGGCATTTTGGGATGTATAAGTAGGGGCATTGCCAGCAGATAGAGGCACATGATCATTCCCCTCTATTCGACATTGGTGAGGCCTCATCTGGAGTACTGTGTCCAGTTTTGGGCCCCACACTACAAGAAGGATGTGGCAAAACTGAAAAATGTCCAGCAGAGAGCAACAAAAATGATTAGGGGTCTGGAACACATGATTTATGAGAAGAGGCTGAGGGAACTGGGATTATTTAGTCTGCGGAAGAGAATTATGAGGGGGGATTTGATAGCTCCTTTCAACTACCTGAAAGGGGGTTCGAAAGAGGATGGATCTAGACTGTTCTCAGTGGTAGCAGATGACAGAATGAGGAGTAATGGTCTCAAGTTGCAGTGCAGGAGGTTTAGGTTGGATATTAGGAAAAACTTTTTTTCACTGGGAGGGTGGTGAAGCACTGGAATGGGTTACCTAGGGAGGTGGTGGAATCTCCTTCCTTAGAAGTTTTGGAGGTCAGGCTTGACAAAGCCCTGGCTAGGATGATTTAGTTGGGGATTGGTCCTGCTTTGAGCAGGGGGTTGGACTAGATACGTCCTGAGGTCCCTTCCAACCCTGATATTCTATGATTCTATGGTAGCAGCGTAGGGTTCACCATGTGACACAATTACAACAACTTTGTGCAGCTGCTTGGGAAGTTTGTACAGGCAACAAATACACCCTGCTTGGGCAAGCGGGAGGGACCCTGCCATTTTAGATTTGGTTTTGGTGAGTAGTGAGGACCTCATAGAAGAAATGGTTGTAGGGGATAGTCTTGGCTCAAGTGATCATGAGCTAATGCAGTTCAAACTGAACAGAAGGATTAACAAAAATAAATCTGCAACTAGGGTTTTTGATTTCAAAAGGGCTGACTTTCAAAAATTAAGGAAATTAGTTAGGGAAGTGGATTGGACTGAAGAATTTATAGATCTAAAGGTAGAGGAGGCCTGGGATTATTTTAAATCAAAGCTGCAGAAGCTATCGGAAGCCTGCATCCCAAGAAAGGGGAAAAAATTCATAGGCAGGAGTTGTAGACCAAGCTGGATGAGCAAGCATCTCAGAGAGGTGATTAAGAAAAAGCAGAAAGCCTACAGAGAGTGGAAGAAGGGAGGGATCAGCAAGGAAAGCTACCTTATTGAGGTCAGAACATGTAGGGATAAAGTGAGACAGGCTAAAAGTCAAGTAGCGTTGGACCTTGCAAAGGGAATTAAAACCAATACTAAAAGGTTCTACAGTCATATAAATAAGAAGAAAACAAAGAAAGAAGAAGTGGAACCACTGAGGATGGAGTGGAGGTCAAGGATAATCTAGGCATGGCCCGATATCTAAACAAATACTTTGCCTCAGTCTTTAATAAGACTAAAGAGGATCTTAGGGATAATGGTAGCATGACAAATGGGAATGAGGATATGGAGGTAGACATTACCATGTTTGAGGTAGAAGTGAAACTCAAACAGCTTAATGGGACTAAATCGGGAGGCCCAGATAATCTTCATCCAAGAATATTAAAGAAATTGGCACATGAAATTGCAAGCCCATTAGCAAGAATTTTTAATGAATCTGTAAACTCAGGGGTTGTACCGTATGATTGGAGAATTGCTAACATAGTTCCTATTTTTAAGAAAGGGGAAAAAAGTGATCCGGGTAATTATAGGCCTGTTAGTTTGACATCTGTATTATGCAAGGTCTTGGAAAAATTTTGAAGAAGAAGGTAGTTAAGGACATTGAAGTCAATGGTAAATGGGACAAAATACAACATGGTTTTACAAAAGGTAGATCGTGCCAAACCAACCTGATCTCCTTCTTTGAGAAAGTAACAGATTTTTTAGACAAAGGAAATGCAATGGATCTAATTTACCTAGATTTCAGTAAGGCGTTTGATACCGTGCCACATTGGGAATTATTAGTTAAATTGGATAAGATGGGGATCAATAGGAAAACTGAAAGGCGAATAAGGAATTGGTTAAAGGGGAGACTACATCGGGTCTTACTGAAAGGTGAACTGTCAGGCTGGAGGGAGGTTACCAGTGGAGTTCCTCAAGGATCGGTTTTGGGACCAATCTTATTTAATCTTTTTATTACTGACCTTGGCACAAAAAGTGGGAGTGTGCTAATAAAGTTTGCGGATGATACAAAGCTGGGAGGTATGGCCAATTTAGAGAAGGACAGGGATATCCTACTGGAGGATCTGGATGACCTTGTAAACTGGAGTAATAATAATAGGATAAAATTTAATAGTGAGAAGTGTAAGGTCATGCATTTAGGGATTAGTAACAAGAATTTTAGTTATAAGCTAGGGACGCATCAATTAGAAGTAACGGAGGAGGAAAAGGACCTTGGAGTATTGGTTGATCATAGGATGACTGTGAGCTGCCAATGTGATATGGCCATGAAAAAAGCTAATGTGGTCTTGGGATGCATCAGGAGAGGTATTTCCAGTAGGGATAAGGAGGTTTTAGTACCGTTATACAAGGCACTGGTGAGACCTCACCTGGAATACTCTGTGCAGTTCTGGTCAGGTGGCAGGTGGGGCCGGGGGGGGGGGGGGACACCCGGCCCCAAATATTGGGGGAGCTGGGCCCCTGGGCCGACTGCCCTCACCCCGCGCCGCTGGGGCCAGCAGTGATGTAAACACGGCTCCCCCCATCGCTGCCTGCAACTGCGGCAGCCTCCTCTTCCAGCCCCCAGCAGGAGCAGCCTTCCCCACTGGAGCTCCAGGCGTTAGGGTGTGCCTAGGCCCCCCCACTGCGCACACCTATGGCTAGAGGGGGTATATGGGGGCACATGGAGGGGGATGGAGTCCATAGGTAGATTGAGGTGGGGCATAGGGTACATAGGTAGATTGAGGGGGTATATGGGCCGGGGGTACATAGAGAGGGGTGTATGGGGCACATGCGCAGCTAGAAGGGGGTCACAGCCCTCAGCCCCCTCCCACCCGCCAAACCCCTCAGCCCCACCCCCGCCACACATCACCTCCTATTGGTGCACATAACAAAATTCATTCCGCACACGGACGGGAAAAATGAGAGTGACCATTGCCCCCAATGGCCAGGCCTGCATGCTGAAAGCCAGCGGGGCCAGGGATGGAGCCAGGGCCCAGCGCCTCTGGAATGTCTGTTGCGGGGAGCCCTACCCGGACCAGCGCCAAGAGCCAGTGCCACGACCCCATGAGCACCAGCACTCAGCACTGGGGCCAGGGACAGCAGCCGAGAGACCAACAGCCCCGCCCCTCCAAAATCCACTGCACCTTGTGGCCCGGCTACCGGGCTGGGAGCTCTGGCAGCTGTGGCCATGTCTGTACCCCTACCACCCCATCCCTGGGGCAGGCCTGTGCCAACCCCCTCTCCCCCCACATCTATGTGGCGATAGCGTCTGGCACAGCCACATGCCTCCGTGTATTGATATTGCCAAGTGGTGTGTCTTGGCTCTTCAATCGCTAGCCCCCCCTGCCCTGAGGCAGGACGAGAACCCAGGAATCCAGGGAAGAGCTGGGGGAATAGCTGAGGTTTTGCTTTGGCCAGCCCCCCGAAACAGCAGACTAAATTGTTCAGGCCGGTTTAGAAAAAGGCAGAAAATGGGGAAAACCTCTTAGCATGCAACACTCAGCCAATGGTGATTCGGTGCCTTCAGCCAGGGGCAGGGCACCCACCCGGGAGACCAGAGACCCTGGTTTGAAGCTTCCCGGTAGAGCAGGGATGTCAAGTCAGGACTCTTCCTGCTGCATGGTCCCTTGGAGGATTGCACCATTCCCCGCTGGACACCAGCAGCACCTGCCCAAGCGTCCGTCACTCTCCTGACTCAAGGGCTACTCGAGTATTTTTACACAGTGGAACAGCGTCAAGGGGAGAGCCAGGAGCCCAGACCCTGACTCACCAATAGCCCATGGAGGCAGGGCATACCTGGAGGGGCAGATCTCCAGTGTGGGGATCCAAGTGTCCTAACTCTGGGCTGAAGGGACAGACAGACACTCGGCTTTGCTTAACTGGGGCAGGCAAAGGGTTCTCAGCCAAAACAAATCCTGTCAACTTTTCAAAGAGTTTCAGGTCGACCAAAAACTGCATTTTTAGCAAACCATTAATCCAAAAAACTTCACAGTGCTGTGTCCTGAGTGCCAGTCACCAGCTGTAATCCCTAGACCCCACTTCCCAGAGAACCCAGGCGTCCTGAGCACCAGTTCCACAGCTCTACCCAATAGACCCCACACCCCAGAGAACCCAGGAGTCCTGCGTGCCAGTTTCCCAGTTCTACCCACTAGACCCCACTGCCCATACATAAGAACATAATAATGGCCATACTGGGTTAGACCAAAGGTCCATCTAGCCCAGTATCCTATCTTCCAACAGTGGCCAATGCCAGGTGCTTCAGAGAGAATTAACAGAACAGATAATCATCAAATGATCCATCCCCTGTCATCCATTTCCAGCTTCTGGCAAACAGAAGGTGGGGACACCATCCCTGCCCATCCTGGCTAAAATCCATTGATGGACCTATCCTTCATTAATTGATCTAGTTCGTTTTTGAATCCAGTTATAGTCTTGGCCTTCACAACATCCTCTGGCAGAGTTCCACAGGTTGACTGTATGTTGTGTGCAGAAATACGTCCTTTTGTTTGTTTTAAACCTGCTGCCTAGTAATTTCATTGGGTGACCCCTAGTTCTTGTGTTATGAGAAGGAATAAATAACACTTCCTTATTTTATTTCTCCACACCAGTCATGATTTAAGAGTCCTCTATCATATCCCCCTTAGTCATCTTTTCCAAGCTGAACAGTCCCAGTCTTATTAGTCTCTCCTCATACGGAAGCTGTTCCATACCCCTAGTCATTTTTGTTGCCCGTTTCTGACCTTTTCCAATTCCAATATATCTTGTTTCAGATGAGGAGACCACATCTGCACACAGTATTCAAGATGTGGGCATACCATGGATTTATATAGAGGCAATATGATATTTTCTCTCTCATTATCTATCCCTTTCTTAACAATTCCCAACATTCTGTTAGTTTTTATTTGACAGCCACTGCACATTGAGTGGATGTTTTCAGAGAACTATCCACCGTGACTCCAAGAGCTCTTTCTTGAATGGTAACAGCTGATTTACACTCCATTATTTTATATGTGTAGTCGGGATTATGTTTTCCAGTGTGGGTTACTTTGCATTTATCAACACTGAATTTCATCTGCCATTTTGTTACCCAGTCACCCAGTTTTGCAGGATCCCTTTGTAGCTCTTCGCAGTCTGCTTTGGACTTAACTATCTTGAGTAGTTTTGTATCATCTGTAAATTTTGCCAGCTCACTGTTTACCCCTTTTTCCAGATCATTTATGAATATGTTGAATAGGACTGGGCCCAGAACAGATCCCTCGGGGACACCACTATTTACCTCTCTCCGTTCTGAAAACTGACCATTAATTCCTACCCTTTGTTTCCTATATTTTAATCAGTTTCCAGTCCATGAGAGGACCTTCTCTCTTATCCCATGATAGCTTACTTTGCTTAAGAGCCTTTGGTGAGCGACCTTGTCAAAGTCTTTCTGAAAATCTAAGTACACTACATCCAGGGCCGGCTCCGGGCCCCAGCGAAGGAAACAGGTGCCTGGGGTGACCAATAGAAAGGGGTGGCACTCTGTCCGTGATTGGGGCAGCACATCCGTGTCTTTGGAGGCAATTTGGTGGCGGGTCCTTCACTCCCTCTCTCCTTCTTGGGCAGCAGTTCAGCGGCAAGTCCTGCTTCTATTTTTTTGTCTTTGCTGCTTGGGGTGGCAAAAAAGCTGGAGCCGGCCCTGACTGTATCCACGGGATCCCCCCTGCCCACATGTTTGTTGACCCCCCTCAAAGAATTCTAACAGGTTGGTGAGGCATGATTTCCCTTTACTAAAACCATGTTGGCTCTTCCCTAACATATTATGTTAAACTGTGTGTCTGATAATTCTGTTCTTTACTATAGTTTCAGTCAGTTTGCCTGGTACTAATTGCCAGGATCACCTCAGGAGCCTTTTTAAAAAATTGATGTCACATTAGCTACCCTCCAGTCATCTGGTACAGAAGCTGATCTAAATGATAGGTTACAGACTCCAGTTAGCAGTTCTGCAATTTCTCATTTATGTTCCTTCAGAACTCTTAAGTGAATAGCATCTCATCCTGGTGACTTATTACTGTTTAGTTTATCAATTTGTTCCAAAACCTCCTTTAATGACACCTCAATCTGGGACAGTTCCTCAGATTTGTCACGTAAAAAGAAGGGCTCAGGTTTGGGAATCTCCCTCACATCCACAGCCAATGGGAGCTGCTGGGGTAGCGCACAGAGCACCCTGGCTACCCCTACGCCTAGGAGTTGCAGGGACATGCCAGCCACTTCCAGGAGCCGCTTGTGGTAAGCACCGCCCGGAGCCCACACCCCGAACCCCCTCCTGCATCCCAACCCCCTCCTGCATCCCAACTCCGTTCCCTAGTCCAGAGCCCCCTCCCACACGCTGAACCTCTCATTTCTGGACACCCCCCCAGACCTTGCACCCCGAGCCGGAGCTCTCATCTCCATCCTGAACCCCAGACCCTGCCCCAGCCCAGAGCCTGCACCCCCAGCTGCAGTCCTCATCCCCTCCCACACTTCAACTCCCTACCCCAGCCTAGTGAAAAAGAGCGAGTGAGCAAGGATGGGAAGGCAAGCAATGGAGAGAGGGGAGATGGAGTGAATGGGGTGGGGCCTTGGAGAAGGGGCAGAGCAGGGGCAGGGCCCCGAGGAAGGGGCAGAGCAAGGGGGTCAGTTTTCTGCAATCAGAAAGTTGGCAAAGTCCCCCTCCCCTTCCCCCTCCCCCTCTCCCTCTCCCTTCCCCCTCCGGCAGTGTCCTCTTTTGGGGAACCTGAAGTATGGTAACCCTACAGCCCTCGGCTGACTCATTCAGTGGATTTCAGAGCTAGGGTTGCCAACTGTCTAATTGCAGAAAACCAAACACTCTTGCGCATCCCCAGCTCTGCTCCTTCTCCAAAGCCCCACCCTTGCTCCGCCCCTTCTCTGAGGCCCCGCCCCCTCACTCCATCCTCCCTCCCTCCATCACTCGCTCTCCCCCACCCTCACTCACTCGCTTATTTTCACAAGGTTGAGGCAGGGGGTTGGAGTGTGGGAGGGGGTGAGGGCCCTGGCTCGGGGTGCGGGCTCTGGGGTAGGGCTGGGGATGAGGGGTTTGGGGTGCAGGAGGGGGCTCTGGCATGGGGCTGAGGGATTCGGAGTGTGGGAGGGGGCTGTGAGCTGGGGTAGGGGGTTGGGATGCAGGAGGGGGTGAGGGCTCTGGCTAGGGGTGTTGATTCAGGGTGGGGCCAGAAATGATGGGTTCAGGATGCAGGAGAGGGCTCCGGGCTAGGGCAGGAGGTTGGGGTGCAGGAGGCAATGTGGGCTCTGGGAGGGAGGTTGGGTACTGGAGGGAGTTCCGAGCTGCGACAGGGGGTTGGGGCATTGGAGAGGGTTTGGGGTGCAGGCTGTGGGTGGCACTGACTTCAGGTGGCTCCCGGGAAGTGGCAACATGTCCCTCTGGTTCCTAGGCACCTAGGAGCCAGAGGTACATGCATGCCGGCCACTTCCTGGGAGCTGTGCGGAGCCAGGCACGGAGCCTGCCTGCCACGGCCACCCAGACTTTCAGCAGCCACCAGGATCCCTTTTTGACAGGACGTTCCAGTCGAAAAATCAGAGGCCTGGCAACCCTAGCTGGGGAAAATGCCCTTCCCTCCCCACACTATGTGTGCGAGCTGGAGGCCAGGCTCCGCAATGAGCTGCAAGCCCTGAGCTTTAAGGGCACTGCTCCCCCACTCTCCCAGGCTGGGCTGAGCCCCCATCTGAGTGGCAGGGGGAGGGAAGCAAAGCGGGAGCTGGTGCTGCAAAGTCACCTCTGCCCCGGGGAGAAGGGACCATCCCGCATGAGGTCCCTGGCTCAGGTTGCGGCTCTGGCGCTGGTCACACGTGTCTCAGAGCCTCTGGAGCGGCTGCTCACGAACATGGGGTGTTTCTGCAGCAGGCCGGCGGGGCAGGGAGGAAGCAGAGCTGGGGAGCAGAGAGGAGGGTAGAAAATAGGACACAATCCAAACAATCCCAAAGCATGGATTGGCACCCACCAGGCTCACAGCCATGCTGCCCCCAGCTCTCTGCAAGTGCCTTGCTGAGGTCATACACACTGGTGGGCGCTGCCTTGGCCCCCTGTTCCGACCCCCTCCCCCAGGCTCTAGGACCTGGCCCAGCAGGGTGGCACATCCCTGCGGAGCTTGGGGCAGAACCAGGCCAGACAAAGGTTAAGGTGCTGCCCTGGGACTGAGCCGCTGTCTGTCATGGGACAACTCCACCTATTTGTGAAGGAGACTGCTCAGACCCTCTCTGAGCCCTGGGGTCCTGTCTGTGGGACAGGAGACTGGCTTCCCCCCAGGGCTGGGCAGGGCCCTCCGGCAATGCCCAGGAGATTGGGGGGCAACTAATGGCAGAGGGGTAGCACTGTGCTGGGGGGAGGCCAGCTCTGTGCTGGGGGAGGTCTGTTTAGGGAAGGCACTTTACAAAGTGGGGTTGGGCTGCATGGGGGTGAGGGAGGAATATTAAAGGGTTCTGGAGAGCTGCATAATTTTGCCCTCAACGCCTCTGAACTCACTTCCCCCAACCCTGTGCCAGCTGCAGCCCCCATGAAGCCCATTCCCCTGGCCCACTGCCCCGCCTAGGGTTGCCAGGCATCCAGTTTTCAACTGGAACACCCAGTCGAACAGGATCCTTGGCGGCTCTGGCCAGCACTGTTGACCGGGCTGCTAAAAGTCTGGTCAGTTGCTCAGTGGGGCTAAGGCAGGCTCCCTGCCTGCCTAGTTCCACGCAGCTCCCGGAAGCAGTTGTCATGTCCAGCTCCTAGGCACAGAGGTGGCCAGGGTGCTCAGCTTGCCGCCCGCACAGCTCCCATTGACCGTGATTCCTGGCCAGTGGGAGCTGCAGGGACAGTGCCTGCGGGTAGGGGCAGTGCCTGTGGGCAAGGGTAGCGCGCAGAGCCCCCTGGCCCTCCACCTAGGAGCCAGACATGCCGGATGCTTCCTGGGAGCTGCCCGAGGTAAGCCACGCCCGGCTGGAGCCTGCACCCCAAATCCCCTCCTGCACCCCAACCCCCTGCCCCAGCCCAGAGCCCCCTCCTGCATGCCAACCCCCTTTACGCTGGCCTCACCAGAGCCTGCACCCCCCAGACAGAGTCTTCTCCCCCTCCCGCACCCCAACCCTCTGCCCCAGCCCAGAGCCCCCTCCTGCACCCTGAACCCCTCATTTCTGGCCCCACCTCAAAGCCTGCACCCCCCCAGACAGAGTCCTCACCATCTGGCACCTCAACCTCCTGCCCAAGCCTGGTGACAGTGAGTGAGGGCGGGGGAGAGCAAGCGACAGAGGGAGGGGGGAATGGAGTGAGTGTGGGCGGGGCCTTGGAGAAGGGGGGGGGGCATTTGGGCAGGGGACGGGGCCCCGGAAAATGTGCTCCACTGCGGGATCCCCCAGCCCCCTCCTGCCCCAGCCACTCTCATCCTCCTGTCCCCCTGCTGCCCAATCCAGGTGGGGCTCAGGTGGCGAGGAGCCCCACCCCCAGGGGCTGCAGCCAATGGGGTGCCCCAAACCCCACCTCAGCCCACACTCTAGGACCTACTCATGGCGCTAAGGACTGGGATGTTTTACAAAGATGGAGACTGAGAGCTGGGATAGCAGGGGCTGCGGGCCAGGATTGAGGGGCACTGGCAGAGCTGTGGGGGTAGGGCTGGGATAGCAGGGGCTGTGGGTTGGGATTGAGGGGCACCGGCAGAGCTGTGGGGAAGCCCAAGGCTGGGGTAGCAGGATGCTGGGGCGGGGGGCTAAGGGGCAGGGAGAGCCCAGGGCTGGGGTAGCAGGGGGGCTGCAGGTGAGGCTTAAGGGGCAGGGGGAGCCCAGGACTGGGTAGTACGGGGCTGTGGGTTGGGGCTAAGGGAGCCCAGGGCTGGGTAGCAGGGGGCTGTGGGTGGGGGCTAAGGGACAGGGGGAGCCCAGGGCTAGGGGAGCAGGGGCTGGAGGTCAGGATTAAGGGGCATGAGGAAGTTCATGCAGTCAGGGAGGCAGAGCCCCTGTGTTTCACAGGGTTTCTCACTAGCTCGTGGCAGGCATGGCTGGGGATCTGGCTGCCACAGCCCTTTGCCAGATCGATGGCCTGCTGGGAGGGAGGAGGGTTAGGGCCAGAGCATTGGGCAGGATGGGGAATGTGGCATTCTCAGGAGCCAGGGCTCAGGGGGCACTGACCAGGGACCCGTCCACTCCTGGTGCACACGGAGCTGGAACTGCGCCCACTGTCAGCTCCATGCCAGGCCCAAGGAGACTGCTACACCTGGGAGCTCAGAGCATCTGGGCATGGGTGGGTGATTCAGGAAACCCCCATGCTGCAGGGAGCAGAGCAGGGGGCTCAGTAGGGGGCACTGGCCCCTCTCAGTGAGGGCTGGTCCCAATGCAGCTCTAGGGAGTGCTGTGCTGCAGGGTGTGATGACATGGGAATTTTCTGTAATACTATGATCCCTCTGTGGGCCTCAGTTTCCCCTGTGTGTGGCACTGTTTGTCGGGGGAGGGGGAGCACTGCTGGCACTCAGGGCAGGCTAAGAGATGTAGGTTTGAACGTCACCGAGCTGAGCCTGGCCGGGTTGTTGAAAAGGACCGATCGCCGGGACACGGACTCCTCGCAGCAGTGCCCTAGGTGGAGAGGGATTTCCCTGCCTCTTAGCTGGGCAGCTGAGCTCAGACCCAGAGCACAGGGGGCTCAGCAGTGGGTGCCATGCCATCAGGTGTCACAGGTCGCTCAGCAGGGGGTGCCGTGCTGTCAGAGGAATCACCTTCCCCGCGAGGCATTAAATCAACATCCAACACACAGGGGCCCCCCACCCGCTTCCAGCTCCGTTCCTGCCAATGACACCATTGCTCCTTCTGGCTCCGCAGCTTAGTTTCCGTTAGTGCCAGCGTTTCTACCCTGCCCTGAGTGGCTGGGTCTTGCTGCTGTGGGGCCGAACAGCCTGTGGCCCTGTCCCAGCCCAGAACTGGCCACCTCCAGCACTGGAGGTAGGAGTGAGGCAGACGCCCCATCCTGGCCAGCCCTTCGGGCAGCGCTCTGATGCTAGGTGGTGCTGCCAGCTCCCAGCGCGGGTGGGTGGGGGGGCAGGTCTGCATCCAGAGAACCTCCAATGTCATTAGAACCAATGGAGGTCAAGGACCCTCTTTCAGGGACCCCAGAAGCAAGCCAGCCAGCCCGCCCATGGCTGCAGAGCCAGCTTCAAACAAGCACTGCCTATGGCATGGGCAGCTCAGAGCTGAACCACATAGGCGGAGAGGGCACTGGCTGAAAATGCAGGTACAGCTTGCGGGATGCAGGGGAGGATGGGGGCAGAAGGAGCTGTGAGCAGGTCCCTGGGAGGAAGCAGAGATGTTGCTTCTTAGGCACAGAACTGGAGGGAGGGGCAGACAGGGATTTCTGAGTATGGAACCTGGCAACTGCTGTTTGTTCCTCCCCTGTCCAGGGAAACAGGCCCCTGTATAAATAGCCAGAACCAGACTGAGAATAGACCTGACTCAGAGCAGCAATTCCTGCCCCTAATGGAAACAACAGTAGCTGCAAATCCCTTAGGCCAAAGGGGAAAAAACAGTTACCTTTTCCGTAACTGGTGTTCTTCGAGATGTGTTGCTCATGTCTATTCCACAATAGGTGTGTGTGCTTGCCACATGCACCGCTGCCAGAAGTTTTTCCCCTAGCAGTACCCAGAGGGGGGAGAGCCCCAGCAACTCTTGGAGTGGTGCCTGCCTGGCATGGTATAAGGGGAGCTGCATGTTCCCCCCACCCTCAGTTCCTTCTCACCAGACAACTCTGACAGAGGGGAAGGAGAGCGGGAATGTGGAATAGACATCTCGAAGAACACCGGTTACGGAAAAGATAACTGTCTTTTCTTCTTCAAGTGATTGCTCGTGTGTATTCCACAATAGGAGATTCCAAGCTATATCTGTTGGAGGTGGGTAGGAGTTCACAAGTTCTCAGGATGGAGGACAGCCCTGCTGAACCTGGTTTGGCGGACGATAGCGTAGTGCGAGGTGAACGTGTGAACCGAAGACCACGTGGCGGCCCTACAAATGTCCTGGATGGGGACGTGGGCCATGAAAGCAGCTGACGAGGCCTGCACTTGAATTGAGTGTGCCCTCACAATGGATGGCAGGGGAACACCCGCCAGCCCAGAACAGGTAAGGATGCATGAAGTGATCCAATTGGAGAGCTGCTGCATGGAAATTGGCTGGCCCCTCGCGTGCTCAGCCAAGGCAACAAACAGCTGCGAGGACTTCCTGAACGGCTTGTTCTGCTCCAGGTAGAAAGCCAGAGCCCGGCGCACGTCCAGCATGTAGAGGCGACGCTCCTCACCGGAAGCATGGGGCTTGGGGGCAGGGGACCGGTAGAAAAATGTCCTGGCCCAAGTGGTAAGCGGAGACCACCTTCAGTAGGAATGCAGGATGTGGGTGGAACTGGACTTTATCTTTGTGAAAAACCGTGTACGAAGGTTCAGAGGTCAGGGCCCTGAGCTCCGAGACTCGCCTGGCCAACACGATTGCAATCAGGAAGGACACCTTCCATGAGGGATGAGACCAGGAGCACATGGCCAGTGGTTCAAAAGGGGGCCCCGTGAGACGAGCTAACGTCAGGTTCAGGTCCCACTGTGGGACCGGGGTCTAGAATACAAAAAAAGACAGTCTAATCCCTTGAGGAACTGGCCAGCCATAGCATGGGAAAATACGGTGTGCCCCTGCACTGGTGGATGGAAGGCCGATATGGCTGCCAGGTGCACCCTGACTGAGGAGGGTGCCAGGCCCTGGGCCCTCAGGTGGAGGAGGTAGTCAAGGATAAGCTGGATTGGGGTGGCCAGGGGGGAGACACCTTGGTCCACTGCCCAACGAGAAAAACGAGACCACTTTGCATAAGCTCAGCGAGTGGCGGGCCGTCTACTTTCAAGGAGGAAGCACCGAACTTGTTTGGAGCACATCCTCTCCTCGCCACCTAACCACTGAGCAGCCATGCCATGAGGTGAAGAGCTGCTAGGTTGGGATGGAGGCGGCAGCCCTGGTCCTGAGAGAGCAGGTCCGGGGGTGGGGGGTGGCAACGGCCACGGTGGAGATACTGCTAGGCTTGCGAGGGTCCCGTACCAATGTTGATGGGACATGCCGGGGCAATCAGGTTGACCCAGGCCCCGTCGATCTTTATCTTCTCCAGGACCCTGCTGATTAGAGTGAATGGGGGAAAGGCATAGAGAAGCCGGCCTGACCAGGACAGGGAAAGGCATCAGAGATCCCAGCCCGCCCTGGAGCAGAACCAGGGACAATGCCAGTTCTGCCGAGTTGCGAACAGGTCCACCTGGGGAGTTCCCCATCATTGGAAGAGCTGGTGGGCCACTTCCCAGTGGAGGGACCACTTGTGTTGCGAGGAGAAGTCCCTACTTGAGCGGTCCGCCTCTCGTTTTGGGCGCCCAGTAGGTGGAAGGCCTTCAGGTGGATGTTGTGGGATATACAGAAGTCCCACAACCTGAGGGTTTTGTCGCAGAGGGCAGAGGAGCGGGCCCCGCCTTGCCTGTTGATATAGAACGTCGAGGCAGTGTTGTCTGTGAGGACCCCGACTACCTTGCCCTGCAGGTGCGAGTGGAAGGCCGTACATGCTTGTCTAATTGCTCTGAGTTCCTTGACATTTATATGTAGGGTCAGGTCTTGAGCCGACCACAGGCCTTGGGTCTGAAAGTTCCCCACATGGGCCCCCCAACCCAGGTCCAACGTGGCAGACACCAGCTCCAACGACAGAGCCCTGTCCCTAAATGGGATCCCTTGGGGCATATTGTTCAGGGCGGACCACCACCGTAGGGAGGTGAGCACAGATTCCGGCACAGTGAGGACCTTATCCATCCTGTCCGTGGCCTGAGAGAACTGTGAGGCCAACCAGAACTGGAGGGGCCTCATTCTGAGTCTGGCGTGGCAGACCATGTATGTGCACACCGACATGTGACCCAGGAGCTACAGGCAAACTCTGGCTGTTGTTGTGACGAAGCAGGACTGTTCTTAACGTTTCCTCTGAATAGTGTGGGGGTGCCTCAGTTTCCCCTATGCAGTTCTTAAGTATCTAGGTGGTGGGGTAAGGGTGTATGATCATTGCAGAGCCCTAGAGGGCAGGTGTGTGCAGGGGTCTGGACACAGAGAACGGCCGACACCTTGTTTCCTGGCAACTGATGGCCTGGCCCTTCCCCCCTGCAAGGTGAGAGCTAAAGGGGTTGGAGAGCAAAGAAATCCAGTGACCTCCTGGCCCGGGAAAGGGACAAAGCCCAAAGGAGGGGGGGCAGGAGAGAGTTTCAGTTGGGGCTGGCTGGGGACGTGGAGTGAAGTGCAGACGTGTTGTCTGCCTCACTGCCCCCCCCAAAATGGACCCCGCTGTGGGGTCCTGTTCTCTGTACCTACAAGCTCTGGTTTAGACCATGTTCCTGTCGTCTAATAAACCTATTTTACTGGCTGGCTGAGAGTCATGTCTGACTGTGAAGTTGGGGGGCAGAACCCTCTGGCTTCCCCAGGACCCCGCCTGGGCAGACTCGCTGGGGGAATCGCACGGAGGAGCGGAGGATGCTGAATGCTCCGAGGTCAGACCCAGGAAGGTGGAAGCCGTGTGAGCTGTGTGTCCTGAAGACAGGCTGCTCACAGACAGGAGACTTCCCCAGACTCCTGACTGGCTTCATGGGGAGCATTTCCAAAGCATCACCTGGGGACTCCGTGACAACTGGTGGGAGCGGTGGGATGTACTGCACCCCCATGGATGGCGCTTCCTGCAGTAAGTGACTGGGGAGCAATAAAACGAAGGTGGATTGATGAGGACCAGGCGTGCTGAAGGCTCAGAGAGGAGCGGTTTCGGGGGGCGGTTAACCCCTGGGAGTGTGTGACCAGCGAGAAGGACTGTGCAGTAATGGGGTCCCCCTGGGGACTGCGCTGAGCAGTCTGAGGGGCGGAGAAGCCTGCGGCTTGGCCCTTGGAGAGAGAAGGACTTTTGCAGTAACAGGGTTCCCCTGGGGATTGCAGCGAGCAGCCCAAGGGGCGGAGGAGTCTGCAGCTCGACCCTGGCAAAGAGGTGGTGACCTCGAGAAGGGCTGGCAAACTAGGGGTTCTCCCTGGAAACCGTGGGGAGCAGAGAGCACACAGGCTTGTGAGTCCACAACAACTTGGGAACAGCATCGTGATGGCCTATCACCATCTCCTTCAGAAGGACATTGTAACCCTGTGCAAAAAGAGAGGGTTGCACATGGGAAAGTTCACCAAAGCACAGTTAATCGTGCAGCTGGAGAATGATGACCGCTCTAAGGAACAGATTCCTGACTCAATGGGGCTATAGCAGGATCTGGGAGCAGCTGGAGTGGTAGCCAGGCATCCCCAAGACTCCTGTCCCCGACCAGACGAGGGTCTTCACGATCAGGTTCCCCACTGGGGGATCGGAGACGGACGGGATTGGAGCTGAGTCCGAGGGAGCAAGAGGACTGTGAGAGACAGCGAGAGTCCAAGAAAGAGCTGCAGAAGCAGCAGCAGCATGAACTGGCGGTGGGGGAGTGGAGAGGCATAGGGGACCTCCCAGGGGTGAGTGGGAATAGACCCCGGGGTGCCAGTTCCACAGGGAACCTAGAGACTAAATTGCTGCCCCTGGTTAAGGAGGGGGAAGGGATGTGGATGCCCACCTCACTGCCTTTGAGCAGGCTGGAGATTTGAACGAGGGGGACCCTGTGGAAAAGCCCCGGTGTCTAGCTCCCTTGCTGGGTCCCAAGGCCATAGACTCTGTCAGCCAGATGGGTGGGGAGGTGGACAGGCTCCCACTCCTGGTCCCAACCTATATGTCTGTGTGGAGTTTCCTGGGGTCAGGCTCCTCGGACCCCCAGTAGGAGCGGAAGGTGATGGTCAATGGGGAGACATTCCTGGGGTTGCAAGATCCTGGGACAGAGAGAACAGTTGTCAGGCCCGGGGTGGTGCAGCCTCACCAGATGCTGAGGGGCTGTGTGAGCTGGGTGAGGGTCCCAGGGATGAAGCCCCTCGCCCTGCCAATGGCCCAGATCCCTGTGCAGACCCAGGAGGGGTGGAGCTGGCTGGTAGTTGGGGTACTCCAAGATACCAGCTGTGAGACCCTGTTGGGGGGGTGACTGTCTCTCCTTGGGGCAGGATCCAGGCCCTGCTCCAGTAACTGCCAAGGGTTTGAATTGAATCCAGGGAACCAATCGGCAGAGAGGGAAATGGTCATTGAAAATGCAGATGACCTGGCTAGCAGCACGGAGGAGCTGCTAGGCTCAGGCTACCTGCCTGCCAGTAACCAGACCTCTGGGGCTGGGTGGGATAGAGAGATGCTCGCTGCCCCCTTGCACACTGGAGAGGGGGCTCACGCTGGCTCTGATGCTGTGAGGAAAGCAGCGAGCTCGCTGCCTACCCCACTGGGACAGCAAGGGCAACGCTGAGCACAGTGGGAGCTGACATCCCAGCTGAGTGGGGGGAGACACAGGCAGGGCAGGGGATCTGTGGGGATGGCAAGGTGCTTGGTAAAGAAAGTTTGGATGAGCCTAGGCAGCCTTGTGAGCTGATGGCTTTGTCTAGTCAGCAGGGTGGGAAGGCGAGGAGAGTGGAAGATGAGTGTCCCTGGACCTTACCTGTTAGCTGGGTAGAGAATTGTGACAGGGAAGGAAATGTGCCCGTGTCTGTCAGGGGCAGTGACTTGCCTATGGAGGGAGCTACCCTGGTCTCCAAGCAGTTGTCTGTGAACAGCCCTCCGTGCTGGGACAAGGGGAAAGAGATCCCAAGCTGTGTGTCTGGGAAAGGAGAAAGTGTGCCCGGCTCTTCTTTGTCTGTGGAGCAGACAGAAGGGGCCTTTCAGCCTGTGATGGTTGAGAATAGTGCAGTTGGTTCTGGATTCAGCTAAAGCCCAGGAAGGGAATGGTCCTAAGTTTGTGTCTGCTCGGGAGAATGGCCCTGTAACTAGGTTGCAACCAGTTAGTATCTATGCAAAATCCCAGAGACCAGACAATTCTGGTGCTTGTATTTTGCCTGTTGCTAGTGTGTTGTTGGGAAAGGGTGTAGCAACTCTGTCTAATCAGAGTGAGACTTAGCCAGGGCACAAGGAGAGCATGAAGGTGATTTGATTGTGTTACCTACTGAGGGTGTGGAAACCTGTAGCAAGAAGGAAAAGATTCCTGAACTTGTGTGTGGCAAAGGGAAGGAGAATGCTTCTAACTTTTTATCTAGGAAGTCTGTAAGTTTGCCTGAAAGGGGATTGTGTAGGAACCCGCCTGATGGGCCAGAGGTAATTCTGGATGTACGTGAGACCCAGAAAAAGTCTGTTGTTGCTCAGGAAAGTGTTCCTCTAGAGCAAGCCCTAGGTGAAGAGGGTAAGGGTAGAATTTCTGTGAAGGGTGAATTGTTGCATAGAAAAGCCCTAGGGAAAGGAATCCTCATGGAGTCTTTGCAAGCAATTTATTGCAACTGAAGGGTGTGAATGTGATTTAATCAAGAAAGTTTCAGTTCCTAACAGCCAGAAATTTTCTGTTGTGAATGGATCCACTGACTTTCCTGTTGAAAGATCCAGTGTGGATAGCTTTGAGAAGGTCTCACATGAAGTGAAAGCTATTAAGAAAGTTAAACAGTCCTATAACCAAGTGGCTGTGTTTGGGAGCTTGTTGGGGAGACAAGGTTGTTGAGAAAGGATCATAGAACTCACAACCCTGGGTTTCGCAGGCCAATGCTCAAGCCACTGAGCTATCCCTCCCCCCCCCCCCCCCAAAAGATAGTGTTCATAGAATATCAGGGTTGGAAGGGACCTCAGGAGGTATCTAGTCCCACCCCCTGACCAATCCCCAATTTTTGCCCCAGATCCCTAAATGGCCCCCTCAAGGATTGAACTCACAACCCTGGGTTTAGCAGGCTAATGCTCAAACCACTGAGCTATCCCTTCCCTCAAAGGAATGTCTCCATGCTAGTTCTGTAAGTGAACAGTATGTGGCCCAGGTCAAGATGGGGACTCCTAACCAAGAAAGCCCAAATTGAGCGCAGGGAGAAGACCTGATCCCAGTTTGACCCCCGGGGTTTTTGGGGTGGCAAAAGGGCATAGGCCGCATAAACCTTCCCACATGTGGCATGGGAGTGCTATCGACCACCCCCTACCTAACGGAGGGCATGAAACTGGAAGGGCCTGGTGTAACTCCCACCAAGGAACAGGAGAGATGCTGGGGCATCCATGGGAACGTTGGTGGCTCCGAACTTCCCCAGGTCACCGGCTAAAGTGACCCTGCTCAGTTCAGTCTCAAAGGGGGGAGAGATGTCACGAAGCGGGACTGTTCTTAATGTTTCCTCTGAATAGTGTGGGATGCCTCAGTTTCCCCTATGCAGTTCTTAAGTATCTAGGTGATGGGATAAGGGTGTATGATCATTGCAGAGCCCTAGAGAGCAGGTGTGTGCAGGGGTCTGAACACAGAGAATGGCCAACACCCTGTTTCCTGGCCACTGATGGCCTGGCCCTTCCCCCCTGCAAGATGAGAGCTAAAGGGGTTGGAGAATAAAGGAATCCGGTGACCTCCTGGCCCGGGAAAGGGACAAAGCCCAAAGGAGGGGGGGCAGGAGAGAGTTTCAGTTGGAGCTGGCTGGGGACGTGGAGTGAAGTGCAGACGTGGTTGTCTGGCTCACTGCCCCCCCAAAATGGACCTGGCTGAGGGGTCCTGTTCTCTGTACCTACAAGCTCTGTGTTAGACCATGTTCCTGTCATCTAATAAACCTATTTTACTGGCTGGCTGAGAGTCATGTCTGACTGCGAAGTTGGGGGGCAGGACCCTCTGGCTTCCCCAGGACCCCGCCTGGGCGGACTCGCTGTGGGAAGCGCATGGAGGGGCAGAGGATGCTGAATGCTCCAAGGTCAGACCCAGGAAGGTGGAAGCCGTGTGAGCTGTGTGTCCTGAGGACAGGCTGCTCACAGACAGGAGACTTCCCCAGACTCCTGACTGGCTTCATGGGGAGCAGTTCCAGAGCATCGCCTGGGGACTCCATGACAGTTGTCACCGGGAACTTTGTGACTGAGTTGATGAGACCTTTCAGGGTCTCCAGTCTGTCTGGCGGGAGGGAGGCACTGGCCGACGTAGCATCCAGGAGTGCCCCGATAAATTCCATGCGTTGTACCGGGCCTAAGTGGACTTGGTGTTGTTCACCAACAGGCCCAGGGCGGTGCACGTGGACAGGAGGAGCATCACATAACCCCTCACCTGCAACCTGGAGGAGCCCTTGACCAGCCAATGGTCCAATGGACCCCCCGCCGTCTGAGGTAGGCAGCTACCACTGACATGCATTTTGTAAATACCCTGGGGGCCGTGGACAGACCGGGTGGGAGTTGGACGCCGGGTGGGTGTATAGGTATTCGTGTCCCTTGGTGGGTACAAAGTACTTGCGTTCCGCCCTCTTGGAGGTGGGAGGACCGTGCATCGGTAATGATTCTGTCCCACCACAAAACGGAGGAAGCGCCTGTGCCCCTCGAATATGTGGATGTGAAAGTACGCGTCCTGCAAATCGAGGACAGCGTACCAGTCCCCAGGATGGGGATGATCGAGGCCAGGGAGACCATGTGGAACTTGAGCTTCACCATAAACTGGTTCAGACCTCGCAGGTCCAGGATGGGCCTGAGTCCCCCTTTGGCCTTCGGGATAAGGAAATAGCGGGAGTAGAACCCCTCTGTCAAAATCGCCTTTTCCCCGCCTGTTTGCCCTTGGAGGACCCAAGTTGCGGGACTGGCCTCGACTGCCTCCAAGGGCGCCTTTTATAGTCCCACGCCTTCTTATAGGTGGCCTCGTATCTTGGGTGGAAGCCTGAGCAGGAGTCTGCTGTGGCTTAAACTTAGATTTAGCCGGAGCTGGGACATAGAGGCCCAGAGTCTGGAGGGTCGTGCGGGAGTTCAGCTTTGTATCTGTTTGTTCCGCAAACAGAGCTTTGCCGTCAAACGGGAGATCCTACATGGCGGCTTGCGCCTCACTGGACAACCTGGACAGCAGGAGCCACGAAGCCCATCTCATGGACACCACGGAGGCCATGGACTGCATGGCCACGTCCGCCACATCCAAAGCTGCTTGCAGGGCTGCCCTGGCAGCCGCTGTACCCTCCTCCACCAGTGCCTTGAACTCCTTCCTATCACACACCGGCCCAGGAGAGCCTGGTGGTTTGCCACTCATAACTGGGAGCTCAAGGACAAATAAACTTTTCTTCCAAAAGAGTCCAGCCTCCGTGAATCTTTATTTTTCGCGGTAGGGGCTGGCTGGCCCTGCCGTTCCCTGGGGTTGACCGACTCAACCGCCAGGGAGTTGGACGACGGGTGGGTGTATAGGTACTCGTGTCCCTGGGTGGGTTAAAAGGACTTGCATTCTGCCCTCTTGGAGGTGGGGGCCAACGAGACCGGTGTTTGCCACAGGGCATTTGAAATTTTTGCCACCCCTTCATGGAGAGGCAAGGCTACCCTGCCCAGTGCCAAAGACGACAGCACATTACATAAGGAGTCCGAGGGCTCCTCCATCTCCTCTGCCTGGAGGTGGAGGCTTGATGCCACCATTTCAGGAGTTCCAGTGGGCCCTAAAGTCCTCCTGCGGGACTGAGGGGAGCGGGGCTGTAATCGCCTCATCCGGGGAGGGCGAGGAGGCCGGTGCGGAACTTTGGGTGTCTGCTGGCACCAGAGGGTACACCACTTGGTTGGTTCCTGGGCACGGTGCCGAGGATGTACGTCCCATTGACTCCTTCCTCGGAGGTCTGGAGCGGGAGGCTGATGGTGCCTCTGAGGCTCCGGCCACCGAGCGAGCTCCCACCGGGGCTGGATCGGGGGCCATGGTGCCCACTGGTACCACTGGACCAGCCACAGGACCCGAAGCCATTGCACTTACTGCGGCACCGGCGGGCCCAGTTGCTCGGCCAGGCTGTCCTGGCCCAAGGAGGGACGACTATGAGCGGAGGCTGGGCTGATGAACGACATGCCACTGTCCCGGGACCGGGAGGAACGGCGGTGCCGGAAGTGACGTTGACCATGGGACTGTGATCTCGACGTGGAGGACCAGTACCATCGGTAGCAGCTGCTCTGCAATTGGCTCCGACAGGCAGACCCGCAACAGCGAGACACCAGAGATTGACGCCCGGGGCTGCGGAGGCGATGCCTTGGTGGGTTCTTGGAGTGGGATTCCGAGTGGGAACGGCATTGACGTCTGTGCTGTAACCGCCTGCAGTAACCCCTCTGAGACGAGGACCTCTGGCGACGTCTGCCTCGGTCCTGTCGGTATTCGCTCCTCGAGGTGGACGGTTCAGAGAGTCTCGGTTGGATGGCACCCAACCAGACTGTATGGTGGGAGTCGAGGGCGATCTCCATGGACTTTGGCCTGAACGGTCGCTGGGCGGCGAATGGCGTCGGGAACGTTCCCTGGACCAAGAAGGCTACCGAGCCAGGGGCGACTGTGGAGATCCTAGCGGTGGCTTACCCCTGGAGTGCAACAGCGGTGCTCCTGGTACTGGCATGGACATGACATCCTGGGCCACCTGCAAGCCTCCAGTGTGAGGGACATACGGACATGCAGGGAGGCCTGGTCCGAAGCAGCCAGGCTACTCCACTCTACGTGAGTTGGAGGCCAAGAGGCTTGAGAGATAGCTCAGTGGTTTGAGCATTGGCCTGCTAATCCCAAGGTTGTGAGTTCAATCCTTGAGGGATCTGGGGCTAAAATTGGGGATTGGTCAGGGGGTGGGACTAGATACCTCCTGAGGTCCCTTCCAACCCTGATATTCTATGATTCTATGACTAGCCGACAGGGGTCCAGCCCAGGGGTCTCAAACACGTGGGCTGCATACGGCTGACGTGGTTATTTTCTGCGACCCGCCAGCTCCCCGCGGCCCCCCCCAAGAGTTTACCAAGAGCAGCTCCGGGAAGCGGCCGGGACCTGGGGTGGGGGGGCCCACAGGGGTCTGTGTGTTGCCCTGGCCGCTCCTCCAGGTACCTCAACGGAAGCTCCAATTGGCCGTGGTTCCCCCATTCCCAGCCAATGGGAGCTGCGGGGGGCAGTGCCTGGAGGCACAGCCAGGGCAACACACAGACCTCTGTGCGCCCCCCAGGTTCTGTCCACTTCCTGGAGTGGCGTGGGGCCCCCCCAAACTCCTCATGCAGCACCCCACACCCCTCCTGCACCCCCAACCCGCTGCCGCACCCGGACCCCCTGCCCTGAGCCGCATGCCGCATCCCTCCTGCACCCCGACCCCATGCCGCAACCCACATCCTCCTGCACCCCGACCCCCTGCCCTGAGCCCTCTGCTGCACCCCGCACCCCTCCTGCACCCCGCACCCCCTGCCCTGAGCCCCCTGCTGCACCCTACACCCCCTGAGGGCAGGGAGGGGGTGGAGTTGGGGTAGGGATTTCGGGGAAGAGGACATGGGTGGGCCTCATGGGAGGGGTGGAGTGGGGGCAGGGCCGGGGCAGCGGGGTGGGGGGGTCGGTGGTGCAGACCTCGGGCCAACGTACTAGTCCTCATGTGGCCCTCGTGGTCATTTGAGTTTGAGACCCCTGCCCGCGGTTGACCTCGGTGCCGCTGCAAAGAAGGCATCTTCTTTGCCTTCTTATGGCCCGTGGATGGGGAGCGGTGCCGACTGGTCGAAGGCTCCAGAAGGTCGCCACGTACCGACACTGCGGTGCCCGGTGCCGGCTCGGAGTAGCGCACCGGAGTCGGGGTCAGCGCCGGCTCCATCAGAATGGCCCAGAGCCTAATGCTTGAACGACTTGCAAACATTGTAGCGATCGCTGATATGGGTTTCTCCCAAACAGTGTAAACAGTCCGCGTACGGGTCACTCCGTGGCACAGATCACCTACAAGTGTCACACGACTTAAAACCCGGGGCGTGGGGTGGGGGCATGCCCTGGCCAGGGCGCTCCCCGCCCCCTACGGGTACTGCTAGGGGAAAAACTTCTGGCACCGGTGCACGTGGCGAGCACGCACACCTATTGTGGAATACACGTGAGCAATCACTCAAAGAAGAAATGCTGGTGGTGAAAGTGAGATCCAGTTTCTAAGGAGAGAAACTGTAAGCTGGCTTCCTGGTAACTACTTCACATTTGGGGACAATGTATACCTTCAGATCAGCGGCACTGCTATGGGTACCCGCATGGCCCCACAGTATGCCAACATTTTTATGGCTGATTTAGAACAACGCTTCCTCAGCTCTCGTCCCCTAAAGCCCCTACTCTACTTGCGCTATATTGATGACATCTTCATCATCTGGACCCATGGAAAAGAAGCCCTTGAGGAATTCCACCATGATTTCAACAATTTCCATCCCACCACCAACCTCAGCCTGGTCCAGTCCACACAAGAGATCCACTTCCTGGACACTACAGTGCTAATAAACAATGGTCACATAAACACCACCCTATACCGGAAACCTACTGACCGCTATTCCTACCTGCATGCCTCCAGCTTTCACCCTGACCACACCACACGATCCATCGTCTACAGCCAAGCTCTGCGATACAACCGCATTTGCTCCAACCCCTCAGACAGAGACAAACACCTACAAGATCTCTGTCAAGCTTTCTTACAACTACAATACCCACCTGCAGAAGTAAAGAAACAGATTGATAGAGCCAGAAGAGTTCCCAGAAGTTACCTACTACAGGACAGGCCTAACAAAGAAAATAACAGAACGCCACTAGCCGTCACCTTCAGCCCCCAACTAAAACCCCTCCAACGCATTATTAAGGATCTACAACCTATCCTAAAGGATGACCCAACACTCTCACAAATCTTGGGAGACAGGCCAGTCCTTGCCTACAGACAGCCCCGCAACCTGAAGCAAATACTCACCAACAACCACATACCACACAACAGAACCACTAACCCAGGAACTTATCCTTGCAACAAAGCCCGTTGCCAACTGTGCCCACATATCTATTCAGGGGACACCATCACAGGGCCTAATAACATCAGCCACACTATCAGAGGCTCGTTCACCTGCACATCCACCAATGTGATATATGCCATCATGTGCCAGCAATGCCCCTCTGCCATGTACATTGGTCAAACTGGACAGTCTCTACGTAAAAGAATAAATGGACACAAATCAGATGTCAAGAATTATAACATTCATAAACCAGTCGGAGAACACTTCAATCTCTCTGGTCACGCGATCACAGACATGAAGGTCGCTATCTTAAAACAAAAAAACTTCAAATCCAGACTCCAGCGAGAAACTGCTGAATTGGAATTCATTTGCAAATTGGATACTATTAATTTAGGCTTAAATAGAGACTTGGAGTGGCTAAGTCATTATGCAAGGTAGCCTGTTTCCTCTTGTTTTTTCCTACCCCCCCCCCCCCCCAGATGTTCTGGTTTAACTTGGATTTTAACTTGAAGAGTGGTCAGTTTGGATGAGCTATTACCAGCAGGAGAGTGAGTTTGTGTGTGTATGGGGGTGGGGGGGATGTGAGAACCTGGATTTATGCAGGAAATAGCCCAGCTTGATTGTCATGCACATTGTGTAAAGAGTTGTCACTTTGGATGGGCTATCACCAGCAGGAGAGTGAATTTGTGTGGGGGGGTGGAGGGTGAGAAAACCTGGATTTGTGCTGGAAATCACTTTAGATAAGCTATTACCAGCAGGACAGTGGGGTGGGAATAGGTATTGTTTCATATTCTCTGTGTATATATAAAGCCTGCTGCAGTTTCCACGATATGCATCTGAGGAAGTGAGCTGTAGCTCACGAAAGCTTATGCTCTAATAAATTGGTTAGTCTCTAAGGTGCCACAAGTCCTCCTTTTCTTTTCATGATGGGGAAGTCCCTGGGTGGTTTATCTGGCTCAGGTCAACATCATAGTCCAAAGGGGGGTGCCTAGCAGCCAGCTTGGGTGGCCCAGCTCTGACTGTGCTGCAGAACTCCCCCAGAAAAGGATGCAGTGAGCCAGACCTGGTGTGACGGAGTGAGAATTCTCTGTAATATTTTGTATGAGTACAGCGTGCCTCAGTTTCCCCTATGGACTGCAGAGACCCCGAGATCCAGATGTGACTGATGCCAGCAGTCTGGGGCCTGGACCCCATGGCCATGGAGAGTCTGAGAAGGCAACAGACACTAATTGCCTAGACATTTGGTACCTAGAAACTAAAGAGCAGGGAGGGCCCCCTCTCCTAGTCAGGAAGTCACCCGGGTTTGTCTGGGAACAAGAACCAAGGACTGAGGAGGCGCCAGAAGGCAGGGGTTTGTTAAGCGGGGGATGCTGGAAGCTCTCCTGTAGTGGGACAAATGCAGGGCAGAGGGCTTGGGGCTGACTGACCAAGCTGGACCAGGCGACAACTTTGTTCTGTGCTAACCCAGGACTTTTCATGCTGTGTTCCAGACAGCTAACAAACCCAACTGCTTCTGTAATGCTTGCTGAGAGTCAGTGCAGGTGCTGAAAGGGGGGGTGCACTGCTCTCTTTGGGGGTACAGGTCTCCTGCTGGTGCCCAACCCAGGTGGACTCTCTGAGGGGAGCTCACAGTGTGAGGCAGGGGTGCTGAAGGCTCTGAGGTTTGGTCCAACAAGGCAGTGAAGCCGAGTGGCTCACCCTAGTAAGAGTGAGACCCACAGGGGGTCTGGCACACTGAAGGGGTCCTCCCAGGGACTGTCCCACAGCAGCAGCCCTAGGAATTGACCTGGTGCAAGACCCTGCTGCATGGTTTGGAGCCATCCAGTGAGCTGAGCTGGCCAGGGCACAGCTAAGAGGCAGGAAAGGGAAAGAAGAGACCCCACCTGGGCTAGCCGAGGACCTGCACAGACCTGTGATCCTGGCATACCCAGATACCAGAGGACGGCCGGGGCAGACTGGCAGCTGACCAATTGATGGATGCTCAGCTGTACTCGGACTCGCAGATCCCATGCCCAGAAGAGAGCCGAGGACCTGCCAAGAGACTGTGGAATGGGCCCCCACCGTTGAATCTTTCCTCACCACGATGTGCCAGCAGAGGAAGCAGCTGCTAGCCAGGTGGATGGAAGCCGTACAGTGCTGGGTCTAATGCGCAGGCTGGACACGGGGACTCGATTCTGGGACATGATGTTATTGACCAGAGAGAAACATGTGGGTTGTAAAACCAGGGGAATGGGCACTAATGGAAACCCGAAGCGCAGCCGTTCAGTGATGTCCGGTCTGGGAACTGAGTGGGCATGAAAAGTACTGAGAAATACAAATCCGGCCAGGCCAGAGCAGCATGAACATCTGGCAAAAGCCCCCCCCCCCCGCCCCCCCACAGCTTGCGGTTCAGCTGGGACAAGCTGTTCTGTGCCATGTTGATGAAGGCTACACAGGGCCGTGACTTCCTGGTCTCGGGCATGCAGCCAAGTGAACCACTCCTGGGGCAGAGCAAGGGTGGGGTGAATGGGACTGAAACTGACCTGTCTCAGGAGAGGATCTGGAAAGAGAGGTGAGCCCCAAGGGCCAGGAACTTCACAGCCCAGAGGAAGGAGCTGCCCAGGGAAATGGAGCACAGGCCCTGAGCTGGAGAACAAAGGGGCGGGTGTCAGGTTAAGCGCTGGCCTTCAGGAGCCTGACAAAAGGAAGAAGGAGAGTAGCAAAATACAGACCCTGGACTTCAGAAAAGCAGACAGACTCTGTTCGGGAACTGATGGGCAGGATCCTCTGAGAGGCTAATATGAGGGGGAAAGGAGTCCAGGCTGTATTTTAAAAAAGCCTCACTGAGGGCGCAGGAACAAACCGTCCTGATGTGCAGAAAAAATAGCAAATATGGCAGACGACCAGCGTGACTTAACAGTGAAATCTTCAGTGAGATTAAGCACAAAAAGGAAGCTTACAAGTGGAAACTTGGACAGATGACTAGGGAGGAGTATAAAGATATTGCTCGAGCATGCAGGGGTGTAATCAGGAAGGCCAAGGCACAACTGGAGTTGCAGCTAGCCACGGATATGAAGGGGAACAAGAAGGGTTTCTACAGGTATGTTAGCAACAAGAAGGTGGTCAAGGAAAGTGTGGGGCCCTTACTGAATGGGGGAGGCAACATAGTGACAGATGATGCGGAAAAAGCTGAAGAACTCAATGCTTTTTTTGCCTTGGTCTTCACAGACAAGGTCAGCTCCCAGACCGCTGTACTGGGCAGCACAGTATGGGGAGGAGGTGAGCAGCCCCCAGTGGAGAAAGAACAGGTTAAGGACTATTTAGAAAAGCTGGACATGCACAAGTCCATGGGGCCAGATGCAATGCATCCAAGGGCGCTAAGGGAGTTGGCGGATGTGATTGCAGAGCCATTGGCCGTTATCTTTGAAAACTCGTGGCGATCGGGGGAGGTCCCGGACGACTGGAAAAAGGCTAATGTAGTACCCATCTTTAAAAAAGGGAAGGAGGAGGATCCGGGGAACTACAGGCCAGTCAGCCTCACCTCAGTCCCTGGAAAAATCCATGGAGCAGGTCCTCAAGGAATCAATTCTGAAGCACTTAGAGGAGAGGAAAGTGATCAGGAACAGTCAACATAGATTCACCAAGGGCAAGTCATGCCTGACTAATCTGATGGCCTTCTATGATGAGATAACTGGCTCTGCAGACATGGGGAAAGCAGTGGATGTGATATATCTTGACTTAAGCAAAGGTTTTGATACGGTCTCCCACTGTATTCTTTCCAGCAAGTTAAAGAAGTATGGGCTGGATGAATGGATTATAAGGTGGATAGAAAGCTGTCTAGATTGTCAGGCCCAACAGGTAGTGATCAATGGCTCCATGTTTAGTTGGCAGCCGGTAGGCAAGTGACATGCCCCAGGGGTTGGTCCTGGGGCCATTTTTGTTCAAGATCTTCATTAATGATCTGGAGGATGGGATGAATTGCATACTCAGCAAGTTCGCAGATGACACTAAGCTGGGGGGAGAGGTAGATATGCTGGAGGATAGGGATAGGGTCCAGAGTGACCTAGACAAATTGGAGAATTGGGCCAAAAGAAATCTGATGAAGTTCAACAAGGAAAAGTGCAGAGTCCTGATCGTAGGAAGGAAGAATCCCATGCACCGCTACAGACTGGGGACCAACTGGCTAAGCAGCAGTTCTGCAGAAAAGGACCTGGGGATTACAGTGGACAAGATGCTGGATATGAGTCAGCAGTGAGCCCTTGTTGCCAAGGCGGCCAATGGCATATTCGGCTGTATTAGTAGGAGCATTGCCAGCAGATCAAGGGAAGTGATTATTCCCCTCTATTCAGCACTGGTGAGACCACACCAGGAGTATTGCGACCAGCTTTGGTCCCCCCACTACAGAAGGTATGTGGACAAATTGGAGAGAGTCCAGCGGAGGGCAACGAGAATCATTAGGAGGTTAGGGCACGTGACTGAGGGAACTGGGGTTATTTAGTTTGCAGTAGAGAAGAGTGAGGGGGGATTTGATAGCAGCCTTCAACTAACTGAAAGGGGGTTCCAAAGAAGATGGAGCTCGGCTGTTCCCAGTGATGGCAGATGACAGAACAAGGAGCAATGGTCTCAAGTTGCAGTGGGGGAGGTCTAGGTTGGATATTAGGAAACGCTATTTCACTAGGATGGTGGTGAAGCACTGGAATGCGTTACCTAGGGAGGTGGTGGAATCTCCATCCTTAGAGGTTTTTAAGGCCCAGCTTGACAAAGCCCTGGCTGGGATGACTTAGTTGGTGGTTGGTCCTGCTTTGAGCAGCGGGTTGGACTAGATGACCTCCTGAGGTGTCTTCCAACCCTAATCTTCTATGATTCTATGACACTGAGCACTCACCAGGGACCACAATGGGGACGAGGACCAAAAATGGAATCCATGGCAGCTTGGCTGGGTGGCACGCTGGCTTGGCCAGGATGGACTGTCTTTTAGCCTTTGCTTCTCTGTGCAAACCTGGGGAATTCCCAGGCTGGGTTCCAGACAACTAATAAACCCAACTCTGTTTGAAAACGCTGCCTGGTGTCACTGCACATCCTTGCCAGGGGTTGCTTGGCTCTGAGGAGTGGGCAAGTCTCTGGCCAGGCATCTTTCTCAGCTGGATGCGCCAGGCAGAGCTCACGGGGTGCAGCAGGAGGGCTGGAGCCCAGGGGCTCAGTCTTGGAGGAGGGGAGGAAGAGCAGTACGCCTTGGGCATCTGGCCCACTGAAGGGTTCCTCCAAAGGACAGTTTCAACGCTGGGGACTAGCACTGATCTCGTGGACCAAGGACACAGACCTGGGCCATGAACAGCAAGCCTAGGAGTCCAGCGACTGTGTGCTATAGGATCTGTGCTGGGGGGTGGGGGTGCAGGGTGTACAGTATTAGACACTGTTCAAATGGAAGTTATTAGACCAGCCATGCTACAAAGCCAGGGCCTAGGTGCTCCAAACTGAACTACATAACTGGGCTCTCAGACCTGGGGAGAGCTGGGTTTGCTGCCTGGCCTGCTGGCAGGGCAGAGAGACGTCTGGGGAGCCCAGATGGAGAAGCGAATAATTGGCTTGGATTTCACTACAACTAAGGCCGGCGTGATTGGTGTCAGGAATGGTGTCTGACGAATTCCCCCGAGGCAATTCCCTTGAGAGCCGTACCTTTGCTGAGACTGACGGACTTCAGGCCAGCAGTTTGCAGTGACCACCTGTCCTGCCTCACCAAGGCAGGAGCTGTCGGACCAGCAACTAGCCGGGAGATGCTCCGGGGGGGGCGGGGGGGGGGGTGTGTGACCCTTATTCTGGGACCTGGCCCTCGGCTGCTAACACTGGAGCTGCTCCCGGTGCATTTGCTGAACATTTCTGTCCTGTGCAGCCGGCAGTGGTTTGTGGGCTCAGTGCTGGTTAGAGGCTGATCTGTGGTTTGCCGATAGAGCCACTATTGGCTCAGACAGGGATATGCTGCCGGGGTGAGCTGGGTGCACAGGAGCGGGGCGAGCTGAAGATGGGCCTTGGCCTGCCCACTTCGCCCCCCTCTCCTGCTGGACCTGAACGCCAGCACTTACAGCTGGGCACATCATGGACATGGCCACCCAGGGCTGACCCAAGCGCCTAGAATGGGGCTGTGGGAAGCTGAGGCTGGAAGAGTTGTGACAGGCATGAATTCCCCATCAGGACAGATTGAGCCATGTCCATCCCAGCTTGCTGACTCCACCAAAACAACAGGGGTGAGGCAGGTGCCCATCGAAAGCGGCCCCTCCCGGCAGCTGCCCAGGAATCAGGGAGGGGAAGCGCTGAGGATTTGGGCTGGGCATCCTGACGCATCCTGGGAAGATGCAAATCGTTCAGCTGGTCTCGCTCATTTGTTTCTTTTCTGTCTGGGCTGCAGCCCTCCGGGGGACGGCGTGTCAGACCACAGAGATGCTGGGCAGAGTGGAGACAGGGGGTATCATGCTGAAGGAACTGGCGGCTTTGAAGCCGGGACTATCACAGTCTCCTGAAAGCCAACAGCTGCCATGCTCCCCCTCCAGGCTGCACAGCGGGCGCCTGGCTGCAAGCAGCCCTCACATTCTGGGGCTCGCTGCTGCTGGGCTTGCCCCCAGGAAATCTGTGGCACAGCCCAGGTTTCTGAGCCTTCTCTGCTTGTACCCCAGGGACTTGAGGGGAACAGCTCTGCCCGACTGGGCACACAGGTGGGACTGTGAGAAGACCTTGGAGGATGATCAGCAGCCAAGCAGGTTAGCCGTGTCCCCACCGCAAGGCGGGCAAGTTCCCTGAGTAAAAGCCTCCTTCCAGCCCCACAGGGACCAGGCACCTCGGGGTGAAAGCAATGGGGGGCCACCCATGGCAGGTCAGTGCTGAGCCCCGCGGGGCGAGGGGCTGAGAGATGGGGCACGGTGGGGAAGCGCAGAGAGAGTGTTCGGGCACAGAGCTCGCGGGGGGGCGGATGGGGGCATTTTTGCCAGCTACTGTTTGTCCTCCTGGAGCGCGGCCACCACATTCCCCAGGGCCCCGCCGCTCACCCACAGCACTTCAGGCCGCAGGCAACTGACTGCTGGGAGCCCCCGGCACTGGTGCCCCCTCTGCCGAGGCCCTGAACTGCTCAGTGGGGACCAGCCCAGATGACCCCAGGGAAACAGGCTGCTGTAACCAACCAAGATCAGCCCAGGACTGGAGCTGACCCAGAGCAGCCGCTCCACCCCAACCCAGAGCCATGGCAAGGCCCTGAGTATGGCAAATGGCGCACAGATTGGGGCGGGGGCGGCGGTGCGAAAACAGGCGCACAGAAGGGGGCGGGGGGGGGAAACAGGCGCACAGAAGGGGGCGGGGGGGGGAAACAGGCGCACAGAAGGGGGCGGGGGGGGGAAACAGGCGCACAGAAGGGGGCGGGGGGGGGGAAACAGGCGCACAGAAGGGGGCGGGGGGGGGGAAACAGGCGCACAGAAGGGGGCGGGGGGGGGGGAAACAGGCGCACAGAAGGGGGCGGGGGGGGGGAAACAGGCGCACAGAAGGGGGCAGAGACAGGTTCTTTGTTAACTACAGCTTTATTAGGCACAGTGGGGCCGGGCTCTGTACAGCAGGTCCCAGGGGGATAGGGGCAAGGTGGGCTCTGTACAGCGGGTCTCAGGGGCGTTATGTGCAGGGGCAGGGATGGGGGCCGCTGTACAGCAGGTCCCAGAGGAGTTATGTGCAGGAGCAGGCTCTGCAGTGGGTCCCAGCAGGGTTATGTGTGGGGACAGGGATGGGGGTGAGAGTGCAGGGTGGGCTCTGTACAGCGGGTCCCAGGGGAGTCAGAGGCAGGGCCGGCTCTGCACAGTGAGTGCCAGGGGGCTTAGGTGCAGGGACGGATGAGGGTCCCTGGTACCGGAGGTCCCAGGGGGGTTAAGCGCAGGGTCAAGCTCTGTACAGCGGCGCCCAGTTGGTTCAAAGCTACTTGATTTAAACAGGGATTTAAAAAATAGTTTAAAAATGAGCTACACTTCGTTCTAGGAGTGACAAGCAGGGGCCTTGCCCCCTCTATGCTACAGCGGGGGGGCAGGGGCTGTGCCCAGGCACTGGGCTCCTCCCCAGCCCCTGCTCCCAGAGCCATTGACAGAGGAGGCATGTGGGGAATGTATAGAGGGGCCGGAGCCCAGCTGGCTGTCAGTTTGCTGCCTGGCATCGTACTGCGGGCAGGGCCCCCCGGTGGGAGGGCAAGCGGCCATTGTGGAGCAGAGGGGGTGGGATCAGCCATGGAGGACAGGTGCCGCCCATCCCGACCAGCTGTGCCCAGGGTGGGGGTGGCAGTGGTGCCATGGGGGAGACAAACACCGAGAGCAGCTGGCAGACCCTGTCGCTGGCCGGAGCCCCCCACCAGACAGGCCCCACTTGGGCAGCGGGCATCTCCAAGGAATAAATTAACCTGGAATGTGATGAAGTGCCAAGAAACAGGACAGGGAGGGCGGGGGACCTGGGGGGGCTCAGCCCCAGGCAGAGAGCTCGGGGCAGTGAGGGGGCTCAGTCCCTCCGCATTGCGGAGGGCCCTGAGCAGGGGGGTAGGGGTGGGGGCTCAGCCCCCCGCATTGCGGGGAGGGGGCCCTGTGCCCCGGGCAGCGGCCACAGGCTATCGCCGCATCCCAGTACACAATTACAGTGAGCGGGCTCCTCCCCAACGTGGGGGGCGCTCTGCCCACCGAGCAACAGTGGGGGGAGGCCAGGGATCACCCTCCCCCGCTACAGCCCCACCCCCACCCGTGGTGCTTTAGCGACACCTACTGGACACTTTACATATAATATTTTGTAAAAATAAAGCGCTCGTTTAAATGACTTTTTTTTCTATACAAAAGACTTTTTTAAAAAAAAGACAAATGCCCCCCGCCAGGGAGATGGGGGGTCAGGGCATGGCCAGAGCCCCCCCATGGCAGTTGGGGGGGAGCCCACAGCCCCCACCCATAGAGAGAGGGATTTTTTCCTTTTTACATTTGACATTTTTCTTATAAAAAACACTGCGGGGGGGGGGGGGGGGGGGAAGAGTTTCTCCAGGAGGCAGGGTCTGGGGGCGGGTGAGGGGCTCCCCCAGGAAGGGGAGCTGGGGGAGAGGCTCGGGGCCCTGGATCCCTCACCCCTGCCCTCACGCAAACACCTGCATCTTGGTGGGTTGGTCGGGCAGGTGGGAGAGGGTCTGCGGGGGCCCCAGCACGGCCGGGCTGGGAGTGGACTCGGACCAGTCAGACAGCGAGTGGGGCGAGGGGCTGGCCCACTGCTCGGGGGACTCGGGCGAGGGCGTCAGGTAGGGGTGCTCGCTGCGCAGGTGTAGGCAGTGCTTGGGGGTGCCGTCCTGGCCGGGGGTGTAGCTGTGCTGCGAGGGGGGTGTGGGGTAATCTTCTGCCCCCTGCCCGCCGGGTGCCTTGTAATACTGGGGTGGGGGTGGGGGACCAGGGCGCGCAGCCCCCTGCCCCTCCTTGGGCGAGATGGGCTGGTTGGCACGGCCCAGGGTGGGTGCCGCAGGGGGCGGCGGGGGCATGGGCTGCCCAGGGGTGGGCGCCGGTGGGGGCTG
Organism: Lepidochelys kempii; assembly: GCF_965140285.1. NCBI lineage: Eukaryota > Metazoa > Chordata > Testudines > Cheloniidae > Lepidochelys > Lepidochelys kempii. The sequence goes on along the minus strand of NC_136399.1, from coordinate 9,060,513 downwards.
ATCCTTGACAGGGCTGGGGGCGGCCAGCACCTGGGAGCTGTGCACCATGGCCAGATGGTTGGGTAGCAGCAGCCCCTGAGGGAAGGGCTGGGCCGGCTGGTGCAGGTTCGGGTGGGAGGCAGCCGGATGCACCACCCCAATGACTGGGTTGCATTGGGAGGTGGGGACACGGGTGTGCCAATCGAAGGGCACCGCCACCGGGCTCACCATGCCCAGGCTGAGCCCCACGCAGCCAGGCTGGCGTGGCAGCGAGGGCATGGAGACCCGGTTCATGGAGAGGATGGTGCTTTGGGCCGATGCCACCTCGCCCAGGTCACTGAGCCGCGCCAGGCTGACGGCAAAGGGCCCATCCATCAGGCCGTGTACCATGGGTGTGGAGCCCACTGACATGGAGGAGCTGGCTGGGTGGAAGACGCCGGGAGAGGCCAGGATGGGAGAGGTGGGGTTGGCCACGTAGGGAGAGTCCAGCGAGTCGACGGGCGACAGGGTGACTGAGCTCTCCAGCAGGGAGCCCTGGCACTCCAAGCTCAGCTTCTTGCTGCGCCCCTTGGCCTCCTTGGCCAGGCTGGCACTGCTGCCTGCCCCTGCCGTGTTCTTGGCGCTGGGCCGCCGGCTCTTCTTCCCCTGAGGGGTGGGCTTGAGGCTGGGCAGGAAGCTGTTGGGCGGGCACATGAGCGGGGACATGGTGTGGCCGGGGGGCAGTGCCCCCTGCGGGCTGCGTACCGTGTTGTACTCGTCCAGCAGCCGCACGATGTCATGGTGCATCCGCTCCTGGGCGATATCCCGCGGCAGCCGGTCCATGTGGTCTGTGATCTCCCGGTTGGCAAAGTGATCCAGCAGGATCTTGGCCGCCTCGTAGCTGCCCTCCCGAGCGGCCAGGAACAGCGGGGTCTCCTCCTGGGGGGGGCAACAGTGGGGCTCAGACTGTGCTGAGGGGGATGCCCCCATCCACGGAGCCCTGGGAATGCCAGGGCAGGGCTGGGAGATGCCCACAGCCCTCTGTGCCAGGGCTTTAGAGCCAGGGTCAGGCCCTAGGCAGACGGGTCTCCCCCGCCTCAGCACAGGAGCAGCGTGTCCTGGTGCTCGGCTCAGAGGCTCCTAGAGGAAGGCACAGTGGGAGCCCCCATTGTGGGCGGGGCCTGCGGGATGCGTGACAGCCAGGCTTTGCTGGCCTGCCCATCCCGCCTGCCGCTCACCTTGCTGTCCTGCATGTCCTTGTTGGCGCCGTTCTTCAGCAGCGCGATCGTAGCCTCCACATTGTTCACGGCCGCGGCCCAGTGCAGCGCAGATTTACCTGGGGGAGCCAAGCCATGAGGGGGGGCACTCTGCTGGTCTACCCCCCACCCGCTGCTCCTCAGTCCCAACCCACAGCCCTGCGAGCCCAGCCCTGGGCTCCCCTGCTCCCACCACAGCTCTGCCGTTGCCCCTCAATCCCAACCCACAGTCCCCTGCTAGCTCAGCTACGAGCTCCTCCTCCCTGCACAGCCCCTCCCAAATCCTCACGGGTTGGCAGTGCTCCCCCATGTCACCAAGCCCCCACAGTGGGCTCATGCTGGGCGTGGAAGGGTGGAGAGCTGAGCCCCGATACCCACAGCCAGACCCTTCCCCAGGGCAAGCTGGGGGCGGGCCTCAGTGGAGACCCCCCGATGGGGGGAAGCCGCCCAATACCTAGCTCATCCACGGCATTGACGTCTGCGTGGCAGGCAATGAGCTCCTCCACCATCCCCTCCACGGCCAGCCGGGCGGCCAGGATCAGTGCCGTGGAGCCATCCACCATGCGGGCGTCCAGGTCCGTGGAGCGGTTCCGGATCAGGATCTGCCAGGCAGGGCAGGTGTGAGATGGGAATACAGAAGAGCTGCACCTGGGGAAACCCTGCCTAGCCCAGCTCTCCCAGCATGGGCACAGCCAGGAGCCCTCGGAGCCCTCCCAGTGTGGGTAGAGGGGGAGCTCTCCAGGGAGTTGTTCTGGCAAGGGCAGAGTGCCCAGGGGCTTGGCCCAGGATGGGGGGGGCCTCCAGTAAAAGATGACTGCGTGGGGGAGCTCTGGGGTGGAGAGAGAGCAACTGGGGCGCGTCCCAGGTGGTGAGGGAAAGCAGGAGCTCACCTGGAAGACGCTCTGGGCGTCGGCACCACGGGGTGGGGGGTGTCTCACCTGGAAGACGCCCTGGGCGTCGGCGGTCACCGCAGCGTGCAGCGGTGTGCGGCCCGTGTTGTCCTGGGCGTTGGTGTCAGCACCGGCGTCCAGCAAGCGCTTGGCGGCGTCGGCCCGGGCATAGCGGGCAGCCAAATGCAGCGCGGTCTCACCTGTACGGTCGGTCTGGGCGCTCAGGTTGGCGCCCTGGCAGATGAGGTCCGAGATGATGTTGGCTGAGGAGTCGTCGGCCTCATCCTCCTCAGCCAGGTCGGTCTCCACACCGCCCCCGCAGAACGAGGCCAGCATGAGCGGAGTGAAGCCGTCTGCAAGGAGAGCCACCACCAAGGGGTTAACTGGGAGCTGCCCCAGGGCTCCAGCATGAGAGACCACAACTCCCAGCATGCAGTGTGGTTGAACTGGGCTGTGATGCATGCTGGGACGTGTGGTCAGCTGCATAGGCAGGGGAGCCTTTCCTCTGCCCACTTCGCCCAGCGTGTCTGCACTGCATGCTGGGAGCTGTAGTCCCTGAGATGGAGCCAGGCCCCCCCTTACCTGGCCCCCTGACGTTGACATCCATGCAGTCGGTGTCGAACTCGCCCTGGGGTGGCGTCAGGGCCATGGATGGCGGCATGCGAATGTCAGCGGCCACCAGGTGATGCTGTGTCCACTGGCGGCAGTCCACAGGGTCCTCCGAGTCCCCGCCCGGCTCCTCCACCTGGGGGGAGAGCACAACCAATCATGGAGCTGGTAGATCCTGCCCCAGCCCTGCTAGGGACTCCCGTTCCCTGCCCAACACCGCCCCCTCCGGCACATCACTGTGCCCCACACCCCTCCTCCCCCGCATTACCGAGCCATCACCCATCCCCCCCCCAGCACCCATCACCCATCCCGCCCCCAGCAAGCCGGGGCTCACTGCTGGTCCATAGGTGTTGGTACCTTGAGTCTCTTGGCCTCCGGGCACTCTGCATCCATCCAGTCATCTGAGTGTTCCCCCATCAGGCTTTCCCCCTTGCTGATGTTCCTAGAGGGAAGCCAAGAGCTTAGACCCCAGCCCCTGCCGCGCAGCCCCTGGCCACCGCCCCACCCACCCAGGGCTTCAGGAGGCCACTCCTAGGACATCCCCCACTGCACAAGGCACTGGGCAGCCGTGGGGTGTGCAGGCAGAGACAGTCTGCACACTGCCCCCCTGGTGGTGGCGGTCAGGGGAGGACGGGGGGGTCCTGCAGCAGGTAAAAGCCCCCATACTGCTGCAGCGAGCGGGGATCCAGGCCTGGGTGTGGGGAGCAGGCTGTGGGCTTGGCCCCCGAGGGCAGGTCCCGTACTTCATGCCCAAGGCGTCCTGGCCCACGGGCTCCCGCCGGTTCTTGTTGCTGTTCTCCTTCTTCAGGCTGAAGCCCTCTGGGAACCAGAGCGTGCTGTGCTCCCGCTTCCGCCGTGCCACCAGCACCCCCAGCACCAGGATCACCAGCAGGATCACGGCTGCTGCCACCACCACCAGGGGCACCAGGGGCACGGAGTCCGGGGGCTTCGGCTGCAGCTTGTCACCTGCAGGAGTGGATGGGGGTCAGACCCTGCCTCTTGAGACCCCGCCCCCACTCACCCCACCCCTCCTGAGACCCCACCCCTCCCACTCACTCCGTCCCCTCCCAATACTCCGCTCCCTTTCACTCACCCCACCCCGCCCTCTCACCCCACCCCACCTCTCACCCTGCCCTCAAACTCCACCCCCTAGCCCCGGCCCCACCTGCACTCACTGTGCACAGCCTTGATGGGGTAGGGGAACTCCAGGCGCTCGACAGCGGCCAGCGCAGCCAGGTAGTCGGCCGCGCTGCGCGCGTCGGGGAAGCACTTGTCTGAGGCCTGGAAGCAGAGGCGGTTGTCGATCTCCAGGGTGACCACGGAGCTGGGGCGGGGAAGGGGACAGTTACCAGTGGCCTCACCCACGGTGGCACCGAGCCCCAGACTGTAGGGGAGCCTGAGCACCCCTTGCCCCACACGGAGTCCTGGGGCAGGGCTGGCTCAGCACCCCCTGCAGCAAGGGCTGTGCATGTCCCAGAGCAGGCATGGCCCAGGCAGCGGGACCTCGGTCCCGTGGACCACATGGTCGCTGCCAGGCTGGCAGCAGCTGTTTAGCACCGTTGTGCAGGCCCCGTCCCGACCTGCTCCCATCTGGGCCCCAGGGCCGGGCAGGAGGCAAGGCCCTTGGATGCTGCCCCCAGGGCCCTTGCTGCCGTCCAAGAGCACAGGGAGCGGGTAACAGGAACCAGCTGAGCCACCCCAGTCCCCGCATCAGAGCGGGCGGCGACCCAGATTGCTGATTGAAAGCAGCTGTGTGGCACCTCTGTGTCCTGGTGCCAGTCAACAGACAACTTCCTAGTGTCTGCCCCAGGACTGGCCCCCTTCACTGGCACTGGCCCCCTACCCCCAGTGCCAGCCCCACAAAGTGCTAACCTGCCCCACCCTGGCACCAGCCCCCTGTACCAGCCCCCTAAAGGCCAGGATCCCAGCCCCTTGGCTCCCCCCCCCCCCCCCCGCCATCTCCCCCGTGGCTCATGGGGCTGTCTCTCTCCCCCACCCCCTGGCTGCAGCCCACATCTCCCCCCTCACCCCAGCTGCGGCCCACAGGACCGCGTCTCCCCCTGAATCCCCCTGGCTGTGGCCCCCAGGGCTGTGGCCCCCACACACCCCCTGGCTGTGGCCCACATCTCCCCCGCCCCACTCCCTGAGGCTGTGTCTCCCCCCACTCCCCATAGGGCCGCGCTGGCCCGCAGCTTACCCGATGACCTCCCGGCCCAGCTCCCGGCGGTGCAGGCGGCTGGGCCGGTAGAAGGGCTCGATCATGTAGTTGCCGTCCCTGTCAAGGCGGAAGCGCAGCGAGGTGCGCAGGATGGCGCTCAGCTTCTGCAGGAAGGTGGTGCTGGTCCTGCGCAGCTCGTCGGGGGGCAGCAGCACGGTGATGACCAGCACACCGCTGGCCAGGTGCTCCGGCATCTCACGGGCGCAGTCCAGCCCGTCCAGCCGCATTCCTCGTGGTTGCAGCCCTGGTCGCACTGCCCGTCGGCAAAGTGGTCCGAGCAGTACTTCTCATACACGGGGCTTGGGGAGGGGAGGGGGGCCATGGTCAGCGCACAGCCCCACCCAGCCCTGCCCTACCCAGCCCCAGCCCTACCCCGTTCTGGCCAGTCCCCCTCCACCCTGTTGGGCACTCCAGGACACCTGGGTCACTGGGCTCCTGCAGCAGAGACTGCCTCACACAGTGAGAAATATCCTGGACATGGCTCCAGTGCCCACAGCCATCTTGGCCAGCGGTGAGATGTAGCTACCACAGCCCCCGTGCTCCACCCCAGAGTCAGGTGAGGGGTCCCTGTATAAACACCCTCCGCGCCCCACTCCAGAGGTGCCTGCACCTCAGCTGGGTGAGGGGTCCCTGTATAAATAGTCCCCGCCCCACCCCCAGAGGGGGGCGCATCTCAGCGCCAGGCAAGGGGTCCCTGTATGAACAGCTCCTGTGCCCCACCTGGGCAAGCACCGGGGTTAAAGGCTCGTCCCTGGCAAACGCCATGCGGGGGCACTGGAGTCAGCACTGACCTCGGGGGGAGGGCACCCCCTACGGCACAGCGCCCCCCTGGGGCAAGTGCACACTCTGAAGGGAAAGCGCCCGCTGTAGAGCGCCCCCCCGGGGGGCAGCGCCTCCCCATCCCCGGCCCGGCGCCCTCCTTACTTGCAGCTGCGCTCACGGCTCTTGCAGTCGAAGTTGTCGTAGAGGCACGCGGCCGTGTTGCAGGCCTCGTCGCACCGGCTGTTGTTGAACAACTGCCAGCACTGGGGCTCCTCGCACTGCTGCCAGGGGTCGCCCACCAGCAGGGAGCAGTCGCCCCCATCCCACGTGCAGGCGGGGCTGTTGCATTCCTTGTCGCAGTAGGAATCTCCGGCCTTGGCATCGCACCCCTCCTGCAGGCACAGCAGCTCCAGGGGGTGCTGGGGCTTCTGCTCGCAGCGCAGGCCGGAGAAGCCGCTGGGGCAGAGGCACTGGAAGTGGGGAGGCCGGGACATCTCTAGGCAGGTGCCCCCGCTGAGGCAGGGCGCGCTGGTGCAGCTGCTGTTAGCCCGCAGGCGGCAGTCGGAGCCAGCGAAGCCCGGCAGGCAGGAGCAGCGAGCGCCCAGCGCTGTGTGCTGGCAGCTGCCCCCGTTGAAGCAGGCGAGCTCCCGACACGACAGCACGCTTCGCTCGCAGGTGGGCCCGGAATAGTTCTGGGAAGGGGCAGGAAAGAGGGTGAGAGAGATGGCACTGGGACCAGGCCGTGGGCCAGAACCACCTCCCCCTTGCCCAGCAGCGTTGGGACCCGGACCAGAACCAACCCAGAACTAGGATCACCCCATCCAGCCACACCAGGACCCAGACCAGAATGGGCCCCTCCACGTGGCGTGTATGTCACAGGCCGGAAGTAAGCTATGGATGACAGAGCACAGCAGCTAGACCCACGGCGCAGCTCCACTGCAAATGGCCCATGACGGAGAACCCAGCTCAGGCCCTTGCTGGCCCATTCCAGCGGCTGTTTCCAGTCTGAACGTGTCCAGCTTCAGCTTCCAGCCGCTACATCCCATCACATCGCACCTCAGTCGCTAGGCCCAGGAGCCCAGCCTGGGCTCCGCTCCTCTGGCCCCTTCCCTTTGGGACACTGAACAGCTCGAGCTCCTTGCTCTTCGGATCCTTCCACCATTCTCGGGGCTCCCCTCTGACCCTCACCAATGGACCAGCATCCCTGCACTGTGGGACCAGCACTGGGCACAGGAGTCCAGTAGCCGCTACACCAGTGCCAGGTACGAGGTAAGAGAACCTCTCTATGCTCGTCTGGGCATCCCAGGATTGTGTTAGCTCCTTTGGCCACAGCGTTGCACTGGGCACTCATGTTCAGCCGATTATCCACCCCCCAGGTGCCATGGGACCACCCCCCCACAAGTGTCATGGCAACCCTCCCCCAGCACCCTCACCCCAGGTGCCATGGGACCCCTCCAAGTAACCTGGGAACTCTCCCCCACCCCATCTCAAGTGCCATGGAAACCCTCCCCCCACAGCAGGACCAGCCTGCTCCCCCAGGGCACCAGGAACACCACCTAAACCCTTCCCTGCAGCACCAGAACCAAGATGCCCCTTTTCAGGTCAGAGCCCATCCTGCAGCTCCAGGACTGGAATGGTGGAGCAGGCCCCCAGCACCCCCCCACAGCCCCATTCCCTCTGGGCCTGGAAGACTGCAGGCTGTGCACGGCCAGGGGGAGGCCCCCAGCTGGCCTGAGCCCAGCCCCCTGCCCTTTCCCACAAGGGGGCACTCACCGGGGGGCAGCGGCAGGTGTAGCCCAGCGGCGTGTTCGCTGTCAGCCTGCACTGGCCACCGTTCTGGCAGGGCTGAGCCTCGCACGTATTCAGGATGTTCTGGCAGCGCCGGCCTGGCCGGGGGGTGGACAGGGATGGGTCACGAAGAGTCTAGGGAGAGGGGAGCTGCCCCCGCACCCCGCCTCCTGCACTGCTCCTAGCACAGCCACCTTCCCACGGCTCAGCCCCTCATGGGTGCACAGACCCCCAGCCTAGAGAGCCTCCCCCGCCCCCCAGGGATTTCCCCTGCTCCCACCCGGCACTGAGTGCAGCCATTGACATGCACCCCAGCGCCCCCGGGATAAACGCCCCTGGGCTGGGTGTAGCCCCCCCCGGCACACTCACCCGTGTAGCCCGGCTTGCACAGGCACTGGAAGTCGTTGGCGCCCTGCACACAGTCCAGCGTGCGCTGGGGCAGGCAGGGCTTGGCCAGGCACTCGTTGATGTCGCCCTCGCAGCGCTCACCCGTGTAGCCCGGGGGGCAGTTGCAGCGGTAGCCACCCACCCGGTCCACGCACGTCCCGTTGTTCAAGCACTTGGGCGCCCGGCTGCCAGGGCTCGTGGCACAGTCGTCCTCGTTGATCTCGCACAGGACACCTGGGGATTGGGTGGGGGGCAGAGACCTTGCAGCCCCCGTCGTAACCAGAGCATCCCAACCACCCCATCCTGTGGGGATCTGGCCTCCCAAGGAAACCAGGCCCCATCCCCCAACCTGAGCTCCCCGCCCCACAAGTACCCCCACTCCTGGGAGTAACCAGAGCCACCCCTTGCCCCAGTAACCTGCCTCCCATTGCCCCCCCACGGTGCCCAGCCACTAGCCCAGCTTGGCCTTACCCAGGGTTCCCGGCGGGCAGGAGCAGATGTAGCGCCCAATGAGGTCAATGCAGGAGCCCCCGTTCTGACAGGGGTGGGACTGGCACTCGTCTATGTCATACTCGCAGTTCTTGCCCTCGAACCCCGGTGGGCACTGTAGGGAGAGACAGACACAGCTCAGTCAGGGCCCTGGGCCTCAGTTCCTCTCCTGAGGGCCCCACCCCAGGGCTGCCAAGCCCCTCGGCTCAACCTCCTCCAGCCACAGAGGGGTTAAAAAGGCCTCATGCTGCCATCACCAACCCCTCTCCGCTGCTGTGCGGGGTCATGGAGCACCATAGCGGGGAGGAGAAGGACTTACCCCACCGTACAGACTGTCAACGACAGCCAGGGAGAGAACCCAGGAGTCCTGGCTCCCAGGCCCCCATTCCAACCACCTGACCCCACTGCACTTTCAGAGCTCAGAACAGAACCCAGGAATCCTGGCTCCCAGCCCTCCTGTTCCAACCACTAGACCCTGCTCCTTTCCCAGAGCCGGATCTAGAACCCAGGAATCCTGGCTCATGCTCAGACCAGTCTCGGCTGCCCTGCTCCAAGGTAAGCCTGTCTGAATGTGCCTCGCTCAGTATCCCCTTGGCCCAGCCGTCCTCGTGGGGGCACAACGCCTGCGGCTCCCCAGCAGCCTGGCGAGCGCCGGTTGGCAGCGCCTGGAGCTCCTCCATGCAGCCCCCCTCCCTGGGGCTCACCTCACAGTCGTAGCTGCCTATGAAGCTGTGGCAGGAGGCACCGTGCTGGCAGGGGTTGGGCTGGCAGGGGTCGGCCTCGCTCTCACAGTAGCTGCCCGTGTAGCCTTCCTTGCAGAGGCAGGAGTGGGTGTTGCCAGCATCGACGCACTGGCCCCGGTAGTGACACACCTGTTCCTTGGAGACCCCTGCCCCCAACAGACAGACAGAGACTGTGATGCCTTGTGCCCGGCCCACAGCCCCAGCACAGCCCCGACAGGGGAAAACCATGGCACAGAGTGGACAGGGACTCTGGCTGTCAGCCCCCCTGCTCTAACCACTAGACCACCCTCCCCTCCCCGAGCTGGGGATAGAACCCAGGAGTCCTGACTCCCAGCTCCCCCTGCTCTAACCACTAGACCCCTCTTCCCTCCCAGAGCTGGGGATAGAACCCAGGAGTCCTGACTCCCAGCTCCCCCTGCTCTAACCACTAGACCCCTCTTCCCTCCCCGAGCTGGGGATAGCTGTAGGGGTACCATCAGCATTGCTAGAGCAAGTGTGGCTGGGACAGCAGGGTCCAGTGGGGGCAGGGCAGGGCCCAGGCTATACTTCAGCTGACAGCTCCACCCAAAGCTGCCCAATGGCCCCCAACTCCTCCCCATCTTTCGAGGGCACTGCAGACCCAGATCCCTGAGCAAGGGCAGCTCCGCTAAGGGCAGACCCCTCCAAGCCCAGCCTGGCAGGGACCAGCGGGGGTCAGTCCTGCCCAGGGTGCCCTCACCCCGATGAGCTGCCGCCACCTCGCAGGAGACATTGGGAATGTCACAGTAGCGGCCGGTCCAGCCCCCTGGACAGTCACAGGTCAGGGCCGTGCCCATCTGCACACAGCGGCCCCCGTTCTGGCAGGGCGAGCGCCTGCACCAGTCCACCAGGTTCTGCAAGGAAAGGGGAGTTAGGGGACAATGTACTCTTGGGGGATGCAACCCGGGGAACCAATATAGCCTTGGCTGGGCTCCGGCAATGCCAGGTCCCTGCGCCCCACCACACTGAGGTGTTGGATTCCCCCCCCGCCCCTGAGGCCAGGCCCCTGGCACCTGCCTCCCACCCCTCACCGTACTTGGGTTTGGATTTCTCCCCTCCCCTGTGGCCAGGCCCCTACCCCCACCGCAGTGGGATGTTGGATTCTCCCCCCTCCCTGAGGCCAGGCTCCCCCGAGAATGCCAGGCCTCATGTTCACCCTCCCCAGATGCTGGGACTTTGTGTCCTTGCCCCTGTCTGCCGAGCCACCATCCATCCCCGGGGCAGGGCTCACCTGGCACTGGGCACCGGTGTAGCCCTGGGGACAGGTGCAGCGGTAGGACTCCACGCCATCCAGGCAGGTGCCCCCGTTCAGGCAGGGCTGGGACTGGCACTCATCGATCTCGTGCTGGCAGTGGGTGCCCGTGAAGCCCGCACGGCAGCGGCAGGTGTAGGAGTTCACCCCGTCCAGGCAGGTGCCGCCATTGAAGCAGGAACTGCAGGGCCACAGGCATAGTTAGCTCGATGCCCCGTTCACCACCCATCAGTACAACCCTTGCCCCCCCAGCACCGGCCCTATGCCCCCACAACCACCCCCACCCCACCGCCCTGCCCTGGCACCACTCTCTCAAGAGATGAAGCAGATAGGGGTCCTCTGGGGACAGGGAGATGAGGACTGGGGAGGCTCCCCGATGGGGGCCTGGGGCTCACCTGTCGGTGCACTCCTGCACGTTGTGCTCGCAGTGCAGGCCGGCCCAGCCCGGGGGATGGGGGGGATCCCCAGGCGGGGGGCTCACCTGTCGGTGCACTCCTGCACGTTGTGCTCGCAGTGCAGGCCGGCCCAGCCCGGGGGATGGGGGGGATCCCCAGGCGGGGGGCTCACCTGTCGGTGCACTCCTGCACGTTGGGCTCGCAGTGCAGGCCGGCCCAGCCCGGGGGATGGGGGGGATCCCCAGGCGGGGGGCTCACCTGTCAGTGCACTCCTGCACGTTGGGCTCGCAGTGCAGGCCGGCCCAGCCCGGGGGATGTGGGGGATCCCCAGGCGGGGGGCTCACCTGTCAGTGCACTCCTGCACGTTGGGCTCGCAGTGCAGGCCGGCCCAGCCCGGGGGATGGGGGGGATCCCCAGGCGGGGGGCTCACCTGTCGGTGCACTCCTGCACGTTGGGCTCGCAGTGCAGGCCGGCCCAGCCCGGGGGATGGGGGGGATCCCCAGGCGGGGGGCTCACCTGTCGGTGCACTCCTGCACGTTGGGCTCGCAGTGCAGGCCGGCCCAGCCCGGGGGATGGGGGGGATCCCCAGGCGGGGGGCTCACCTGTCGGTGCACTCCTGCACGTTGTGCTCGCAGTGCAGGCCGGCCCAGCCCGGGGGATGGGGGGGATCCCCAGGCGGGGGGCTCACCTGTCGGTGCACTCCTGCACGTTGTGCTCGCAGTGCAGGCCGGCCCAGCCCGGGGGATGGGGGGGATCCCCAGGCGGGGGGCTCACCTGTCGGTGCACTCCTGCACGTTGTGCTCGCAGTGCAGGCCGGCCCAGCCCGGGGCACAGCTGCAGGTGAAGCTGTTGACGTAGTCAGTGCAAGTGGCACCATTGCGGCAGGGGCTGCTCAGGCACTCGTTGGTCTCGCTGGCACAGCGCGGGCCCGTGAAGCCTGGCAGGCAGGTGCACAAGAAGGAGCTGATGCCGTCCTGGCACGATCCACCATTGAGGCAGGGGTCTGCGGGCAGGTAAGTGGCAGGGTCACCAGGGGGTGTGTGTGTAGGGCTGGCGGGGGAGGCCTGCAGCAGGGTCAGAAGGGGCCAGAGGAGCTCAGCCACTCCATGGCCTCCCCTTCTCCCCCCCGCCCCAGGCAATCAGGGCAGGCACCCCCAGGGAGAGATTCACCCTCACATCCCGGTCCTTCCCAGAGCCCTTCCCCCACTCACTCAGCCAGCCAGCCCCCTCTGGGGAGGGAGCTGTGGCTGTTCCCCAGCCCCACAGCCCTGCTGCCCAGCTGCTCGGGTGGGAGGGGAAGGAGAACCCAGCATGAGCAGGCTGGGCAGGCTCAGAGGCAGCCCTCGGGAAGAGCTTGTCCAGGACAGCTTCAGCTCAGCCCAGGGGAATGGCAGGACGATGGGACAGCCAGGACTCGGTGGGAAACCTCCAATTAACAGCACCTCCTGACAGCACCCCAGTAGCACGCTGGGGTACTGGGTAAGCAGGGAACGCGAGGGGAGAGCACCCCCTGCTGAGCGCCCTCCACCCACAGGGCTGGGGTCCTGCACTGTGCCCTGGCTGGGCTGTGGGGTGGCTGAGCCAAGCGAGCTGGGGTGCAGTACCCCGACGAGCGCGCGTGAACCCGGACTCACTGGGGGCACAGTCGTCAATGTCCGTCTCACAGTTGGTGCCTGTGTACCCTGGCCGGCAGGCGCAGCTGTACCCGCCATGCAGGTTGGTGCAGGTGCCCCGGTTCCGGCAGGGGGTCCGGTCACACTCGTTCACATCCACGTGGCACCTCTGACCTGGCGGGGAGGGAAAGGGCACAGGTCAGAGCAGGCAGGGCAGGGAGGCCATGGGGGAGGAGTGGGCGGAGGGACGGTACCTTGCCAGCCTGGGGGACAGCTGCAAGTGAAGCCCTCGTAGTCGGGCGTGTGGTCGCAGACCCCCCCGTTCTCACAGGGGTTAGGGGAGCAGGGTGTCAGCACGTTCTCACAGTTGCGGCCTGCAGGCAGAAGGGAGCGATGGTGAGAGCAGCTCCGACTCTCGGGCCCAGAGTCCACATGAGGCTCCTGCCCTGGCCACAGGCCTTGCCCAACAAAGGAACTGCCCTGCCATGAGTCCCAGAACCACAGGGACCCCCCCCCACACACACACACACACCCCAGAACCACCAGGACCCCACCACACCCCAGCAAACCTCCCAGAACCACGGGGACCCCCCCAGTCCCAGCACACCTCCCAGAACCACAGGCACCCCCCCACACCCCCTCGCTCCACCTGGGCTGGCGCCTCCCTCAACTACAGGAACTCCCCACCCCCGAGAACCACAGGGACCCCCCACCCCTCCAGGCTCCCAGAAACAGGCCCTCTCCACTTAGCCTGGGCGCCCTGTTCTCCCCACAGTGGGCACAGCCCCACCTGTGTAGGGCAGGTCACAGAGGCAGGAGTAGCTGGCGATGGCGTCGATGCAGGTGCCCTTGTTGAGGCAGGGGCTGGAGACGCAGTCATTGATGTTTGTTTGGCAGTAGGTCCCTGGGAGAGAGACAGAGGGTCAGTGGGGGGTGGGTGGGGAGGGGGATAGGCGGGGAAGGGTGGATGCGGGAACATGTACCCTGGAAGCCCTCCTTGCACTTGCAGCGGTAGCCGTTGACGTAGTCGGTGCAGGTGCCCCCAGACTGGCAGGGGTTGGACTCGCACTCGTTCTTGTTCAGGTCGCAGTTGGTGCCGGCCCAGCCCGGCTCGCACTCGCACTTGTACCTGCGGGGGAGGGGGCGTCACTGCAGGCCCTGCCCCAAGGGGACGCCCCCCTGTGCCCCCAGGGCTCTCTGGGGAACTGGCAGCACACAGCAAGCACTGGGATGGGGCCGCTGGGTCCAGGGGCTCCCTCTGGCAAGGCGGACAAGTGCAGCACTATGGCAGGGGGCAGATGCAGGCAGGGCGGGGCGGGGGCAGGGCAGGGCGAGGTGGGGGCAGGATAGGGCGGGGCGGGGCAGGGCGGGCAGATGCAGGCAGGTGGGGTGGGGGCAGGGGGCGGAGGACGCAGGCAGGGCAGGGTGGGGGTAGGGCAGGGCAGGTCGCGGTGGGGGCAGGGTGGGCGGATGGAGGCTGGGTGGGGTGGGGCGTGGGGTGGCGTGGCGGACAAAGGGCAGGGCGGGGCAGGGCAGGGGGTGGCGGATGCAAGCAGTGCGGGGTGTGGGTAGGGCATGACAGAACAGGTTGGGGCAGGGCCAGGGGCGGCAGATGCAGGCAGGGCGGGGTGGGGGCAGGACAAGGGCAGGGCGGGGGCAGCAGATGCAGGCAGGGCGGGGTGGGGGTAGGGCAGGTCGGGGCAGGGCAAGGGCAGAGTGGGTGGACGCAGACAGGGCAGCGTGGAGGTAGGGCAGGTCGGGGCAGAACAGGGGGTGGCAGATGCAGGCAGGGTGGGCTGGGGGTAGGGCAGGTCCGGGCAGGACAGGGGGTGGCGGACGCAGGCATGGCGGGAGGTGCGGGGGTAGGGCAGGTCCGGGCAGGACAGGGGGTGGCGGACGCAGGCAGGGCGGCGTGGGGGTAGGGCAGGTCCGGGCAGGACAGGGGGTGGCGGACGCAGGCATGGCGGGGGGGGGGGGCAGGGCGGGGCAGGACAGGGGGTGGACGCAGGCAGGGCGGGGTGGGGGGGTAGGGCAGGTCTGGGCAGGACAGGGGGTGGCGGACACAGGCAGGGCGGAGTGGGGGGGGGGTAGGGCAGGTCGGGGCAGGACAGGGGGTGGCGGACGCAGGCATGGCGGGGGGTGGGGGGATAGGGCAGCGCGGGGCAGGACAGGGGGTGGCGGACGCAGGCATGGCGGGGGGAGGGGGGGAGGGCAGGTCGGGGCAGGACAGGGGGTGGCAGACGCAGGCAGGGCGGGGCGGTGGGGTAGGGCAGGTCCGGGCAGGACAGGGGCAGGACAGGGGGTGGCGGACGCAGGCAGGGCGTGGGGGGGTAGGGCAGGGCGGGGCAGGACAGAGGGTGGCGGACGCAGGCGGGGCGGGGCGGGGGGGTAGGGCAGCGCGGGGCAGGACAGGGGCAGGGCGGGCATATGCAGGCGGGGCGGGGGGTAGGGCAGCGCGGGGCAGGGCGGGCATACGCAGGCGGGGTGGGGTAGAGACTGGGCGGGTGGCCGCAGCGCTCCCTCACCCGTTGATGTCGTCGCGGCAGGCTCCATGCACACAGGGGCTGCTGCTGCACTCGTCCACCTCAGAGTAGCAGTGGGGGCCGTGGAAACCCTCGGGGCAGAGGCAGGTGAAGGCGTTCTCCCCGTCCATGCAGGTGCCGCCATTCTGGCAGGGGCTGGACGCGCACTCGTCGATCTCCACGTTGCACAGGGGCCCTGTGAGGCACGCCCACTTGGCATGGGCACCCCGTATGGCTCGGCCCAGGACACTCCCTGGCCTAGCCCCCACACACCCCCAGAGCCAGGGCCCCACCCCACGAAGCCAGGGTGACGGGGCCCAGCTCCCACCCCCCCCATCCACCCCCACAGAGCTAGGGCCCCGCCACCCCAGAGTTAGGCCCCACCCCTAACAGCTCCCCAGAGCCAGGCCCCCCCATCCCCATCCTCTGAGATTCAGGGTCACAGGACCCCACCCCACCCGCCCCCCAGAGCCACGGCTCCCTGGAGCGGGGCCCCGTCCCTGCCTCACCTGTGAAGCCAGGCTTGCAGATGCAGTCATAGCGGTTGATGCCGTCGCGGCAGACGCCGTAGTCGCAAGGGTTGCTGGCGCAGTCGTCGAAGTTCACCTCGCAATTCACACCTGGAGAGAGGGGCTGCCTTACATCCGCGCCAGCCAGCCACAGCACGCGGGAACCTCACCCCCATGGCATGGCCAGCGCAGGGCATGTGGGCTGGGAGGGCAGGAACAGCGGATAGGGAGCTGAGGGGATCGTGTATTCCTGGGGACAGCACGTGCCCTAGGGCTAGGTGGGTGGGAGTGAGGAGAGCCAGGAGAGAGGGGGCAGCGGATGTGCCCTGGGACTGGGTGGCATGGTGTGTTCTGAGGCAGGGGTTGTCCATGTCCTAGGGTTGGGGGGATGGGAAGCCAGGGGACCCAGGGGAGGGAGGGGCCATGGACCGGGAGGGGGCTTGAGGGGGGCAGCATAGGCACATGGCGGAAAGTGTGCCCCTGGGGTGGGGAGGGAAGGGGCCGTGGACCCTGGGGATGCAGAGGAGGAGCACTGGGCACCCCTGAGGGTGGAGCGGGGCAGTGCCAGGGCCTGTGGGGATGGGGCGGGGCGGCAGACCCGGCCAGCGCGACGCAGGCCCCCAGCCCGGCCCCCACCTGAGGTGCCAGGAAGGCAGTTGCACTGGTACTTGTTGATGCGGTCGATGCATTTGCCCCCGTGCTGGCAGGGACTGCTGTGGCACTCATTGAGCTGGTTCTCGCAGCGGTAGCCGGTGTAGCCGGCAGCACAGGAGCAGGTGAAGCTGGCAATGCCGTCCAGGCAGGTGCCGTGGTGGCAGGGGTCGGGAGAGCAGTCATCAATGTTCTTCTCGCACAGCGTGCCCTCGAAGCCTGGGGGAGGGAGCAGGGGGGCTTGGCTCTGACCCTCCTTGCGGGGCAGGGCCAGGTTTGAGTGACGCTGGGGTGGCCCAATTGCCCCACAGCCACATGGCATGTGGGTAGCGCCACCCCGCCTGTTAGGGAGGGGATGCCCAGGTGGGACAGACTCCAGCAGCTCTATTCTTGTCCCGTCTCCAGATGCCGGAGGGCTCTGGAGGGGGACAGCCCAGCCTCATGGAATGTGACCCCAGCCATGGTTCCCCAGTGCAGGCAACTGGCCCCACACGTTGCCAGACCTGGCCCTCCATCCTCCATGCTGTGAGGGGAGAGGGCTCCAATGGGGTAAGGGGAGCCCCCCATAGAGTGTGGCTAGCAGGTGGGTTCCAGCCTTGGCACCATCTCCCCCTCCCTGGGCACCACGAATGCCTCTGTTTAATACAGACGTACCCCTGACCCCCTTATGGTTGGGGGTGCAGCTGCAGTGTCTTCCCCAGACTGCTGGGTGGGGGCCCTAGCCACGCCTGGGAATGGGGGTGGAATGGAGCACCGCTGCCCCTTGCTGATGGGAGGAACTATTGTGGCCCCTGTGGGACAAGCCGCCCAGCCTGTGCTGAGGCCACAGAGCACCCAGGCCTCAGCGGCAGCCCTCACTCACCCTCAGTACAGCGGCACTCATAGGCGTTGGGCCGGTCCACGCACTTGGCACCGTTCTGGCAGGGCGTGCTGGCGCACTCGTCAATGTCAATTTGGCACATGGAACCGGAGAAGCCTGGGCACAGAAAGGCAGGGGGCTCAAATGTGTGCCAGGGCCCTGCACTGCTTCCCCATGGAGTCCCCAGTCCCCACTGAGAGTGCTGGGACCGCCCCAGGGGCGGCACAACCTGGGGGGTGTTCCCTCAGCCGTGCTCTCAGACGCAGCCCTGGGACAGATGCTGGGGGCCGAGCGAGGGGGGGTCAGCCAGGCAC
Source organism: Lepidochelys kempii (assembly GCF_965140285.1). Classification (NCBI taxonomy): domain Eukaryota; kingdom Metazoa; phylum Chordata; order Testudines; family Cheloniidae; genus Lepidochelys; species Lepidochelys kempii. Next base: position 9,043,280 of record NC_136399.1, on the reverse strand, counting down.
ATCTGGGGGTGAGTGCGGGGCAGCCCATTCTGTATCTGGGGGGCAGTGTGGAGGTGAGGGGCAGCCCCATATCAAGGAGCTACGAGGATGCCCTGTCATAGAATCATAGAATATCAGGGTTGGAAGGGACCTCAGGAGGTCATCTAGTCCAACCCCCTGCTCAAAACAGGACCAATCCCCAATTTTTGCCCCAGATCCCTAAATGGCCCCCTCAAGGATTGAACTCACAACCCTGGGTTTAGCAGGCCAAAGCTCAAACCACTGAGCTATCCCTCCCCTCCCAACTGTCGCCTGCAGTTCTGGGGTGGGGTGCAGCTTGGAGCAACTTCAGGCAAAGGCTCCAGGTCAGGGTTGGGCAACAGCAAGGGGCCAAGTGGACAAAGGGGCTCGGGGGCGGTGGGAGGGGGGGATGCCATGGAAGTAAGGGGGACAGGGATATGCTGTGGTCCGGGAGTAGGCCACAGTGGTGCAGGGAGCTGAGCTCCGAGTTGGGGGTACAGGCCCCGAGGATGGTGCAGGGTGCAGGGCCTGGGATAGGAGAGGAGCTATGGGGAGGGGTGCAGAGTCTGGGGGTGGGGCAGGAGAGGAGCTCTGGGATGGGACGCAGGGTCCAGGGGAGGGAGAAGAGAGGGACTCAGGGGCAGGGTGCAGGCTCTGGGGGTGGGGAGGGGAGCAGGGCTCCAGGATGGGGCACCGGGTCCAAGGGTGGGAGGGATAAGAGCTCCAGGACGGGGCACAGGCTCTGGGGGTGGGACTGGGTGCGAGCTTGGTGGATCTGCGAGCGAGCTGGATGGGGACATCCTGTCCCAGAGGCGGGTGCTCTGCAGGCCCATGGCACAGGCTCCCCACTGGGCCCGGCAATGGGGCAGGCCAGCTCCCCTCCCGTCCCCCTCGCCAGCGTCTGCCCCATATGTAAATTGGGTTCAGGGGGCTGTGTGCCAGCTGGGAAGCAGCCCCAGGAGAACAAAGGTGCCATTGTCCCCAGTCAACAGGGACAGCCCCAGCTTGGCTGTCCATCAGCCCTGCAAGAGGTGGCTTCCGGGGTGAAAGGAGCAGTGCAGGTATGGGGTGGAGAAGTGGGGAGAGGGGGTATTATGGTTCCCCAGTCAGAGCCCCCTCCCCTCCGCCCCACAGGCCCCCTGCTGCTGAGCCCGGCCTGCCCAGCCTGGGGCACTTCCAGAAGCCCGGCCCAGGGCACTTCCATGAGCCCAGCCAGGCCGCGCTGGGAGCTCTGTACCTGCCCCCAGCCCGTGGCCCCGGGACCCAGCCAGGCCGCGCTGGGAGCTCTGGGCCTGCCCCCAGCCCGTGGCCCCGGGACCCAGCCAGGCCGCGCTGGGAGCTCTGTGCCTGCCCCCAGCCCGTGGCCCCGGGACCCAGCCAGGCCGCGCTGGGAGCTCTGTACCTGCCCCCAGCCCGTGGCCCTGGGACCCAGCCAGGCCGCGCTGGGAGCTCTGGGCCTGCCCCCAGCCCGTGGCCCTGGGACCCAGCCAGGCCGCGCTGGGAGCTCTGGGCCTGCCCCCAGCCCATGGCCCCGGGATTCAGCCAGGCCGTGCTGGGAGCTCTGTACCTGCCCCCAGCCCCTGGCCCCGGGACCCAGCCAGGCCACGCTGGGAGCTCTGTACCTGCCCCCAGCCCGTGGCCCCGGGACTCAGCCAGGCCGCGCTGGGAGCTCTGGGCCTGCCCCCAGCCCATAGCCCCGGGACCCAGCCAGGCCGCGCTGGGAGCTCTGTACCTGCCCCCAGCCCGTGGCCCCGGGACCCAGCCAGGCCGCGCTGGGAGCTCTGGGCCTGCCCCCAGCCCGTGGCCCTGGGACCCAGCCAGGCCGCGCTGGGAGCTCTGTACCTGCCCCCAGCCCGTGGCCCCGGGACCCAGCCAGGCCGCGCTGGGAGCTCTGGGCCTGCCCCCAGCCCGTGGCCCCGGGACCCAGCCAGGCCGCGCTGGGAGCTCTGTACCTGCCCCCAGCCCGTGGCCCCGGGACCCAGCCAGGCCGCGCTGGGAGCTCTGTACCTGCCCCCAGCTCGTAGCCCCGGGACCCAGCCAGGCCGTGCTGGGAGCTCTGTGCCTGCCCCCAGCCCATGGCCCCGGGACCCAGCCAGGCCGCGCTGGGAGCTCTGTACCTGCCCCCAGCCCATGGCCCCGGGACCCAGCCAGGCCGCGCTGGGAGCTCTGGGCCTGCCCCCAGTCCCTGGCCCCGGGACCCAGCCAGGCCGCACTGGGAATTCTGGGCCTGCCCCCAGCCCATGGCCCCGGGACCCAGCCAGGCCGCACTGGGAGCTCTGTACCTGCCCCCAGCTCGTAGCCCCGGGACCCAGCCAGGCCGTGCTGGGAGCTCTGTGCCTGCCCCCAGCCCATGGCCCCGGGACCCAGCCAGGCCGCGCTGGGAGCTCTGTACCTGCCCCCAGCCCATGGCCCCGGGACCCAGCCAGGCCGCGCTGGGAGCTCTGGGCCTGCCCCCAGTCCCTGGCCCCGGGACCCAGCCAGGCCGCACTGGGAATTCTGGGCCTGCCCCCAGCCCATGGCCCCGGGACCCAGCCAGGCCGCACTGGGAGCTCGGTCCCTGCCCCCAGCCCATGGCCCCGGGACCCAGCCAGGCCGCACTGGGAGCTCTGGGCCTGCCCCCAGCCCATAGCCCCGGGACCCAGCCAGGCCGCGCTGGGAGCTCGGTCCCTGCCCCCAGCCCATGGCCCCAGGAGGAGCCAGACTCACCGGAGGGGCAGGTGCAGGTGAAGCCGTTGACCCCGTCCCGGCAGACCCCGCCGTTGACGCAGGGGTTGCTGTCACACTCGTCAACATTGATCTCACAGAACGTGCCGCTGAACCCTGCAGCCGGAACCCAGAGGCAGTGTTAGAGACGGGGCAGAGGCGGAAGACCTCCCTGGGGCAGGGGCAAGGCTGCATGCAGGGGCCATGTGGGGCAGGCAGCAGCATGTGGAGGGGGGTGGGGGCAGGCTATGTGGAGGGAGCGCAGTGCCATGGGGCAGGGGAGGAAAGGAGGTGGCAGGCTCTGTGGGGGCAGGGCAGCACCATATGGCAGGGGAAGTGGCAGGCTGTGGGGCCGGGGTAGTGCCATGGGTAGGTGGCAGGCTATGTGGAGGGAGGGCAGTGCCATGGGGCAGGGAAGGCGAGGAAGTGGCAGGCTATGTGGAGGGAGGGCAGTGCCATGGGGCAGGGGAGGCGAGGAAGTGGCAGGCTATGTGGAGGGAGGGCAGTGCCATGGAGCAGGGGAGGTGGGGTTGTGGCAGACTCTGGGAGGGCAAGGCACTGCCAGGGGAAGCAGCAGACTGTGTGGGGTTAGGGCTGCGCCATGGGGCAGAGAGGCTGTGGGGGGGTCTGGAGTAAGCCCATTACCAGAGGGGGTCCCATCACTAAGGCAGTGGGATCCCCCTACACAGGTGGGCAGACACTCTGCTCGAGGCTACAGCAGTGCGGACTCTTGTCCCCTGTGGGGTGTGACAGGAGAGGGCAGTGTTGGGGGGCAATGCATTTCTGGCGGGGGGAGGGGGGGGGGAAGAGGATCTGGGGCCGCAGACAACACAGATGGTATTTCATGCAGAGGTGAAACCCTCACCCAGAGCCCAGGCCAGTCAGTGGCAGAGCTGGAGAGAGAGAATTCCAGAGTCCTGGCTCCCAGGCCCCCTGCTCTACCCACTAGGCCCCACACCCCTCCCAGAGCTGGGGACAGAACCCAGGAGTCCTGACTCCCAATCCCCGCCCAGAGCTAGGAGAGCACCGATCCCTGCTCTATGCTCTGAGCTGAGCTCTGTGTGTGGCCCCCGGAGCGGCCAGGCGGTGGGCATGCGGAGTCTGTGGGTTGGTTTCGTGCCCATTCCCTGGTCCCCACATCCCTGGCGCAGGCATTGGGGCAGAGGCTCCTTCGCCCTCCTGCACCACAAGGGGCCTATGCGGCTCCCGTCCCATCAGGATGACCAGGCACCAGCATGGAGCAGCAGAGCACCAGGGTGCTGGACTGGGGAAGAGGGCCCGGTGCCCTGGCGAGGGCAGTGACGGCACTGCCCCTCCCCCCAGCTCCAGCCTCACAAAGGGCTGAAAATAACGAGGGGAAGATTCCTCCCCACAGGGGGTAGCAGGGAGACAAAAAGGAGCAGTCCAGCCCCGCGCAGGCCTCCCCCAGCCCCATTAGTATTCCAGGCACAGCCCTGCGCTCCCACCGTCTGGCTGCCGGCTATGCACCCCCTGCCCCTCTGGCACCTCTGGGTGAGGAGCCGACTCCACAGCCAGCCTTCCAGTGCTTAACTTGTGCCAGGGCTTGCCAGGGCTGAGCCCCAGCACCTCTGGGCTTGCCACATGTGTTATGCTTGAGCCCTGGCACCTCTTTCATTCCAAATTAAGCACTGCAGCCTTCCCTGCCAGGCCCAGCCCCCGGGATCCCGCCATCCAGCTGCCAGGGGAGGGGCCCTCGCCCCAGTCGCCTGGGCTTCCCAACAGCTCCCAAGCCCTGGGAGCCGAGCCAAGCCAGGATTCCCTGCTATGGAAAGGAGAGGAATGCAGGCCAGGCCAGGCCAGGCCAGGCTCGGCTCTGCCCACGGGGAGCCCCGTCACAGAGGGGCACCCAACGCCCATCCAGCCCTGGCCTCTCAGCTGGGGCTGCCAGCAAGGACGCTGGCTAGAGCCAGCTGGGATACAGGGTGGGGGACCCAGGTTCCCGCCCCGCTGGGCATTGGGCTGAGTCCCAACAAACTCACTGTGAGGTGTTGTTAGAAGGTGACGCCTTGCAGCTGCCCGGGGCGGGAAATCACATCTCTCATTCCCAGATACTCAGGCCAGCCAGCCCCTGAATCGACAGCACAATGCTCACCTCCCCGAGCTGGGGAGAGAACCCCACAATGCTGGGGAGGGGGAATGCTCCCCGAGCTGGGGAGGGGGAATGCTGGGGGTGCGGGGCACTCACCCGCCATGCAGATGCAGGTGAACTCCCCAATGCGGTCAAGGCAGGTGGCATCGTTCTGGCAGGGCATGGACAGGCACTCGTTGATGTCAGTCTCGCAGCGGGGACCCGTATAGCCACGCCCGCACTGACACTGGAAGGAGCCCTGCGTGTTCACACAGCGGCCAAAGTGCTCGCACGGGTTGGCGCCTGCAGGGATGTGGCCAAGTCAGAGACAGGGTGGGGGCCAGACCCCCCCAACCCCTGCCTCACCCCGATCCCAGCCAGGCCTCCCCCACTCCAACCCCATCACTGAGCAAAGGGCCGGCCGGCCAGCCGCCCCTCTCCCAAATCCTGGCCCAACCTCCCCCACCCTGACCCCATCACTGAGCAAAGGGCCCCGCCTCACCAATAGAGCACTCATCCACATCCTGGTCACAGGCCCCCCCAGTGAAGCCTGGGGGGCAGGTGCAGATGGCCCGGCCATTCACAGGGTTGGTGTCGCAGATGGCATCCTCATGACAGGGGTTGCTGACGCAGGCGTCGTCCAGGTGGCACAGGAGACCTGGCAGAGGGAGGGAGTGAGGGGGCGTAGGCAGCCGCGAGGCAACCACCCTGCGGAAGCCCAGCTAGCCTGGCCCTCAGGGAGCAGAGTGCCAGTCCCATCCTGGAAGGCTAAGGAATGCACCCCATCCCTCCTCCCCACCCACACACAACAAACCTCCCCACCCAGCCAGCCCTGGCCTCCCGCACAGACACCCACCAACCCCCTAAGCCGGCCCCAGTCCCCCCCACCTGCACAAACACCCACCAACCCCCCCATAGCTGGTCCCAGTCACCCCCACACATACCAACTCCCTCCCCCCCAGACAGATCCAGTCCCCTCACACAGACCCACCAAGCCCCTCCCCCGCAGCCAGCCCCAGTCCTCCCCACCCACAGAGCCACCCAGCCAGCCCTGGTCCCCCCCCTCCCTCCACACCTGCAGACACACACCAACCCCCCATCCAGCTGGCCCCGGCCTCCCCCACCCCATAGACCCACAAACTCCCCCAGACAACCCCAGTCACACACCCCGACCTGCACACCCCAACTCCCACCCCCAGTCCCCCACACCCACACAGATCCACCAACACCCTCCCCCCACAGCTGGCCCCAGTACCTCCCACCCACATAGACACCCACCAACCCCCACCCAACCGTCCCCAGTCCTCCCACACCCACACACTCCCCAGCTGGCTCCAGTTCCCCCCGACCCACACCCACCAACCCCCAGCAGCTCCCCCCGCACTCCCACACTATTCCCCTGCCCCAGCTCCCTACCCCTCACAGCCCTCCTCTCAACTCCTTCCACTCAGCCAGCCTGTCACCCTCACCTCAGGTCTCCCTCCCACCTGCTTCCACTCCTTCTGCCCCCGTCTCCCTGCCCCCTTCCACTCAGCCACCCCCTGCCCCTTCAGGTCCTTCCTAGCCCTTCCCATCCCCTTGGCCAACCCCTAAGCCCCATCCCCTCAGCCCACCACAGACCGTCAGGGGGAGGGGTTAAGCATGGGGAGAAGAATCCCAAATCCCATGGCGAGGGATGCTAGGAGATCTGAGATTGGGCTGAGCCAGGCCGGACCCCCCCCACCACCACCTCACCTGTCTTGCCCATGGGGCAGGCGCAGTAGAAGGAGGCCACGCGGTCGTGGCAGGTGGCCCCGTTGAAGCAGACGGCCGTGGCACAGTCGTCAATGTTTTCACTGCAGCTCTCGCCCGTCCAGCCGTTGACGCACACGCAGGTGTGCCCGCCGTTGGTGTTGAAGCAGGTGCCCCCATTGTGGCAGGCATTGGGCTGCAGCTGGCACTCATCTACGTCCTCTGTGCAGAACTGGCCTGGGGGAGAAGGGGGCTGAGCCTGGGCAGGTTAGAGCTAGCACCCCTAGAGGGGAAAGGGCCCGTGTCCCGTTCCCCACCACCTCAGCCGATCAGTCCCCTGTCCTGGGGCTGGATCAGAGCCAGCGCCCCGTAAAGGGGAAAGGCCCTGTGTCCCATTCCCCACCCTCTGAGCCAGCCAGACTCCTGCCCTGGGACTGGATCAGAGCCGGTGCCCCCTAGAAGGGAACGCCCTGTGCCACATTCCTCCTGGGGTCCTATGGCAGCCCTGGGCTGCTGGACACACAGTCCGTGCCCACAGGGTTAGATGTTAGCTCTAAGGCTCAGGACCCATAGAGCTGACTGCACTGCTGGGGGTGGCCAGCGAGGGGTTAACTCCTGCCGCTGGGCAGGGCGCTAGGTGGTACCTGTCCACTCGGGCGGGCACTGGCAGTTGTAGGTGTTGACCCCGTCCACACAGGTGCCCCCGTTCAGACACTTGTGGCCTGGGCAATCATCAATGTTGATCTCACAGTTTTGCCCTTCAAAACCTGGAGAAAGAGAACACCACCCAGTCAGAGAGGGCGCGTACACCCGCTCCCCAGACCTGAGCGTCTCCACCCACTCCCCGGCCCTGGCCCCAAGCGTCTCCACCCGCTCCCTGGCCCAAGTGTCTCTCTCCTGCTCCCTGGCCCCAGCCCCAAGCCCCCGGCCCTGAGCATCTCCACCTGCACCCCGGCCCTGGCCACAGAACGTCTCCCACCTGCTCCCTGGCCCCGGCCCCCTCCACCCGCTCCCCAGTCCAGAGCGTCTCCACCCAGGCCCCAAGAGGCACGGAGCTCGAATCCACCCCTCAGCCCCATCCGAGAGGCAGCCGGCCAAACAGAGTCTGGCTAAACCTGAAACAGAGACCAGGCAACTGACTCCCAACCCCCCCACCCCTCGCCCTGCTCAGTGTTGGGAACAGAACTCAGGAGTCCTGGATCCAGCCCCCTGCCCCTTGCTGCAACCCAGCAGACCCCTGGAACAAATGCAGGTCCCAGCAGGGCTGAGTGAGGCAGGCCAGTTTTCCCCTTTGCCCACACGGGGGCTCACAGCAACAGAAGCAGGAGCTTCTGCGAAGGGTCAGGGAGCAGGACGAGGGGTCACTGCAGACAAGGGGTACCCCCAGGGCAATGGTGGATTCAGCAGCTTGGCCAGGAAGGGTGAGAAAAGCCCCAAGGCCACAGCAGAGCCGCCTCAAGCATGGCAGGGCCAGATTCTGCGGGAGGCCCTCTCCACAGGCCCCAGCAGGGTTTGCTGCAGGGGGCAACGGATGGGCTGCCTGCCCCTCCGGCTCCACGCAGCTCTGCTCGGCCCAAGGCCACGCTGCAGCAGGAACACCCCCCCACGTACACACAGCGCCCCCGAGCCTGCTCTCCCCCACGTACACATCTCCCTGAACCCTGCTCTCTCACACACACACACACACACACAGAGCTCCCTGAGCCCACTCTCCCCCCCACGCACACAGAGCAGCCCCGAGCCCGCTATACCCCGCTCCACGCACACACAGCACCCGAGCTCTCTGCCCCCTGGCACACACAGCGCCCCGAGCCCACTGTCCCCCCACAGACACACACAGTGCGCCCGAGCCTGCTGCCCCCCCAACCCCCGCCCCCCACGCACACACAGCACCCGAGCTCTCTGCCCCCTGGCACACACAGCGCCCCGAGCCCACTGTCCCCCCACAGACACACACAGTGCGCCCGAGCCTGCTGCCCCCCCAACCCCCGCCCCCCACGCACACACAGCACCCGAGCTCTCTGCCCCCTGGCACACACAGCGCCCCGAGCCCACTGTCCCCCCACAGACACACACAGTGCGCCCGAGCCTGCTGCCCCCCCAACCCCCGCCCCCCACGCACACACAGCACCCGAGCTCTCTGCCCCCTGGCACACACAGCGCCCCGAGCCCACTGTCCCCCCACAGACACACACAGTGCGCCCGAGCCTGCTGCCCCCCCAACCCCCGCCCCCCACGCACACACAGCACCCGAGCTCTCTGCCCCCTGGCACACACAGCGCCCCCGAGCCCGCTCCCATGCCACGCACACACAGCGACTGAGCCTGCTGCCCCCCCCACACACACACAGTGCCCCCAAAGCTCACTGCCCCACCCCCCACCACCCCCGAGCCTGCTCCCCCCACACATACAGCTCCCCGAGCCCGCTCCACCACACACGCACACACAGCACCCGAGCTCTCTTCCCCCAGCACACACAGCGCCCCCGAGCCCACTCCCCCCCAGAGCCCACTCCCCCCCACACACAGCGCCCCAGAGCCCACTCCCACACAAACACACAACACCCCTGAGCTCTCTGCCCCCTGGCACATACAGCAGCCCCGAGCCCGCTCCCCCCCACACGCACACACAGCTCCTCAAACCCTGCTCACACGCACCCTGCTCACACGCACCCACAGCACCCCCAAAACTCGCTGCTCCCCCACACAGCGTCCCCAAGCCCACTCCCCCGCCCCACACAAACACGGTGCCCCCAAACCCGCTGTCCCCCACACACGCACACACAGACCACAGGGCCTGGCCCCCCCACACACACAGGGTTCCCCAGACCGTACCCCTCCTTCCCTGTGTTCCCAGTGCCAAGCCAACTGGCAGAGGGTGCAGGATTTGGCAGGAGCAGAGCTGCAGCTTAGATGAGAATGAGCCATTATTTGGGGGCAGGGGGCTGAAGGGACTAACAGGGGACTAACAGGGGAGAAAGAAACGGTTGGCTTGAGCTGGGGAGGGGGCCAAAGGGGGCTCTGGGGAGCAGGGGAGGGGAGGGGATGGCCCAGGGTTGGGAGCCCCCCAAGCTCCGGCCCTGCTGCTCTCCCGGACGCTCCCTGGGATTGTTTCCTTCCTGGCCAGGGTCCAGGTTCTCCCAGCGCCATTTACAGCTTCCGATGAGCTTCCTGCAGCGCTGCCTGGAGCCGCTAGCCCCATGGGCACACACGCCAGGGCAGGGGAAGAGACACACTCCTAACAACGCCTGCCCCCCAGCGCTAAGGGAGGGGAACAGCATCCCCCAGAACAGATTCCTCCAGCACTGTCTCCGCCAGGCCCCCACACACCAACCCCTGCAGCCCAGCGTGCTGCCCCCAAACTCTGCTCAGCACCCCACACCCTCCCCAGCCCCCCCCACGAGCCTCCCACCCCCTCACCCGGCAGGCAGGCACACTCGTAGCTCAGCTCCCCGGTCTGGCGACACGTGCCCCCGTTGAGGCACTGTGAGGGCGCGCAGGGCATGTAGACGCTTTCACACAGATGCCCCGTGAAGCCGGCCGGGCACTGGCAGCGGAAGGAGCCTGGCGTGTTGAAGCAGGTGCCCCCATGGCGGCAGACGCCCGGCGCCCGGCACTCGTCCACGTCCATGCGGCAGTTGCGGCCCTGGTAGCCTGGTGGGCAGGTGCAGTTGTAGCGGCTGTTCCAGTTGGTGCAGCGGGCCCCGTTGGCGCAGGGGTTGTTGGCACAGGCATCAGCCAGGGAGCAGTCCTGACCTGTGGGGGGCGAGGGGGGGCGGGTCTGTGAGCAGGGCCTGGCTGGGCATGAGGACACCCCAGAAAGCCCTTCACCCTAGGCCAAGCAGATCCCCGCCCTGGGGCCAAGCTGTGCCCATCCCTCCTCCCGCACCAGCCTTGTTCAGTCAGGTTCCGTTCCCCTCCCACAGCTGGGTTGAGGGTCCCTCCCCATCTCCCACAGCACCCCTATGGCCATCCCCCATCTCCCTTAGGCCTGCATGGCATGGGTCCTCCTCTCCGGCCTGCTCAGATCCTGGCCCCTCCTCCAACCAGGCCAAGCTGGGCGCCACCCCCTCCCCTAGACCAGCATGCCCCCCACCTACATGACCCTCACCTCGGAAGCCCTTGGGACAGGTGCACTGGTACTGCACGGTGCCATCCTTGAGGGAGCTCTCACACACGCCCCCATTGGCACAGGGCGACTGGTGGCAGGGGTCCTGGAACTGGCAACGCTCGCCAATCAGCCCAGGTTGGCACCTGCAGAGCGGGGGCACATTGGTGTGAGTCCCTCCCTCAAGCGGAGGATCGAGACTAAGGGTAAACGCCCGGAACCAGTGCAGGAAGGCCACACACCCATCACCACTGCATCTGGGCACCTGCTACATCACATCACTGGCAATGAACTTCCTAGGGGAAGCATCATGGAGTCTCCAACTGGCCTCTCTTTTCGGGGTAGGGTTAGAGTCCATCAATTTCCTCTACTTTTATTGGTTGCCAGGGGTTCCTTGGGGGGGGAGGTTGTCTCTGGCCCAGCCCATCCCCCAACTGTGCTCTGTGGGTGGGCACCCAGCCCTGCACTCAGCACCCAGCCATGGGCCCCCATGCCACAGCACATCAGCCACCTCCATCCCCGTGGCTCCAACAAGCTGTCCCCAGGGTAGCCTGGCCCTCATGCAGTTGGTGCTGGTCTTGGGGGTTGCCCCAGATCTCAGGTTATTCCCTCCAACAGGCATTGCTTGGCATTGCTCTGCTCCAAACACCCCCTGCCCTGTGCTGCCCATTCGCCCTGTGGGCTCAGCTCCCTTTGCAGGGCCTCAGTTGGCACCAGCGTGAACTCATCATTGTGCCAGCTGCTCACTTTACCCCCTCCTTGTTCCCCCAGCCCTTGCCAGATCTCCACTGAAACTTTTAACCCTCCCTCTCTGCTCCCCCAGGGGGATCCTCCCTGCCTCGGCCTATAACCCTGGCCAGGGGAGAAGGGGCCACTGAGTCTGACTCTGCTTCCTGACCCTGAAGTATTGGTCTGCTGGCAAACCAGACTGGGCTCAGCATCGGGGTACAGCTCCAAGCATGGGGGAATCTGTGCCAGTGCAAAAGGGCTCCCCATTGTGTAGCTATCCCTACACAAGGAAGGAGACGTGCTACACCAGTACAAGGCCCCTTTATACTAGCAGAGCAGCACCACCGCATGGGGCTGTATTGCTAACCCAGATCGGCAGAGAATCACCCCCACCCGCTACAAACTGTGAAGAGCTGGCGTCAGCCAATTCAGGACCCACTCCCTGAGCCCCCCACACCCCGTCATTCCTAAGATCTCACCTGCTGCTGCACCTCTTAGCACCTGCCCAAGCCCAGCCCCTGCTCCGACCCCGGGACCCCACCACCGAGAGCTTGTCCGCAGGGGCGGCCCCGGGACCCTGCTCCGACCCCGGGACCCCACCGCGAGACCCCGCTCCGACCCCGGGACCCCACCGACCAGAGCTCGTCCGCAGAGGTGGCCCCGGGACCCCGCTCCGACCCCGGGACCCCACTGCCCAGAGCTCATCTGCAGGGGCGGCCCCGGGACCCCGCTCCGACCCCGGGACCCCACCGCCCAGAGCTCGTCCACAGGGGCACCCACTCCCAGTGGAACCTGGCCCAGCCAGCAGGTCCGCAGCCCTCTCTGGTTCCCTGCCCCCCCCCCAGCTTCACCTCCTCGGGGCTCATGCAGAGGGAGTAGGGTAGAGTCCCTCCTGCCTCCCACAATACCCCCCCCCACCCCCCCGAGGGCTACGTCCTATAGGACTAAGCCAGGGTAGGCCCAGCCCGCCAGTGAGCGGGGCCCAGCTCACAGGTCTCTAGCTAGCCAAGCTGGAGCAGCGCATGCTGGGAGCTCTGCAATGGGGAGGCCACAGGAGGGCTCTCTGCAGGGCTCACAGCCCGGAGCATGCCCCACAGGGCTGGGTCCGAGACCCACGGTGTGCAGGGGCTGAGAGGTGGAGGATGGGAGGGCAGCCAAGCCTGCCGGGCTGAGCCAGGCTGGGCAGGACCATCCTGCCTCCCAGCCCCAGTTCTAGGCTCGCTCCTGAGGACAGCTCAGGTCCCAGGACGGAGCCAGCGCTGGGCAGCACCTGGGCGCTCGCCCTCAGGCTGGGCTGGCTCCAGAGGGCACCCGCTGGGGGGAGCCGCACCAGAGCCTGGGTCCTAGTGCACAGATTATACCCTCCAATCTGCTCCTGTCTCCGGCTCAGCGGCAGCTCCAGCCAACCCCCACCCCCCTCGCCTGCCGTTCCCAGGGCAACGCAGAATGCCTGTTTGCTCTGCTGTCCAGGGCCTGCAAACCAGGCCCTCAATCCCGGGGGGCACCCTGCAGCAGAAACAGGGGGGTGCTCAGTTCACCCCACCACAGCACGGGAGCTCCCAGCCTGCTCTATACAGCATCCCCTGCTGGGAGAGGCTGGGACTGGAGGAGATCCTGTGCTCCTGCCCTGCTCCCTCCAGTGCCCTGCAGGCAGGGACCGCGTAGGGTGACCAGCAAGTGTGAAAAATCGGGACGAGGGTAGGGGGTAACAGGAGCCTATGTAAGAAAAAGCCCCAAATATTGGGACTGTCCCTATAAAACCGGGACATCTGGTCTCGCAAGTACTGCAGGACAGCAGGGACTCTGCCCAGGCCTGGAATTACACCAGCTCTCCAGAGCGCTGGGCCCTACCCCCCAGAGCTGGGGGCATGGCCCAACAGGGAGAGGAGAGGGCAGAGCATGCATGGTGCTGGGGGCACAGACGGGGCGGGAGAAAGGGATGGCGAGGAGAGAGATAGTGCAGACCATATGCCCCCGCCTGCCACACCCATGGGCCCATTCAGCCTTGTAGCCCTTCTCTCCTGCCGCACTGGATCCCCAGATCGGAGCAATGGGCCCATCAAGACCATAACTCCCCTGCCCCCGGCTCAGACCCATTGACCAATACTGCCTGCAGGAACTCCTCCCCCTCCCCATCCCCTGGAGTCTGCGGACAGACAGCTGTGCCTGCCTCAGGAGCAGCCACAGCAAATGCCACTGACCATCCCAGGCCATGCAGCCCCCCCAGCAGTGACACAGGCAACTCCACTGGCCCCAGCATGGACCAGGAATGCCCTGCGGACCCCCCCATCCCCATCCTGCACACTCCATTTTGGGCTCCCTCCAGCAGCACTTGGTGAGATGCCAACTCCCCTCTCCCTGCATGTGTGTGGGGGGCCACCCTGAGTGCAAGGCTGGGGTTGGCAGAGCTTCCCACCACATCCACCCACCCAGCCCCTGGAAAGGGAAACGGGATGTGGGGACAGGCATCCCTGTGGCAGGAAGCAGTAGGGGAGCAGGGCCCTGTATCCCAAAACCTGGCAGCGCCCTCCCCCGCAGGCAGAGCCAGGCTCCCACGCTGGGAAGGCAGCCCCCTTCCCAGCCCCATGGCAATACTCCTGCCTGCTCATGTCTGGGGAGTGGAGCCCGGCACCCAGCCCGCTCCATGGGGCGGTGACTCAGCGGCTTCACTGCCGCGTCACCCCATGAGTCACCCCGGCAGTTGCCTCAGGCACCCGCTCCTGGAGGGATGGGATGCCCCTGGGCACGAGAGCGCACAGGGGCACAACTTCCTCCCCATACCTCCTAGCTGCAGGAGGCAGCAACCAGCTTTAGAGAATAGAACCCAGGAGTCCTGACTCCCAGCCCGCCTCCCCTTGCTCTGACCACCAGGCCACACAGCTCCCAGAATGCCCCCTCACCTGACAGATGGGGGCTACCCTGGCATGTGCCCCCTCCCATCCCCCAGTGGCCCCTACTGCTCTCCCTGACCTCACGCCCCTCTTCCAATTCCATCCTCCCACATGCATTCCCCCAACAGCCCCCTCCCCATCCATCCCCCTGATCCCATCAGCCCCTGCTCCAATCCTGTTGCCCACCTACATATTCCCCATGGGCCCCTCCCCCATCCATCACCACTCCCCCCACCCTATCAGACCCTGCTCCAATCCTGTCCCCCACCTTCCCACTTCTCCAACTCCCACACTCATTCGGCACCCCTTCCTGTGGCGTCTGGGCGGGCACAATCCAGCCTAAACCAGCCCCACCTTCTCACCCCGAGGTGCCTGGCAGACAGACCCAGGCTGCAAACCCAGCTCCAGGCTGGCACGGTAGGGCACATGGGGCCCACAGGGAGCTGCCCCCCTGTGAGGGGCCCCGCACACTGAGTGGGGCAGATTTCTGGCACTGGGAAGGAGCTACATTCTCTCTCCCCTCCCCCCAGCCCTCCCTGAGCCGGCTCCAACCCGCTCGACAGGTTCCAGCAGCACCAGCACCATGCTGGGCCAAAGCCGCTCCTCTCTGCTCCCTGTCGCGCCCGTCCTGCCCCCCTGGCAGCTCCCCTCTGTCCCCTAGTCAGAGTTCATCCACCTAGAGCTCGCCCACTCTGCCCCAGGGCTGCTCCGCTCTGCCCCCTGCCCCACTCTGATCCTCCCCGGCCCCTCCTCTCTGCCCCTGCCCCTCTCTGCCATCCTGGCTGCCCCCTGTGCTCCCCCACCGCTCCTCTCTGCCCTCCCGGCCGCCCCCCACTGCCCCTCTCCCCCTGCCCCCCCATCTTGGCTGCTCCTCTCTGCCCCTCTCCAGCCTCCCCCCAGCTTCTCCTCTCTGCCTTCTGCCTCCCTTCTACCTCCTCCAGCCACTCCTCTATCCCCGCCGTACCTCTCCTGCCCTCCGGCTGCTCCTCTCTGCCCCCTGTCCCCCCCAAGCCTCTCCCCCCTCCCCCGGCTGCTCATTTCTGCCACCCCCTCCAATCATCTCTGCTTCTGCTGTGCCCCTTCCACCCCTCCCCCTGATCTTCTCTGCCCTCCACTATGCCCCTCCCACCCCCCCGATCCTTGGTGCCTCCCGCCACACCCCTCCCGCCCCCCACACTCAATCCTATCTGCCCCCCTCCCACAGCACCGGGGGGGGGGGGCTGTCTCCAGAGCACAAAGAACCCAGCATGCAGATGGGAGCCTGCTCCAGTGAGCTGGGGCAGGGGGCTGGGGGCACTGTGCTTGTTCTGGCAGAGAGGAGCGGTGGGGGGGGGCACAGGTCAGCATTCAGGTGGTGCTCCAGCCCCACACTCCAGCCCATGATTTCCAGCAGCCAGGCAGCGCGGCCCCATCCAGATCCTGCTCCTACTCCTGGCCAGGCGGCGTCAGCAGCCGGTGATTCACCTGTTCGGGGCGGGGCAGCAGGAGGCCCATCCACCTGTCTGGCATTCCAAGGCAGGCAGCAAGGAGACGGGAACCTGCCACAGCGAGCTCCGGCACCTGCCTGCGCGGCGGCTGTGCCGTGGCCTGGCACTCGGGGTAGCGAGGACCGGGCGACGGCACAGCAAAGAAACTGCCCAGCTACTCCTGGCTCACCCCGCAGGAAGTGGTGGGCACAGGGCCACCCAGGCTACCCTTGCAGAGCCAGCCGCTGCCCCCACCAGGCGCCAACCTCTTCCCCCTGGAATCCATGAGCTGGGTGACAGGTCAGAGCCGGCTCTGCAGAGAGACTGCCAGGAGCTGCCCAGGCCCCCTGCATCCAGTCTCCGGGGCTCAGCCCCATCTGGTTCCAACTCCCCAGCAGCAGGGCCTGGAGCCCTGACCTGGAGAGAGGATTCCCAGATAATCAGCCTGCTTTGCCCCACTGGCAGCCCCACCCCCAGAGCTTGCACTGCAGAGTCAGATGCAGGAAGAAAATGGAAGTGATTCACAGAGAAAGTCATTACTGGGATCAGAGACGGCAGGGTCGAGTGGCTAGAGCAGGGGCACTGGGAGTCAGGATCCCTGGGTTTTATCCCCAGCTCTGCTCCTGTGAAGTAGGGTGATGACACTCACTGAAGCACCCCATGCTAGTCAGCCCCAGCCCCTTGCAGCTGGCTCACCAGGACTCCGCAAGCCTGTTGGGTGGCACAGCACGGCAGACGTGGCAATCGCCATTCCACACCCATCTTCCATCCACACTGACCAAGCGGGGCCGGGCACAGCAAGAGCTGCCATGGCCCAGTGCCATCTCCCCTTTGTTCCCAGCCCCCTCCCCACCAGCAGCTGGTGGGTCCCCCCACATGGCCTTTACAGCATCCCCACCAGGGAAAGCATCTGGCCAGGCTGGGGCCCAGGGCCTGCAGTCTCTCCAGCCAGCCCCTTCCCAGAGGACTGGCCCAGCCAGGGCCGGGGAGCCAAACAGCCTCCCTTCAAGTGCTCCCACTGGCAGGGTTGAGAACCAGGAAACTCAGCACACTCCTTCCTGGCCTCTCCTACACAGGCCAGCTGCTCCAATGGGGGCTGGGGAGGTGGGGGTCAGCTCAGTCACCCTAGCCTGATGGGGTCAGCTCAGCTCCGGACACGGCCTAGGTCTCACATGCCCCCCACCCAGTTCCACAGATCAGCAGCTGCTTCCCTTCCAAGGGCTGTCTGCAGCCACTGGGATCAAATGACTCCAGGGCCCCCTCGTGAAGAGGCCCCCTGTCTGGGAGACTCTGGGAAGGAGGCCGGGCAGGAGGAGTCCCCCCCTCCCCGCGCAGGAAGTGGGGAGCTGCGGGGGGGGCAGCACACGTCACTGCTAACACTGTTCTGCAATCTGGGATTGCAACAGCCACAGCAGGGAGGAAACAAGGGCTTGGGCGGGCGGGGGGGGGGGGGGGAGAGATCTCGGCCCCTTTGCCAGTGTGGGGTGGGCGGGGGAGAGAGCCAGAGGATGTGAACCCTGGGGTGTCAGCTCTCTGCCCAGGGAGCCCCAAAGAAAACATCCAGGCACCTTGTCACTCTGCCCTCCACTAGCCTTCCCCCAGGCACAAGATTCACCTCTTCTGCAGCCGCCCTCCCAGCTCATCCCAACCCGGCTGGAAGCCCTTTCTCCCCCCAATGCGTCAGCAAGCATCACCCCGTGTTCCCCTCCCCAGCGCGGGGCCTCGGGGACAGGAGGGGTCGCGCCCAACAGCTGGGCCTCCAGAGGCACAGTGAGTCGCCCACTGCCTGGCTGCTGACATGGAAAGAGACCCACCCCACCACCCTGAACTCTTATAACACCCCACCCTGCCCAAGCATCCCCCGCTCCCATCAGCTCAGGGCAACCCCTAGCCCTTCCCATATGCTCACAGCCCCAGTGGGGTGGCTCCACACCATTCTCCCAGATTGGCTCCCCTCCCTTGGCCTGGTGAGGGTCCCTTCTGCTGCATCCCTTTGCGGAGGCCATGAGGAGCAGGCAAGAGGCTACCTCACAGTAAGTGGCTGCTCCCCACATCCCCCAACCACTGGGGCTTGGTGCCATGAATAGAATATCATAGAATATCAGGGTTGGAAGAGACCACAGGAGGTCATCTAGTCCCCTCTCCCTGCTGGCTGGCACTCCCCAATCACCACCGGCTCTTTAGGGCAGGGCCGTGCCAGGCACGGTGACAAGGGCTGTGGGACAGCCATGCAGGCCCCCAGCCAAGGACACACATCAGGTGAGACCCAGCAAAATGGGCGCAGAGCCGGAACAGAACCCAGTGCTGCAGAACCTGGGCTGGGCCGGCTGAACCACTGGGCCACACTGCCTTTACTCTTATGACGCACTGCGGGAACCACCCTCCCTCCTGTTAACCCAGCCCCAGGCCTCCGGTTCCCGCTGGTTCAGACCTGTCCATCCGCCGACCCCAAGGACAGTGGGAAAGGCACCCCCCCCCGTCCCCTCCCCCCACAGCCTGTGAGCAACACCCAACCACCGTGGAGCCCATCTTGCCTACAGCCCGTGCTGGATGGCAGCGGGCATGGATCCCAACCTGCAGGGCAGGGGGTCACTTACACGCAGGCTGCCTTCCCGTTGGAGTAGAGGATGCACTGGCCGCCATTCTCACAGGGCATGGAGCCTTCCAGACACTGCACGGCTGCAGGGAGAGAGTGGGAGAGAGCCCATTAGAGCAGAGGAGTGGCCCCCTCCCCTCCCTGCCCCCACCCCCACACAGAGCTCCCTCGTGCCCGGCCCTCTGTGGGGAGCCCAGCTCAGTCACTGGCCATGCCAGCTGCACCAGGGTGGGGGATCCAGGGGGCTTCCTAGCAGCAACCCCTGACAGCTTCTGCTCACTGCTTCCCTGTGCCCCCGCCACACCCAGATGGTCCTTGGTCCATCACCCGCCTGGCTTAGAGCACACTGTTCAGGGCAAGCCCCAGGGAACATCAGAGCACCCCATAAACTGCATGGACGTGGCAGGACCCTGCCCATAACCCCAAGCCCCACCCTGAAATGATCAACAGCACCGTTGTTGTAAAGCAGTCCAGTACAGCTGCCAAGGAGGGATTTTATGCTACTACATACATAAAGGTTGCTACCCTTCCCCCTATATTTATGACAGCTGCTATCAGGGCTGGGATTTAAACAGCCACCATTAGGCTTCAGAGTCAATGCTGCACTGACACTGGTACTGAAGTTGCATGGGGAAAATTTCATCCCAGCAGCAGCAGGCAAAGGGAAGACACACACACCCCACAAACCAGGAGGAGGGCAGCTGTCAGACAAGTTCCATGCATGACTAAGAAGTTTAGTTTGGGGGTGCCCCCCACCAGTGAGCCAAGGAAAGGTCTGTGTGACTCCACCACCACCAGCCCCCAGTGCCATCCAGCACAGGGGGAGGGGGACAGGGGTTTTCAGGGCTCCAGGCACAACCTGCAGGCCACAGTCAGACACTAGGGCCCCGCACTCCCTGGGACCAAGGGGACAGCAGCTCCCAGAACTCCAGCTCCCAGAACCCTCTGCCTGTGGCACATGGGCCCAGGCCACCAGGACCCCACAGGGAGAGGAGGCAGCTCGGGACCTGTCAGGGCCTCAGAGCCCAACCAGCGTCTTCATCAAGTGTCCAGGGACCTGTCCTGCTAATCTCTGCCTCTTCCCAGGCCCCTCATACAGTAGTAACCTGCTAGCTCGGACCTCGGCTCAGAGACCCTCACCCTGCCAAGGACACTGGGTCATGCCAGGCAGCACAGAGCCGGGGGCCTCGGCCCCACATGCAGGGGACAGAGCAACACAGCTGGGAGGGGATTGCGACTGCACCATCCTGGGTGTTACAGCAGTTCGAGGCCCAGGAGACCTGCACCCACAGCTCACCCTACAGCCAGCCCAGCCCTCTGCCTCCACCCTGAGTGCCAGGTTCCCACAGCCTGGGGAGGGAGGGTCGCTCTGAGGCAGACTGACTGACACAGAGGCCCCCCGAGCCCAGGGACCTGTTGCCCAGGGCAGCCCCAGCTCTGCCAGCCCCCACAGCCTCCCCAGGGACAGTGAGACCCATCCTGTGCCAGGATGACAGGGACCAGCTGCCAGCCCTGTCTGGACCCAATCTAGGGTCGAGGGGCCAGGGCACCCAGCCCTGCGAGCCCTCTCCCCTTCCAGACCTCTGGGCAGCTCTGCCAGCAGCTGGGCTAGCATGGGGGGGCAAACTAGAGACACCCCACAACCCCCCCATGGGCCACTGCCTGGGCTGCTAATGGGAGGGTGGGGTGGGCTGGGCTGGTCACAGCCCCCCTGGCTGGATTGGCCCCATGAATAAATGGGGTTAAGACATCTCTATGCCCCTGGGGCTGCAGCTCCAGGCCCCCTGGAGGAGCCGATCCCAAAGGGAAATCCCAGCAGCAGTTTTCCACGGCTGGGGAGCAGGGCAAGGCACAAACCCATCAGCCCCCTCCCCCCATGCAGAGCGAGAGGAGGCCAGGCCTGGGCCCCACAGGCCACATAGGGCTCAGGGGCCTTGCTCCTTCCCCCACCAGCCATTTCCTCCAGACCCACTTGGAGCATGCTGCGTGCCCAGCACACAGATCAGCTCCCAGAGACAATGCCGCCCCCGCCCCTCTCCCCCACTGCAGCCCCAGCTCCACCAGGCAGACCCCAGAGCCAGTGCTGCAGGCGAGACCAGCCCCCTCCCCACACACGGCTGCAGCCGAAGGGGTGGCATCGGGCTTAGACAGCTCCCACCCCCACTCTGATCCCTGGGCTCCTTTGCCCTTGGCGCCAACCCTCACCCCACAGCCCCGTGAGGGGCCCCAGGCGTGGCAGCTTTTGGGGAGGGGGATGAGATGCCGCGAGGCTCATTCTCTTGGAGAGCTGGTGGGGCTGCCCCAGGTGCCAGGAGGAGGTTCGGGCCCCGCACAGAACCCCCAGCCTGTCAGGCACAGATGAGTCTGTGGAGCGGCAAACCCAGTCGAGCCCCCCACAGTGGAGCGGGAGCCTGTTCCACACTGGGATGCGTGCAATGAGGGGCTCCCATGCCCCCCAGTGTGATACCCAGGGCAGGCCCGGGGGGGATTTTAAAAAGAGTCCTAACTTCTTCCACCCTAGAGAGGGAATGCGGGGGAGGGGGTCCCAGAACATTAACCCTTTGGGTGCCAGCTCCAACTCCCCATCTGCAGGGAGGCCTGATGGGAAGTGCAATGGGAAACCCGCAGCATGCACCCAGGGGGCAGGCCCTCACAGCCCTCCAAAGAAGGCACCAACAGGAAACTAAGGCATAGAGATAGGAAGGGTATTGCCTAAAGTCACCCAGCGAGTCAGTGGCACAGCTGGGAGAGAACCCAGGAGTCCTGACTGCAAGCCCCACCCCACAATCTAACCCAGTAGCCCCCACTTCCTTCCCAAAGCCAAGGATAGAACCCAGGAGTCCTGACTGCCAGCCCCATCCCTAATTCTAACTCACTAGCACCCATTCTCCCCACCCACCCAAAAAAAAAAAAACAAACAGCAGCAGCCAAGGCCCCATCACTGCAGAAATTCAAGGACAGTGGTGATAAGAGACTGTGGGAACGCTGGGGCAGTTCATGCTGCCAAAGGCGGGGTCAGCCAGGATGACCCTGGAGGCTCCGGTGCCCCGGAGGGCTCTAGGACTCCTGAGGTGGAGAGAGGCACAGAACGACCCCCCACACCTCCCCCAAGTCCTGCTGTCCAAAGTGGGACACCCTCACAAACAGCCCCAGCTTCTCGCTCCGGCAGGCCTGGGGCACAGTCTCCCATCAGCCCCTGCAGGCAGCGAGGTGCTCAGCTCTGAGCCCTGGGGGTTATAGACAGTGAGGGGGGCACTGTGCCAACACACACCTGGCCTCACCCCAGCCCCCGTATTCCCGTCCCCCACAGCTGAGTTAGGGACAGTGCATGCTGGGACACAGCCGCTCACCCCTCTGCATCACAGGTATGCCAGGCGAGGCAGGGCACATACCGACAGAGTCTCGCACCCCTGACCCATGCTGTCCAGCAGCCCCGGGATCCTGACCACAGGCAGCCTAGCAGGACTACTTAAGCTAGCAGTAAGGCAGTGACCCGACAGCCACAGCTAGCCCAGGGACTGCCGGTACCTCCCATCTGCCTGAAACAGCACACCAAAGGCCAAGCCAGCCCAATGCATATTGTCAAGCAGGACACAGGATCCAGAGCCACCCAGAGAGGAATGGACCAGGGAAAGGTGAGACAGCCAGGACTCCTGGGTTCTATCCTCAGCTCTGCCAATGACTGGGGCAGAAGTAGCCCCAACCTGCCTCCTCTCTGGCATTTATGAAGCCTCATGAGGAGCTCAGGGCCCCAGGGAGGGCTCAGCCAGCGCCCCAGGCTGTTCAGTTATGGATCCCATTACTGCAACTCCCCCACTCCCCAGGGCAGGAGAAGGGCTGCTCCTGCCAGCCAAGCACCCACAGATGGACCAGAACTGACCGTCACAGGATAGCGGAGCTGGTACCCCTGGCCTGGCAGACACAGCCAACTGCCCCGCCCCAACAGTGCAGCCAGTTCAGAGTGGTTGGTCTGGGAGAGTCGGAGCCTCTCATGTCTAGGGGATGCCAGCTGTGACCCAGCCCAGAGCATGGGGACCGACTGCCACAGGGTTGGCTGGAGTGGGAGACAGGACCTGTCACTTCCAAGGTGCAATCCAAGCCCCGGCATCCGAATCCCCAACACTGGCCCCAGCAGGCACCCTTCAGTGCAACTGGTGCCCCCGGCAGGGGCCGGGGAGGCTCACCCACTCCTTGCTCTCCCCATGGCTGGGGAAGGGGTCAGTGTTGCTAAAAGCCCATGAGTGGAGGGGGACTCATGAGACGCCACTGCCCCAGGATTCCTGGTCTCCATTCTGGGTGGGCGAGCAGGTTCAGGCCCTGATTCTGGGGCACATTTGGATGCCGCCCTGGGGAAAGCTCTGCGGTCGCCAAGGCAGCAGGGAAGGGGGCTCACAAGCCAGGCAGAGAGCCCCTGAGAACAGGTCCACACTGTCCTACCAGTTGGGCAGGAGAGCATGGCCTGCGCTGGCTGTGCTGGGGCAGGCGGGCCCCCCAGCCCCACTCCTCCTGGCCCGGCGGGTTGGGTCCCTGGGTCTCCCCTTGCTGCAGCCAGCGGCTCAGTGGGAGGAGTGTTTACAACCGGATTAGCCAGTGTGATTGTTCAGGCGGCTCCAGGGCCCTCTCCAGATTCCACAGCTCTCCAGCTGCCTGGCCGCTTTGTTCACAGGCTAGCAACGCAGTGGGGAGAAGAAAGGGGCAGGCAAGTCAATGGCCCAGCCAGCCAGCAGGCCAGCCCTCTCCGGCATCTGGAGGAGAGGCAGCTGCTGCAGCTCTGAGCGCTCCCCCAGCATAGCCAGCGCCAGGGGAGGGGCAGGGTCTCACACTGTTTGTGGGTGAATGACAGAGGCCAGCGCCACCAAGCCATTGCCTGCCACCCAACTCCCGCCCCCGCCGCATTCCACAGGGGAGGCCGCCCCCCACAAGCCCCTTCACTTAGGGGGCAACGTGGGGAGCCTGGCCACAAACCAACCGGGTACCACACAAACCATCGCGCCCTGGGGACCCCGCACTGCTGCAGCAGGGCACAGAGAAGCCAGTTTTGTGGGAGCCAGGCTGCTCTGGAAGAAGGGGGAGGTTAAACAGGGTGTGGCTAAAATCAATCAGGGAAAGTCCTGGAAAGGAGACTTTGCAAAGGTAGGACCTCATCCCCAGGATGGGGGGCGGGAAGCTGAGCTGTTTCTCCCCCCCATCCCCCAGGAGGACCAGGACTGGGGGGGGGGAACCAGGCCGCTCCCCGCCACACACAAGGAGAGGGGTAATCGACACCCCGATAACCTGATTTCTACTCTGACCACCCAAGACAAGAATTTACCCAGAAGAGGCTGAGCTGAACCCAAGGCCTCCCAGCCCTTGCCCAGCCCCCAAGCAGTTGGAGCTGCAAAGGCCTCGTCCTCACTCAGGCTGTGACAGGGGCTAGAGGCGTCTTTCCCTAGTGAGGACACTGTCTGGGTGCATCTGGAGGCTGGTTCCTGGCTCCGGGACTGAGACGCTCCAAGCTCCTGCGGGGGGTGGTTGGCACCAGCAGTCTGTGCGGGAGCAGCGGCCAGACCCCTGTCTAGCCGTGGGGCCACGCGCTGCTCAGGAACGAATAGTGGGGCTTCCGCAAGGCAGCGAGTTGCTCAACAAGAACAATGCTGGTCTATGTCCAGCCAGGCAGCAAGGGGGGAGGAGGGGTTATACTTCAGGGCATCCTCAACCTGCAGCAGCCATCCCACAGGCCCTGGGCCCATCCACATGTGGTCCCATGGGCTGGGAGTGCAGGCAGCAGGCCAGTCTCCTGGAGCCGCACAAACCAGTCCAGCAGCTTCATGGGCAAGCGAAACCCACGCTGAATAATAACCCTGCGCTGTATTTACCTTTCACAGCAGTTCTCTCATCGCTGGCACATTGCTGTGCACCAGCAAGTCCATGCAGGACACGCAATTGAATCATCTTATCTCCCAGACGCATCACCTTGGTCCCAACTCACGCTCACTTGGGGGGCGGCGGGGGGCTGACCAGCTGGGACCCCAGGACCCTTACTGAGCTTGCCACTTGCCCGGCAGAGCCAGGGGAGGCCAGATCCCAGCTGGCCCAGTGCGGAGCTGGGTAAGCATTTTGAAGTTCTCTCCCGGCTTCCTTAGTGCTCCCTAGTCAGTGGGTGCCCTGCCGCAATGCCCCAGCTCTGCGGAGAAGTGGGGGGAGCCCAGCCCGGGCAGGGCTGGGAGCGCCTCAGGACGGTGCCTCGGAGTCACTTTCCAACACAGAAAAGTTTGAGCATCTGGGGTTGGCAGAGGGAAGAGACCGGAGCCAAAGCAGCTGCTGGAGCCTCTGTGCAGGAAATCAGCCCCCACCCCACACCCCCAGCCCCCACACTCATTCCACACACTGAACCACAACAAAAATGCCATCAAATGTAATGTCAGCCCCAGCGGCCCCCCCCAGGAAGCCCTTTCATGGCAATCCCAGCTAACCCCCCGGGGGTGGGGTCACTGCTCCCCCTGCACAGCCCCCACCCCAATACAATGTGATTCCCCCCCCCCCCACACTCTGCGCCGGGCTCGTGGGGATTTCATGGGCAGGAGGCCGCGACCGCAGAGTGGGGGAAGGGCGGCAAGGGGGAAGGCGCCGGCTGGGGAAGCCGGATCCGCGCTCCAGCTCCAGGTTTCCCCGCGCGCCCAGGCTGGCTGGCGCAGGCTGCTGGAAAGTTACTTCTCGTCAATAGCGAAAGAAGAGGAGCGCAGGATTGTTCCCCGCAGCCTCAAATCAGTGCCTGCGAACTCCCCGCCCCAGCCCAGCCGCGGGGCAGGGGCCGCGCAGCCCCCTCCCCCAAGCAGGGATTATACATTGATTAAGTATTTTCTTTGTGCTCTGACACAGGGCCAGCCCCCTCCCCCCAGCGCAGACAAGGGAGGGGGCTCTCCGGGCAGGGGAGAGCGCACAAGAGACTGGTTACAAGTGGTTCCCAAATTGGACGGAGCCGTCACCGTCCTGAGCCCCCCCTCGCCCCCCAATTCAGCCGCTGATCCCTGCCGGGGGAGCCCGCATCATTGGGGCGCGCGGCGGATTCCTGGCTTTGAACCCCCCCCCCCTCGGAAAATAAAAGTTTTGTAAAGTTTGTAAAGAGAAAGTCAAGGGACCAGATCACGTCGCCCCCCTCCCTGACGCCACCAGACGCCCCCCGCAACATCAAACTGCGGGCCCCGAAACCGCCTGGGCCCCCAAAGTCCAAGAGAGGACCCCTCAAGAACGGGGTCTCCGGAACTGCCCCAACGCCGGGCTGCTTAGCAAGAGATCGCCGGGGATGGGGGGGGGTCCCCTGGCACTCGCAGCTGCCGCGATCCCCGCTCCAGCTCTCCGGACCACAGCTCCCACAGCCGGCGCGCCCCCCGCACGGGATCCCCGCCCCTGCCCCCTTACCTGCTCCGGCTCCCAGCTGCGCCAGCAGCGCGATGCCCAGGAGGCTGCCACCCAGCAGCGCCCGGGACCCGGCCCCCGAGCCCATCCCGCTGCTCCGCTCGCGATCCCGGACCCGGACCCCGACCCCGCTCCTCCGCCGCCCCCGCCCTAGAGATCCATGGCGCGGCTCGGAGCCCCGCGCCGCAGAGCCAGACTCCAGCGCAGCCAGGCTGCCTCCCTCCCTCCCGGACCCTGGGAAACTTCCCCCGCCAGCAGCGACTCGAGTCCCGGCCCGGCCGCCTCCTCCTCTGCGCGGGGCGGGGCCCGGCCGCCTCCTCCCCGGGCTCCCACGCTCCTTCCCTCCCCTCCCTCCTGCCCAGCCCGCTCCCGGCCAGGCCCAGCCCCGCGCTGCAGCCAGCGCCCCCTGCCCGAGCCGGCGCCGGCAGGTGCCGGGGGGCTGGCCGGGCTCACTCGCTGCAGGCGGGGGGCACCGCGGCGCTCAGTGGGGCTCGGGCTCCGGGGGACAGATGACTGTGGAGGGGGAGGGGTGCAGTGGGGGGCTTTGCGGGGAAATCTCTGAGCGACCGGGTAAAGGCCCCCAGGGTAGAGGGCGCCAAACCTGCCTCCCTTCCCCCAGCAGGGCGAGAGGGGGGCAGAGGCAGCGGTGTGTGTGCTGGGGTCAGAGAGGTGCTGGCTCAGGCCCCATAGCCTCGGCCTTTCCCACAGAGTCATGAATCCTCCCTCCAACATGACCAAAAAAAGCGTTTGTTTTTTATGAGCATCCAAATCCCCAAGGAGGGGAAAGTTTCCATCGCTGGCTGGCTGTGGCGAGGGGCGGCCCGTCATCCACCCCCGCTTGACTCCAACCCAAGGCAACTGGTAGGGTCCGCACGCTGGGGCGGCTGTAGCCCTGGCAGGATCCCTGCTGCATTGTTAGCTTTTGGGGGGAGCCAGGCAGACTCGGGGGGTGGAGTAGAGCAGACCATGGATGAACTGACTGAGTCCCAGCTGGAGCAGAACCAGCCAAGGGGGCTGGAGAGGGATGCTGGAGGGCTGATTAGCATCTTGGGGGTTCCTGCCACTTTGCCCCAGCTGCTCAAGAGCTGGAGAGAACCACTTGCCCCTCCTCAGTGCAGAGCCCCCCCTCGCTCCATCACCCAGCTGTGCCCACACTGGTAACGGTGCCAGCCCAGAGCCTTTTGGCCTCACGCTGCCCTGGCAGGATGGAGCTTTCCTGGAAAGTGCAAGGCAATTCAGACAAGACAGCTGGGCTCCAGGAGGGTCCAAGGCAGCTCGGCCCAGACACTGCTCTGCCAGGCTCCAGAAGGCCAGGTGTCATCGCAGGAGGCAAATTGTTGGGGGAAAGGGCAGTTTGACTCCTCCTTGAGGAAGAGGACGTGAAGGGACCAAGGGGCATGGGGCAGAGCTAAGGAGCTGTGGGGCTCTTTGCAGGGGTGCTGAGCACTCTGAAAATCAGGACCTGAAGATTCATCTACAGCTGGGTGAGCATCTGCACCCCAACCCCCTGGGTCTGGCTGGCACATCCGTGCCAAGGGTCATGTGCCACCTCCCTGGGCGATCACATACCAGGAAGCTTCTATCTGATTAGGGCGACCCAGGCACTAGGTGCCTCTCTGGAGGGATGGGCACAGGGCTGGGGCTCTAACCCCACCGCTAACACTGCGCTTTGATAGGGCTTCACAGCCAACTGAGAGCCACCACCAGAGCCAAGCTCTGAGGCAAGAAATACCATCCAGTGGGGAGGGAGGGGACAGGCCCAGAGAGGGGAAGTGACTTGCCCAAGGCCATTCAGCAACTCAGTGGCAGAGCATGAGTAGAACCAGGCCTCCTGCTCCCTGACACAGCACCCCACCTCCCACCCAGCCTGCTCCCCAGCTCACTGCTAGGTGGGCATATGGAACAGTCTACAGACAGACAGGTGCCTGCTCCCAGTTCTCAGCCCCTGGCACATGTGAGTGGCCCCCTGAGGAGGGAACAGGGGCTGCTCTGCCTCTCCCCCCAAGAGATTGCTCCATCACAAGAGCTCTTGATTCTCAGAGGTGCTGGTGGGAGTTATTGCTAGTGTGGCCCATATACAGGCCCTAGCTGGGATCAGGGCCCCATTGCCCTGCACAGCCACCTAGGGAGAGACAGTCCCTGCCCCACAGAGCTCACAGGCTGAGAGAGCAAACAGGCCAGAGAGGGGAGGTGACCTAGCTGGGCTGCGGCACAGCTGGGAACAGAACCCAGGTCTGCTGGGGGCCAGCCTGGTGCCCTCCCTACAGGGCCGCCCTCCTCCCCAGGCCCACCTGCTCCCTGACCTTAGAGCTCTCAGCAACTCAGAGGAGAAGCCCTGCACCACAGAACCTCCCCCGCAGTCGTTCTCTCCCTGCTGCCCCCACAGCAGCTGGCACTGGGGGCTGTAACTGGCAGAACCACTTTCCCCAGAGAGAAGGTTCCTGGTGGGGCCTGGGGATTCAGGCTCATCTGGCGGGGGGGGGGGGTTGTGCTCCTAGATTCTGGTTCCAAATCTCCCCCAAAACTCACTGGGTGGCCTTGGGAAGATGCCCTCCCCTCGGGCACCTCAGCCCCCAATATCATGGGGTGACACCAATCTCTCCAGGGAGCAGTGGGGCTCAGGGAATTGCGGGGCTGTCTGAACGATGGAGCCCCAGTTCCCATCCCGCCCTCCTGACCCTAGTCACACCCATTTTACACCTTCACTGGCCGCAGCACTGCTGACATCTCAGATCCCACTGACTCGAGCGGGCACTGCTGCTGTATGAGCCCGGGGCGGGGGGGCAGGTCACGCTCTCCGGGCCCTTGACCCCACAGCACACATGGGGGTGGGGCACACCCAGCTGCAGAGTGCCCCAAGGCTGGCACACAGCAGGCCACGCTCCCGTCCTTGGACTGGTCTCCACATGACACCAAGGGGCATGGGATATGGGGCACAGCTGGAGCTGTGGGGCTCATTTCAGGGGGGCTGAGCACTTGCGGGACTTGTGGGTGCTCAGCACCTCTGTAAATCAGACCCTGAAGATTCATCTACAGCGGGGCGAGCATCTGCACCCCGACCCCCAGCAATGCACCACCCCCTGCCCAGGACAGGCCCCTCTGGGGGCAGCAGAGAGCTCTGCCCCGGGGGCAACGTCAGCCCCTCTGCTGAGGCTGCCAACCTGGGGCCCATTGCAGGGGGCAGATCGTGACCTCCAGCCAACTCATCTCATGGGGGCTGAGACGTTGCCGTCGCGAGGACTGTGTTATGGACAGGCTGCGATGTCCCCTGGGCTGGAGATGAACAGCCCCACAGTGTGCTAGGCACCTGGGATCCCGACTGAGTTATGGAAACGGCCTTCGGTCCCAAGGCAGCTGCCTGCCCCAGGGCTGCGATGTCTGCCGGGGGCACTGGTCACAGCCCTCCTATTCCCCACGCTGCGTTGGCTCCCCATGCTGCTGCCCCAGGCTTTGCAAAGCGCCCGGCCCAACTGCCTCCTCCTCTGTGAGCCCTTCCTGCTCCCCCTTTCTGAGCGATTCTCACAGCCCAGAGCCTCCTATTTATTTGTCTTTGTCATTCTTGTGTGAACGTTAAAGCCAGCTGTAGAGCGGGGCCGGGTGCCGGGGCGCTGGGAAAGAGCTCCCCATCTCCCCTCCAGCCCCCTCAGAGCACATCTGCAGAGGTTTGGGAACACCAGGGAGCAGCCTCAGCAATGGGTTTGGGGTGCCAAGGTGCAGCCAGAGCAATGGGCTGGGGGAGCAAGGTGCCCCCAGGGCTCTGGGGGACACAGACAGGTTAGGGGGCAGTGTGTGGGGCTTGGGAACACACAGAGGGGCTTCAGGAGCACAGTGAGGGGGTTGGGTGCCTAGGAGTGCTCCCTGTGAAGGGTTTGGGGTGGCAAAGTGATGGGTTCAGGGGCGCAAGGAGCACACACAGGAATGGGTTTGGGGATGCCTGGAGGGCTCACACAGTGTGGGTTCGGGGTGCCCAGGGGGCTGACATAGTGAGGGTTCAGGAGTACCAGGGAGCTCACACAGTGAGGATTTGGGGTTACTGGGGGCACCCTGTGACTGGTTCAGACCCCCCCCTCCCCCCAACGACAGGGAGCTCATTGCTGGATCTGGGGTGGGAAGGGTGGCTGCCCTGCCCTTTAATAGTGAGTGCTGGGAGGCAGGACTAGAGGGCAGACTCCGCCCCGAACTGCCCAGGCTCTGCCCCTTGTGGGGTCAGAATTACTCCAGGGGCCCAGGAGGGCTGGAGCGAAGAGCTGCCCTTGGGATGGTTCCTACTATGGGGGCTCACCCCAGAGCCAGGCCAGGCTCCCCAACAGGCAACCAGACTCCATCTCCCCTGCTATGACCTCGGCCTTCACTTCCTGTCCTAAACAGCCATGTTTGCCCAGCCATGTAGTGCAATGTGGCTGTTAAACTGCCCCTGGCCCACCCCAGAAGTGGCTGCAGCTCAGCGCTGGCTGGTCCCTGCACACCGTGTATGTGGCAGTAGGGATGGGCGTGGCAGGCTGTGGGGGGCAGTGGGGCCTGTGCAGGTTCTTTCTGTCCATAACCATCTCCCAGGCTCCCCCTCGGACCGCAGCCTCTGCTGGGTCCCAGCCCAGACGGGCTTTGCTGGAATCGCTGCAGCTGTTCCCTGGTTAGGCACGGATGACAAAGATGCATCTTTTCAGCTTCAAAATGATCCTTCCCAGCCACCCCCTGCTCCCCTCCAGCCCCACATCATCCGCCCACACCTTCCTTCCAGCCCCACTTCCCCCCACATCTCCCCTCCAGCCCCACATTCCCCCACACCTCCCCTGCAGCCCATGCCCCCCTGCTCCCTCCAGCCCCACATCATACCCCACACCTCTCCTCCAGCCCCATCATCCCCCAGCTCCCCTCTAGCCCCACATCATCTGCCCACACCTTCCCTCCAGCCCCACATCCCCCCACACCTCCCCTCCAGCCCCACATCCCCCCTGCTCCCCTATGTCCCACCTCTCCCCTAATCCCCTTCGGCCCCACATCCCCCTGTACCTTCCTCCAGCCCCACATTTCCCCCTGCTCGCCTCCAGCCCCAAATGCCCCACAATGCCTCCAGCCCCTCATCATCCCCCACACCTCCCCTCCAGCCCCACACTGCACCTCCAGCCCCACATCCCCCTACACCTCCCCTGCAGCCCCACATTCCCCCACACCTCCCCTCCAGCCCCATACCCTCCCCTGCTCCCCTCCAGCCCCACATCCTCCCCTGCTCCCCTCCCGCCCCACCTCCCCCTGTTCACTTCCAGCCCCACATCATCCCCCACACCTCCCCTTCAGCCCCACAGCCCCCCTACTCCCCTCTGCCCCACATCCCCCCCAACTCCCCTCCAGCCCGACATCTCCTCTATACCTTCCCTCCAGCCCCACCTCCCCCCACACCTCCCCTCCAGCCCCACACTGCCCCTCCAGTGCCACATCCCCCCACACCTCCCCTGCAGTCCCACATCCCCCCACACCTCTCCTCCAGCCCCATCATCCCCCCAGGTCTCCTCCAGCCCCACATCATCCACCCACACATTCCCTCCAGCCCCACCTCCCCCCACACCTCCCCTCCAGCCCCACATTCCCCCTGCTCCCTTCCAGCCCCACATCATCCCCCACACCTCCCCTCCAGCCCCACCTCCTCTACACCTCCCCTCCAGCCCCACCTGACCCCACACCTCCCCTCCAGCCCCACATTCCCCCTGCTCCCTTCCAGCCCCACATCATCCCCCACACCTCCCCTCCAGCCCCACCTCCTCTACACCTCCCCTCCAGCCCCACCTGACCCCACACCTCCCCTCCAGTCCCATGTCACCCCACACCTCCCCTCAAGCCTCACATCATCCCCCCACACCTCCCCTGCAGCCCCACATCTCCCCTGCTCTCCTCTACCCCACACTGCCCCTCCAGCCCCACATCCCCCACAGCTCCCCTCAGGCCCCACATCTTCCCCCACACACACACGTCCTCTTCCGCCCCACATCCCCCACACCTCCCCTACAGTGACACATCCCCCTGCTCCCCTACAGCCCTACTTCTCCCTACACTGTGCCTCCAGGCCCACATCCCCCTGCTCCTCTCCAGCCCCACACACCCCCAGTTCTCTTCCAGCCCCACATCCTCCACACATCCCCTCCAGCCCTACATCTGCTTACACTGCCCCTCCAGCCCCACATCCTCTCACCCCAGATCTCCACTGCTCCTCTCCAGCCCCATATCCCCCCTGCTCCCCTTCCAGCCCCACATCTCCCTATACTGCCCCTCCAGCCCCACATCCCCCCACACCACCCTGTCAGCCCCACATCCACCCTGCTGTACTTCAGCCCCACATCATTCCCCCACATGTCCCCTCTATCCCCACATCCCCCCACACCTCCCCTCCTGCCCCACATCCCCCCTCCAGCCCCACATCCCCCCTGCTCCCCTCCAGGCCCACCTCATCCCCCCACAGAGATGCACCTGGATCTCCAAGCTCTTAGAGTCTCGTCTCACATGGTCTATTTTCCATTCTTCTGATCGGCCTAGTCGCCCTTCTCTGCACCTGTTCCAGTTTGAATTCATCCTTCTTAAACATGGGAGACCAGAACTGCTCACAGTACTCCAGGTGAGGTCTCACCAGTGCCCTGGATAATGGTACTAGCATGTCCCTGTCACTACTGGAAGTACCACATCTGAGGCATCCTAGGACTGCATTAGCCTTTTTCACAGCCGCATCACATTGGTGGCTCATAGCCATCCGGTGATCAGCCAATACACCCAGGTCTTTCTCCTCCTCTGTCACTTCCAACTGATACGCCCCCAGCTTATAGCAAAAATTCTTGTTATTAGTCCCTAGATGCATGACCTTGCACTTCACACTATTAAATATCATCCCATTTCTATTACTCCAGTTCACAAGGTTATCCAGCTCTTCTTGTGTGAGATTCCCGTCCTCCTCTGTATTGGCAACACCTCCCAGCTTTGTGTCATCTGCAAATTGTATAGCACACGCCCACTTTTTGTGCCAAGCTCAGTAATAAAAATGTTAAATAAGTTTGGTCCCAAGACGATACCTGAGGATCTACACTAGTAACCTCCCTCCAACCTGACAGTTCACCTTTCAGCGTGACCGGCTGTTGTCTCCCCTTTAGCCAGTTCCTTATCCAGCTTTCAGTTCTCCTATTAACCCCCATCTTCTCCAACTCAACTAATAATTTCCCATGTGGAACTGTATCAGATGACTCGCTGACATCCTGGTTGATCAGATCTACTGCATTTCCTTTGTCTAAAACCTCAGTTATCTTCACAGAGAAACAGATCAGGTTGGTCTGGCAGGACCTACCATTTGTAAAACCAGGTTGTATTTTATCCCAATTACCGCTCACCTCTATGTCCTTCATTACTTTCTCTCTCAAAATTTGTCTCAAGACCTCACATACAGCTGAGATAAAAAAACAGTCCTGTAGTTTCCCAGATCATTTCCCCCCCTTTCTTAAAACAGGAACTCCAGCCATAGGATACGACCCCTGAGTTCACTATTGGGTTTGCAATTTCCTGTGCCAGTTCCTTTAATATTCTTGGATGGAGATTATCTGGGGCCCCTTAATTATTCCAGTAAGGTGTTTGAGTTTGCCTTCCACCTCGGATGTGGTAATTTCTACCTCCATATCCTTATTCCCATCAGCCACCATGCGACTACCTGTAAGCTCCTTGTTACCCTCATTAAAACCAGAGGCAAAGTATTCGTTTAGGTGTTGGGCCATGCCCTGTGTGATCTTTAATCTCCACCCCATCCTCAGTACTTAGTGGCTCCACTTCTTTCCTTGTCTTCTTCTTATTTATTTGGCTACAGAACCTTTTACTGTTGGTTTTAATTCCCTTTCCAAGGTCCAGCTCTGCTTGGCTTTTGGCACTTCTCACTTCTCCCCTACACAGCCCCCCAGCTCTGTGATGCCCCTCAATCCTTATCCACAGCCGCCCCATTACGATGCCCCTCAGTCCCAATCAACAGCCCCCCCAGCGATGCCCCTCAGTCTCAACCCACAGCGTCCCCAGCGATACCCCTCAGTCTCAACTCACAGCCCCCGCACTGCGATGCCCCTCAGTCCTGACCCACAGCCCCCCTGCTGCGATGCCCCGCAGTCCTGATCAACAGCCCCCCCAGAGATGCCCCTCAGTCTCAACTCACAGGCCCCCCACTGTGATGCCCCTCAGTCCCGACCCACAGCCCCCCCAGCGATGCCCCTCAGAACTCAGTCCTGACCCACAGCCCCCTGCTATCCCAGCCCCATGCTTTCCCCACCATGGAAAAAGGACCAGAGAGACAGAAAGTCCAGTGTGGGGGAGGGAGCAGCAGCCCCTAAGGAGGGAGCCAAGTCTTTGAACTGTTGCACCCCCCAGCCCCTTCCCCTCCAGGTCGATGCTGATAAAGTCTCTGTAAAGGAGAGTAAATGGATTGTAAATAGGGGACAAGCTGGGAGCACTGTGCTCTCCGGAGGGGGCACGTGGGGGGTCGGAGGATGGCTGGAGCATGGCTGGGGAAGTCAGGTAGAATGGTTGGGGGTCAGGGGAACAGCTGGGTGGCTGGGGGCTCAGGGATACAGTTGGGGAGCAGGTGGTGTGCCTGGGGGGGGGTCAGGGTGTGGCTGAGGGGCCTGGGGTGTGGCTGGGAGCACAGGGGGGTGGCTGGGGGGGCTGCTGGGGGGGTGGGGATGATATGATGATGCTGCGAGGGGAGGTCTTTACAGCTGAGCTGCTTCCCCTTTCCCAGGCTCTGGGCTGGTCTGTGCATCCATGATTTGTTACTGGGAGTCTCCCCACTTGGGCTCTGGCAAGAGAGCCAGGGGCAGGGTAGGAGGAATTGCTGGGTGAGCTGCGCAGGAAGGTGCGGGAGGCTCCATAAGCTTCATTTCCCCCCACTGCCCCCTGCAGGTGGTGTCTGGGCCTGCAGCTCAGGCCAGTGGCCCCGGAGCTTGTGGGCATGCGAGGAGTACAGGCCAGCCTGAGCCATGAGCCGGCCTGGGGGGCCAGCTTCAGGCACCTGAGCTGCCTGGCTAAACCCCACGATGGGGGGCAGAGCCTGTAGGACAAAGAGCCTGCCCCTGCCCTGGGCCCCCAGGGAATCCAAACCAGGTGGGGCCCTAGCCCCAAGAGCTTGGGGGCACGATCATGCTCTGGCTGCCCTGGACCCAGCAATGGGGCTGGAGGGGTGTTGCCCCAACAGACTTCTCCCCAGAGCCATGCCCCATGCAGAGTCCACCTCCCCCACATCCCTGGGGCAGACTGTCCCCCTTAATCCCTTGGGCTCAACCCAGCCCCCACATGTGCCCCTGCCCCCTGGAACATCCTCC
Organism: Lepidochelys kempii; assembly: GCF_965140285.1. Lineage (NCBI taxonomy): Eukaryota > Metazoa > Chordata > Testudines > Cheloniidae > Lepidochelys > Lepidochelys kempii. The sequence goes on along the minus strand of NC_136399.1, from coordinate 9,008,244 downwards.
TCCCTCTCCAGCAGCAGACCCAGGGGCATTTGTCTCTCCACCTTCCCCAGACCTTCAAACCGCCCCCCGCGGGGCCAGCCACTGCATGAGGAGAGAATCTCCCCTGGGGAGCATGACCAAGCTGGGAGCCTCCTCTCTGCTCTAACCACCAGCCCCCACTCCCCTCCAAGAGCCTGGCTCCCAGCCCCCGCCTCCTCCTCTCCCCAAGCCAGGGATAGAACTCAGGAGTCCTGGGTCCTAGCCCCCCCTGCTGTAACCACTGGGCCATGCTCTCTTCCCTTAACTGTAGAGCTTGTTTCGAGGCTCCTTGGCTAATCTTGAGCCCAAGTGGGGAAGTGGGGAAGTCCCCTAGGCCAGGCCTGGCTCTTTCTCTTCTTCCTAAAGTGCTAAGGACATTTCCAGGTCAGTCACTGAACTAATACCTTGCCCCTGCGATCCCCTGGGCCTCCCCCTGCCACATCCCCCTGGGCCTTCCCTCTGTCCCCCCAGGCTTCCCCCAGCCCCCCCAAGCATCCCTTCTGCCCCCATCTCCCCTGGGCCTCTCCTCTGCCCCCAGGCTTCCCTCTGCCCCCATCCCCCCGGGTCTCCTTCTCTTTTCCCATTGCCCACACCTCCCCTCTTCCCACCCAGGTTTCCCCCTGCCTCACATCCTCCCAAGCCTCCCCTCTGCCCCTCATTCCCCCTGGGTCTTCTCCTGTCCCTCCATCCCCCACACCTCCTCTGTGCCCCCACCCCAAACCCCTGGGCCTCCCTCTCCACCCCCCTCCCACAAGGCAAGCTCCTGCAGGGAGCAGGAATTTCTGGTTCTCCAGCCCCAGGCACCTGCAGGGGCAGGGGGGGGCCCTGCTCCCCCCACCCCTGGCCGGCCTTTGGCAGCAGGGAGCCAGCAGATCCTGCCCATCCCTGGGTGCTGGGAGGTGGTTCAGGAAAAGCAGCTGGAGCCCCCGCTGGGTGCTGGGATCCCTCCCCATTGCACTGGGCGGAGGACCTGGGAAGAGGGGCAGCAGAGGGGAACCGAGGTGCCTCAGCAGACCTGGGGAGCTCAGGGCTGGGATAGCTGCGGGCTGCAGGTCAGGACTGAGGGGCACTGGCAGAGCTGGGGGGAGGCTGGCAGCAGCTTGCCTGCCTCTGTCAGGTGGCCCTATAGCCCCATGAGCTGGTTGATCTGGGCATGATGCCCCAGAGTGGCCCAGGCGAGGAGCCTGAAATGGTTAAGTCAGACACAGAGAGGCTGCCCCTCATCTGACCCCACTCCAAGCTCCCTTTCCAGCTCTGCCCAGGGGTGGGGAGTCACCCCAGGGAGGAGCATACAGACAAACTGGGGGGTCTGTGTGAGCTGGGGAGGAGCCAGGCGGTCAGGGTGGGGTCTGTGTGAACCAGGGGGGGTCTGTATGACTGGGGAGAGTCAGGTTGGGGATCTATGTGAACCGGGTGGAAGAAGAGGGGTCTGTGTGACCCAGGGGGTCAGAGTGGGGGTCTGTAGGACCCAGGGGCTTGGCAGGGGGCTATGTCAGTTCAGCCGCTCCTTGGTGCCCCCTCTGAAGGGGCCTTGGGGCTGGCTAGGAGCGGGAGTGGGGAGTCAGCTCCCAGCTGCTCCCGTCCCTGCCCAGGGCCCCCAGCCCAGCAGAGCGGGCTGAGGCACCCAGGCGGCCAGCTGTTCCAGCAGAGCGGCCAGCTGTGGCAGCAGGTCCGAACAGCAGCCCATTGTATGCGTAAGCTGGAGCGGTGCCCAGAGTCGGACAGGGGAGAGGCCCCCTAGCTCCACATGGGGGCATCGCCACCCTGTCCCCATAGCACAGTGCCCCCTACCCCACACTGGGGCATTGCCACCCTGTCCCTGCAGCACAGCGCCCCCTAACCCCACACTGGGGCATTGCCACCCTTTCCCCATAGCACAGCGCCCCCTAACCCCACACTGGGGCATTGCCACCCTGTCCCTGTGGCACAGTGCCCCCTAGCCACACTGGGGCATCGCCACCCTGTCCCTGTGGCACAGCGCCCCCTAACCCCACACTGGGGCATCGCCACCCTGTCCCTGTGGCACAGCGCCCCCTAACCCCACACTGAGGCATCGCCACCCTGTCCCTGTGGCACAGCGCCCCCTAGCCCCACACTGGGGCATTGCCACCCTGTCCCTGTGGCACAGCGCCCCCTAACCCCTCACTGGGGCATCGCCACCCTGTCCCTGTGGCACAGCGCCCCCTAGCCGCACACTGAGACATTGCCACCCTGTCCCTGCAGCACAGTGCCCCCTAGCCCCACACAGGGGAATGGCCACCCTGTCCCTGTGTAACAGCGCCCCCTAGCCCCACACTGGGGTATGGCCACCCTGTCCCTGTGACACAGCACCCAATAACCCCACACTGGGGCATTGCCACCCTGTCCCTGCAGCACAGTGCCCCCTACCCCACACTGGGGCATTGCCACCCTGTCCCTGCAGCACAGCGCCCCCTGGCCCCACACTGGGGCATGGCCACCCTGTCCCTGTGGCACAGCGCCCCCTACCCCACACTGGGGCATCGCCACCCTGTCCCCATAGCACAGTGCCCCCTAGCCCCACACTGGGGCATGGCCACCCTGTCCCTGTGGCACAGTGCCCCCTAGCCACACTGGGGCATCGCCACCCTGTCCCTGTGGCACAGCGCCCCCTAACCCCACACTGGGGCATCGCCACCCTGTCCCTGTGGCACAGCGCCCCCTAACCCCTCACTGGGGCATGGCCACCCTGTCCCTGCAGCACAGCACCCCCTAGCCCCACACTGGGGCATGACCACCCTGTCCCTGCAGCACAGCGCCCCCCAATGCCAGGCTGTAGTCAGCACTGACTTCAAGGGGAGAGCACCCCCTACACAGCCTCCACCCCCTGCCTTTCCAGCTCAATCAAATCCCTGGAGCTCAATATATATCACCTCCACCCCAGTGCCAGAGACGTGACCCCAGATCTGCCCCACTTCCCAGGGGACGAGGCTGCTCACCTCTCTGTTGGTGGGGTGTGGGAAAAGGTGCTTCCTTTGCTCTACATTGAGCTCCCTCACAAACCCCTGCTCTACCTACTAGCCCCCCCTCCCCTCCCAGAGCTGGGCAGAGAACCCAGGCGTCCTGGCTCCCAGCCCCCAGCTCTAACCCACTAGATCCTCCCCTTCCAAAGCTGAATAGAGAACCCAGGCACCTTGGTGCCCATGCTGGGGAGCAGGGTGGGTCAGTAGAGGCCAAGCTGTTATAAACAAAGGAGGATGGAAGAAAAGGGCAGCAGGGCAGGAGGAAGTGGGATACAAATAGCTGCAAGGGGGCAGGCCCCGGCTCCTCGGGGTGCAGTATAAATAACCCCCCATCGGAGCGTTCCCAGCACACCAGGCAGCTCCCAGCCTCCCCTCCAGGCAGGACCCCTAACCCCGCACTGAGGACACAGGACAGCACCTCCTTGCCCATGGACACCTCCCCAGCACACAGGCAGAATTGCTGCAACTCCTCTCTCTCTCCGCCCCCCCATCCCCCCCGCAGCCTCCCTGGCCCCCGAGCTAGTGTGGGATTCGCCACTGGGCCGTGCAGTGCGGGTCACAGGAAGCACAGGCCCATGGTTCTCATGCCAGCCAGCAGGGGGCACACAACTTCATTTATTGCATGGTGCTCATGCAATGCTATTCCTATTCTACTGGGCCCACCCCACGGACAGACACAGCCTCAGGGTTAAGGTGGCACAGGGCCTTGCAGATGGCAGGCCAGGAGCCCCTCTGCCTGGGGGTGCGGGGGAAACCCTTCAGCTACACCAGCTCCATGTCTCCTCCCAGAGAGGCCGTGCTCCCAACAAGCCCAGCTGCATCACTCTGCACTCTGGGGTGCCTAAGCTGGGGACAGAACCCAGGAGTCCTGATTCCCAGCCTCACCCCCAGCAGCGCTAACCACACACACTCTGTGTGAGAGCTCCCTCTGCTGGACTCCCAGGATCATGGCAGGGCAGGGCAGGGCAGTGCTGCAGGGAAGCTCACAGCCTCTGGGGCAGTGGCAGGGATGAAGCTGGAATGCAGCACTGGGTTGGGGGCGAGTGCCCCCTGGGGTGTGTTCTGGGGAGGCAGCAGGTCTCAGTCCTGAGCTCTCCCTCTGGGAAAGGGCTGCCCAGCGTGGGTCAACCCAGAACGGCCACCCCCACCTCCCCCCCATCAGGCGCCTGCCAAGAAAGGAACGAGGCTGGATCCAGAGCTGCATTTTCCCAGGCAGGCCCAGCCCGGGTCAGGCACTGGCATGCGGGAGATCATGGGCTGGGGCTGGGGAGGAGCCTCCCAGACACAGAGGGAGGCCTGGGCAGAAGGGGAATCTCCCCAGAGCTGAAGAGAGCCTGTGGGGCTGCCCTCCACCCTGCTGCCCCTGCCCCACTGCATCCCCCACCGTGCTGCCCCCACTGCCACTCCCAACCTGCTGCCCTTGCCCTACTGTATCCCTCACCATGCTGCCCCCATTCCTCCCCCCACCCTACTGCACCCCACATGCTGCTGGCTGTTGCTTTGAGTGAACCCTGAGCCCAGGGGCAACCTCCGCAGCATGGAGCAGGGGTCCTGGTGTTGCTGCAGAGGGGTGGGGACAGTTGTTCAGGGCCAGGAAGGTTGTTGTGGGGGGGGTTGGAGTCAGGGGGGCTCTTTGGGGTGCAGGAGCATGTAGGAACCCTGGGATTGTGGCAGAATACCCTGGGGTGCTGGGGATGTGTGGGGGTGCCCCCAGAGATGGGAAGAAAGGACTGGGGGGGGGTCTGAGGAAGTGCTGGATGTTTGGGGGGCTGGGGTGAAAAGGGAGAGGGGGATTTGGGGGAGGGAAGGACACAGACGCTTTTGCTTAAAACAGAAACGGAGCTGGGGAAAAAAGCTGGCTCCAGATCAAGCCCAGATTGTGCTGCAAGCACACGCACACGCACACAATCCCTCCAGACACACACACACACAATCCCTCCCCCCACATGCACACACACACGCACACAATCCCTCCCAGACACACACACACAATCCCTCCCCCCACATGCACACACACACAATCCCTCCCCCCACATGCACACGCACACGCACACAATCCCTCCCAGACACACACACGCACACGCACACAATCCCTCCCAGACACACACACGCACACAATCCCTCCCAGACACACACACACACAAAGTCCCTCCCCCCACACACACAAACAATCCCTCCCAGACACACACACACAGGCGCAGCCGCCAACACATGGAAACAATCCATCCTCGAATGCCGAGCTGGCCAGGACTGGGTGGGAGGGGGCAGGGGGCTGACTAACCCCAAGAACTCACTTCAACCCCCCCCCGCCTCCACGCCTGGCTCCCCTCCACCATGCGCTGATCCCTCCATTTCTACACTGCTCCAACGCTCGCAGCTCTGCTGGTGCCCCTCGCTCCTGACCCACAGCCCCCTGCTGGCCCTGCATTCGAGTGTGTGCTGGAGCTGAGGCAGGGCCAGTCCTGGTTCTGTGTCCCCATTCCTAGACCGACCTGCAGGAGGAATGACATCCTTGGGCCAGGTGATGTCAGGAGGGTCTGTTAAACAACTGCCACCCCCCACCCCAGAGATGGCTGCATCTCAGTGCTGGGCGAGGGATCCCTGTACAAACAGCCCCCATGCCCCACCCCAGAGATGGCTGCATCTCAGTGCTGGGCGAGGGATCCCTGTACAAACAGCCCCCATGCCCCACCCCAGAGATGGCTGCATCTCAGTGCTGGGTGAGGGATCCCTGTACAAACAGCCCCCGTGCCCCACCCCAGAGGTGGCTGCATCTCGGTGCTGGGTGAGGGATCCCTGTACAAACAGCCCCCCGTGCCCCACCCCAGAGGTGGCTGCATCTCGGTGCTGGGTGAGGGATCCTTGAGTGCAGCTTTTTACATGGGGGCTTCCTTGCAAAGGGAGTGTCCCAAAGTGAGGGCTGCAGAGACGATCGCCCCACGAAGAGGGGAGAGTTTAGATCCAGAACTGCCCTTCCTGGGCCCTGCTGTGAGCAGTGCCCAGTTGTGAAGGGGCCACGCGCTGGGTGAGGGGTGTGTCCTGAGGTGCCCCTTGCCCCCTGACGCAGGCAGCACCTTTCCCAGGGCCCCGCCCCCCATGTGCGAGCCATTAGGCACGGCAAAGGCATTTCTTTCGCTTGAGTAAGAATGTTCCCACAGCACAGGCTGGGGGAGGGGCTGGCCCGGTGCCCGCCGTGGGGAGATAAGTGTCAGGCTGGCTCAGCGCCAGGCCCTGCAACCAGCGCCACTCACAGCAAAGCCTGGGGCCTGGCTGCCCCTGCTCCCCACAGCTGAGCACTGCTCTGCCCCCAGGAAGGCCGAGGGGCAGATGCCCCCACCCCAGCCAACCTCTCCCAACCCTGCAGGGCATAGCCACCGCCTGGGCCCCGAACCTAATGCTGGTCCTAGGGAGCCAGGGCACTGCCGCATGGATGCTCACAGGCACCGTGCCCAGGGGGAAGCTCACAGCCCAGACATGGAGCTCTGGGGCCTGAGGGACCCCACCAGACTGGCACCACCTGCAGGGACCCGCCAGCTGCCCACTCACTGTATACGAGCTCCAGTGGGAGTGACAGTACAGGGGTTCAGGTCCTTGATGCTATGGAACGCCCAGCAGGGAGTGGGGCAGGAGTGCTGGCTGGGGGGGAGCTCCCAGCTACCTCAGCCAGGTCTCTCCCAGCAGGGGGCGCTGTGGAAAGCGGGGCAGGAGTGCTGGCTCTGGGGGAGTTCTCAGCTACTGCAGCCCTGAGCTCTCCCAGCAGGGGGCGCTGTGGGGAACAGGGCAGGAGTGCTGGCTCTGGGGGAGTTCCCAGCTACTGCAGCCCTGAGCTCTCCCAGCAGGGGGCGCTGTGGAAAGCGGGGCAGGAGTGCTGGCTCTGGGGGAGTTCCCAGCTACTGCAGCCCTGAGCTCTCCCAGCAGGGGGCGCTGTGGGGAACAGGGCAGGAGTGCTGGCTCTGGGGGAGTTCTCAGCTACTGCAGCCCTGAGCTCTCCCAGCAGGGGGCACTGTGGGGAACTGGGCAGGAGCACTGGCTGTGGGGGGAGTTCCCAGCTACTTCAGCCAGGTCTCTCCCAGCAGGGGGCGCTGTGGGGAGCGGGGCAGGAACTCTGGCTGTGGGGGGGGAGGAAGCTCCCAGCTGCTGCAGCCTCAGCAGGGGGCGAGGGGAACAGGGCAGGAGTGCTGGCTGCCGTGGGGAGCTCAAGGTTCCTCCAGCCCCAGTCTCTCCCTACACCCCAAGTCCCCACACTCTGTCCCCTCCCCCACTCAACCCTGGTAATGTTGATGTGTCCCACAATCCTCCTTGCTCTAGGGCTGATGTCTCCCTCCCTTTCCCCAGTCCAGTGACTACTCCTGTCCCGCATCTGCTCCCTCTCCTCTCCCTAACCCCCCCTTGCCTCCACCCCTGGCCATCCACTGGGCCCTAAACTCTGCCTGTCCCCAGCATCCTGGCCTGGGCACCACACCCAATAAGGCGCCAGTTCCTGTACCCCAACCCCCACATCCCACCACCCCTTCCTCTGGGGTCTCTGGATCTGCAGTGTGGGGACCTCATGGTTCCCCCTCCCAGCGTAGTCTCCTGGGGGCGATCAGCCAGCTCAGTTCTCCAGGGGCTGCTGGCTCCCCCATCCCCATCGGTGGAGCTAGGGAACAGGGGCAGCTCCCAGGCCTGTGGGAGCCCCTGCAGAAGGGCAAGTTTGGCCCATGCTTGATGCAGGGGCTGATGCAGTTTGGCCCAACCTGGATGCAGGTGGATTCACTGGACACCAGCCCCCTTGTCTACCTGTCACTCATGCAGCTGGTTAGCCCTCTCCCTGCTTAGCCAGTCCGAGTGACTCTGGGCCCAGGCCCATAGGTCAGTGCTGGGGCACATTCCAGAGCCTGATGCCCCATCAGTGCAGTTGAGGGCACCAGCCTCTGTGAGGCCCGTGCCCCACCCCTCTGTGGGGCCCTCTCCTCATCTGGACCATGTCAGGGCAGTAGTATCTGCCATGTCCCTGACCACCCTTGTCTTGCTTGGGTGTAGGGTGACCAGATGAAACGGACAAAATATCGGGACACATGGGGGGAAGCAAAAAAAGCGGCCGAGCCAAGTTGCCAAAGCGCAAAAAAAAAAAATAAAAATAAAAAATAAAAAAATGCCGGAGCAGCCAAAGCCGCAATATCGGGACAAGTGGCATCCCCACCGTGCATCAGTTGGGACGCGGGACAAAACTAAAAATCGGGACAGTCCTGATTTTACTGGGACGTCTGGTCACCCTACTTGGGTGCCACAGCCTCCCCCGCTTCTCCCCAGCTGCCAGGTTCCAGGAGCCACCCCATCCTGCTCAGGGGCTGACATAGAGCAGACGCCCTGGGTTGGGGAGACCGGGTTCCCCACTGTCGGGGGTTCAGGGCTGGTTCTGGCACCTCAGCCAGGCTTACAGACCAGGGGCTCTGTCTCCAGTGGAGAGAGGCTGGAGCCAGAGGCCCAGGCACTGCGCTGGGAGGGTAAGTGACTGAGTGGCGTCAGTGAGCATCTGTTCCAGGGCCTGTGTTATCGAGCGTCCGTCAGTTTGGTCTTCTCCTGAAGCCTCCCCCTGTCAGAGAGAGGACAGGCATCACAGGTGGTCAGCCTGGCAGAGCTGAGCCCAGTCAAGTCCCAGCCACAATGAATGTGGTAAATCCATATACTGGGCCAAAGATCTGTCTGCAACCTCTAAACCATCCTCCCCTCACAGGGAGTCAGGAATGGAACCCAGGAGTCCTGACTCCCAGCCCCCTGCTCTAACCACTGGATTCCACTCCCCTCCCAGAGCCAGGCATGAAACCCCAGAATCCTGACTCCCAGTCTCCAGTCCAGATTCTCAGCATGCCACTGCTGTCAAACATAGTAGTTCTGCAAAAACAATGAGGAGTCCTTGTGACACCTTAGAGACTAACATATGTATTTGTTATAAATTTGTTAATTTTTAAGGTGCCACAAGGATTCCTCTTTGTTTTTGTTGATACAGACTAACACAGCTACCCCTCTGATAGTGGTTCTGGTCGTCCCATCTCAAAAAAGCTATTTTAGACATATACAAGGTGCAGAGAAGGGCATGATTAGGGGGATGAACTGCTTCTGTACGAGGAGAGATTAATAAAACTGGGACTTTTCAGCTTGGAAAAGAGATGGCTAAGGGGGGATATGACTGAGGTCTATAAAATCATGACTGGGGTGGAGACAGTGCATTAGGAAGTGTTATTTACTCCTTCTCATAACGCAAGAACCAGGGGTCACCCGATCAAATTAACAGGCAGCAGGTTTAAAACAAACCTAAGGCAGTATTTCTTCACATAATGCAGAGTCAGCCTGGGGAACTCGTTGCCAGGGGATGTTATGAAGGTCAAAAGTATAACAAGGTTCAAAAACCAACTAGATAAGTTCCTGGAGGATAGGTCTATGAATGGCTATTAGCCGGAATGGTCAGGGAGGCAGCCCCTGCTCTGGATGTCCCTAGCCTCTGTTTGCCAGAAGCTGAGAGTGGATGACCGGGGATGGATCACTCAGTGATTGCCTGGTCTGTTCATTCCCTCTGAGGCACCTGGCACTGGCCGCTGTGAGCAGACAGGACACTGGGTTGGGCCATTGGGTTGACCCAGCCTCACGGTACTTATGCTCTTAAGTTCTGTGTAGCCCCTGGCCCTGCCCTGCATCTCAGCACAGGATGCAGCTGGGGGCAGCAGGCTGTGCCCAGGCCTTGGTGCTTCTGAATTTAGACCCTGGCACCGGGGAGGTATCAGGAGTGCTAGGTACAGCCTAGGAAGTGCAACCTAAGATCAGGGCCCAATAGTGCTAGGCGCTGTACAGAAAAATAACAGAGACACCATCAGTCCCTGTAGCAGCCTGCTCAGAGCTGGAGCCAGGCGGGACCGGGCCGGGGGGCACGGGGGGGACAGTGAAGTTGCTTTTCCAGTTTCCTTGTGGGAGGGAGCTTTCTGCACCCTCTAGAGGGAGGAAGGGGAAGGGGACACCAGCCCTTGCCAGCCTCATTTACATAAATTACAGTGGTGCTTACCCATAATTCCCGCTGCAGAGTCTGCTTGTCATTGGTCTAGGCTTTGACTGCGTCAGTGATCACAGATTGTCATCACTGTGCCCTGACGGGGGAAGGAGGTGGGCAGGGTGTGGGCTGGAGGGAGAGGGGCACATGCGTGTAGGGAGGGGGGACACGGGTTTTTAGTAACAACACAAGTTCCGGTGTGTGGAGGGGAGGCTGAGCCTGCCACTGGGGGGTCCTTTGCTCTCCCCTCCTTGGAGAGTTTGTGGGGCGGGAGTGGGCGTGCAGGTGCAGAGCTGGCTTTGCAGCGAGCTTTGACTAGGCAGCCAGTGGCAGTGTGGTGCCATCTTCATACCGCCCCAGGCCGGCTGCCGGCAGCAGAGCTGCTGGTACAGAGCTGGCCCGGATTGCTGCTAGGCCTAAGTGCTTTGCTGGCCAGGGCAGCTGAGCAAAGGAAGGACCAGCCAGCCAGGAGTACGGGACCCCTGGATGTTGGCATCCAGGGTGACTGCCCCGCTCGAGCATGCTCGCACACGCACACACACATACATGCAGGGCAGCTCTGCTGGGCCTGACTCCCCGTGCCATTGGCCTGGGCTGGGGGAGGCAGGGATGCTGGCTGGGCTGGGGAGGATGGTGCAGCTTCCCCCTGTGACATGGGGGGACAGAGCAAGCCCAAGCTGCAGCTACACGAGGGGCAGCAGCCTGGGCAGTGGGGTGAGATGAGGGCATGGGGGGCAGCGGCCCAGCCGTAGGGAGCGTGCGCTGGGTGGGGTTTGTGCTGGAGGATGCCATGGCCTGGGATGGATGTGGAGGGATGGCGAGGGGGGACCAACACTGAGAGAGGCAGGAAGTTGTGGGTTTTAAAGGGAAGCCAGAATGGGGCTCATCCTGGAGACCAGGAGCCGTGAAGGAGGGAGGTGGGGGCAGCTAGTGCCAGCAGTGGCATGGGCAGACCCTTCCCAGTGCAGCTGAGTCCCAGTGCCGAGCCAGGTGCACACAGGGTTGCTGGTCCCACACCGGCTCTCATATGATTCACACACAGCACTGGCTGCCGCTGCTCACACAAATTGCAGCAGCAGCAGCAGCTGGGAGAGAAAGACCGGTGCCAGGGCTATTGTGTGGGTGGGGGAGGGAAGCTCTGGAGGGGAGGGTGCTATTGACCCAGCCCAGCCTGGACTTTAAGGGTGCAGGGAGAAAGAAAGCCCTGAACTCTGCCTGAGCCGCCCCATGGGGCATGAGCCAGGTGGGGCACGTCCCAGCGACGTTCCCTTTGCAGGGTCCCGGCCAGGGCTGTGCATGGAGCCCCGGGCTGCCCCAGACACAGCCTGGTAGTTTAGTCTCTTGTACAGGGGAGCCCCGTGGTGCTAGATGCATTGCAAACCAACCCGCGCAGGCAGGCCATGGCCCCAGGGGTTCCAGGTGTAAGATCCAGACAGTGGGACAGTGGGATTGGCAGACATGACAGAGGAGCCGGGCACCAAGTGGATTCCCAGGTGCATCCCCGGGTCACCCTCACAGCTTGACCTGGTTGGGCTGATCCTGTCTGACCCAGTGCTCAGTGTCAGGGCTGCGCCCAGGCCCAGGCCTTGCTGAACACGCTGCTCCATGGACAGATCAGCCCAGCCTCCTGGGCAACTTACTTTTCCACCTAGCACTGGCATGGGCAGCAACATATCCTGGCACGGCGTGAGGATCAGGCTGTGGGGTGGACGGCTGGACGTGGGTGAGGCCCTGTTGCCCATAGGGCACCCTGCACTCAGAGCCTGAGTTCATGTTCTGTCCACTTGGAGCCTACTGCTCCCAGGGGTGCCCGGGCCCTGCAGCAGCTGGTGTGGATTTGTTGGGAGAGTCCCTCTCACCAGCTTGTCCTCTGGAGGCTAACGCACCTGTCTGCAGCTTCTGGAGCCTCCTCCAGGGGGCAACATCACCCTACAACAGTGTGAAACTGGGCACAAGGGCATTGGGGCAGAGACAGCTCCGCTTCCCTGTGTGGGGAAGGGGAGGTACGGGGGGTTTCTGAGGCCGCCATGGGCAGGGCTGCAGGATGGCCTGCCGCTGCAACTCAGCACATGTCTGGGGGGAGGAGCTTGACTTGGGTACTGCCAGGGGCTCGCGCCGACCCAGACAGGTTCCTGCAATAGTGCAGGGGCGAGATCAGCACTCTAGGTTGGGAGGGGCCAGACACAGAGCCTCCAGCTCATGCACTGTCCAGCACCACTCGGCATTCTGGCTTCCGGCCACTCAGGAGCAGCCTCAGCACCTGCCATCTGGAGGCAGGGAGTTCCACAGACCAGCCACACTTTGCGTGAAAGAGCCCCTTATTGACTATGAATAAACTGCCTTCCAGCTCACCCCCCATCACTCTTGTGCCATGAGACAGGGGCACCCAATCGCCCTCTGGCCCCTTCATTACTCTGGAGACCTGAATTACGCCCACTCTGACTCAGTGCATAGAATCATAGAAATGGAGGGCTGGAAGGGACCTTGAGAGGCCACCTAGTCCAGCCCCCTGCACTGAGGTAGGTCCAAGTAGACCTAGCCCATCCCTGACGATGTTCGTCTAACCCAGGGGTCTCAAACTCCTGGCCCGCAGGCCGTCTGCGACCCGCGGGGCTCCATCAGTTTTGGGGCCAGATCTCTCCCTTAGCCCCACCTGCCGCCCCCGGGCACTTCCCCTGGCAGGCAATTTACAATGGCCTGCGGCCCGGGCCTGGGCTGTGCTTCCGCGCGCTGCCCCCACCCCGAGCGACCCTGCAGCCAATGGGACACTGTGGGGATGGTGCCTGGGGGCAGCAGTGCGTGGAGGCCCCCCGGCTCGCCCCACCTTGGAGCCCCAGGTAAGCGCTGCACTCCCCTCAACGCCTTCCTGAGCCTGCACCCCCACCCCCTCCCACTCCCAAACTCCCTCCCAGAACCTGCACCCCTCCCCGCCAGAGCCTGCAACCCCACCTCCTCCTCCTGCACCCCCAACCCCTGCCCCAGCCCAGGGCCTGCACCCAGCACCCAAACTCCATCCCAGAGCCTGCACCCCAGACCCTCTCCCCCTCCCCCCAGAGCCCAACCTCTCATCCCTTCTGCACCCAAACTCCCTCCCAGAGCCTGCACCCCAATCCCCTACTTCCTCCCCAACCCAAACTCCCTCCAAGAGCCTTAGGCAGGTGGGGGGGCAGAGTTGTGGGGGACATGAGTGACATTATTGGCCCGCTGGGAGGATTTGAGGACTGGCCCTGGCCCTGGCCCTGGCTCTAAGGTAAATTGAGTGTGAGACCCCTGGTCTAACCTGTTCCTGAAAACGTCCAGGGACAGGGATTCCACAGCCTCCTTGGTAACCTGGTCCAGAGCTGAACTAGCCTTAGAGTTAGAAAGTTTTTCCTAACCTCGGGCTCCCTTGCTGCAGATTAAGCCCATTACTTCTTGTCCTAGCTCCAGCGGGTGCGGTCTGGAGAACAATTGGTCCCTGTCCTCTTTATAACAGCCCTTCATGCAGCTGAAGATCGTTGTCAGGTCCCCTTTCAGTCTGCTTTTTTCCAGACTAAACAGGCCCAGTTATTTTAACCTTTCCTCAGGGTCAGGTTTTCTCAACCTTTTCTCATTTGTATTGCTCTCCGTTTATCCACGTCTTTCTTAAAATGTGGCACCCAAAACTGGATGCAGTACTCCAAGCTGAGGCCTCCCCAGTGCCGAGTAGAGCAGGACAGTTACCTCTTGTGTCTTACATACCACAACCCTGTTAATACGCCCCAGAATGATATTAGCCTCACACGGTTGGCTCATATTCACTTTGTGATCCACTATAATCCCCAGATCCTTCTCAGCACTGCTACCACCTAGCCTGTTGTTCCCCATTTTGTAGTTGGGCATTGGATTTTTCCTTCCTATGTGTAGTACTTTGCACTTGTCTTTATTGAATTTCATCCTGCTGAATTCAGACCAATTCTCCAATTTGTCAAGGTCATTTTGAATTTGAGTCTTGTCCTTGGGGTCACCTGCAGATTTTATAAGCGTGCTCGCCACTCCATTATCCAAGTTACTAATGAAAATATTGACTAGTACCTGACCCAGAACTGACCCCTGTGGGGCACCACTAGATACCCGTTCCCCAGTTGGAAAGCAGAGCATTGATAACTTTGAGTACAGTTTTGCACCCACCTGATTGTAATTTCATCTAGGCCACATTTCCCTAGTTTGCGTAGGAGGATGTCAGTTGGGGCTGTGTGTGGTCTTACAGGCACCCCAGGACCAGAGGGCAGGGGGCTCCCTGCTGTGTAGCAGTGCCTTTCAGCAGGCCTGACCAGCTCAGTGCAACCCACACACAGTTGTCATATTTATTTAACAGGTGTCTTGTCAAACGTCACTGGAAAACTAGCAATTCATCAATGTTGTTGCATGATGGGTGTACGGTTAACATATAGTGAATTATAAATATGGGCTGGAAATACGTTCCGAAAATGGCTGTGGGAAGCAGGGCCTTACAGCACCTGCCCTAGGAAAATAGTATGGGTCCACCTGCTTAAACGTGTAAACTGAGTAAGCAGAGACAATGGAAGTACATTTCCATAGAAGGTAAACAAAGCCATCAAACTAATGAGGTGGGAAGAGAGCCACATAACTATCACTGTGTGGGGAGGAGACTAGAAATTAACTGAACTCCTAGGAGGGCTTCCTGGCTTGGAACACAAAGATAAGCGTTGAGGCTATAAGCAGAGAGCCACTCTGGTATCTTTCATCTAAGGAGACAAAAAAGCCGAGAAGTCATGGGCTCTACCCACTGCTAAGGGTGCCTCCTCCTGGCCGCTCTGGGGATTAGCTCCTTCCAGGTGCTGCGCCCTCCTCTGGCTGTGTCGCCACCCGTCATCCCCTCTCATTCCAGGAGCTGTAGCTTCCTCTTCATGACTTGGCTCCCCCGGCCAGGTCACTAGGGTCCTCACTTTCTGGGGTACCAAAGTCTTTCAGGGCAAAGAGTCCCTGACAGTCTGCTCTGCACCGCCTGGTCTGTGCCACATCCCGAATGGCTGGCAGAGGAACCCAGGCCTGCCCTATACTCTAGCTTCTGGCTCAGGGACCCTCTGATCAGCAGCCAAGGTCTGCACTATCCTACCCCTTGCTGCTTTTCCCCTGAGCCTTTCCTACCAAGCTGACTCTCCTACCTCTCTGGGTTTGCCAGCCACACCCCCCGCTAGGCTACTTCCCTGCAGCCCTCAGCTGCTCTCAGCTCCTGAGCTTTAGTCAAGCCCCTCCTGTTCCTGGCCAGCTGAGCCTTCTCTGGTTAATCCTTGCTCCCTGGCTGTTCCTTCAGGTGCAGCCTGGGCAGTTAATTGGCCCACCTGTCACTGTAATCCCATCAGGTCTTGTGTGGGGTGGACACCTCATCATACCAGCACGTTGGGCTCAGTGTTGGATCCTGGCTAAGGACTGGGCAACCATGCTGGGAGAACAACTGTGGTGAGGAAACTCTAGGTGCTTAGAAACTGAGTGTGTAATAAGTTGTACCAGTACCTTTCCAGGCTGGCTGGTCAATAATACCCGGGTCCTCTGCATTCCCCTTTTTAAAGATGGGAGTTTTGTTTGCCCTTCTCCAGTCCTCTGGGACTTCCACCCATCCTCCAGGAGTTCTCAAAGATAATCTCTAACCATTCCAAGATTGCTCCAGTCACTTATGTAAGTCCCCTCGGGTGGATCTCCTCAGGCCCTACTGACTTGAAGACTCTCGCTTAGGTACCAGTTCTTTATCCAGCTCTTTCCCTAGGCTGGTGTTTGTTCCCTCTCTGCATAGTCCCAACCTTTTCAATCTCTTTTTATGGGGGATTTTCTCCAAGCCCCTAACCCTTCTCCCTGCCATCTCTGCCTGGCATGCTCTGCTGAGCCCCTGGGGGACAGCCACTCAGCCCAGCACACGGTGCCCGGGCACAGGTGCCCCCTGCTGTACAGCTGCACACCAGCCGCATCCCTCACGTCAGCCCCCAGCCCGCTCCCTCCCCCCACAGCCCAGCGCTGTGTTGGCTGTGTGGAGCGTGGTGGCACAGGGTTCACTGAGCTGCTCCCAGCAAGGTGCACAGAGACACTGGGTTATTCCCCCCACAAGGGATCACTTGGCGCTGGTCCATGCCAAACTGCCTCCAGCTCAGTAGATCTTTGGTCAGAAGTGCACACACACACACACTCCCTTTCTCGCGGTGCACTCTCCCCGGGGGGTTCTCTCCCCTTTCACATTCCTCCCTCCCAGGCTCAGTATTTCCAACTCGCACAGCTTGATGATGACTCTCACAAAAATGGGCCATTTTTCTCAAATCCCCAGCTCCTGGCGTCACGTGATTCTGCTTCCAATGAAAAAACAAAGTGAGTTTCTGGCCCTCCTGGCAAGCTGCAGAGAAAAGCTGGCAAATGTGTCCTCCTAAAGACTCAAAGAGCAGCCGGCCAATAAACAGACCCAAATCTGATCATGTTAAAAACCTCATGATCATCTGGGCAGCGGTTCCTAGTTAGTTACCAGGCGCCATGCTCCCCCCAGAGATGGCTGCGTGTCATGGCACTGGTGAAGTTTGGAGGTGCACAAGAAGTGGCTGCCATCCAGAGTGCTTGGACGGTGCAGGAGCTGGGCTTCCCATGGGCACAGAGGCCTCTGGAGGGGAGTCCTTACCTCCCACCCAGGCAGCACTCCAGCCCCTCTGGCTGTGGCTGTCCCCCCCTTCTACCAGTGTTCCCGAGCTGGCCACGTGACCTCCCCACCACACCGGCCTCTGTCCTACACAATGGGACCGGAACCAAAGGGCCTGCTGGGCTGGAGTAACATAGGGGATGGGGAGCTGGGGAGAAAGGGCAATGGAGCAGGGCAGCTCCCGCACCGGGCTGTGTAGGCCCCTGCCACTTCAGCGGCTGTGACTCAGGACTCAGATAACCCCCTTCCCCGCACAGCACTGCTGGGCTGCCTCTGCTCCCATTCCCTTGTGCCCAGTGTCACAGCTGGCTAGAAGTAAGTTACCTACTACAGGACAGGCCTAACAAAGAAAATAACAGAACGCCACTAGCCGTCACCTTCAGCCCCCAACTAAAACCCCTCCAACGCATTATTAAGGATCTACAACCTATCCTAAAGGATGACCCAACACTCTCACAAATCTTGGGAGACAGGCCAGTCCTTGCCTACAGACAGCCCCGCAACCTGAAGCAAATACTCACCAACAACCACATACCACACAACAGAACCACTAACCCAGGAACTTATCCTTGCAACAAAGCCCGTTGCCAATTGTGCCCACATATCTATTCAGGGGACACCATCACAGGGCCTAATAACATCAGCCACACTATCAGAGGCTCATTCACCTGCACATCCACCAATGTGATATATGCCATCATGTGCCAGCAATGCCCCTCTGCCATGTACATTGGTCAAACTGGACAGTCTCTACGTAAAAGAATAAATGGACACAAATCAGATGTCAAGAATTATAACATTCATAAACCAGTCGGAGAACACTTCAATCTCTCTGGTCACGCAATCACAGACATGAAGGTCGCTATCTTAAAACAAAAAAACTTCAAATCCAGACTCCAGCGAGAAACTGCTGAATTGGAATTCATTTGCAAATTGGATACTATTAATTTAGGCTTAAATAGAGACTGGGAGTGGCTAAGTCATTATGCAAGGTAGCCTATTTCCCCTTGTTTTTTCCTACCCTCCCCCCCCAGATGTTCTGGTTTAACTTGGATTTAAACTTGGAGAGTGGTCAGTTTGGATGAGCTATTACCAGCAGGAGAGTGAGTTTGTGTGGGGGTGGGGGGGGGTGAGAAAACCTGGATTTGTGCTGGAAATGGCCCACCTTGATTATCATGCACATTGTAGGGAGAGTGGTCACTTTGGATGAGCTATTACCAGCAGGATAGTGAGTTTGTGTGTGTGGTTTTTGGGAGGGGGGTGAGGGGGTGAGAGAACCTGGATTTGTGCAGGAAATGGCCCAACTTGATTATCATGCACATTGTGTAAAGAGTTGTCACTTTGGATGGGCTATCACCAGCAGGTTTGTGCTGGAAATGGCCCAACCTGATGATCACTTTAGATAAGCTATTACCAGCAGGACAGTGGGCTGGGAGGAGGTATTGTTTCATATTCTCTGTGTGTATATAAAGTCTGCTGCAGTTTCCACGCTATGCATCCGATGAAGTGAGCTGTAGCTCACGAAAGCTCATGCTCAAATAAATTGGTTAGTCTCTAAGGTGCCACAAATCCTCCTTTTCTTTTTGCGAATACAGACTAACAGGGCTGTTACTCTGAAAGCTGGCTAGGGTGATGCTGCCACCCAGAGGATGTTCCAGGAGCTGCAGTACCAGGCCAGACAGGCGCGTCGGGCTCCAGAAGCACTACGCGGCGTGTGGGACTTTCCACAGGACCAGGCTCCAGGGGTGCACAGCGGGCTCCGGGCGAGCAGCGCATAGCAGGCTCTGAGTACAGAGTGGGCAGCAGGGCCATGTCTGTACATCTGTCCCTGCAGGCTGCCCCTTGCGCAGTGCCAGGACACACTGCCCACACCGGTGCCGGGGGGAGAAGGATGTCACTTGGGAGGCCAGGCTGATCTCGCCATGGAGCTGGGTTAGCCAGGATCAGCCCGACCAGCTCAATCCAGGACAGTGACGGAGCCGGGGAAATCCACCTGGGCTCCAACTCTGCTGCCCATGTCCGCCCATCCTCCCTCATGCCTGTCCCTGCCCCACCCGGGCCCACTGTCTGGCTCCTACTCTAGGAGCCTGTGTCACAGACATGCCAGGCAGGTATGCGACGTCTGCGTCCAGCCATCTTCTCGCTATTTCAGCAGCAGGGGAGGTGCGCGGTCTCAGCCAAGGGCTCAAAGCTCGCTGGTGCTCGTGGTTATTGGAGGGGGCTGGCACAGGAAACGCGGGCCGAGTTTTGGAACATGGAGGGTATGGGGTTCCAAACCCATGGGAGGTGAGCCATGGCGTCAGAGGCGGGGTGGGTCTCCCATCAAAACCGAGAGCAGTCAGCATCTGGGGCCCAGCCCAGCCCAGAGTTTACAGTCCAGGGATGATGCAGATGTGAGCATTGACACAGGCAAAGGGCCTGAGACTGTACGAGAAGGAAAGAGGGCACAAGTGCTATCCATCAGGGAGGCAACACTCTGCCAGCAGGAGCCTTCCAGGAAAATGTGGAGCCCAGCTCCCTGCCTGGACAAGCGCTGGACAGACTGACTGCTGGGACAGAGATACCTTATCGCTCAGGAAAGGAACTGGTTAATAAGCCCAGGCTCTAGACCGCCTTTGATGGGGTTATTTCAGGGGTAGGCAAACTTTTTGGCCAGAGAGCCACATGGGAATAGAAATGGTATGGTGGGCCATGATCGGGGTTGGGGTGCGGGAGGGGGTGTGGCTCTGGTTGGGGGTGCGGGTTCCTGAGTGGGGCCAGAAATGAGGAGTTCAGGGTGCGGGAGGTGGCTCTGGGCTAGGGTCGAGGGGGTGAGGGCTCTGGGGTGAGGCTGGGGATGAGGGGTTTGGGGTGCAGGAGGGTGCTCCGGGCTGGAATCGAGGAGTTCAGAGGGCGGGAGGGGGATCAGGGCAGGGGTTGGGGCACAGGGGGAGGCTCAGGGGTGCAGGCTCCAAGCAGTGCTTACCTCAAGGACCTGGGGCTCCCTGTGCTGGGGAGAGCAGCTGGGTGGCGCAACTCGGGGGAGGGGGTCGCGCTGGGTGCCCACAGAGCAGCTCTCCTTGGGGTGGGGCTGGGGGGCAGTGCCCCTGACATATGGGGCAGGGAGGACTCCTCTCCTCAGCAGCTGCTGCCACTTCGCCCCTCCCCCCACATCCTTGCGGCCTTGTATGGGGCCCAGCACCAAGACCAGCCTGGATCTGCCTCATGCCTCCCCAGGGATGGAGTTCGGAGAGCTGAGCTCATGGCCCAAAAATGCTGCTGCCCCAGTGCCTCAACCCCTCCTACCCCTGAGACAGCCCAGCCCCCAGGCTCCTTCCCCCTTCTCTTCTCTACCCCAACCCCCTCCTCACTACCACCCCAGGTCCCCTCTTGCACCTCACCAGCTGCCCCTCAACACCCTTGTAGCAGATCCCTTGTTCTAGGGGCCTCAGGAGCCAGCGAAGGAATCTGGGAGGGGCTGGAGGGGAGGTGTGGAGGATGTGGGGCTGGAGTGGAGCAAGGGAGATGTGGGGCTGGAGTGGAGCAAGGGAGATGTGGGGCTGGAGGTGAGGTGTGTGGGGATGATGTGGGGCTAGAGGGGATGTAGGGCTGGAGGGCAGCAGAGGGGAGGTGGGCTGGAGGGCAGTAGGGGGGATGTGGGGCTAGAGGGGAGGTGTGTGGGATGATGAGGGGCTGGAGGCATTGTGGGGCATTTGGGGCTGGAGGCGAGCAGGGGGAAATGTGGGGCTGGAGGGAAGGTGCAGGGGAATGTGGGGCCGAAGGGGAGTAGGGGAGAGGTGGGACATAGGGGAGCAGGGGGGATGTGGGGCTAGAGGGGAGCTGGGGGATGATGGGGCTGGAGGAGAGGTGTGGGGTATGATGTGGGGCTGGAGGGAGCAGGGGGGCATGGGCTGCAGGGGAGGTGTGGGGGAATGTGGGGCTGCAGGGGAGGTGTGGGGGGAAGTGAGGCTGGAGGAAAGGTGTGGGCGGATGATGTGGGGCTGGAGGGGAGCAGGGGGTGGCTGGGAAGGATCATTTTGAAGCTGAAAAGATGCATCTTTGTCATCCGTGCCTAACCAGGGAACAGCTGCAGCAATTCCAGCAAAGCCCGTCTGGGCTGGGACCCAGCAGAGGCTGCGGTCCGAGGGGGAGCCTGGGAGATGGTTATGGACAGAAAGAACCTGCACAGGCCCCACTGCCCCCCACAGCCTGCCACGCCCATCCCTACTGCCACATACACGGTGTGCAGGGACCAGCCAGCGCTGAGCTGCAGCCACTTCTGGGGTGGGCCAGGGGCAGTTTAACAGCCACATTGCACTACATGGCTGGGCAAACATGGCTGTTTAGGACAGGAAGTGAAGGCCGAGGTCATAGCAGGGGAGATGGATTCTGGTTGCCTGTTGGGGAGCCTGGCCTGGCTCTGGGGTGAGCCCCCATAGTAGGAACCATCCCAAGGGCAGCTCTTCGCTCCAGCCCTCCTGGGCCCCTGGAGTAGTTCTGACCCCACAAGGGGCGGAGCCTGGGCAGTTCGGGGCGGAGTCTGCCCTCTAGTCCTGCCTCCCAGCACTCACTATTAAAGGGCAGGGCAGCCACCCTTCCCACCCCAGATCCAGCAATGTGCTCTCTGTCATGGAGGGGGTGCGGTCTGAACCAGTCATGGGGTGCCCCCAGGCACCCCCAGTCCCTCACTGTGTGAGCCCCCCTGGTACCACTGAACCCTCACTGTGACCCCCCAGGCACTCCCGAATCCTCACTGTGTGAGCCCCCCAGGCACCCCTAAACCCATTACTGTGTATTCTTGCCCCCTGAACCCATCACTTTGCCACCCCAAACCCTTCACAGGGAGCACTCCTAAGCATTCAACCCCCTCATTGTGCTCCCCAAGCCCCTCTGTGTGTGTTCCCAAGCCTCACATGCTGCCCCCCAACCTGTCTGTGTCCCCCAGAGCCCTGGGGGTGCCTTGATCCCTCAGCCCATTGCTCTGGCTGCACCTTGGCACCCCAAAACCATTGCTGAGGCTGCTCCCTAGTCCCCCAAACCTCTGCAGATGTGCTCTGAGTGAGCTGGGGAGCTCTTTCCCAGCGCCCCAGCTCCTGGCCCTGCCCCACAGCTGGCTTTAGCATTCACTCTGGGCTGTGAGAATCACACAGAAAGGGAGGAGCAGGAACGGCTCACAGAGAAGGAGGCTATTGGGCCTGGGGCAGCAGCAGCATGGGGAGCTAATGCCATGGAGCAATGGGGGGCTGTAGCCAATGCCCCACACAGAGATCTCAGACCTGGGGCAGACAGCTGCCTTGGGACCGGTCTGTGCCAAGGAGCAGGTGGCCTGGGTCTATTCCCTCTCTGCCACTGAGTTGCTGAAGGACCTTGGGTGAGTCACTTCCCCTCTCTGGGCCTGTCCTCCCTCCCCCCAGGATGGTATTTCTTGCCCCAGAGCTTGGGGGGGGTATCATAAATATAAAGGGAAGGGTAATCACCTTTCTGTATACAGTGCTATAAAATCCCTCCTGACCAGAGGCAAAACCCTTTCACCTGTAAACAGTTAAGAAGCTAAGATAACCTCGCTGGCACCTGACCCAAATGACCAATGAGAAGACAAGATACTTTCAAATCGCGGGGGGGGGGGGACAAAGGGTTCATCTGTCTGTGTGACGCTTTTGCTGGGAACAGATCAGGAATGCAGCCTTACAACTACTGTTAGTAAGTAATCTAGCTAGAAATGTGTTAGTTTTCCTTTTGTTAATGGCTGGTAAAATAAGCTGGGCTGGAGGTAATGTATATTCCTGTTTTTGTGTCTTTTTGTAACTTAAGGTTTTGCCTAGAGGGATTCTCTATGTTTTGAATCTGATTACCCTGTAAGGTATTTACCATCCTGATTTTACAGAGGTGATTCTTTTACCTTTTCTTTAATTAAAATTCTTCTTTTAAGAACCTGATTGATTTTTCATTGTTCTTAAGATCCAAGGGTTTGGGTCTGTGTTCACCTGTACAAATTAGTGAGGATTCTTATCAAACCTTCCCCAGGAAAAGGTGTGTGTAGGGCTTGGGGGGATATTTTGGGGGAAGACGTCTCCAAGTGGGCTCTTTCCCTGGTCTTTGTTTACAACGCTTGGTGGTGGCAGCATACGGTTCAAGGACAAGGCTAAGTTCGTACCCTGGGGAAGTTTTTAACCTAAGCTGATAAGAATAATCTTAGGGGGTCTTTCATACATGTCCCCACATCTGTACCCTAGAGTTCAGAGTGAGGAAGGAACCTTGACAGGGGGCCTGGCATTGAATCCCTACCCAAGTGCAGTGTTAGTAGTGGGATTAGAGCCCCCCCGCCCCCGTCCCCATCCCTCCAGACAGGCACCTAGTTCCTGGGTCGCCCTAGCCAGACAGAAGCTTCCTGGCATGTGATAGCCCAGAGAGGTAGCATATGAGCTTCAGCGTGGCTGTGCCAGCCAGACCCAGGAGGACCCCAGTGCAACTCAGGTAGGAGTCAAACTGCTTTCACCCCAGAATTCCTCCTCCTCCTCCAACAGGTTTCAGGGAGCCCAACAGACGAACATCGAGATTCTGCCAGGGAAATCTGAGGCCAGTTGGCTCTGGGCAGGCAATTGTAGTGGGGTGGGAATCCAGGTGGTGATGGAGTGAGGGGACTCAAATTAGGGGCGAGTGGCACTTTCCAGCTGTTGAGCAGATGAGACAAAGGGCAGGAGGTGCCAGAGTCCCTGTGCTGGGTCTGATCTGGCTGGGACTTGAACTGTTCTGACCCAGCCAGGACTCTCCATCCAGGCTTGCTCCATCCCCAGAATCTGCATCCCCCTCCCAAATGCCAGCAAAGTATGTGGGATCCTGCCAGGGCTACAGACTCCCACCATCCTGACCGCCACAGCCGCATTGGGCTGGAGTCCCCACAAACAGGGTGAGGGTGTGGGGAGGATGGATGAGGGCTGGTGAGCTGCCCCCCAAACTGCTTTGTATTCTATTAACATTTGTGTTCTGAAGTGACAGCTTCTGGTGAATTCAGAAACAGAAAAATGATTAATGATTTACGTCAATCTTTGCGGGTAATTTTCCTAACCAAAAACGTCCATCTCTGATGCACTGGGATCTGGGCAGTCAAATTACCTCAGAGGAATGGAATTTGCTCTGGGAAAGAGGAGCAGCAACTTCCGTCTATAGCACAATAAAACAGCGATTCTTTAGGACACCGTTTCAGTGATACCTCGCACAAGTTGGGTTATACCGAGAGTGAATGGGGACAGATGCTGGAAAAAGAGAAGAGATTTTATGTATGTGACACAGACACCCCCAGGCAGGTAAACCACTCCTGTGTCCAACTGTCTTCTCAATATCTCCCCAAAGGGGTCGTGTGTGGTCTCTGCAGAAAGCCAAGTACTAGCTGGTTGTCATGGTTATTGTGAGCTGTTTGTATGGGTAATAGCTTCAGAGACATGGAAAGTGCTGACAAGTAAGTTGCAAAAGCATTGAAGTGAGACTGGTTAGCTGGGGCAAGGCAGGGTCTCAGGGCTACCTCAATCAACGCTGAGAACAACAGACAACCTCGGAGACAGCACTGCGATTACACACCGACCCCAGGAGAGCTCTTTGAATAGCTCTGCTCAGCGAGAATAGCCTAGAACTGCAGAAGAGCAGAAGAAATGGCCCTCATGGTTATACATTACTGTTATAAATGAAGGTGTGGGGAGTAGCTCCCTTTTATGGGCACCCAGCCAGCCAGTTAGCTATAAAGTCCCTCTTGGTGGCTGTTCTCTGCTTGCTTTATCTGCAAAGGGTTAACAAAGTCCCTCAGGTGAAGGAAACTGAGTGGGCACCTGACCAAAAGAGCCAATGGGAAGGCTAGATCTTTTTAAAATGAAAAAAAAACCTTCCCCTTTGTCTCTGTTTTGCTCTATGGGAAAGAGGGGAACAGGGAGCAGTTATGCTATGAGAAGCTTTAAACCAGGTATGGTCATAGATCATAAAATCATACCTAGACCTACTTATCTGGAACCCCCAAATGTGTAAGTAGATCAGAAATCTTTAGAAAGACGCAATTAAGTTTATTTCTGTTTATTTCTTATGGTTAATGGACTCCTCCGTGCTAACCCCAGATGCTTTTTATTTTGCTTGTAACCTTTAAGCTGGACCTCAAGAAGGTTATTCTTGATGTTCGATTTTTGTAAGTGGGTTTTTTAAAATCTAGCAAAAGCCTACGTTCTTTCTTTTTGTTTTTAATAAAACTTACCTTTTTAAAGAACAGAATTGTATTTTTGGTGACCTAAGAGGTTTGTGCCCATGTTGTTTAACCAGCTGATTTGCTTTGTTTTTCTTTTTCAGCTCTTCCCCGGAGGGGGAGTGAAAGGACTTGAGGGTACACCACAGGAGGGAATTCCCAAGTGCACCTTTCTGGTTTCAGGGGTTTTTGCACTTGGGTGGTGGCAGTGTCCACCCATCCAAGATCAGAGAGAAACTGTAACCTTAGGAGTTTAATCATCATAGAATATCAGGGTTGGAAGGGACCTTAGGAGATCATCTAGTCCAACCCCCTGCTCAAAGCAGGACCAATCCCCAATTTTTGCCCTAGATCCCTAAATGGCCCCCTCAAGGATTGAACTCACAACTGTGGGTTTAGCAGGCCAATGCTCAAACCACTGAGCTATCCCCTCAGGGGAGCCTTCACTGGCCAGTATTAATTTTTAAAATCCTTGTGGGCCCCAACCTTCTGCACTCAAAGTGCCAGAGTGGGGAATCAGCTTTGACAATTACAGATGAGAAACTCTGCCAGCAGGGGTGGCTCATGAAAGGTTGATCCCAGAGGGACAAGTGCTGTAAGGACTGACCATTGGTGAGAGGAATGTAACCAGTTAACACATAGAGGCCATAGACTGGGTCTTACGGTTTTCTTTTACTTGTAACCTGACATTTCCAAACTCTTAGACTTACTGTTATTTGACTCTATCTCAAGCTCTGGTAAACAAATATCAGTTGGGTTTTATCATTGACATGTTGAACTGAGGTGAAACCAGAGAACTGGGGTTTGCTGCTTCCATGGAGACAGCTGTGCGGGATTTCAAACCCAGGTCCATGGGTCTCCAAGCAGTGCCCAGACTGCGACCGCCGCCTAGCAGCGCACCAGAGCCAGCAGGGGAGGGAGCTAACAGAATTGCAGCCCACCAGAGGCTCCACCCATGAAGCTCCTGGGAGCAAACATCCAGCCCCACTGATTTTTCTGGTCAAGCTACTGAAGCCAGAAGGAGTCACAGGAAGTTGTCCGAGCAACTGAGTGAGTTCCTGCTCTGCTGTTTCTGGGGCCTAACGCATGATTCCAGTTTGACTCTGGCATTGTTCCCTGACTCCGGTTTGGCCTTGGCTGCTGCTATTCGATTCTGACTCTAGTTAGACCCCTGGCACTGTTCCCTGGTTCCTCACTCTGGCTCAACCCTTGGTGTGTCTGTCTGACGCCAACTCCAGTCCTGACCCTCCATGTGACTCCTGACTCGGGCTCAGCCTTTGCTGTACCTCCTGACCCCAATCAGTCCTACCCTTAGAGTGATCCTGACTCTAGCGCTAACTCTGACTTTGGTTCCTGGCTGCCGACCCTGGCTCTGACCACTAGACCTGACCACCCATGCCCTGGTCCTACAGCTTGCTCAGGCCTCCACTCCTCCGAGTGGGCCCAGCCTAGCATGGACCCAGTGGAGCTCCTCTAACCCCAAGGAGCATCAGCATCACATGAACAGGTGACTCCTCCAGGCAGATTGTGCAGCTGGCTGCTGAAAAATTGGGCATTGCGGGAGCAAGCGCCTCAGCTCCATGCAGAGAACACTGTGATCCGGGCTCGACCAGCCATGCCACCACACTAGCTGGGACACGCTCTCCCTTTGCTGAAGCACTTCAAAGAGAGTTGTCAAAATTTCAGGGCTTCATGAACCAATGGTGCCTCTTGTTCCTGCTTCGACTGCAGATGTATTCTTCCAAGAATAGCAAATAGCCCACTGACTGGGGACATATTGGACTGAGCCTCCCCCTGTGGGAAACCAGCGGTTAAGTTCTGTCTAACTTGGACACCTTCCAGTGGGTGATTGTGATATTCTATACTTGGGGGAGCACCCTGTAACCCCCATATCCCTCAATTACATATCATTTTGATCTTGCATATAAAGCAGACCATGTGAGGTATTGGGAAAGATTATGATTTGCTGAAAGCATTTCTCTATCCATATATGTCTATCATTAATGCATATGAAGTTATGAGAATTGTGTTGTATGGTTGTCACTCAAACATGCTGTAAGTTGAAGAATCAATCAGATATTAGCTCCCCAGAGGCAACAGCAAGGAAAGTTACCAGCACCCAGGTGAGGTGTCAAACAACCCATCAACAGCCATTGTCCAGCAAGGGAGATACAATGCAATGATTCACCTGCATAAGGCTACACCAGGGGAACTGCTCAGCCTTGCCTGGAGACTCAGCAATGCCCCGCAGACATGCCTGGACTTGTGTTCCCCAAGCACATGGGACTGAGGGTATAAAACAGAACACAGGGGCCCCATGCTTGGCCTTTCTCCTGCCCCCACCTA
This sequence comes from Lepidochelys kempii, assembly GCF_965140285.1. NCBI lineage: Eukaryota > Metazoa > Chordata > Testudines > Cheloniidae > Lepidochelys > Lepidochelys kempii. The sequence goes on along the minus strand of NC_136399.1, from coordinate 8,981,023 downwards.
TGCTGCAGGCAACAAAGACACTGAGAAGAAGACTTAAGACTCCCCCCTGTTGGAAACCAGCCATCTAGACCTGTCTAACTGGGACACCTTCCAGATGACGATATCAACCATTTTTTATGACCACAACTGTGCCCCCTTTGCTGAGGCTCCCCTGAGGAAACTCGGACAGGGGTCAGGCATAGCTGCCTCCTATGCAGCACCCTTCCAACCACATATGTCGGACCCAGAATGGAACTTCCAATGGGACTTGTGGGACAAGATCAAGGACGAGCTGTCCCGAGTTGAGACCCGCACAGGTCGGGATGACTTCATTGCTCTGCTCATCCAGACCGACCATCAGCCACATGTGCAACCCTGATGTGATGTCACAAAACTGCCCCCTGCTCTTGGATTCCGCTCTGCCAGGCGAGCTGATGCAGACCAACCTGGCTTGCTGGAGACTCACCCCTGAGGAAGGAGCACATCAGCAATGCCTTATCCTGTGGGGAACCGGGTCACACAATCTCTTGTTGCCCCTTGAAGAACCCAGCATGAAGGGATCTGGGAAATGAGCCAGCCCAAGCCCAGTGAAGGACATTCCCAACCATCCCCTCACAGACACAGCTGCAGCAGATAATTTTATCAACATGGAGGCGGCCCAAGAGCTGCAGATTTCCCTGCAGCCCAAACCCAAACCCTCGTAGAGACAATGGAAGGTCCCTCCTGTCCTCTGGGCTAGTGGCCATGGAAACGGTTCCTGAGGAGCTCACTATCCAAGGGCAGCGAGAGACACTACAGTTCATTGCCATCCATTCCCCATATATCCCCCGGATCTTGGGTATCTCTTGCCCGGCCCTCCATGCCCGCTTATCCGCTGGCATGAACTAACAGTCAGCTTTTTCTCAGAGATTTGTCAGCAGCACAGCTTGGCCCCAGGGAATGCAGAGCATGCAGTAGTTCCCAACCAGTTACAAGCCAGAGTACCAGAGCCAACCACTGGCCCTGATTCTCTACTCCCTTCCAAATATAATGTCAAGGTTCCTTCCCCACTCTGAACTTTAGGGTACAGATGTGGGGACCTGCATGAAAACCTCCCTAAACTTACTTTTACCAGCTTAGGTTAAAACTTCCCCAAGGTACAAACTATTTTACCTGTTGCCCTTGGACTTCCGCTGCCACCACCAAACGTCTAACCGGGTTTATTATTGGTAAAGAGCCGTTTGGAAATGTCTTTCCCCAAAAAATCCAACCCAAAACCTTGCACCCCACTTCCTGGGGAAGGTTTGATAAAAATCCTCACCAATTTGCATAGGTGACCACAGACCCAAACCCTTGGAACTTAAGAACAATGAAAAAACATTCAGTTTCTTAAAAGAAGAATTGTAATAGAAGTAAAAAGAATCACCTCTGTAAAATCAGGATGGTAAATACCTTACAGGGTAATTAGATTCAAAACATAGAGAATCCCTCTAGACAAAACCTTAAGTTACAAAAAGATACAAAGACAGGAATATCCATTCTATTCAGCACAGCTTATTTTCTCAGCCATTTAAACAAACAGAATCTAACGCATATCTAGCTAGATTACTTACTAAGTTCTAAGACTCCATTCCTGTTCTGTCCCCGGCAAAAGCATCACACAGACAGAGAGAGAGGCTTTGTTTTCCCTCCCCCCAGCTTTTGAAAGTATCTTGTCTCCTCATTGGTCATTTTGGTCAGGTGCCAGCGAGGTTATCTTAGCTTCTTAACCCTTTACAGGTGAAAGGGTTTTCCTCTGGCCAGGAGGAATTTTAAAGTTGTTTACCCTTCCTTTTATATTTATGACATATAACAACTATACTGAGGTCTTTGAAAAGGAAATTGCAGATGCCTTGCTTCTGTGACACTCTGTACCTCAAAGTAGCACCCCGGAACCCCCATTTTCACCATAGTTATATGATTATGATATATTTTGTACAAAGTATGCCTTGTGAAGTATCATTTTAAAAGTATTGATCTGTAGAGCCTTAATATCCTGTTGGATTGCAGGTGCTATAATTGTCTGTGAAGTTATGGATCACTTGTTCATTCCCTCTGGGGCACCTGGCATTGGCCACTGTTGGAAGACAGAATACTGTGCTAGATGGACCTTTGGTCTGACCCAGTATGGCTGTTCTTATGAAGTATTGCTCTGTGTGCTACTGAAATATGCTGTGAGGTTGGGAAATGCCCACAGCTGGCCTTTCAGCAGGGACAAAGGAGCAATTCTTATTGGCCAGACAGGCGTTGATGGCCCATCCACTATCCCAGAGACTTCTCAGAGAGGGCACATGCGCAATGAGGATTTCCTGACCTCACGTCACAGCAAGGATCTTTCTAGCAGCTGGAAGAAAGTATAAAGGAGGGACAGTGACATCATCACTTGGCCTCTCTCTTCCCCCATCTCAACACCTGGAAAAGCATCTGGAAGACAAAGACTTTGAACTGGGGAGATTGGTCCTGGTCTGGGAAGGAAATCCAGCCTGTGTACTGGGAACTGTGAGCTGCCTGTAACATTTGTTAAGGTAAGAGACTGCTTGATTCAAATCTTGCTTAGTCTGTAGAATTTAGACCGCAAATTTATTTTTATTTCTATGTAACTAATGTTGATCTCTATGTCTACTTATAATCACTTACAATCTGCCTTTCTGTAATTAAGAAATCTTTTTTATATTTTACCTAACACAGTGCGGTTTTGGTTGAAGTGTTGGGGGAATCCCAGCTCAGGTTAACAAGGGTTGTTGCAGATCCACTACCCTTTTGTTGGAGTGGTGAGCTAATTAATGAGCTTGCACTGTCAAAGGGAGTCTCGAGCAGTGTAAGAAGGTATGGGGTGCAAGGCCAGGGGCTGGGGTGACTAGCTGGTGCCTCTCTCTGTATGATTCATGAGTGGCTCAGGGAGCATTCATGCAATCCAGCTGGGTGTGGGGCTTCACATGCTGATGGCTGAGTGATCAGAGCGCCTAGAGGGGTTTGCTGCTTGTCACTGGCATTGCATTGTGTGAGACAGCCCAGGCTGGAGAGTTAAGGGAGATAGTGGTCCCACAGTCCCAGGTTGTACCCCGGGGATCCTGTCACACCCCCATACAAGGATTACCATTGTCCAATCAAATCACAACCTGCAGCAAACATTCCAGTCGGTTGCATTTACGCCATGTCTGAGCCTCAGCTAGCTGCGCTGCATGCCTACCCAAGAGAAGTTGGCTAAGGGCTTTTTTTGCAAGTGTACCTCCCCTGCTGGGGCAACAGGCCTCTTTATCCAAAACAAACAAACAAAAAAAGGCACCCTCCAACTGTGTGTGGATTATCGGACTTTAAATCAAGTCACTGTTAGGAACTGATACCCACTATCCCTACACCCCAAACTATTGGAGCAGGTGGGAGTCGCTTGAATATACAAAGTTAGACTTCGGAGGGATGTGTCTATGTTAGAGCTGGGGACAAGTGGAAAACTGCCTTCCAAACCTGTTACGGTATTTTGAGTACCTCGTCATGCCCTTTGGTTTGATGAATGCACCTGCCACATTTCAACATTTTATGAACGACATGCTCTGGGACATTCTGGACCAACATGTGGTAGTATACCTGGGTGACAGAATTACTTTTTCAGTGAATGCTGAGCTGCACACCCTGCATGTCTGTTCCGTCCTGAGGAGACTACATCAGCATGGCCTTATAGTGAACAGGAGAAGTGTGTCTTTGGCCAGACCTCTGTAGAATTCCTAGGGTTCATTTTATCACCTCATGGTAGTAAGATGGATCCTGGCAAGGTGAATAGCAGTCCTTGAGTGGGCAGCATCATGCAATGTTCTCAAACTACAGGACTTCCTGGGGATCACAAATTTTTATCAGAGGTTTATTCTGAAGTTGGACAAAGATTAATAACTGTAAACAGAACAAAGGCGAGTCCCCTGCTGATTATCTAGATAGACTAACTAAGGTGTTTGAACAACATTCAGGAATTGCTACCTGCCAGCTGACCATGCCAGAGAGGCAGTAGGGGCTGCCTTTGTTCAAGGACTTTTACCAAAGGTTCAGCAGCAGTTAAGGATTATCTGCATTGGCTGGCAAATTAAACCTCTTTCTGAATTGGTGACAGTTGTCAACCATTGTGCAGCTTGCATAGAGCAGAAGAAAGTACTGAAACAAAACTTTTGGCCTTGCAGTTGCAAACTTATCAATATAGAGGCCGAGGGGTGCGGAAGGACAAGGTCGGGGGAGAGGGAGAGGTCCCTCATATCCTGCCCCAACAGGGAACACTGCATGCCACTTTTGTGGCCAGGAGGGACACTGGAGAAATGAATGCCCAAACCGACCACCTGAAAATCCTCCACCCCTTTTTCCAAACCCCGAAACACCTGCACTTTCCCCACAAAACAACTCATATTAGGACAGCCTGAGGGAATGTAACTGCATCATGAACCCTTTAATTCCTATCAATCAAGAAGGCTCATATGTAAATTGTGGAAGAAAACACAATCTTCTTTCTCAGGTTGGTTGCAACACATCAGAGACAGTTTGTTTGTTTCTAGCACTTGCAAGGGGAGAGTACACCCAGACAGGAGTTCCCCCATCCCAGGCAGGTCTCTGTTAGATAGACAATTAGGGCAAGCATTTATACCTTTGCTACAGACAATAATGATCAACAACCATGTCTTGTTTATACATACACCTTCCTGCTATCTTACTTTTCTCAGTAGGTCCTGCTACAGTCTGTGTTCCATTCTTATCTAACACAAGGTCGATTAAAAAAAAGTCTTGCATTATCAGAACTAGTGTTAGCCTGAATCTTGCTCTATTCCTAGAACTTAAGATATCTGCGTTCAAATTCCCTTAATCCTTTCCTCTACTTCCACAACCCCCCTCGCTGCCCTGCTCCACCAAAGCGTCTCTGGGTCCCCTGAGGCCCAACAGACCTTCAAGTAGTTAAAACTCACATTCATCACCACTCCCATACTGGTTCATTCAGACACTACGCAGGCCTTCATCATGGAAGAAGACTCTTCCAATGTGGTGATCGGAGCGGTGCATTCTCAGAGACACGGTCCCCAACAGTTGTTACATCCCTGTGCCTTTTACTTCAAGAAACATACACATGGAGAGCAGAAGTATGAGAGTTGGATAAGGAACTCCTGGCGATTAAAACTGCCTTTGAGGTGTGGCACCCCCATCTAGAAGGGGTCTGGTATTCCATCCAGATGTATACAGACCATTAAAACGTTGAATATTTATGTAGAGCCAAGGCCCTTAACCAGTGACAGCATCGGTGGACCCTGTTCTTTTCATGCTTCAATTTCATAATCTCCTATCACCTGGAAACCAGAAATAGGGGGAACATTATGCTGATCTAGAGGATTTGAACCCTGAAATCTTCTCATAATGTCCTGGGCTCAGCTCCTCACCAAGACCAGCCCATGCAAATACAATCAGCCTCAGCCCAAGGGGGTCCCTCCTGACAAACAGGAGTCCATAGGTAGGGAACTCCACAAGGTCCAAGACAGGATAACCTACAGGAATGGGCATATATATGTTCCCCCCAGACCTCTGAGAACTGCAACTCTTGTAAATATGTCACAACTCCCCCCTTGTGGGACATTTTGGCAGGTTCAAAATGCAGTACCTAGTCTCTTGTCTCATCTGGTGGTATTGCATGTGAGCCACAGCGAGGTCTATGTCAACTTTTGCAATGTATGTGCCAACTCCAAGGGAATGCACAATAAAGCCCTCAGACTCCAGCAACCCCTCGAGAGTCCATCTAGCTCCTGATCAGTTACTGCCCTAGATTTTATAGTAGAATTACCCGAATCTGACGGGTTCACGACCACTTTGAAGGTCTCACAAAGATGGCACACTTCATCCCTTGCACTGGCCTACCCTCCTCCCAGGAGACCGCCTGGCTCAGGGTGGACCAAGTTGTCTGCTTCCATGGCCTCCCAGAGCACATCATCTATGACTGCAGAGCATACTTCATCTCCCACTTCTGCGGTAAAGCCCTGTGAACGCTGGGCATTTGCTCTTGTCTCTCATCCACATAGCCGCAGGCAAGCAGTCATATGGAGAGAACCACCCAGATTCTGGAGCGTATCTTCACTGCTATATAAACTACCAACAGAATGACTGGTCCTCCCTGCTATCTCATGCATAGTGCCCCTACCAAATTCACAACCATGAAAACTATGACTTGGACCGCGAAATCTGGTCTTCTGTGTGCTTTTACCCTACACTATACAGATTTCACAGGGAAATTCTCAAATTGTGGTTTCTGATCCAAAAGGGAGTTGCAGGGGGGTCACAAGGTTATTTTAGGGGGGTTGCAGTATTGCCACCCTTACTTCTGCACCCTGCCAGCCCAGAAGTAAGGGTGGCAATACCATACCATGCCACCCTTTACTTCTGCCCTGCTGCCTTCAGAGCTGGGCGGCCAGAGAGTGGCGGCCGCTGACTGAGGCCCAGCTCTGCAATACCATGCCATCCTTGCTTCTGCACCGGTGCTGGTGGTGGCTCTGCTCCAGAACAGGACTCCGAGCCGGCAGCTGCCGCTCTCCGGCTGCCCAGCTGTGAAGGCAGCGCCGCCGCCAGCAGCAGCACAGACGTAAGGGTAGCAGTACCGCAAGCCCCCCCTACAATAACCTTGTGAGCACCCCCAACTCCTTTTGGTGTCAGAACCCCTACAGTTACAACACAGTGAAATTTCAGATTTAAATAGGTGAAATCATGAAATGTACGATGTTTAAAATCCTACGACATTGAAATTGACCAAAATGGACCTGAATTGGGTAAGGCCCTACTCTTGCGGAGTTTGCATTTAATAAAGTGGAACACACCTCGACAGAGCAAAGCCCCTTTTCAAACTATGGATTCTCTCCTCAATTCTACCCAGAGCTACCTGCAACTTCCTCCTACCCAGCAGCCCGGGACTGAGCACAACTCAGTCAAACCCAAGATGATGTAAAGATACACCTGGAGGACACCAAAAGGAGCTACAAACAGTATGTGAACCGCCATCAACAGGAGGGGCCCACACTTTCAGTAGAACAGATTGGTATGTCTTTTGATAAAACACCTACACTTCAAGATCATAGAATCATAGAATATCAGGGTTGGAAGGGACTTCAGGAGGTCATCTAGTCCAACCCCCTGCTCAAAGCAGGACCAATCCCCAACTAAATCATCCCAGCCAGGGCTTTGTCAAGCCTGACCTTAAAAACTTCAAAGGAAGGAGATTCTACCACCTCCCTAGGTAACGCATTCCAGTGCTTCACCACCCTCCTAGTGAAAAAGTTTTTCCTAATATCCAACCTAAACCTCCCCCACTGCAACTTGAGACCATTACTCCTCGTTCTGTCATCAGCTACCACTGAGAACAATCTAGATCCATCCTCTTTGGAACCCCCTTTCAGGTAGTTGAAAGCAGCTATCAAATCCCCCCTCATTCTTCTCTTCTGCAGACTAAACAAGCCCAGTTCCCTCAGCCTCTCCTCATAAGTCATGTGTTCCAGATCCCTAATCATTTTTGTTGCCCTCTGCTGGACTCTTTCCAATTTTTCCACATCCTTCTTGTAGTGTGGGGCCCAAAACTGGACACAGTACTCCAGATGAGGCCTCACCAATGTCGAATAGAGGGGAACGACCACGTCCCTCGATCTGCTGGCAATGCCCCTACATATACATCCCAAAATGCCATTGGCCTTTTTGGCAACAAGGGCACACTGTTGACTCATATCCAGCCTCTCGTCCACTGTCACCCCTGGTCCTTTTCTGCAGAACTGCTGCCTAGCCATTCGGTCCCTAGTCTGTAGCGGTGCATGGGATTCTTCTGCCCTAGGTGCAGAACTCTACACTTGTCCTTATTGAACCTCATCAGATTTCTTTTGGCCCAATCCTCCAATTTGTCTAGGACCCTCTGTATCCTATCCCTACCCTCCAGCATATCTACCTCTCCTCCCAGTTTAGTGTCATCTGCAAATTTGCTGAGGGTGCAATCCACACCATCCTCCAGATCATTTATGAAGATATTGAACAAAACCGGCCCCAGGACCGACCCTTGGGGCACTCCACTTGATACCAGCTGCCAACTAGACATGGAGCCATTGATCACTACCCATTGAGCCCGACAATCTAGCCAACTTTCTATCCACCTTGATAGTCCATTCATCCAGCCCATACTTCTTTAACTTGCTGGCAAGAATATTGTGGGAGACCGTGTCAAAAGCTTTGCTAAAGTCAAGGAACAACACGTCCCCTGCTTTCCCCTCATCCACAGAGGCAATTATCTCGTCATAGAAGGCAATTAGATTAGTCAGGCATGACTTGCCCTTGGTGAATCCATGCTGACTGTTCCTGATCACTTTCCTCTCCTCTAAGTGCTTCAGAATTGATTTCCTTGAGGACCTGCTCCATGATTTTTCCAGGGACTGAGGTGAGGCTGACTGGCCTGTAGTTCCCCGGATCCTCCTCCTTCCCTGTTTTAAAGATGGGTACTACATTAGCCTTTTTCCAGTCGTCTGGGACTTCCCCTGATCCCCATGAGATTTAAAAAATAATGGCCAATGGCTCTGCAGTCACATCCGCCGACTCCTTTAGCACTCTCGGATGCAGCTTGTGCTCGTCCAGCTTTTCTAAATAGTCCCGAACCACTTCTTTCTCCACAGAGGGCTGGTCACCTCCTCCCTATCTCGTATATTGGAGTACCAGTTCCTTTGCCCCTAAGTTTGCTGGAAAATCAACCCAGTTACTCATGAACTCCACCTAGTCTAATCCTTCTAGATACACCCTGTTTTTATATATCACTCCTGAAGCCCTACATGTAGGATCCAACCCTTCACCAAGTACCACCTCACCCAGTGTGTGCTCAAGATCATGTATACAATCATGATGAGTATATTGTCCGTGAGATCCTCAACTACAAAATGAGATGGGGTAGACTCTGCTATCTCATAGATTGGGAAGGTTACAATCCTACAGAGCACTCCTAGGAGATGGTGGAGAATGTCCACACCCCTGACCTGGTGAAAACCTTCCAAAGAGCCATTCCAGAAAACCAAGCCCAGTGAAAGATGCAGGGCGCCAATGTGAGAGATTGTGGGTCTCAAACCCAGGCTCCTGGGTCGCCAAGTAGTGCCTAGGCCACGATCGCTACCCAACCGCTTTCTGGAACTAGCAGGGGAGAGGGCAAACAGACCACTGGTCCACCAGAGGTTCCAACCATAAGCTCCGTTTGGAACAGATGTCCAGCCCCACCAATTGGCCCAGACACACTACTTAATTTAGGTAATTTCCAGTGCCTCCTCCTGATTTAACTCCTGATCTGCTGTTGTACTGGACCCTGACTCTAGTTAGACCTTTGGTACTGACTTCAGTTTGGTCCCTGACACTGTTCCTGGTTCCTCACTCCAGCTTGACCCATGGACTCAGCTTGACCCTTGACCCCAGACTCCAGTCCTGACCCTCAACGTGACTCCTGACACAGATTCTTGCTCAACTTTTGCCATGACTCCTGACCCCAACTCTGGCCCCAAGCCTTTGGGTGATTCCAACTCCAGCTTTCATTCCTGGCTTCTGACCCCGGCTCTGACCACTAGGCCTGGTTGTCTACAGCCCCAGCAGATTGGAGTACATTGTGGGTGTCCAGAAGATAGGGGACTGGGCCATAAAGTGTAACAAAGTGGAGTGTGTCAATTGCAAGCCTGCAGTGTGTAAGAGTGGGGCTCACAGAACCTGGAGTGGAGCACCTGCATGGCCAGCAGCCAGTGGCTGGGGAGAGTTTCCCCCGTCGGCACAGACGGGGCTCCCTCCTGCTTTAAGCAGGTGGTCATGATTCACCTTGGGTAACGTAACCCCGAAAAGTGTCAGAGCGTAGATGGTAGACATGTCCAGTCATTAGAGAGCGTTGGGGTGCAACGTGTAACCAAATATCACAAACGGTGGGGCTATTTATTACCAACTGATCTTTGGTGATCCTCTTGGGGCTTCCTGCTGGAAATGGTCACACAAATTAATTCCTCATCTGCTGGTACCTGCCTGGCTACTGACAGCCTCCTACTGGAGAAAGAAAAATAGTCCAACTCTAGAGGAATGGCTCATAAAAACATGGGAGATTGTTATGGAACAAACAGCACATGTACTCAGCAAAACAGAACAACTACATGGTTCCCGTTTCTTCAACACTTAGACAAAGCACATTAACCTGCTAATCAAACCCCAGCACACCTGTCCCATTATTTTGACTAGTAACATTTGATAGGGCAACTAATTAACTCAGTGTAATAAAATCACCAGAAACGACAGGTCCTGGGTAGCATAAAGAGGCCGCCTTCCTCCCTCTGTTAAATAAAGATCTGGTGATTACATTACAGGAGAATGTTTCTGTAAACAAAAGCTGGTTATTCTTTGGGCTCTGATAGTTACAGGACGGGGTTTGGAAACCTGTTAAAACTTCCTAAATAAATACGTCAGTGGCATGCCAGCTCTGCTATAGTTGAGGTTAAGACCAGCTTTCTGAATAAAGAACAGGAGGACTTGTGTTAACTTAGAGACTAACAAATTTATTTGAGCATAAGCTTTCGTGAGCTACAGCTCACTTCATCAGATGCATTCAGTGGAAAATACAGTGGGGAGATTTATATACACAGAGAACATGAAACAATGGGTGTTACCACACACACTGTAAGGAGAGTGATCACTTAAGATGAGCTAATACCAGCAGAAGAGTGGGGGGTGGGAGAAGAACACTTCAATCTCTCTGGTCACTCGATTACAGACCTAAAGGTCGCAATATTACAACAAAAAGACTTCAAAAACAGATTCCAAAGAGAGACTGCTGAATTGGAATTAATTTGCAAACTGGATACAATTAACTTAGCCTTGAATAGAGCCTGGGAGTGGATGGGTCATTACACAAAGTAAAACTATTTCCTCATGTTTATTCCACCCCCACCCCCCTTCCTCAGACGTTCTTGTCAACTGCTGGAAATGGCCCACCTTGATTATCACTACAAAAGGTTTTCTCTCCCCCCCACCCCCAGCTTGAATGTGTTGTCCACCATGGGCGGGCGGGGTTTGGGCACTGAGCGGAAATGTGGGGCCATTTCTCCAAGCGGTTCCCAAGATGCAGCAAACAACAAGAACTTCCTTTCTGGCGATGTTTCATAGATTCATAGATATTTAGGTCAGAAGGGACCATTATGATCATCTAGTCTGACCTCCTGCACAATGCAGGCCACAGAATTTCACCCACCACTCCTAAAAAAGACCTCACACCTATATCTGTGCTATTGAAGTCCTCAAATTGTAGTTTGAAGACCTCAAGGAGCAGAGAATCCTCCAGCAAGTGACCCGTGCCCCATGCTACAGAGGAAGGCGAAAAACCTCCAGGGCCTTCCAATCTGCCCTGGAGGAAAATTCCTTCCCGACCCCAAATATGGCGATCAGCTAAACCCTGAGCATATGGGCAAGATTCATCAGCCAGATACTACAGAAAATTCTTGGAAGGGAGGGGAAAGGCCGAGGCTATGGGCCTAAGCCAGCCCATCTCTGACCCCAGCACACACACCGCTCGCTGCCTGTGCCCCCCCACCCTGGTGTGGGGGGAGGCAGGTTTGGAGCCCTCTACCCTGGGGGGCCTTTACTCAGTCGCTCAGAGATCTTCCAGAAAAGCCCTCCACTGCACCCCTCCCCCTCCATAGTCATCTGTCCCCCAGAGCCTGAGCCCCACTGAGTGCCGCAGTGCCCCCTTTTCCCCCCGCCTGCAGCAAGTGAGCCCGGCCAGCCCCCCGGCACCTGCCGGGTGTAGTGTATTAAACAGCTCTCCATAGGCCTGTGTTACTGATATGTGGGGGATTGTAAGAAATTGCTATTGTATAAAACTACCACCTGGTGTAGCAAATGCCTACAGGTAGCAACGTCTTGCACGGTGGCGTGTGGAAACTGCGGGGTGTAGAAATGTGCACTACACCGGGCCGGCTCGGGCAGGGGGCGCCGGCTGCAGCGCGGGCCCGGGCCTGGCCGGGAGCGGGCTGGGCAGGGAGGAGCGTGGGAGCCTGGGGAGGGGGCGGCTGGGCCGGGACTCGAGTCGCTGCTGGCGGGGGAAGGTTCCCAGAGTCCGGGAGGGAGGGAGGCAGCCTGGCTGTGCTGGAGTCTGGCTCTGCGGCGTGGGGCTTCCGGCCGCGCCATGGATCTCTAGGGCAGGGGCGGCGGAGGAGCGGGGTCCGGGTCCAGGATCGCGAGCGGAGCAGCGGGATGGGCTCGGGGGCTGGGTCCCGGGTGCTGCTGGGAGCCGGAGCAGGTAAGGGGGGCGGGGACCAGGGGCAGGTCCTGCGGGTAGTGGGGTGGTACAGAACAGAGGGACTGGTGCGGAGAATGGAGGCCGAGGGGAGGGAGGTTGCAGGGGGACGGTGGGGATGCAGGGGGAGGGACAGGGGTGCAGTGGGACAGTGGGGGACACAGGCTATGGGAGAGGGCTCAGTGGGGGGGCAGGCTGAGGTCAGGGGGTGGCACAGGCTGAGCGAAGGGGGGTGCAGTGGGACAATCATAGAACTGGAAGGGACCACGGGAGGTCATCTAGTCCAGTCCCCTGCACTCATGGCAGGACTAAGCATTATCTGGACCATCTCTTACAGGTGTTTGTCCGAACTGTTCTTAAAAATATCCAGTGATGAAGATTCCACAACCTCCCTAGGCAATTTATTCCAGTGCTTAACCACCCTGACAGGTAGGAAGTTTTTCCTAATGTCCAACCTAAACCTCCCTTGCTGCAATTTAAGCCCACTGCTTCTTGTCCTATCCTCAGAGGTTAAGAAGAACAATTCTTCCTCCTTGTAACAACCTGTTATGTACTTGAAAACTATCATGTCCCCTCTTAGTCTTCTTCCTATTTTGTATGTGTACAACTGATTGTTCCTTCCTAAATGAAGTACTTTGCATTTGTCCTTATTGAATTTCATCCTATTTACTTCAGCCCGTGTCTCCAGTTTGTCCAGACCATTTTGAATTTTAATCCTATCCTCCAGAGCGCTTGTAACCCCTCCCAGCTTGGTATCGTCCGCAAACGTTATAAAAAGAACAGGAGGACTTGTGGCACCTTAGAGACTAACAAATTTATTAGAGCAGAAGCTTTCGTGGGCTACAGCTCACTGCATCAGATGCATAGAAGGGAACATATAGTAAGAAGATATATATATATATATATACTGTGGTGTTTAGATGTTGCTGGTAATTATTAGAATTGGGAGCATTAGCTGTTGGGAGTCTGAAAGGACAGGAAACTGGAAGGAGGGGGGAGGAGTTGAAGAGGCTGAGGGAGAGCTACTGAGGGTGCAGCAACAGCTTGGAAAAGAGGTTTCCACTTTAAAAAATAAAGTCCTGTTGAAGTTTGTTATACCTTGCCTGGCTACTACAACATTTTGGCAACGAGGGTGGGATCTTCTGCCTTTGAACCCAGCTGCACCCTTTCTACAAAGCCCAGGTGAGCCTCCAATTGCTTTTACTGCTTGGATCCATATGTTTGAGACTTATCTGCTTGCAATCAGTGCTACAGAGATTTCTGAAGTAAGAAAGCGTTCTCTGCTAATCCACTGCCTTGGAGCAGAAGGGCAGCGTATATTTTACACTTTTCCCCTTGCAGATGATAAATATGAGATTGCACTCACTGCATTAAAGAACTTTTTTGTGCCAAAAGTGAATGTAGTAGCTAATCGCTACAGATTTCACCGGCGTGAGCAGAAAACAGGGGAGACTGTAATGCAGTATATTGCTTCCCTGAGGAGTCTGATTGTGACTTTGGAATACGGCAGATGAGATGACTAGAGACCAGCTCATTGAGAAAACAACCATGCTTCGTGTAAGAGAACATTTACTTCTAGAACCACAATTTACACTAGAAAAAGCAATAACCATTGCTACCCAGATTGAGTCAGCTACAGCTGAAGCCAAAATAATGAGCATGGATACAGGAGGCACAGTCAGGCTGTGACTCCTTTGCAGAAAAGTTCACTATCGCTGCAGACAAACAATTACAAGAGGAAAACTAATGAAAAACCACCAAATCGGCAAATTCAAAATCACCAGTAAAAGCATGCTTTCACTGTGGATCCCCACAACACCTTGCAAGCTACACAGGATGTCCGGCAAAAGTAGTAGAGCTGTCATTGCAAAAAGATTGGGCATTTTGCTAAAGTATGTCGCAGCAGCCAGTTCAATCAACAGGTGCATGCAGTTACAATACCAGATGTTACTGTGCTGAGCGTGGACAAAATCACTACTGCACATATTCCAGAACAAATAAAGTGCACTGTAAATACCCTCAGGCAAATCACACTCTGTTCAGCTAATGTTGGACACTGGCTCAGAGTATTTATACTACCTGATTCCATCTATTTGCATTACTTTAAAGATGTGCCTCTTACTGAACCCAATCTTCACTTGGTGTGCTATTTGAAAAACCATATTTCAATACGTGGCTGCCTGCCAGCAATAGTTACTTTAGGTGATTGCTGTGTAACTGCAGAGTCCTACGTTGTCCACAAAGGCACTCCTATCCTTGGCAGAGATTTATTGGCTGCTTTAAATCTCAGAGTAGTTAATGGACGAATCGATCTTCCTCAGCAAAGCACTCTTGTGGTACACACACCAGTTTCAGCTGGGACCCAACACCAGGTTGAGGAGAAACTCGGCTGTGCTTATGGGTTTCTGCATAAAGTTAAAATGCGGAATAATGTGATGCCTGTACGACAGAAATTACAGCGCTTACCGTTTTCAGTCAGGGAAGCTGTTTCAGAGGAACTTAGCAAACTTGTTCAAAAGGACATTATTGAAGAGATTAACCCCTCGGAATGGGTTTCATCTATAGTAGTGATGCAGAAGAAAGGTGGAGGCATTTGCCTTTGTGTGGACGTAAGGGAGCCAAATAAAGCTATTGTGATTGACAGCCATCCTCTTCCTCACATAGAAGAAGTATTTGCAGAACTCCGTGGAGCAAAGATGTTTTCTACTCTTGATTTGCAGACCACATACCACCGGGTTATGTTGCATGAAGATAGCAGAGACCTCACAGCATTTATTACACATGAGGGACTATTTCATTTTAAACATGTTCCATACGGTCTCGCATCTGCCCCAAGTGCCTTCCAAAAAATGATTTAATTGATTCTGAAGAATCAACATGGAGTTCAGTGCTATCTGGATGATATTATCATGTTTGGAAATACTGGAGGAGTATGACAATAACCTGCAGTCTGTACTAAACTGCATCAGCAAAGCAGGCCTCAAGCTCAATAGGTCCAAATGCAAATTTAGACAAACTGAACTCTCCTTTCTGGGGCATACAATTTCACAGGCTGGACTAAAACCGGATCCAGATCATATCCTGGCAATTTCAAATGCTCCTCCTCCAACAGATTTGCAAACCTTACGTTCCTTCTTGGGTCTTACCTCCTGGTATGCAAAATTCATTCCCAATTATGCTTCTGTCATCGAACCGTTACGAGAATTACTACGGGAAAGTTCAACCTTAGTGTGGACAACGGATGCACAAGCTAGTTTCAAAACGGTGAAAGACTTGATTGGACATAGTCCAGTACTTGCACTATTCACTCCTGCTTTGCCCACAATTGTAACTACTGATGCTTCTGATTATGGACTTGGGGCTGTCCTCACACAACTTCATGAGGACAACACAGAGAGGACTGTTGCATTTGCTTCAAGGACACTAAGTAATGCTGAGAGGAAATATTCTACAGTCGAAAAAGAAGTACTTGCTTGTGTCTGGGCTACTGAAAAATGGAGAACTTACCTGTGGGGCCACACGTTCAAGTTGCGCACGGACCACAGCCCTTTGACGACGTTGCTCACCACGAAAAGGACAGGGAAGAGCAGGATATTGTATTGCTAGATGGTCTGCAAGACTACTCTCTTTCAATTATGAGCTGGAATATAAGCCTGGAAACCAAAATGTGGTAGCTGATGGCCTTTCTCGCCTGCCTTTGCCTTCACCAGATGGTCCACAGGAGGATGAGGATGTAGTAGTTGCACTTATTACAAGCACTCTTACTGCAGTCACAAGAAAACAATTTCAAGCTGCTTGTTCAGCGTGTCCAATTCAACAAAAACTATGGGAATTTCTGACAAAGAGATGGTCCAGTTACCCTAAAAACCTTGACCCATTTTTGCTGTCTTATTTTAGAGTTCGGGATGAACTTTCTTTGCTCGATGGCTGTGTGCTACGAGGTACACACCCGCTACTTGTGCCAGAAGAATTACAGTCAAAACTCATACACCTGGCACACGATACTTGAAGGGCTAAAATTCATATGCTGTTTATGTTACAACCTGTTATATAGACTGTGTCAGCTCTTTTCACAGGCCCAAAATTCAGAGTTTGGTCAAGAAGACAGAGGCCTAGCAAATAGTGAATAATATTAGCTAAGAAGCAGAACAAACAAAGGACAACCTTGCTTTTTGCTAAGATAAGCTTGGTCAGCAAGAAGCCAGGTGGAAATTATAATTGGGGGCTTTATCTCAAAGTTGCAAACAGACCAAAGGCATGAAAGGGGCCCTGTTTCTTCTGTAGAAGAGGTGCCTTCCTACACACCAACCTTGAGTTTATGGAAGAGGTTCAAACATATCAGTATGAGATATGATATCCTCCCTCTCACAGATGTGCACCTCTCCTCCAGGCCATAGCCACTACCTGCCTTAGAAAGACAAATGAATAATTAAAAGACAATCTTTATTGCTATATACTTTTCATTTGTCCTTTTGCTTTAACTCCTAGGTGAGTACCTGCTGGACAATCAGGGGAGCTACTTCATTCCTGTGGATCCCAAATTAGAATTCAACATAGAAGTGAGCTGTAGCTCACGAAAGCTCATGCTCAAATAAATTGGTTAGTCTCTAAGGTGCCACAAGTACTCCTTTTCTTTTTGCGAATACAGACTAACACGGCTGTTACTCTGAAACCTGTCATATTTTATACTAACACACTTAAAATATTGTTTAATGAAAAACACCTGTGTACTAATTAAGTGTCATGTGTTAACCTGAAACCATTGGCGGAGATATTATGTAACCTTTTGACCATTGGCTACTGTGCTTATCTTGTCTTGCTGCTAGACCTATCCAGGGGTTTGGAACTGCCTACCCCATCATTTCCCTCCGCCCATGGAAAATCCACATAATCCATTGTAATCAATTGATTGGCAGTGTCTCTGAGCCTAATAAGCGAGGTGACACTCCGTCAGCGCTGTACGTAATAAACCCATGTGCTTGATTCTACACGGTGTCCATATTTGTTCCTTCAATACTCATCAAGGAATTGTCAGAACCAAACGACGACTACGGAATCTATATTGGTGACCAGGGATGGACTCTCAAACTGAAGCACTCAGAAAATACTGTGTCACTTGCCAAATGCATGATAAGACAGCAGTGACATGTACCCCTCCATTACAGCCTGTTCCTCTTCCTGAATCTGCATGGGAAAAAGTGGCAATTGACATTGTAGGACCCTTTTTTACTGCTCCAAATGACTGCCGTTATGCCATCACCTTAATTACTGTAACAGAAGAGATTTGCGATGTAAACGCTACTTCAGGCCATTTACTGAAATAGTCTATTAAGTTCCTCTCTTCAGTTTTTAGCAGGGAAGGTAACCCCAAAGAACTGGTTTCAGATAATGTTAGTCAATTTACTTCCCTGGAGTTTGAAACTTTTCTAGCAGAGAGGAACATTTTACACAGAAGGTCATCCCTATATTACCCTCAAGCCAATGGGGAAATCGAATGGTTTAACAGAAGTTTGAAAGAGAGTTTGCAAACAGCTAAACTGGAAGGGCGATTGTGGATAACCTTCACTACTGATTTCTTGCAAACATACCAGGCTACACGACACGCCACAACGCAAAGATCACCCACAGAGTTACTGCATGGGAAACAGATGAATACTAAACTGAACATTGCTGGATTGTTAAAAGCACGACCTGAGGCCCCAGCCGAGGATGATGTGAGAAAAACAGTTGAACAGAACCAAGCAAAGTATAAGGCTTTCACAGACAAGTGGCGGGGTGCTAAGGAACCAAAGTTAGAGTGTGGTTCCTTCATTAGAATACAAAAACCTGGAATTTTATGTAAAGGGGACCATAAGTTCACAGCTCCTCTTAAAATCATAGAGAAGAAGGGACCTTACACCTATCGACTTTCTGATGGGCAGGTATGGAATGCTTCTTATCTTGCACCTGCCTATGCACCAAGAGGAGATTACGCCAATGCCAAGCCTGCACTGGATGACTTCACCATAATATCAACACAACAAGACATTGCACTGGAACAGGGGCTTGAGAGACGGCCTGACAGACCCAGACGACCACCTGTCTGGACTACGGACTATGTTATGTAGTGTCTATCGTGTTTTTAGTGTAATATTTCTGTCAATAGTATAGTGCCTTGTTTCCTATTTGTTCCTGTGGTTAGAATAACCATGTTTATTGTAATTGGGAGAGTTTCTTAAGAGAGGAGGGAATGTGGTGTTTAGATGTTGCTTGTAATTATTAGAATTGGGAGCACTGGCTGTTGAGAGTCTGAAAGGACAGGAAACTGGAAGGAGGCGGGAGGAGTTGAAGAGGCTGAGGGAGAGCTACTGAGGTTGCTTGGAAAAGAGAGTTGCTGAGCAGCTTGGAAAAGAGGTTTCCACTTTAAAAAATAAAGTCCTGTTGATGTTCGTTAGTACCTTGCCTAGCTACTACATATACGTATAGAGAAGGTGGAAGTTGCCCTACAAACTGTAAGAGGCTAATTAATTAAGATGAGCTGTTATCAGCAGGAGAAAAAAACTTCTGTAGTGATAATCAAGACGGCCCATTTAGACAGTTGACAAGAAGGTGTGAGGATACTTAACACGGTGAAATAGAGTCAATATGTATAATGACCCAGCCACTCCCAGGCTCTAGTCAAACCCAAGTTAATGGTATCTAGTTTGCATATTAATTCAAGCTCAGCAGTTTCTTGTTGGAGTCTGTTTTTGAAGCTTTTCTGTTGCAAAATTGCCACCCTTAAGTCTTTTACTGAGTGGCCAGAGAGGTTGAAGTGTTCTCCTACCGGTTTTTGAATGTTATGATTCCTGATGTCAGATTTGTGTCCATTTATTCTTTTGCATAGAGACTGTCCGGTTTGGCCAATGTATATGGCAGAGGGGCATTGCTGGCACATGATGGAATATATCACATTGGTAGATGTGCAGGTGAACGAGCCCCTGATGGCGTGGTTAATGTGATTAGGTCCTATGATGGTGTCACTTGAATTAATATGTGGACAGAGTTGGCATCGGGCTTTGTTGCAAGGATAGATTTCTGGGTTAGTGTTTTTGTTGTGTGGTGTGTGGTTGCTGGGGAGTATTTGCTTCAGATTGGGGGACTGTCTGTAAGCGAGGACTGGTCTGTCTCCCAAGATCTGAGAGAGTGAGGGATCATTTTTCAGGATAGGTTGTAGATCTTTGATGATGCGCTGGAGAGGTTTTAGCTGAGGGCTGAAGGTGACAGCTAGTGGACTTCTTTTATTTTCTTCTTCGGGCCTGTCCTGTAGTAGGTGACTTCTGGGTACTCTTCTGGCTCTATCAATCTGTTTTTTCACTTCAGCAAGTGGGTATTATAGTTTTAAGAATGCTTGATAGAGATCTTGTAGGTGTTTGTCTCTGTCTGAGGGATTGGAGCAAATGCAGTTGCGTCTTAGAGCTTGGCTGTAGACAATGGATCATGTGGTGTGTCGTGGATGGAAGCTGGAGGCATGTAGGTAAGTATAGCGGTCAGTAGGTTTTCAGTATAGGGTGGTGTTTATGTGACTATCGCTTATTAGCACAGTAGTGTCCAGGAAATGGACTGCTTGTGTGGATTGGTCTAGCCTGAGGTTGATGGTGGGATGGAAATTGTTGAAATCATGGTGGAATTCCTCAAGGGCTTCTTTTCTATGGGTCTAGATGATGAAGATGTCGTCAATGTAGCGTAAGTAGAGTAGGGGCATTGGGGACGACAGCTGAGGAAGCGTTGTTCTAAGTCAACCATAAAAATGTTGGCATACTGTGGGGTCATGCGGGTACCCATAGCAGTGCCGCTGATTTGAAGGTATACATTGTCCCCAAATGTGAAATAGTTATGGGTGAGGACAAAGTCACAAAGTTCAGCCACCGGGTTTGCCGTGACATTATCGGGGATACTGTTCCTGACGGCTTGTAGTCCATCTTTGTGTGGAATGTTGGTGTAGAGGGCTTCTACATCCATAAAAAGAAAAGGAGTACTTGTGGCACCTTAGAGACTAACCAATTTATTTGAGCATAAGCTTTCGTGAGCTACAGCTCACTTCATCGGATGCATAAAAGTGGAAAATGCAGTGAGGATGTTTTTATACACACAGACCATGAAAAAATGGGTGTTTATCACTTCAAAGGGTGATAACTACATCCATAGGGGCCAGGATGGAGTTTTCTGGAAGATCACCAATTTTATAAATGTACTCTCTATGCCATTATCTAAATCATCGTTGAAGGGGGTGGCACAGGCTGAGGGAAGGAGGTGCAGTGGGATGGGGGGCGCAGGCTGAGGGAGGGGGTGCAGTGGACAGTGGGGGAGCAGTCTGAGGGGTAAGGGTGCAGTGGGACGGGGGGGTGGCACAGACTGTGGGAAGGGGGTGCAGTGAGACTGGGTGATGGCACAGGCTGTTGGAAGGGAGTTCACTGGGGGGGTACAGGCTGAGGGGAGCGGGGTGGCGCAGGCTGAGGGGGGGTGCAGTGGTAGAGTGGGGGGGCACAGGCTGAGCTAAGAGGATTGGGACCATGGGGTGGCACAGGCTGAAGGGAGGGGGTGCAGTGGACAGTGGGGGAGCATGCCAAGGGGAGGGGATACAGTGGGACTGGGGGGTGCAGGCTGAGGGGAGGGGGGTGCTGCGGAAGAGTGTGGGAGAGGCTCAGGTAACTGCTGTCTGGAAAGCCGGGGAGGGATCACGCCAGCTGTGAGTCCCAGGGGCCCCTCCCCAGGTGTCTCTGACTGCAAAGCCCCCCCAGCGTTGGGGTCTAACGCAGTTTCTGGAATGGGTGGCACCCCCTTTGATAGCGGTGGGGGGGAGCCCTGGTGTTTCCGGGGCCCTCATGGTGGGAGGGGGGTGGGATCTGGGCCACCCGAGTTTGAAACTGCAGCTTTTTCTCATTATTGCCTAGAAGTAACTTTCCTGCAGCCTGGGCGCGCGGGGAAACCTGGAGCTGGAGCGCGGATCCGGCTTCTCTGCCTCCCCCTTGCCACCCTTCCCCCACGCTGTGTCGTGGCCTCCTGCCCATGAAATCCCCACGAGCCCGGCGGTGCAGTGTGGGGGGATCCCATTGGATTGTGGTGGGGGCTGTGCAATGGGGCAGGGGGAGCATGGCTGGAGCTGACCTTGTGGTTTCATGTTGCTTCTATTGCGGTTCAGTGTGTGGAATGGGGGGGCTCCCCCGCGTCTCCACAGAGCTGGAGCATTGCGGCAGGGCACCCGCTGGCTAGGAAGCACTGAGGAGGCCAGGAGAGAACTTCAAAATGCTTACCCCGCTCTGCACTGAGCCAGCTGGGATCTGGCCTCCCCTGGCTCTGTCGGGCAAGTGGCAAACTCAGCAAGAGTCCTGAGATCCCAGCTGGTCAGCCCCCTGCCCCCCCCTCCCCCGGCGCCTTTCTAGTGACTGTGAGCTGGGAGTCCTACAAACTTGCCAGCACACAGCAATGTGCCAGCGATGAGAGAGGTAATTTGCTATGAAAGGTAACTATAGTGCAAGGTTATTATTCAGGGTAGGTTTCACTCTCCCAACCCTCTGCTCTAACCACTAGTCTCCACTCCACTCCCAGAGCTCAGAACAGAACCCAGGAGTCCTGATTCTTCTCAGCCTTCCCTGCTCTAATTCACTAGACTCACCCCATTCCTAAAGTTGAGACCAGAACCCAGGATTCCTGACTCCCAGCCCCCCACCCCTTCTAACCACTACAGCCCAGTCCCCTTGCAGAGCTGGGAACGGAACCCAGGGGTCCTGGCGCTCTCAGCCATCCATTTCTCTCTGGGTGGCTCTGGCTCCTGCACCCCACTTGGCAACATATGTGGAGCTGTCTTTGGCTGTAGGGTGCCAGAGGAGCCCCATTTCCTCTGTGCTGAGGCTGTTCCATTCCCATCAGCTGGGAAGTAAGGGAAGGTGTCTGCGGCTGTCGACTGCCTGTTTCGGCGGTGGAATCTCACTGGAGCGTCAGGCCCGCCACACCCCTGACAGACCGAGGGGTTTCCTGCTGGCTGGGCCTGAACCTCCTCCTGGCACCCCAGGGCAGGCCTGCCAGCTGCCCCAGGAGAACGGAGCCCACGACTCTCAGCATCACACCTCGCTGTCCCAGCTGCCATGCATGTAGTCCCTCAAGGGGCTGTGGGGGTCGGAGCAGAGGGCAAAGGAGCCCTCAGATTGCACGTGCCAAGAGATGGGCTGCGGTGGGGTTGGAGCTGACTACACTTGATTCCCCCTCCACCCCCCATGGGAGGCTGGCACTGCTGGAACGAGGGGCTGGTGTGGGGGAGCCGGAAGCGAGGAGCTGACCTGTGTGCTGGGCACGCAGCGCGTCCACGTGCGTCTGGAGGAAATGGCTGGAGGGGGAAGGAGTTGAGGCCACTTAGCCTGCGGTGGAGCCCAGGTGTGGCAGCCTCCCCGTGCTTGTCGGGGGAAGATCTCAGTTTGCGCCTCACCCTGCTGCCCAGTCATGGAAAACCGCTGCTGGGATCATGCCTCCAGCTGCAGCCCCCTGAGGCACAGCAACCTCTGAAACCCCCTGTCAGTGTGGGGGAAAGGGTGGCAATCTGGCCAGGGCCCCAGGGAGCTATTGTGGGGGGACTGTGACTTTGCCAGCAGACGAGTGGAGGGTCTCTGGTTGCTCTCCCACGTGAGCTGAGCCACTTGTGCAGCTGCACAGGGAGGTGGGAGGGATAGATCCCCTCAGCCCCAGACCGGGTCCCACGGCGGCAGGCTGGCCGGGCTAGTGGCTGGTCCCTGTCGGCCTGGCACCTGCAGCCTGGGTCCTGCTCTCCCCAGGGATGCTCTGGCTGGGCTGACGGCTGTTTTCATGAGGCCATGGGCACTGGGGCTGCCCTGGTGCTGGGAGGCCCTCAGAATCAGTTTGTCTCACTCACTCCCCTGCTCCCGCCTGTGGGATCTCATTACTCCAACAGAGACACTGAGTTCCCAGGCAGTAGGAACTGTGGGTGGAGGTCCCTTCCCCAGAGAGTTGAAGGTGGGGATCTGGGGGGTGGGCCTTCAGGCTGTGCTAATGTAACGCAACAGACCCTGGTCGTCAGCAGGCAGGATCGAACCTGGGACCTCTGGAGCTTAAAGCATGAGCCTCTACCACATGAGCTAAAAGCAATAAGCTATTAGCTAAGGCTGTAGAGCAGACTTATTCTCTCTCTCTCTTTAAGTGGTCTCGGTGCCACTAGGTGGGACAGAACACCACACCCAGGGGGTGTGTGGGTTACACTAGCACCCAGGAAACCCACCATGGGTCACCGTGGTACAGTCCCAATCGCTGCCCAGATGAGCTTCCCACCCCCACATGGGGACTGAGATGCCCCCCCCGCTCCCTTCTCACCCTGCATGTGGGGCTGAGGCCCCACCCCCAGGCTTCCCCTGTTTCTACATATGGGCCTGAGGCCCCTGGCATGGCCCAGCCTCCTTGGCAGGGTGAGGGTCTCTGAGCCAAGGTCCGAGCTGGCTGGTTACTGCTGTATGAGGGGCCTGGAAAGGGGCAGAGATTAGCAGGGCAGGTCCCTGGACACTTGATGAAGACACTGGCTGGGCTTTGAGGCCCTGATAGGTCCCGTGCTGGCTCCTCTCCCTGTGGGGTCCTGGTGGCCTGGGCCCATGTGCCACAGGCAGAGGGTTCTGGGAGCAGGAGCTCTGGGGGCTGCTGTCCCCTTGATCCCAGGGAGTGCAGGGCCCTAGTGTCTGACTGTGGCCTGCAGGTCGCTCCCAGAGCCCCCTGTGCTGGATGGCACTGGGTGTCGGGGTCACACAGGCCTTTCCTGAGCTCACTGCAGGGAGGGGGGAGGGCAATGGGGCATCCCCAGGCTAAACATCCAGACCAAGTGTGGAACTTGTCTGTGTCAGCCACCACCCTCCCCGCTCGGCGGGGGAGGAGGCATCCCTTTCCCTGCTGCAACACACACCTTCCCAGCACGACTTCAGTACTGGCTTGACAACCCCATCTCTGTGGGGCGTTGACTCTGAACCCTTAGGTTGCCTATTAAAATCCCAGCCTTATTAGCAGTTTTACTGGTGATAATTTCCGGCTGGGGGGGGTGGGTATATGGATGGCATCCTGCCACCTTCCTCCAGGCCACGGGGCTCCAATAAGCCCTGGTGCCTGGCCAGGGGAGTGTGATCTAAGATGGTGCCTGCATGGTGAGCATGGCCTTGGAAGGAAGCCAGCCAGCAGGGAGGTTTTTTTGTGCATGGGACTGGCTGGAAAGGCAGACATGGATTTCTGATCAAGGAAAGGGGTCGGGGCATGGACTTTGTACGTTCTTTGTAAATAAACAGGACTGTCCTGCAGAAATACTGGAATCAGCCTCAATTTCTCCTCCTAATGGAAACAACTTAGCGAGGCCCCCAATAGCGGTGAATCGCTGAGACTGAAAGGGGCAGCACATGTCAGGAGCACAGCTGGGAACGGACCCTGGGAGTCCTGGCTCCCAGCCCCACCAATCACTCAAACCCAGTCTTTGCCCTAACCTGGGAATAGAACCCAGGAGTCCTGGCTTCTAGCCTCCCCTTCTGTAACTCACTAGACCCCTCCCGCTCCCACAGCCAAGGACAGAACTGAGGTGCCCTGACTGCCAGTGCCCCCCCCCCCCCGCTCTAACCACTAGACACTGCTGTCTCTGAGCCCAGTAATGCCCTTCTCTGTGCATCACTTCAATTTCCTTCCTGTATCTGACTGCAGTGTGAGATCTGGGTGGTGGGGGCTGCTCAGGGGGACAAGGCAGGCCAAGTAGGGAGTGGTCTGTCTGGGAATCCTGTCTCCAGGGCAGGGCTACGAGACCTGATGTTGGGGCTGTTGGGACCGGACAGGGCCGAGCCCTCTGGACCGGGCGGCATGTGCCTGGGAGGGCAGGAAGTTAGGCTGCCCCCCCCCCCGTTGGCCCACAGTAGAGTCTCTGCAAAGCCAGTTCTGCCCCCTTCACCTGGGTTGTGGGCTCCACAAATGGCTGGCACTTGGGGGGAGTGAGGGCAGGGGCTGGCTGAGTGGTGTTAGCCTAGGTGGCCCCACACTCACCACTTCCTGCCAGCGGAGCCAGGAACAGCGGCACGGGCTCGGTGCTGCACCCTCGCTAGCCAATGGCACCGTGCAGCCCCTTGTACCTCTAGAGCTAGGCTGCCACGTGGGCAGGTGCCAGAGCTCGGCCAGGCAGGTTCCCGTCTCCTGGCTGCCTGCCTCGGAAAGCCGAGAAGCGGTGAATCCGGCTGCAGCGCTGCCTGGCCAGGAGCAGGATGGGCCTGTCTGCCAGGCTGCTGGAAGCCGTTGGCTGGGGCACCTGGCTGAAAGCTGCCATGGCCTGGTGCTGAGATGGGCACAGTCCCCCTCCCCCATCCAAGACTGTGGCTCAACTGCCACCCGCCCGGCCTGAGAGCAACCCGGTGGGCACCAGGCCCAGCCAGCCAGGCGCCACCCTGGGCTGTCAGTGAGGGGTGAGAGCAGAAGTGTGTAGGGGGCAATAGCGCAGCCATCGCTCAGCCCAGGCTTGGCTTCCCTTCCCTCCTCTCCCCTCGGCCCTGGCAGAGCCCGGGTCAGCCCCGCCTGTCCCCACCCCAAACCCAGCATGAGGAAGTGGTCGAAGCCCTGTCCCCAGCTCCCATTGCAGAGCTCCCAGCATGTGCTGCTCCAGCTTGGCTTGGGCAGCAGGCTCAAAATCAGGCCGGGGTAGAGGGTAATAGGCACCTATATAAGACAACGCCTCAAATATCGGCACTGTCCTTATAAAATTAGGACATGCGGTCACCCCAGCTGGGCCCCATTCACCAGGGGGCTGGGACCTTCCCTGGTTCAGTCCCACTGGACACACATGGCCTGGGGGGCAGAGTTCAGGGCCCCTGCATGAAGGGGGAATTGTTGGGGGTGGGACAAGAGTGACTGTACCCTCCTCTTCCTGTATGCCCCCCTAGAAGGTTAAGCTGTAGGAGGGATGTAGGGCACCCCTCACCCGGCTTGCCCCAAAGAGGGGCACAAAGCTGCTGGTTGGGGCAGGTTCTGCAGAGGTCGGTGCCCCAAGGGGTGGGAGTCAGTATCTACGGGGCAGGGCAGGTGCTGCCTTTCCACAGGGAAAGCCACCTGCCCTCTGCTTCAGCCCCTTCCCTGTTCGGGGGCTGGGGAGGAGGTAGGGGGTGAGGTTCTCCCCCCACAGCAGGTCGGCGCTGATCCCAGCTCTGCTCCCCACAGGAGCCTGCTGCTGGGCTTCTGCCTGCCCCAGCTGACAGCCCCACGCCTCTCCTGCCTTGCTCCCTTTCCATGCCCTGGCCTGACCCAGGGCCCTCGATCCCCTTCCCCTCTGCTGTTACCCTGTGCTGAGACTCTTCTCCCCCAGCCCACTGCCCTCTCCTCTGGCTCCCAGGGGGACGGGGGCAGCTAAGGGGGTGAAGGAGGTGGCAGAGAAGAGCTGGGTTTCTCCATGCAAGTGCAAGAACCTTTTGCCCCTAAGGCACCAGGGATGAGATGCATCAGGAGAGCAGGGGCTTAGCTACATGGTGTCATCCCAGAGCAGCAAGTCTCTGGGCCAGGCCATGGTACAGGTACATTATTTGCCTCCACAGTGCTTCATGTTCTTCCTCCCTCTGAGAGACCCCCAAAGTTCTACCATTGTCCCTCATTAACCAGCGCTCAAAGCATACATCCTGAAGAGCTACGCTGGGACAGACTTGTTCTAACAGGGGGGCCCTTGGGAGCCTGTGCCAATCCAGTGCAATGGCTGCCTTTCTGTCCGTCTGTCCATCCAAGGGCCCCCCTCATCCAGCCCCATCGCAGGCTGGGCACCTCTCACTCATTCCTGCATTTATCCTCACGCACCCTGGGCGGCAGGGCAGAGCTGTTAGCCCTACTGGATAGAGCAGGAACTGAGGTACCGAGCCACCAAGGGACTTAGGTGCCTAAACCCCAGTTTTAAATACCCCTGCAATCCACAAAGCTGCCAGTCCACTGCTGCCACACACTGCAGGCGCCTAGCCGCCCCTTAAATTTCTGCCTCCGGGCACACGCACGGCAGCTGCAGTTTAAGCATCCAGAGGCCTGTCTCCTACCCAAACCCCATGCAAGCCACAAATGCCAACGGGAGCACCGCCCCACTGCAGATTCTGTGGGGTGTCAGGGGAGACACAGCTCCATTCCACACAGGGTAAAGGGCAGCTGAGCCTGTCTACATGAGGGATTGGGCTGGGCCAGCTGCAGCAGGGGCTGCTGGTATCTGCTGGGATTGGGCACTCCCAGCAGACCAGGCCCTAGGGGGATGAGCTGCAGTTCCAGCATGGATCTCCACAGGCAGCTCCTGGGTGGGGGTTTTAGCCCAAGAAAGGTGAGCAGAGCAGCCAAATGATGAGTGTGCCTCAGCAAGAGAGAACTGCTCCCTGCTGGAGGGATGAGCACAGATCTATTTCAGGGGGGCTGGGACAAGGTGGCCCCAGTGCTGGGACTCTCCAGTGTCCCTGCTGCAGCAGGCCCAGTGTCACAACCCCTCCCTGTGCAGGAGTCACTTACAGGCCTCATCCACCCCAGGAGAATGTCTGCCCCCCACCCACATGGGGGGGCCAGACAGAATCACAGATGAAGCCTGAGACAGCCGAAGGCTCCACCCAAAGCAGCCCAGCCTGGGGCACGAAGCTGCCCCCCACCCCCAGTCCCCATTGCACTCCCCTTGCTGGCTCCAGTGCCCTGCTCTCTGCCCTACATCCCCCACCCAGCCCAGCCACAGGAGCCCTGATTCTCCATGGGTGGCACTTAACTCCTCCTGCTTGAGAGCTGGGCCCGATTTCAGCAGGAGATGGACTGTGAGGGGTCTCCCTGCCGAGGCCCTTCTCCTGCCCCCAACCTGCTGAATCCGCCCCCTCTCCCGTTTACCCCTGTTAAGGGGACAGGGCTCTCCACAGGTCTCCTCCCAGGGCTCCGCAAACTGCTCCCAAGCCCACCCCAAGGCCGGGCTGGTGTAGGGCTCTGTGTGGGGCTGGACCCCGGTCCCCACCTAGGAGCAGACGGACTCTAGCACAGAGTGTGCGAGGGCCCAGAGCTGGCGAGTGCCTGGTGGAGGGGTCTGGAGCAAAGGGATGAATCCAGAGCCCGGCTGCTTTGGGCGCTGGGTACTCCAGAACCGGCTGTGCCCAGCCTGTGCCATCAGCAGAGACACCAGCCATCCCTGCTAGCAAAGGAATGGGCCTGGGAGAAGGGGCTGCAGGTCTGCCCAAGGAGGGGGTCTGTGGTTAAGGTCCTGGCCTTGGAGCCATGTTCCCTGGGTTCTAGCCTAGCCTCTGCCCTGTGCTCCTGCTGGGCTGTCACACAACTCAGCCCCTTTGTGGGGGAGGCTGCTAGTTCTGGTCCTAACCTCTCTGGGCCTCCAGTGTGTGATGCAACTCCAGCCAGGGCTGGGAAAGGAGAGCCCCCAGCGGCAGGGGGACTGGAGCTGAGGCATAGGGGTGTGGCTGTGCTGGGGAGGGGGAAGGCCAGGCCTCCCCTGCTGAGGTCTGTTTCTAGCCCTGAGCACTTTAAGCAGGAGGATGGACTGTGGTTCTGGTGCTGGGCCAGGCCACCTGGGTTCATTCTGCCACAGACTCTGGGCGGCCCTAGGCGAGTCCCTTCCCCTCTCTGTGCAATGGGGATAAGGATCCTTCCCTCCCTCCTAAACCCTGGGGTGTCTGTGATGTGCCCAGATACCCCGGTGAGGGGCCCAGCCCAAGACCTGGGGCCAGGAGCGCTGCACAGCAGCTGATGGAAAAGCAAAAGTGAGCCGTTTTACTGGGCTGGGGCAGCAAGAGCCAGCTCCCCTCTGCTCAGGGCTGGCTTCCCCTTCCCTGCCCGCTCCCATGGCGGGAGTCTGGGGCCCTAGCAACTCAGACAGCGAGGAAGTGGGGCAGCCCAGGTGGTCTCCTGCCCCCCACAGCCACATGGGAGGAAGCAGGCACAGCTTTGCCTCTCTGCCCAGTCAGTGGCTGTAAGCTGGGCTGCTGCCCCCTACTGGCCCAGCCAGGCCCAGCTCCCAGAGCCATCAACACGCCACCCATTTACCAGATCCCCAGCAGTCCCAGCTGGAAACTGCAGCCTCTCCGCAAGCAGGGGCAGCCTGGGGCGGGGAAGGGGGAGGAAGCACAGCTCCAGGCAGGCAGATCCCTGACTAGTTCTGGGAAGTTTCCTGACATGCAGCTCCCTTGGCCAGGGCCGGCCACCCCTGCCCACACCAGGGAGGTTTCTGTACCAAATGTCGTTTATTAAATACACTCAGAGCATGGGGACCATAAGGCAGCACTTTCTATCCAGAGGCCATCACCCTCTGCAGATGGATTTACAGACAAGGTGCTAAGGAGCCCATCCCTGGCAGAGAGCACTGGCATCTAGGCACCCGAAGCTCCAGCCATACGTACGGGCAGCAGAGCACAGAGAGTCACTAAGGGGAACGGTAAGCGTGGGGAATCCACGGCAGAAATCAGCTGCTTGCCCACAGCCATCCTTTCTAGCGAGGTCAGCGCTAAGCTCCCCCCACCCTGCCCTGACACCACGGCAGTGAAACCCCGGCTTCAGGCACTGAGCAGGGGCTCCCACCTGCCAGGAACAACAGAGCTGAAGAGCACTGTGACCGGAGTCCCAGGGGAGCCTGCAATGAGGTCACTCAATTAGGGTGAACTGCAAAGAATGGGATAGACGATCCCCAAAACTGGTGGATATTCCAATACTTAGATTTACCAAGCCAGCATAAAACAGCTTCTATAATACCTCACTGGTTACCCAGAAGCCAACAGCACAATTCCCTTAAAGCAACCCAGCCTCAGGCCTCCACCCAAACACCAAATTAAATATGATGAGGATTACTGAAAATCTTATTCATCATATAAGAAAGTTCTATCAATCCCAAAGGATCAGATACATTACCTCCCAGGTTAATGAATATTCCAGATCTTACCCAAATACAAACTTACAGTCCATTCTTCTTAAATAAACTAAAATTTATTAAAAAAAAGAAAAAAGAGTTTTGGTTAACAGATCAGTATACATACAGACATGAGTACAGTTCTTGAGATTAAATTCAAAGTAGAGATGGTGAGCTTTGTAGTTGCAAAGAGTTCTTTCAGAATTAGGCCATGGGTTATAGTCCAATGTCCATATTCAGGGTGATTTCAGAGTAGGACTGGAGATCTCAGCCTTTTGATTTAAGCTTCCCCTGCATGAGGCATCAAGCAGGTCTGAGATAAAAAGGATCATCACCCAAGGGAACTTTATACAGTTTCAGGCCTCCTTTGACAGGTTGGAGTCCTTAGGCGAACAATAGGCAATTATGGAGACCTATTTCCTAAGCATCACCAGCAATTAGCTACACAAATTAATAAGGCAATCTATGCATTAGGCAGTCTATCACAAACTTTAAAGAGACATATAGACAATGAC
The DNA here is from genome assembly GCF_965140285.1 of Lepidochelys kempii. Classification (NCBI taxonomy): domain Eukaryota; kingdom Metazoa; phylum Chordata; order Testudines; family Cheloniidae; genus Lepidochelys; species Lepidochelys kempii. Next base: position 8,950,365 of record NC_136399.1, on the reverse strand, counting down.
ATTATTTCACCCAAGATTCATCTAAATGCTAATATTCTCTTTTGATCTCTGAATCAATAGCTATAGTGACAGACAGGAACTGTCTGTTTACATGGCTAACATTAAACAAGATATGAGTAAACACATACAATTAGTATCACCTTTAATTTCTAACAACATCGGTTTGGATTTCAAAGTTCTAGCCTATCTACCATGGAATAGCCCTAATTACCATTCACATACTTTTCTAACATGTCTCCAATGGTTGAATCTGGGTCATTTATCCTGCAGGATGCTTAACCCTTTCCGGCCATCCGTCACATTTTGTATAAGATTTGTTGCAATTATATAACAGTGGTATCAACAATGATTTGCATGGTCATATTTTAATCAGATAATGTTACACACACTCACACCCTGCCCTGGCACACTGCAGTGAAACCCCGACTCCACGCACAAAGCAGGGGGCTCCCACCTGCCAAGAACAACAGAGCTGAAGACCAAGTGCTTAGATCCCAGGAAATGCAGTATTCTTGTTATGCTTCCCCAAACCAGGCATCCCAAATCACCTTCACTCTGTCCAGAGAGATGCCAGCAGCCAGCTCTCCTTCTGGACACAAAAGACCATCATCATGTGTACTGCAGTAGTGCCTAGGAGAGTAAGACCCACTGGGTGCAAGGGCACTGACAGAGAGAAGCTCCTGGCTGGAGAAGGGAGGCCAAGATCCTGCTTCTCTCCAGGCATCACCCACTTGCCCAGGGCTCTGGGCACAGAGCCCCCTGGCAGCACAGGGATGGTGGGCGAAGACAGGAGGGTAAGTGGGGTAGGCCACAGCCAAGGTGATTCAAGGGCCATGTTTGAGGCGTGCACTATTCAGAATTTCTCGGGTCTCCAACTCTGCTGTTTTACAGGTTGCTTCATCCCAAGGAGCCCAAACCTGCAGCCTCCTCCCCCCTGCCCCGCCAGCAGCTTTGGCAATGGGCTCTGCAGGAGCAGGAATCCACTCCAGCCAAGTGCAATCCTGATGCCAGGAATGGAAATGAGAGGGTGGGGGGAGTGGCTGGGCAGAGTCTCCTGCCAACTACAACCCCCACCCTAGTCTATGAAAGAGGTACCCCACTATCATGAACCCCTATAGGTAGGGCTCTACCAAATTCACGGCCATGAAAAACATGTCACAGATGGTGAAATCTGGTCTTTTGTGTGCTTTTACCCTATACTATACAGATTTCATTGGGGGAGACCAACGTTTCTCAGATTGGGGGTCCTGACCCAAAAGGGTGTTGTGGGGTGGTGGTGGTCACAAGGTTATTTTAGGAGGGGGGGCCACAATATTGCCACCCTTACTCCTGCACTGCCTTCATAGCTGGGCAGCCAGAGCGCGGCGGCTGCTGACCGAGGGCCCAGCTCTGCAGGGAGCAGCACAGAAGTAAGGGTGGCAACACCATCCCAGGCCACCCTCACTTCTGTGCTGTGGCTGGCGGCGGCTCTGCCGTCAGAGCTGGGCTCCCGGCCAGCAGCCGCCGCTCTCCAGCTGCCCAGCTCTGAAGGCAGCACCGCCGCCAGCAGCAGTCAGGGTAGCAGCATCGCAACCCCCCCCTACAATAACCTTGTGACTCTCCCATAACTCCTTTTTGGGTCAGGACCCCTATAATTACAACACCCTGATATAAATAGCTGAAATCATGAAATTTACCAAAATGGACCCTTAATTTGGTAGGGCCCTACCTATAGGTCTGGGAGCTAAGGGCTCTGCAGGAGGGCTCAGGCAGGATCTGGAGGGGTGGCCTGCTGCTGAGGGATGGTACCCCAGGCACAAGACCAATCAGCGTGGGGGATATGAGCCAAGGGGGCTTGGCCCAGTGGAGGGTCCCGGGGCTGATTTGTCAGGATCAGGTCCCTGCCGTGCCACACCCAAGGCTGTAAATGGGGCCCAGGCACGGCACCAGCCCTGCTCAGTCACTCTCCCGCAGGAAGCTCCAGATCAGCTGATTGACCTTGTCAGGCTGGTCCTCGCTGACGAAGTGGCTGGTATCAGGGATGCGCCCCACATGGCAGCGCTTGGCAAATACTGCTCCAGGAAGGGGACCATCCCAACCTCCAGGTACACATCCTTCTCCCCCAAGATCACCAGTGTGGGCACCAGCATGTCCTTGCAATGCATGGGCCTCCTGCTGCAGGGAGAGGGAGAGAGAGAGAGAGGTGACCACTTGCCCAGGGCACTGGGCCCAGAGCCCCCTCACAGCACAGGGCAGCGCAGGGATGGTGGGCGAAGACAGGAGGGTAAACGGGGTACGGGAGAGGGTGTTCAGGTTACCTTAGTGCTGATGAGGGCAGCACAGCCTTTGGGGCAGCTGCCTGACTGCACCTGCCTTCCCAGAACTCCATGGTTGGACCTGCTGCCCCAGCGAGAGCCCGGAGGTCTTGTCCTGCCACTCACAGACCTGAGAGCACCCGACTAGGGCCTGGTCTACACTACACAGTTAGGTCGATGTAAGCTGCCTTACATCAACCTAGCTATATCAGTGTCCACACTGCTACTCCTGAGGGCATTCTGTGTCAAAAAATTAATTCTGCAAGTTTTATTTGTCAATAAATAAATGCAGAGGCTCCAGCATGGCAGTGGGGAGCACAGGCCAATGGCTGAATGAAGGTGGGAGATCACCCTGAAGCCCTCCCACACCTCACCCCCAGGACACGGACTCAGTGGTGAGACTGCACCCGACCCTAACACAGCACAAGGCCTGGGCCTACCCCAGAAATACCCTGGGGCCCTGCCCCTCTGCACCAGGCACACCAGGTCTGGGGCAGGCAAGGCTCAACCAGGGAGGAGCTAAGTGTGGAAGGGCTCAGTGTGGGGGGATTGGATTCTGTGTGGAACAGTCTGGATGCAAACAGCTCAGTGGTGGGGCTAGGTATGAAGGGATCTGATGCACAGAGGCCCATGGGGGGCGGGGGGGGGGCGTTTCCAGGTGCAATCAGACTCTGCAGGTCTTCCAGGTGAAAGTGGTTGGGGCTCAGCACAGGGGTCTGGGTTTGGGGATCTCAGCAGGGGGGTCTGGGTGCTGGGGGACTGAGGCTTGGTGGGGTGGGGATCTGGGTGCAGCTAGTTGCAGGTCAGTGGCTTGGGGGTCTTGATGTGGAAGCTCAGGGTGGTGCATGGGATGGGGCTCGTCAAGATGGGGGTTTGAGTGTAGGGAGCTCAGTGGGGGGGGTCTGGGTGCAGGGGGGCTCCAGATGAAGGGGTTGACGTTCAATGGGGTGGGGTTTGGGTATGGAGGGCCTGGGGGGTTCTGGGTGTATGGGGTGAGGCTTGGCAGGGGTGTCTGGGTATGGGATGTCCAGATGTACAGAAGTTGGGTGGATGGGGGAGCAGCTCCCTGTACACTGCCCCCTGCCCCCACAGCTGAGGAGCGATGCAGGCAGGAAGCAGGGGAGGATGCTGAGCTTCCTGCAGCCGGGGGAGGTTTCTGCAGGTGAGTCTGACACAGCCCCAGCCACTCCATGCAGGGGAAGAGGAAGTCCCGTCCTCACCTGCCTCCAGCCCAGCTGGGACTAGCAGCTGATCCCAGCTCAGGGTAGGAGCCACTGGCTGGGGTGTGATTTACCTCTCCACTAGCTGTTCCAGATGCCTGAAATGATGTACCTGTGTAGCTAGGGCGTGGTGCATGCCTGCTCTTGCAGCTTCCCTTTGCTTCCCTGCCAGAAAATAATTTTTCTTCAGGGAAGCAAAGAAATCTGCCAGGGAAATGAATTCTGTGCACACGCCGTGACACAGCCTTGCTCCTGCTGACGTAAGTGCCCTAGTACTCCAACATAACAAGTCCACCTCCACAAGAGGCGGAGGGCTTAAGTCGGTGTGGATAGGGCGAGGCAGCATCCCTGTGGTCACTTACATCAGCGCTGGGCTGTCATTCTTGTCAATTTCATGGCTCCCTGTTGGAGCCCACCTCACAGTTCAGGCTGTCACCCTGGGGCGGGTGTAGGGCTCCAGCTAGAGACCAGCTGCCCTTGGAATCCCAGTTCCCCATCTGGATCCTCGCAGCCGCCCAGGCTCTGGGTGCGGAGTTCCCTGTGGGGAGCCGGGGGGGGGGGGGGGGGCAGCAGGGCTCCTGGTGTTGGGGAGCAGGGAGTTGAGAGCCTGGGGAAGGTGGGGGCAGCCACACACAGAGCAGAGAGCCCAGGCTCTCAGCCCCCTGAACTGCCCACTTAAGTTGGTGGAGGCGTGCTAGTAAGGAGGGTAGTGTGGATATGAATCTGCAGTGGTTGTAAGTTGACCTATGTTAGGTCAACTTACATTTGTAGTGTTGACATGCGCATAGTTACCTCTGGCAGCACCAGACTCTGCCTGGGGCCACTACACTGCAGATCTGGTGCTGGGAGCAGAGAGGGGCCGCAGCTCCCAGTTTGCACAGATCCCCCGGCCCTTGGCTCTGCACAGTGTCAGGGGAAGCACCGCGTGGAATGGATCCCTATAGCCCTGTGCAGGCCCCAGCACATCCCTAGCCCCTCTGCTCATTCCCTGCAGGGCTTCTTGGGCAGCCAGTGGGCCTGCAGCAGCCACTTCCCCCTCCTGGCTCCTTCCAGCCCAGCACTTGCGCCCCCACCCAACCCATCTCCCCAGCATCGGAGGGGCACCTCACTGGGTTCTGTGTGCTGCACAGGGTCGAGCCCCGTGGAGGGGCAGGGGCCCTACCTGAACTCGTTCCTGTAGTAATCGAGGGGTGGCGTCAGTGCTCCAGGCTTGGAGAAACTGAACATATAGGCCTTCAACTCCTGTGCCGTCAGGCACTGCTCAGGGTTCTGGATTTCTGCCTTCCTGCCGGCCAACATCTCCTTCAACATCTGCCTCAGGACAGACACAGCCGGGGTCAGGGACAGCTCAGATCCGGGGCCTGGTGAGCCAGGGAAGGGCTCCCAGCAAACAAACCCCATCCAGAACCAGGCAGCCTAATCCCTCCGCAGGGGTGGCTCAGATCCGGATCCTAGCAAGCCAAAGGGGCAGGGGCCTGGCTCCTGGCCAACAGGCTGGTATTCCCCAAATCTTAACCCCATCCAGAGCTAGCGAGCCCCCCCTGTAGCAGGGATGGGGAGCCCCCATGAAATGCAGAAGCAGAATTCCACCTAGTGTCAAGGCCCTGGCCCATGGGGGCTCCCCCCCCACCCGAGATGACCCTGACCAGCTACTGGGACAGGTGAGGTGCTCCCCAGAATTGTCCCCCCGTTCTTCCTAGCCTGCAGGCTTAGCATGGAGTCAGCGGCCTCCATGGAGGAATCTGACCTATTTGGGCTCCTCTATCCCAGAATGGACCCCTCGCATGCTCGTGCTGCTTCTCCTAGAACAGTGTTTCTCAACCTTTTTCATACCAGGGACAAGCATGCAGCCTTCCTAAAGCGTGTCAGGGAGATCTCAGGGACCAGCGCTGGTTCTCGCACTGGTCGTTGAGAAGCACTGCCCTAGAGCCCCCATGTGGCTTTGATCAAGCAAGGGCTGTCTCCCCGGTGGGGGCCCATAAAAGCACATGTAGAGAGGGCCAAGTCCCGCCCCTCCCCACAACAGAGTCACACAAGCATCCCAAATCCCTCATTCTGGGGAGAGTCCCAGAACAATGAGGGACCATAAAATACATCTCCTCAGTGAGCAAGCGGGAAGAGCCTTTTGGGCCCTGGGGGATGGAGAGAGAGGTGGTCACACTGCTGAGCTCCTGCCTCCAGGTCAGGCATGGACAGGACATACATATAGCCGGGGGGGGGGGGGGCGCACATGGGCATAACCCACCTGGATCAACCCCAGGATCCCATATCTGACAGGACCAGTGCCAGCTGCTACAGAGGAAGGGGTAAGAACCCACCCCCAGCCCTCGCAAGGTCTCTTCCCAGGCTCTGATAGTCAGAGATACACTAAAGCCCTGAAGCAGGACTGTCCATCTCCTGGACAACATGGTGTTTTGCCTTTGGTTTTGGTCATAACCTAACAACTCTGGCTCTTCTCCTTACCCAGAAAAACATCCAGTTCCTGTTTGAACCTCTCTAAGTTCAGGCCTCAATGACTTCCTGTAGCAGTGAGTTCCACTGGCTAATTATTTCCTTTCATGGGTTTGACTTTCCTGCCTTTCTCCTGAAGTCTGGCTCTAGGCAGCCCAGAACAAAGCACCTTGCTCCAAAGGGCCAGGGTCATTTAGTATAAAGTTCAGCTCCCTTTGAACCAGAGTTTATTGGATTACTATTTAGCTACTCCTTGCAGCAGTTCCAGTATAGGTGGGTGTAATCCCAGAATTCAGCTAGGCCAGCACCCTTGCAAAAAGCACCTGGGATCTTTAACAAGTGCCGGTGGTTAGGGCCTCTGTTTTACCCGCCAGCTGAAAAACAAGGGACTGCCGGACACAGTGTGAGTCACCACTCAGTAGGCAGGTTTTCTCCCCCTGCACTGTGCTGGCCCCAGTGGTGCTGGGGGTGGGGAGGCCTAACTTCAGAAGCCAGTGCTGATTCCAGTATCCCAGCAGGGCTGTATGGGGTGCTGAAGGAGCTGCACACCAGAGCTGTAACTGTCTGCGGTCATTAACGATCCCCTGGCAGCTTTCCTGAGTCAGGGTTAAACTCCCACTGGGGCCATTCCACCCTGCATCCCTGACCTCCAGCCCTAACATGCTGCATAGTGGGTGGTTACCAGGTGCCACATCCCCTCCCCAGAGGTGGCTGCACCCAGGACTCTGGCAGAGAGCGAAGGGGCAGTTCTATAAACCGGCACATTTGGAATTCTAGTTAAGCTGAGCCACAGCTGCCAGGTCCCTTTCCACTCCCCCGACCAACCAGCTCCACTCCCTGCTCCCACCCCACTCACCCCCTGCTCTCACCTGGGAGTCACCCAAAGACAAGAGCAGTTCAGGCAGCCTCTGGAGCTGGAAGATCAATATGTAGCTGGAATGCAGCAGCTGGCAGGCTACATACTCTGCAGCAGGTGGGCAGAAAAGCAGACACAGACATGCTGAGGCTGGAGGGTCTCCTACCCCAGTGCCCCCGGGAACACCCAGGGCTCTCACCAGAGGCAGAAGCCAAAGTCACAGCACGTGCCAGGCTCACAGCAAGTGCCAGTGATGTCATTTCAGAGCTTGCTTGGGCTGGCCTGGTGCTCGGAGAGCCTGCAGACCCTGTGGAGGCAGGGAGCCCCAGCCACAACGCAGAGACCCCAAGAGTCCTTGCCTCCCCACCCCAAGGAGTATCGGGACCTCCGTGCTGCTGGCAGCTGCCAGAGCCGCCTGCGCTGCAAGAACTAGCCTCCTTTGCCCTTGACCTGCCCCAGAGCCTCACGGGGGGAGCCTAGCACCCCTGCAGGTCACAGCCTCACCTTGAAGTATGGACAGGTGGGTGGCGTTCATGATAATGAGCTTCTCCACCATGTTAGGGGGCTTATTCCTTCCTCCACTTACTTCCCTGGTCCTTCTCGCATGAACAGAGAGCAACAATACCCGAAGTCCAAATGTGCAAACAATTCAATGTTTATTGGGGTGAACTTCCAGCAAGCATGATTCCAGTTTCCTTCCTTAGTGTCCCCCTTCCCAGCTCTGACACCACAGAGCCTTACAGCTGTGTCCTTGTTCCCATTCCTGCCCTTAGCCAAACATGATTCCAATTTCCCCATCCCCTGTTCCCATTTCCCCCACCCACTTCCTGATTGACTGCAGACTATATAGTAAAACTTGAGTTCTGCTTTGCTATACCTTAACCAATCATGTTCCTGAAATTTAACTAACCAATCCTAACATATTGTAACATGATTATGTAATCAATTATATCCCACCACCTTAATTAGTTTACACCCAGCAAAATTAATTATACAGCAGACAGGAACAATCACAGAACCAGACAGAGATTATACAGACAAACAATAGCAAAGTGGGAACTATAATGACAAAACAATACAGAAGTGAGGATTTCACATCCCAGCTATTGATAAGTGAGTTCTTGCCAGACAGGATGCTATCAAACTAAGTTTCCGTTTACATTTTCTAGGCACTTCCCTTACTCTGGAGGCAATAGGCATTATCAGGATAGGACTGTATTCCTAACAGCCCAATAGCACCTTATTTCAATGTGACTAGTTTGTAATGTGAGGATGTGACCAGTTGCTTCCCAGTTTATGGCTGCCTCTGTTGCTTAGACAAAGGCCTTAGCCTAAGAACAGGGCCTCAGAGTGTCACAGTAAGAGAAGGACCTTACACTGGCAGACAGTGATTTTTATTCTTTCTTTTATATCTCTATAACTAGCCAAGTGATAAGAATACACCTAAATTCTTAGAGTACAGGCCTTTACAGACAGGCCTGAATATCTATATCCTAACACACCATGTCAGGGTGTGTCATAAATATAAAAGGAAGGGTAAACAACTTTAAAATTCCTCCTGGCCAGAGGAAAACCCTTTCACCTGTAAAGGGTTAAGAAGCTAAGATAACCTCGCTGGCACCTGACCAAAATGACCAATGAGGAGACAAGATACTTTCAAAGCTGGAGGGGGGAGAAACAAAGGCTCTCTCTGTGTGTGATGCTTTTGCCGGGGAACAGAACAGGAATGGAGTCTTAGAACTTAGTAAGCAATTTAGCTAGATATGCATTAGATTCTGTTTGTTTAAATGGCTGATAAAATAAGCTGGGCTGGAGGGAATGGATATTCCTGTTTTTGTCTCTTTTTGTAACTTAAGGTTTTGCCTAGAGGGATTCTCTATGTTTTGAATCTGATTACCCTGTAAGGTATTTACCATCCTGATTTTACAGAGGTGATTCTTTTACTTTTTTTTCTTCAATTAAAATTCTTCTTTTAAGAACCTGATTGCTTTTTCACTGTTCTTAAGATCCAAGGGTTTGGGTCTGTGTTCACCTATGCAAATTGGTGAGGATTTTTATCAAGCCTTCCCCAGCAAAGGGGGTGTAGGGTTTGGGGAGGATTTGGGGGGGAAAGACGTTTCCAAGCAGGCTCTTTCCCTGTTATATATATTTGTTAGACGCTTGGTGGTGGCAGCAATAAAGTCCAAGGGCAAAAGGTAAAATAGTTTGTACCTTGGGGAAGTTTTAACCTAAGCTGGTAAAAATAAGCTTAAGGGGGTTTCATGCAGGTCCCCACATCTGTACCCTAGAGTTCAGAATGGGGAAGAAACCTTGACAGGGTGATTCATGGTGAACTCCCATGCGATGGCATCACCCCGGTCATGCCCCACCAGGATGCACTTGGTAAAGCCTGGAAGCAGAGACAGCTAGGCAGACCGACCATCAGGGCAGAGTGATGCTGGACAGAGCTGGACTTCCCCCACCATGGGCAGGCCACACCCCGCACCGCCTCTCCCCCCGCCCCCACCAGCCTCCCCCTCTATCTTACCCTGCCAAGGGCATGTCCACCTCTTCCACAGAGATTCCCTACTGCCCCACTGCCTCCCCCGCTATAGAGATCCCCCCCTCCATTGTCTCCCAGCTCCCCAGTTGGGGCAATGGCCAGAGGCTGGGACAGCCTGGACGGACCAAGCAAGCAAGCGAGTGGGATGGGACACTGAGCATCTGTCTCTGCTACAGGCACATGGGCTCATTGCTCCAGTTCTCGCCCCAGAAATGGATCTCCAGACTCGGCAGAGCACAGCCACGCAGTCACACGGCAGCCAAGCTCTTCCCACTTGCTGCTACGTGGCGTCCAACCAGGGAGATGCTAAGGGTTGGGGGGCATATCCCAGGCTTCACAGCGCCCCACCCAACCATGGTGGTGCTCTGGGGTTGCCGTTGTGGGGGCTGGAGGAGAACCCCTCTGGCTGGGCATTTCCACAACTCATCCAAAGGGGGGAGCCATCTGTGACCGTGTCAAGAGGGATGCAGCAGGGTCTCAAGGAAAGGCCCCCTCTGCACCTGGGAACAGCTTTAGCAGGGAGGTTCCTCTCCTCCAGCACAGGGGTCAGCTCCCTTGCAGCTCATACCCTCCCAAGCCGAAGCACAGAGGGGGAGGCCTCCATTCACACGTGCCCGGCAGCCACTCCTCACCCTTCTGGTCCTTGGTGCCCAGCGCCTGGATGACACCATGCACGTCCTCCAGCAGGGCCTCCATCCGGTAGTGCTGCTTCCTGCGTGGGGCGTCTGAACCCCCATAGCCTCGCAGGTCCAGCACCGCCACCTGGAACTGCCTCTTGAATTCCTGCAGCTGGTAGCACCAGGCAAACCTGCCAACGCACACAGCCCTGAGCTCAATCAGTGCCCAGGGGATACCCTGCCCAGCCGGGGGATGGGGGGAGAGTCCCTGCCAGCTAAAACTCAGGGCCATTCCCAGCTGCTCCCTAACCCTCCCATCTGCTCCACGGCTGCCTGGCCAGGGCACTGCCCAGAGCCGGGGCTGAGCACGGGGGCCTGAGCTGTGATAGCCAGCGCCCCCAGCACAGCTCACCCAGCGTCACGCGACACGCCTCTGTGAAGAAAGGAAGGGGCGTCGCAGGAGGAACATGCAGCTTCTCGGTGGCACCATCTTCCAGGGCCCAGCTCTCTGGGGAGAGAATTCCTGAGCAGGCCCTGCCTTGGCGATGGGACCCTCCTTCCAGGCCAGCCTTTGAACAGGTGTCCACCATGTGTTTTGCCCTTCACCTGCCCTGCCTCCCTCACGCTGTCAGCTCCTTGGGGCAGGGACTGCCTGCTGCTTGGTCTGTGCAGCACCAGCGCAATGGGGCCCTGACCCAGGCTGGTCCTTAGGCATGACTGTAATAAACACCCCCTCATCCCAACTCCTCACCGGCCATGGGAAGCAGGCGCCCCTCCCACCCAAGAGCAGCCAGAGAGACCTACCAGTTCTGGGGGAATCTGTGCAGACACAGCATGAGCTGTGCCCCCTCCTGGCCAGCTGTGACATAGTGCAAATGCAGCCCCGAGCCCGGCAAGGACGGGGAGGGGGGAGAAGGGAACGTTCATGCCCAGTCACCCAGGAGTCAGCTGCACCATGGAGGGAGCAGGGCGGCACTTTCAGCGCCTCCCCTGACCAATAGGGCTGCTGGGCTTGGCAGCTGGTGTCCCCCTGGTTTGTCCCATCCTGGACACTAGCCTTGTCTGCAGCACCTGCCCCAGCTTCCCCACTGCCACAGCCCCATGTCAGCAAGAACCATGGGAGACAGCTGGGCAGGAGGCTGGCAGAGCCCCACTGGTACCAGCTGGCAAAGGGTTCACTGTTCCAATAGCCTGACAAACTCACTACACCGAGCACACCACTGTCATGGCGTTTACCCAGCAATGATGTCATGGGAGGTCTCCAATGGAAGGCGCTGTTATCCCGCTCCTCAGAATCATTGCGGGGAGGGGGTGGTACGGCTAAAATTGAAGGAGTTTTGTATATGCACTGAACATATTTAACGTCTGTGTCCAAGGCAGAGCTGACAGGTTCTGGGTCACACAACGGCTGTAGATTCACTGGTCTCTCTGTCGGCCACGGAGCATAAGCATTGCGAGCCAACCCCAGGGAAGCCCCATTTACACATGGAGTCAACAAGAAAGGAGCAAAGGGAGTGAACTTTGGGGATACAAGCAGAGGCAAGGAGACGCCCCATGTCCTGCACTCAGGAAGTAAAGGTACAGCACGTTTACATGCGTGAAAACAAGATCCCAGCCAACCTTGCCTGGAACCACTGCCACGGACGTTTCGTCCAAATTCTTCTTCTTAGCTGAGGTTATAAGAATGATTTTAAAAGTTTTTGCTCCTGTGAATGATTATCTCCTAAAGGACCTAATGCGCCTTGCTAACATAGTAGTATTGATAACTTGCCTGTGAAGAACTTCAGCAAAGGAAACATTTGAAGATTGTTTCTGAGATTTCACCCAAGCACCATTTTGAAAGATGCATGTGACGAAACGTCAATATTAAGATATGCCACCAAAAAAGCCAAGGTACTGCCCCCAAAATGTCAAGATTTCATAGTCATTGAGCACTTACCAGGACTCTGAAATGTAAATGAGCATCAGTGGTCCCAGATTTCTCAGAAATGGACTGATGAAACCACTGGTGAAGCTACCCAGTTGGTTCCTTGAGATAGTAAAGCCTTTATGATCTTTTTCTTTAAAGTTTGGTTTGCTCGTTCTACCAGTCCAGAACTCTCAGGGTGGTATGGCCAGTGGAATTTCTGTTTGATGCCTAGGGCAGAGCAGACCTCCTTCATGATTTGTCCTGTAAAATGCATTCCCTGATCTGCATCTATTGAACAGGGTAGGCCCCATCGGCGGCAAAATTCGTTGGCCAGGATCCGGGCCACTGTTCCTGCATCGTTCTTAGAGGTGGGGAAGGCTTCAATCCATAGAGTAAAGTGATCAGTTAGAACCAAGCAATACTTTTTTCCTTTTGCAGGTGGCAAGGGGCCCTATAAAATCCATTTGGATTTTTTGCATAGGGCCCATGGGTCAAGGCTGATGCCTCATAGCTACTTTAAGCTTTTTGCCTCCATTACATTCAGCGCATAGAAGGCATTGTCAGCAGTAGTTATGTATGTCTGCGGGCATCTTGGGCTGCCACCACTTTCCCTTCATGTGGTATAGCATAGCCTTGGGGTTCTGATGTGTTGGCAGGTGGTAGAGACCACAAAGGTGAGCTATAATTGCTCTAGGAGCCACAAACTGTTGGTCCTTTGTAACCCAGGTATTGTTTTTGTCGATTTTGCAGGCATTTTCAATCCATGTCCATTTTTCCTCTTTAGGACATTGTTTTGCAATTCAGGTAAAGAAATTTGTTTCGAGTCAGAAATGTGGGTGGCTGCTACTTGAAAATTGTCCTGGGGCATTGTGGCAGCCTTTTTGGCTGCCTCGTCTGCGGCTGCAATGCAAAGAGGGTCATTGTTTCTAGTATGTACCTCGATTTTAACTACAGACACTTTAGATGGTTTTTGGATTGCTTCCAATAAATTTGCAATATACCGTCCGTTTTTAAGAGGGGTACCGAATGAAGTGAGGTATCCCCTGTTAGTCTAGGACTCCAAATAATCATGAACCACCCCGAAAGCAGAGCGGCTGTCCGTGTAAACAGTTACACTATGACCTTCAGCCAGAAGGCAGGCTTGCATTAGGGCCACCAATTCTGCCACTTGGGCTGAACAAGATTGTGGCAAGGGACCCAAGCGGAGGCATGTACCTGACAGATCGCAAACTGCCTAGCTGGTGTAAGGTTGGCCATTAACATAGTGTCGGGATCCATCGACAAACAAAACAAAATTGGAAAAAGGTAATGATTGTTCAGATACAAGTTGGTCCTTGATCATAGTGTCCTCAGAAAGAGGGCACTGATGAGGTTCCCCTGTTGTCGGCATCAAGGTAGCAGGATTAAGAAGATTAGAGCGTGCAGTTGCAATGTGTGGGCTGAAGAGGGTGCATTCCCCCTTGGACCATCTGGCAGAGGTGATTTTTGAAAACCGGCCCCCATCCAGGATTTTATGCACTGCATATGGCACAAAGATTGTTAGAGGGACTGTGACTGTTACGGCCCAAAAAGCTGCCTCCACAACTCGGAGACAGTGGTTAAAGGCTAGAGTTACCGAATCAAGGCGAGCGGAGACGTAGGCCACGGAGTGGTACCTGTCTCCATGGTTTTGAGTGAGCACAGCAACAGCATGGCCTTCCTGTACGTGTCCAGAGCGCAGATGGTGCTGAGGGGCGGGGGAACCCAAGTGCAGGGGCAGAAAGAAGGGCTATTTTAAGTTCAGTTAAGCAGTGGTCATGCTCTGGTGACCAAGAAATGAGGTTTGAGGAGGCTTGAGCCCCTCTAAGGAGGTCATTAAGAGGCTGTGCTAGGGTGGAAAAAGATGGGACATACTGCCTGCAAAAATTAAGGAGACCCATTAGTTTGCTTAGCTCCTGCACCTTTGTGGGTTGTGGGGCTGCAGCAATTGCAATTCAATGGTCTGAGGTGAGGGCTCTTGAATCCTGGGAGACTGTATAGCCCAGATATTGAACCATAGGTAAAGCTACCTGGGCTTTTGGAGGATTGGCCTTTAGGCCTGCGTCTGCCAAGGCCTGGAGTAGCAATTGAAGGGCACATAAGTGGTCAGAGGCTGTGGGGGAGGCAAGCAGTAAATCACTGACAATCACAGAGTTGGCAGCAACCCAATTTGCTGAGAAAAGAGCCTTAGCCATAACCCGGTGAAAAAGGGTGGGAGCGTTATGAAATCCTTGGGGCAGGCGGGCCCAACTGCACTGGGTGGGGCCAAAGGTGAATGCAAATCAGGGCTGTGATTCTGGGTACATGGGAAGGCTCCAGAAACTGTTAGCAATGTCTAATACAGTAAATATACAGTAAGAAGGGTCAAGGTCCAAGAGGGCCACTGATGGGTCAGCAACAACAGGGGCAAGTTTGTCCGCATGTTGATTAACAGTGCGGTAATCAATGGTAAGGCACCAGGAGCCATCAGGTTTTTTAACTGGCCAGCTGTGGGAGTTGGTGGGGGAGGAACAGGGAACCAGTATGCCTTGCTGAAGTAAAGAGTAAGTAATGTTACCTACTGCCTCCATGGCCTCAGATTTGAGAGGGTATTGCTTGGTAGGCAGAGGAAATTGGCCGGTAACCTGGAACATAAGTCTTGAAAAGGGTTAGATGTATCCCAAGTAAGAGCCACAGATTTGGCAGTTGCAACAGAAGAGAGGGATGGTATGAGTACTCATAAGTTTATCAGTGGGGTTGTCCAATGTCCGGTCTCCCGACACACAAAACATTGGGAGGTAGGGGGGACAGTGGGGGCAGGACCAGGTTGAAAGGGCAGTGAAGTATTGCAGGGATTCGATTGGCCATGATTTTGTCCCTGACGAGATTTTTGGACTTTGCATTTGCAGTTCTTTTGGGTATGTCCGGGTCACCCACAGTTATAGCAAATTACATTATCTTTTCCTGTTACCACAGCAATGCGAGTAGACTTGCTCTTTATCTCTTTAGCTTGTCTGGCTTCGCATTCAGAGGCACACATACAGATGGATTCATAATCAGAGCCTGGGTTCACTCCCAAACTAAGGGCTGTTTGCAGGTGGGAGTTAAAACCTTCCTTTAACATTTTTAGAAATGCCTGATCAGTTTTCTTTGGGTCCCCAGTGCCTGCATTGCTGGAATACATTTCCTGTTTTCACTCAGAGTACTGAGAGGCCGGCTCGTCCTTGCCTTGTACACAGCCCACGATCAGTCCCCAACTACCGGCTCCGTTCCCCAAGGCTTCTTGGACAGCTTCCTTAAACTCAGTGCAGGTCATATCATATCATAAACTCAGTGCAGGTCATTTTCAGATTCAAATTTAACAGCAGCCCAAATGCCGTTTTGGTGTCCTTCTGTAGGGATCTTGGCCCGTGATAGATCGGGGCATTTAGCTTTTGTTAAAATATAAAGATCCCTGGGTTGTAATGTATAGGTGGAAACCATCTGTCTTATTTTTTTCCAGAATATCAAATTTGGGTCTTTGGGCTTTATATCAGGGAGATCTTTCAGTAAGCCCCTCATTTCCTCTGTGCTGAGAGAAGTGTACTTATAGGTATTATGAGCCTCTCTGTTTTCACCTGTCCCTGACCACCGAGTGGTCACTTGGAGAGGGGCCAAGAGAGCACTGGCATTTAATTCTGGGTTAAAAGGGGGGTGGGGAGGAGGAGGGGGCCAATTATCTCAATCTTCCCCCGTGTGTGCCAGGTTCCAATTCTGAATTTGTTTCTCAAGCTGTTTCCAATTAATTTCATTTTGGTCTTTATCAGTATCGCTGCCTAAACCAAAGTCAGTGAAATCACTCTGCTGCTGTGTGCTAGTAGCAATTCGGTGGGCAGAGGAGCTGGTTTCTTTTAGTTTTGCTCTTAGAGCCTTGTTTTCTGCTTCAAGCTCGCTCACTTTGTGTTTTAAATCTGCCTTTTGATTCAGTTCTGATGTAAGAGCCTTTTGGAGTATTTCCAACTCTTGCAATTTCCTTTCATATTCGCAATACATTATTACGATCCCCTTCTCTAATCTTCCTTTCGTCTGACCAGACCACCACATCACGCTGTCCAGCATACTCATACCCTCATTCCGTCCATCTTTTGCCATCGTCTTTTGAACCTTTTCATGTTTTCCTTTTATAAATGCCCATAGAGGGCGTCATTGATGTTCTTTGGGGCCAGTCAATGGGTCTCCATCCTGTAGAGAGTATCATTGGTGTACCCTGGGGCACGCCAACGAGTCCCGCTCCCATAGAGGGTATCGTTGACACATTCTGGGACAACTCATATGGCATTGTGTCCCAGCTTCCTGAAACCTGCTTAAGCGGCGCTTCAGGGGAGACCAACTGAGCACACCCTTGTACTTGGTCTACTGCAGCACACACACTGCACCTGGCGATGCAGCCTTTGGCTACAGTGATCCCTGCACCCCAAAAACCCTGGCGGTGCAGCCTTCGCCTACAGCAATCCCTGCACCCCAAAAACTTTGGCCACAAACATAGTCCTGTTCAGTCCTCTTGTCTGTGCATCCTATATGTGGTTCATATTAGGAAGGGGTGTGAAGGGGTATCTTGGGGAGTCCCAAACCAAGGTGCGCGCTACAGGTGGTAAGTAAAAGGGTACTCACCTGTATCCCTGGTTGTGAGAAATGCTCAGAGGGTTCCCGATCATAGCCTGCTCGCTGTGCCAGTCTGTTAAGCAAGAAGATTCTTTCCCCAAGAATCAGAGTGCACAGGCAAATACTGAAGGAAGATTTATTCACGGCACCAGGAAGACTGGAAAACACTCTCTCATGTGCTCCAAAAGCAGCTTTCTCCCATTCCTCAGTTCGAAAGGACTCTTTCCTCTCCAGACAGGTAGACAGGGTCTGGCACAGAAACTCCAGCGTTGACCCCTGCAGCCCCACTTTGGAATTGAGGGGATGCCCCCCATCCCCAGCTATGGGCCTGAGACAGGCTCACCCGCCTTTGCCCCACTGGAGTTTGCCTTGCACGGCATGGAGCCTTCTGCCCCCTGGGGGATCAGCCCTGGGGCAGTTGCTGGGATGGCTGCTATCAACAGCTGGAATGGGGGCAAACAGCCTTGCAGGCTGGGGCTGCGTGGGACTCAGCACAGCCACCTCGGCATGGAGCCAACTGCACTGGGACTTGGTCTCACGTTGATAACGCAGCTGGGAATAAGGGTGCAGACCAGACACAGAGTTTGTGGGCTCATCATCAGCCAGGGCCCAGTGCCACCCGCGGGCAATGCTGAAGCCCTGCACCAAGCCACACGCCAAGGCTGGAATTCACTAGCAGGTTCATTACCATGTGGTGAAGCACAGTGGCCCATTCAAGCCTGCCTGGCCCAAGCTATGGGGCCACGGGTCATGGAGCAGCTCAGCCCCAAAGGCTGGAAACCCCAGGCCCAGCCAGCATGTGCATCTGCCAGACCCAGAGCTGCTGTCTGCCAGGGATCAATGAGGGAGCAGGCAGTGGAGCCCCTCCCTGCAGCCTCCCAGCCCCAACCCAGGGCGGGACCTGCCTCGGCCTCTTCCCACTAGCCCAGTGTTTGCTCTTCAGGATGGCGATGGTGTTCTCTCCATAAATGCTTGTCCAGAGCCAACGGGCCCCTCCAGTTTGACACAGCTGCATGGCACTGCAATGCAAACGCCACCACACCCACCCTTCCCTTCCGACCCTTTGGCAGCTCAATTTCATCCTTAGATTGAAACTCTCCTCTACCTTCCTTGGTATTCACACACCTCTGAAACTGAGCAATGCTTTCCAAGCATTCTCCCATCCTGAATGGCACCTGGGCTTAGGCTGCAGCTCCAGGACTGCATAACTGGTTCTAAATTACCTGGTCCAACAAGAACCCAGCAGGCCATGAGCTCCTGAAGCATCTGTGGGGGTCAGGGAAAAGGAAGATGAGGCTACACCTTGGACAGGGGCTGTGGTTCTTCGAGATGTCTCCCTGCCACAGGATGCTCTCACCACTAGGGCACCTCCTACTGGCCACTCTGGGGATTAGCTCTTTCCAGGTCTGACGCCCCCCTCTGCTGGTCACCACACACCTGCCGTCTCCTCTCTCTCACCCTCTTCTGTCAGGGTGCTCTGTCTTCATGACTTGGCCCTCCAGCCAGGTCATGTGTGTGTCCCTTTCTGAGGTATCAAAGTCTTTTCCTCCAAGATGCCCATCGCCCCTCCACTGCCTGGACCAGGCCTCTTCCCCAGTGGCTGGTAGGGGAACCTGGGCCTGCTGTCCACTCTGGGTTCCAGCTCAGGGACCCTCTGATCAGCAGCCAAGGTCTGCACCCCCTTAAACCTTGCCACCTTTTCCTGCACCCTCCCACCTAGTTTCCTTCTTTCCCTCTTGACTGTCCAGAGTGGCTACAGACTCCTCAATGCAGCCCCATTCTACTGCCAGCTTCCTGGCTTTAGCCTACCCCGGCTGCTCCTTCCCAGCTGGGGTGGAGCATTATTCAGGGGTTACTTAGGCCAGCTAATTCCCCTCAGCTATGGCCTGTCCAGATAATTGGTCTCATTAACCCCTTCTAGGCTGTGCTATGAACACCCCATCACAATCCCCCTGTAGGTGCTCCCCTTCAGGTGCGTATGCGCCTCTCGAGCCCTCGTCTGGAAATTTTCCATTAGAATCCGTTCAGTCTGCTCATGCACTCCATACAACCTCGTGCCATGCTCGGGGGGCTGTGTGGGCACCTGCCGCCAGCAACTTCTCTATCCAAACATCCAGCAAAAACAGTCCAAAGCAGAGGGGAAGGAGGGCAGGCAGCAGAGCGGCCACACATCTCAAAGAACAAGTTAACGCACAAGGTGAGTAACCTTTCCTTTGAGTAGCATCCCCATGGGCACTCCACTTCGGGTGAGTCCCGAGCAGTATCCTCACAGGGAGAAGGGGGCTTTGGAATCAAGTCCAAGACTGAAGACAGAATAGCAAAACCAACCACCACAACAGATCTGAGGGTGTGGACCAAGGCATAGTGTTTAGAAGACGTGTACACTGAAGCCCATGTCGCAGTTCTCCATATCTCAGGCACTAGAATGGTTTTGAGTAATGCTGTGGAAACTGCCGGTGACCAGGTAGAGTGTGCTATAATCATTTGGAGAGGAAAGGCATCAGCTGCATCATAGTAAGCAGCAAGTTACTCAGAAATCCATCTCAATGAAGAGATCATGGACCCTTTGATCCTTCTGTGACGAAGACAGAATCTAGGTGATTTCCAAAATTGCTTGGTCCTATCCAGACAAAAGGCCAATGCCCATCATGCAGCTAACATGTGAAGGGACTTCTCCTGCGGAGATTTATGTGGTTTAGGGAAAAATACTGGTAGAAGAGCAGACTGGGTGGAAATCTATCAGTGCCTTAGGTAAGAACTTTGGGTGGAGTCATTGAGAGGTAGGAGGAGGAGGGGTGCCTTGGGGTGTCTGACTTACATTCTTATAGTTTCAGGCCCATTTTAGAAAACGTTTTCACCTGTGATTCAGGAGTCCAAAGGTCTCCGGGGGGGGGAGGACGTCTCCTACTGATTTCCCCACCTGTTGGAACTTCCTTTGTGCCTGAGGACTCTGTTTGCTGCTTAAATGCAAATGAAGCAGAGCACACATTCTATTGTTTCGGACAGACCTGTTTGGGCAGGGTGTGGTTTGGAACGTGTGTTCTGTCTAAGAATTGACCTCCTTTACGATGGCCTGGAAGCCTTCTCTAAGCTCCTGTGGAAGATGTTCAGTAAAGGTTGCAAACTTGTAATTCTTGTGAAGTCAGACTTGGCCTTACAAGTTGGTCATAAAGGTCTAACTTCTGGTCCTTATGGTAAGGGGTAGACCTGGAGTAATGCTGTTTATCCCACTCATTTACAGCATCCACCACCAGGGAAGGTGTTGGGGGGACAGGACAAATTCTGAGTCCCTGGGGGGCAGAACATATTTCTTATCTGCCTATTTGCAATGTGACAGGATGGTGGCAGAATTTGCCACACAGTCTTTGCTGGATCCAAGAACACTTAAATTAATGGGTAATGCAACCCAAGTGGGTGCTGCCCACTGCAGAATGCTCAGGAGTTTGTGTTTGAGTCTTAAATGCCTCATGAATTATCTCTGGAGAGTGTCTGCCACCCTCTCCACAAGGTCCTGGAATTGGAAAAAATCAGGTGGGGGAGGCAGGACTACCTTCTCTGGAGATCAAAACAAAACAGGGATTTGAGGGGTAGCCTCTCTTGTCCTCCCTAGCCTCCTGTTCTTCAAAGGTCTCCTCTGTTAGGGGGCTTATTTCTTCATCCGCTTACTTCCCTGGTCCTTCTTGCATGAATAGAGAGCAACAATACCCAAAGTCCGAAGGTGCAAACAATTTGATGTTTATTGGGGTGAACTTCCAGCAAGCATGATTCCAGTTTCCTTCCTTAGTGTCCCCCTTCCCAGCTCTGACACCTCAGAGCCTTGCCTGTGTCCTTGTTCCCATTCCCCCCCCCTTTAGCAAAACATTATTCCAATTTCCCCACCCCCATTCCATTCCCATTCCACCCCCCCCACACACACACACTTCCTGATTGACTGCAGACTATATAGTAAAACTTGAGTTCTGCTTTGCTATACCTTAACCAACCATTTTCCTGAAATTTAACTGACCAATCCTAACATATTGTAACATGATTATGTAACCAATTATATCCCACCACCTTAATTGGTTTACACCCACCAAAATTAATTATACAGCAGACAGGAACAATCACAGAACCAGACAGAGATTATACAGACAAACAACAGGGAAATGGGGCCTACAGCGACAGAACAAACCCAGAAATGAGGATTTCACATCCCTGCTAGTGATAAGTGAGTTCTTGCCAGACAGGCTGCTATCAAACTAAGTTTCCTTTTACATCTTCTAGGCCCTTCCCTTTCTCTGGAGGTGATAGGAATACAATCCTGTCCTGATAATGCCCATTAGCACCTTATTTCAATGTGACTAGTTTGGAATGTGAGGAGGTGACCAGTCGCTTCCCAGCTTATGGCTGCCTCTGCTGCTTAGCCAGAGGCCTTAGCCTAAGAACAGGGCCTCAGATTGTCACAGTGAGAAAAGGCCCTATACAGGCAGATGGTGATTTTGATTCTTTCTTTTATACCTTCTCTCGTATGGGCATACCACACCTATTCCAATTAGTGTTCCAGACTTCCCATTATAGTGGGCCCGAGAAGGTTGGGTACAGGTTGTCTAGTACGCTGTGGGGGAGGGCTTACTACATTACTTATAGGTTATCTCCATATGCAACGTAACACAAGTACAGTTAATACATCAGCTGCTATGATAACCCACAGCAACACCGAGTTTTGACCACTGCAGTATGGTTCAACATTCGAGCCACCACCAAACACTGCCTCTCCTCCTTTGACAGGGTCAAGATCTTAACGTGTCCACTTGCTGGCAGTTGCAACAAGCTGCCCCTGCAGGTTTTGCATGCTTTTGTCCATATTATAAGTCCATTTAATGTCCACAGAGAAATGGGTTATTGTTCTAACCAACGTAACCACTTGGTATGGAATCAGGCCATATGCCCTGCTTTGATTATTCACAGCAATACGATTTACAGATCCATTTGTGCACCAAAGTCCAGATAGCAGCATGTAGATGTGTGTAGTTTGGTTATGGGATGGTGTAATTGTGCCTTCTAGTAATATGTAGATTTCCAGCAAAACACCTTATACACAAAAAGAAAAGGAGGACTTGTGGCACCTTAGAGACTAACAATTTTATTTTAGCATAAGCTTTTGTGAGCTACAGCTCACTTACACCCAATTGTCCACCCCTTGACATAGGCCATTGATCCTGCTCCTCCATAGTCATAGGAGAGGACCACATCCAAACATCTTCTCTGGATTTACACGATTTCACACACCCCTCCATTGATTCCCAGCGAGCTCCCCCCCTTCTCATTATTCCCATAGGGCTTGTGGGGCCCACCTTAGTTGCCGTTCCATTTCCAGATACCATGGTAGCTATTACACAGGTGCTGGCCTCCTAGTTGAGCCTTTTGCATTCCCATACAAATCTTTCCCCCCAGGTTAGCCTTTTGAAGCCATCCCCACCCACATCATGAGGTTTTTTGTTCACTGAAACACAACAATGCTAGCAACAAGACAAACACCATAGACAAACAATACAAAACATAGATTCATGGTATCCTGGGTTATTCTTCCGCTGGCACCAGCTTGCTTGTAGAGTGTCTGAAAAACAAAAGAAACAATTTTCATCCCCCTGGTGGGGACAGATTATTGCTTAATAATACCACCACTTACTTTTACAAATTTCCTTGCTAATTGCAGGAAAAACAGAAGAATTACCTCCAGGCTGTCCTTATTTTATTCTATAGTCAGACTAGTGAATTACCCCACTCACTGGTCATTTATGAAATTTATGAGGTGGTGTACCTCAGTTTCCCCTCTTGTACAACAGACCAGGTTTGCAATAGTTTCTCTTCTGTACCAAGCTTTAAGTTTATTCTCCGGTAATAGCTGAGGGAGACAGCTTTAGATTTCAGCACTGTATACACACACACACACACCCCTTAGGGTTAGCCTGTCCCCCTTATTTTCAGGCTAGACTTGTTTTTTCACCTCCCTTTCCTGAAGGGCCACAATCTGAGTCTTCTAGTAGCTTGTTTGCTGACCAGATGTATTTATTATTTGCAGCTCCTTTGTGCTGCCATTTATGCGCAGTTCTCTTCTTCCCCAATCAGCTAGGTAATTTGCATTCACACAGAGGCTTTCTCACTTGCTTTTGGATCCAAAGCTATTAGCAGCTCAGAGACGGTCTTAAATATAAAGGGAAAGGTAACCACCTTTCTGTATACAGTGTTATAAATCCCTCCTGGCCAGACGCAAAACCCTTTCACCTGTAAAAGGTTAAGAAGCTAAGGTAACCTTGCTGGCACCTGACCCAAAATGACCAATGAGGGGACAAGATACTTTCAAAGCTGGAGGGGGGGGACGACAAAGGGTTTTGTCTGTCTGTGTGATGCTTTTGCCAGGAACAGATCAGAAATGCAAGCCTTCCAACTCTGTTAAATTAGTCAGTAATCTAGCTAGAAAATGCGTTAGATTTTCTTTTGTTTAATGGCTGGTAAAATAAGCTGTGCTGGAGGGAATGTATGTTCCTGTTTTTGTGTCTTTTTGTAACTTAAGGTTTTCCCTAGAGGGATTCTCTATGTTTTGAATCTGATTACCCTGTAAGGTATTTACCATCCTGAGTTTACAGAGGTGATTCTTTTACCTTTTCTTTAATTAAAATTCTTCTTTTTAAACCTGATTGATTTTTCATTGTTCTTAAGATCCAAGGGTTTGGGTCTGTGTTCACCTGAACCAATTGGTGAGGATTCTTATCAAGCCTTCCCCAGAAAGCGGGTGTAGGGCTTGGGGGGATATTTTGGGGGAAGACGTCTCCAAGTGGTCTCTTTCCCTGTTCTTTGTTTAAAACGCTTCGTGGTGGCAGCATACTGTTCAAGGACAAGGCAAAGTTTGTACCTTGGGAAAGTTTTTAACCTAAGCTGGTAAAAATAAGCTTAGAGGGTCTTTCATGCAGGTCCCCACATCTGTACCCGAGAGTTCAGAGTGAGGAAGAAATCTGATGAGGTTCAACAAGGAGAAATGCAGAGTCCTGCACTTAGGATGGAAGAATCCCATGCACCACTACAGACTAGGGACCGAATAGCTAGGCAGCAGTTCTGCAGAAAAGGACCTAGAGGTTATAGTGGACGAGAAGCTGGATATGAGTCAACAGTGTGCCCTTTTTGCCAAGAAGGCCAATGGCATTTTGGGATGTATAAGTAGGGGCATTGCCAGCATATCGAGGGACGTGATCATTCCCCTCTATTCGACATTGGTGAGGCCTCATCTGGAGTACTGTGTCCAGTTTTGGGCCTCACACTACAAGAAGGATGTGAAAAAATTGGAAAACGTCCAGCGGAGAGCAACAAAAATGATTAGGGGAGTGGAACACATGACTTATGAGGAGAGGCTGAGGGAACTGGGATTGTTTAGTCTGCAGAAGAGAAGAATGAGGGGGGATTTGATAGCTACCTGAAAGGGGGTTCCAAAGAGGATGGATCTAGACTGTTCTCAGTGGTAGCAGATGACAGAACGAGAAGTAATGGTCTCAAGTTGCAGTGGGGGAGGTTTAGGTTGGATATTAGGAAAAACTTTTTCACTAAGAGGGTGGTGAAACACTGGAATGCGTTACCTAGGGAGGTGGTAGAATCTCCTTCCTTAGAGGTTTTTAAGGTCAGGCTTGACAAAGCCCTGGCTGGGATGATTTAGTTGGGGATTGGTCCTGTTTTGAGCAGGGGGTTGGACTAGATGATCTCCTGAGGTCCCTTCCAACCCTGATATTCTATGATTCTACGAAGGAACCTTGACATAGTGGCAGAGCGGTGGGATCATTTTGAACCAGAAACACAGAAGGATTTTAAAAGGTTTTGTAAAAGGTGATTGCAGCTGTTGATTCTGTGTCTCTGCCTGGGGGAAAGAGCAGTAGGCATAACAAAAGGATTTTTTTGTAGGCTGAGAACAGCTATCAGAGAGAGACAAAAGGTATCAGGTTACAACACAGCAAAATTTTACAAGCCAGATTTTTTTTTTTCGTTTTCTTTCTAACTCTCGGGTGTAAAGTTAGTTAAAAACAGAGAGGTTAAAATGGCAGAATGCAATGTTCAACAGAAGCTGGAATTAGCCAGATTTGAGGCTGAGGAAAGACAAAAGGAACATGAAAGATGGGTAGAACTCAGACAGATGGAAATGGAAGCAAAAGAAAAAGAAATGGAGGCTGCCCACAGGAGGCAAAGGAAAAAGAAAAGGAGAAGGACAAAGAGAGGAAGCATGCTGAGGAGAAGGACAAAGAGAGGAAGAATGCACTGGAGATGGAGAAGGCAAAGGCTCAGCAGAATATACCGAATAACCCAAACAATCCTTCCCCAACAATCCACAAATGGGAGTGATTATGTCCACAGTACGATGAATCCAGTGATATTGCTGAATATTTTCTCACCTTTGAGAGACTGTGCACACTCCATCAAATTCCTGAAGCTCAGAAGATGACCACATTGGTCGCAAAATTGACTGGAAGAGCTCTGGACATATTCAATAAGATGCCTATTGAGGAGGCTTCTGACTATAATAAATTCAAGGATTTGGTTTTAAAACAATTTCAAGTTACACCTGAAACTTACAGAGTAAAATTTAGAGCCCTTAAGAGAGGACCTGGACTAAGTAATGTGGTTTATGTAAACCAGATGACAGATCTGTTTGATAAATGGCTCAACGGATGGGATGTAACTAACTTTGGAGGAATACGGAATTTGATGATACAGGAGCAATTCCTGAATATGTCCAAGGATGATATAAAACAGTGTTTATGGGATAAGAAAATGGACTCAGCAGGAAGTCTTGCTTCTTATGCTGATCAGTACGAGCAGTCCCAGACTGCCAGAGAGCCGGAGCAAACCGGAATAAAATGGGTGGAGGGAGGAAAGAGGAACAACCTTGGTCGCAGTTGGAGCGGATACCAAAAGGCACAACCTCAGACCACACCCTACTACTGGGGGCAGCCCAAGGCCCCAACTACACCCCAAGGAACACTCCAGACACCTTATCGTCCTGCCACACCATTCTCCAGCAACCCACCTCGCCCCAGTGACCCGTCAGCTGGATGATGTTTTAAATGTAATAAGCCGGGATATGTAAAGGCCAACTGCCCCAAGAACCCCAACCGATTACAGTTCATTGCACCGGAATCACACCAGACGTCCTCAGGCCCAGATGCCTCCCAGATACCCTCAGAGCAGAGGGAAACTTGCTGCTTCCTTAGTGGACCCCAATTTAATCGACCCAGAGGTCTAAGTGATGATTCAACCCTTCAAGTCAAACTCTTTTGACTTGCCTACAGCCAAGTTGCCGGTCCAGTACAAGGGCTGGTCAGGAATGTGGACTTTTGCAGTCTATGATGATTATCTCATCCCCATGCTGTTGGGAGAAGACATGGCCAATCATGTGAAGCTAACCAAGAGGTTGGGAATGGTCACTCACAGCCAGGCTAAGCAAGCTGTCACTCTTAGCTCTATTCCGGAAACTTCTATCAGGACCCTGTCAGAGGTGATGGACCCGGACCCCAGGCCAACGTCTGCAATAGCAGTAGTGGATCCAGTCACAGAGACCCAGACAGAGCCAGTCCCAGAACTGGAACCAGTGGAACAACGAGCACCAGACCCAGTACCAGCATTGAATCCAGTACTTGCAGCCCCAACACCAGAGGGCCCCACCAACCCTGCACTGGCAGCAGCAGCAGATGACCCTACACAAGAGACTCAGCCAGAGCCTGAACCCCAACATAGTGCACCAGCGGAGAGCGGTTCACAGTCAACGGAAACAGCCCCATCCCCTGCATCGCTTCCAGAGGGACCAAGCCCAAGTCCACAATCCAGTGAGGAACTGATGTCTCCAGCATCAAGGGAACAGTTCCAGGCCAAACAGGAAGCAGATGAAAGTCTCCAGAGAGCTTGGACGGCGGCACGGAGCAACCCACCGCCTCTTAGCTCTTCTAATCAATCCCGGTTTGTTGTAGAAAGAGGACTTTTATACAAGGAAACTCTTTCTGGTGGACACCAGGAAGACTGGCATCTTCAGAGACAGTTGGTAGTTCCAACTAAGTACCGGGTCAAGCTATTAAGCTTAGCCCACGATCATCCTAGTGGCCATGCGGGGGTGAACAGAACCAAAGACCGTTTGGGAAAGTCGTTCCACAGGGAGAGAATGGGCAAGGACGTTTCTACCTATGTCCGGTCTTGTGAGGTATGCCAAAGAGTGGGAAAACCCCAAGACCAGGTCAAAGCCCCTCTCCAGCCACTCCCCATCATTGAGGTTCCATTTCAGTGAGTAGCTGTGGATATTCTGGGTCCTTTTCCAAAAAAGACACCCAGAGGAAAGCAGTACATACTGACTTTCATGGATTTTGCCACCCGATGGCCGGAAGCAGTAGCTCTAAGCAACACTAGGGCTAAAAGTGTGTGCCAGGCACTAACAGACATTTTTGCCAGGGTAGGTTGGCCCTCCGACATCCTCACAGATGCAGGAACTAATTTCCTGGCAGGACCTATGGAAAGCCTTTGGGAAGCTCATGGGGTGAATCACTTGGTTGCCACCCCTTACCATCATCAAACAAATGGCCTGGTGGAGAAGTTTAATGGAACTTTGGGCGCCATGATACATAAATTTGTAAATGAGCACTCCAGTGTTTGAGACCAATTGTTGCAGCAGTTGCTCTTTGCCTACAGAGCTGTATCACATCCCAGTTTAGGGTTTTCACCATTTGAACTTGTATATGGCCGCGAGGTTAAGGGGCCATTACAGTTGATAAAGCAGCAATGGTGTACCATATTAATTCTCTAAAGCCCTTTTATTCCAGAGAATTAAAGGGTTGTCACTTTACAGCCTAGGGAGAAGATGACGCTGAGTGTCCTGAAGGTGTCTACTACGAAGGGAAAAGTGATGGTGGCATGGAAGAGGTGAACCTCTCCATGATCTTTGGGTGTATGCAGCGACAGCAGATCAAGGAGCTGTGCTCTAGCTATGCGCCGACGTTCTCAGCCACCTCAGGACTGACTGAATGGGCATACCACTCCATTGACACAGGTAATGCTCACCCAATTAAAGTCCAACCTTACCGGGTGTCTCCCTCAAGCTAAAACTGCTATAGAACGGGAGATCCAGGATATGCTACAGATGGGTGTCATCCGCCCCTCAGGCAGTGCACGGGCATCTCCAGTGGTTCTAGTTCCCAAACCAGATGGGGAGATATGTTTTTGTGTGGACTACCGTAAGCTAAATGCTGTAACTCGCCCCGACAACTATCCAATGCCACGCACAGATGAACTATTAGAGAAACTGGGACGGGCCCAGTTCATCTCTACCTTGGACTTAACCAAGGGGTACTGGCAGGTACCGCTAGATCAATCCGCCAAGGAAAGGTCAGCCTTCACCACACGTCAGGCTGTATGAATTTAATGTGCTCCCTTTCGGGCTGCGTAATGCACCCACCACCTTCCAAAGACTTGTAGATGGTCTCCTAGCGGGATTAGGAGAATATGAAGGGTTTCTTCAGGTATATTGGCAACAAGAAGAAAGCCAAGGAAAGTGTGGGCCCCTTAATGAAAGAGGGAGGCAACCTAGTGACGGAGGATGTGGAAAAAGCTAATGTACTCAATGTTTTTTTTGCCTCTGTCTTCACGAACAAGGTCAGCTCCCAGACTGCTGTGCTGGGCATAACAACATGGGGAATAGATGGCCAGCCCTCTGTGGAGAAAGAGGTGGTTAGGGACTATTTAGAAAAACTGGACGTGCACAAGTCCATGGGGCCGGATGAGTTGCATCCGAGAGTGCTGAAGGAATTGGCGGCTGTGATTGCAGAGCCATTGGCCATTATCTTTGAAAACTCGTGGCGAATGGGGGGAAGTCTCGGATGACTGGAAAAAGGCTAATGTAGTGCCAATCTTTAAAAAATGGAAGAAGGAGGATCCTGGGAACTACAGGCCAGTAAGCCTCACTTCAGTCCCCGGAAAAATCATGGAGCAGGTCCTCAAAGAATCAATCCTGAAGCACTTACATGAGAGGAAAGTGATCAGGAACAGTCAGCATGGATTCACCAAGGGAAGGTCATGCCTGACTAATCTAATCACCTTCTATGATGAGATTACTGGTTCTGTGAATGAAGGGAAAGCAGTGGATGTATTGTATCTTGACTTTAGCAAAGCTTTTGACACGGTCTCCCACAGTATTCTTGTCAGCAAGTTAAAGAAGTATGGGCTGGATGAATGCACTATAAGGTGCGTAGAAAGTTGGCTAGATTGTCGGGCTCAATGGGTAGTGATCAATGGCTCCATGTCTAGTTGGCAGCCGGTGTCAAGTGGAGTGCCCCAGGGGTCGGTCCTGGGGCCGGTTTTGTTCAATATCTTCATAAACGATCTGGAGGATGGTGTGGATTGCACTCTCAGCAAATTTGCGGATGATAGTAAACTGGGAGGAGTGGTAGATACACTGGAGGGCAGTGATAGGATACAGAGGGACCTAGACAAATTGGAGGATTGGGCCAAAAGAAATCTGATGAGGTTCAATAAGGATAAGTGCAGGGTTCTGCACTTAGGACGGAAGAACCCAATGCACAGCTACAGACTAGGGACCGAATGGCTAGGCAGCAGTTCTGCGGAAAAGGACCTAGAGGTGACAGTGGACGAGAAGCTGGATATGAGCCAGCAGTGTGCCCTTGTTGCCAAGAAGGCCAATGGCATTTTGGGATGTATAAGTAGGGGTATAGCGAGCAGATCGAGGGACGTGATCGTCCCCCTCTATTCGACATTGGTGAGGCCTCATCTGGAGTACTGTGTCCAGTTTTGGGCCCCACACTACAAGAAGGATGTGGAGAAATTGGAGAGAGTCCAGCGAAGGGCAACAAAAATTATTAGGGGTCTGGAACACATGACTTATGAGGAGAGGCTGAGGGAACTGGGATTGTTTAGTCTGCAGAAGAGAAGAATGAGGGGGGATTTGATAGTTGCTTTCAACTACCTGAGAGGTAGTTCCAGAGAGGATGGTTCTAGACTATGCTCAGTGGTGGAAGAGGACAGGACAAGGAGTAATGGTCTCAAGTTCCAGTGGGGGAGGTTTAGGTTGGATATTAGGAAAAACTTTTTCACTAGGAGGGTGGTGAAACACTGGAATGCGTTGCCTAGGAAGGTGGTGGAATCTCCTTCCTTAGAAGTTTTTAAGGTCAGGCTTGACAAAGCCCTGGCTGGGATGATTTAATTGGGTATGGGTCCTGCTTTTGAGCAGGGGGTTGGACTAGATGACCTCCTGAGGTCCCTTCCAACTCTGATATTCTATGATTCTATGCAGTCGCCTACCTTGACGATGTGGCCATATTTTCGGATTCCTGGGCAGAACACCTGGAACATCTACAAAAAGTCTTTGAGCGCATAAGGGAGGCAGGACTAACTGTTAAGGCTAAGAAGTGTCAAATAGGCCTAAACAGAGTGACTTACCTTGGACACCAGGTGGGTCAAGGAACTATCAGCCCCCTACAGGCCAAAGTGGATGCTATCCAAAAGTGGCCTGTCCCAAAGTCAAAGAAACAGGTCCAATCCTCCTTAGGCTTGGCTGGATATTACAGGTGATTTGTACCGCAATACAGCTAAATCGCTGCCCCACTGACAGACCTAACCAAAAAGAAACAGCCAAACGCAGTTCAGTGGACTGAAGAGTGTCAGAAGGCCTTTAACCATCTTAAAGCGACACTCATGTCCGACCCTGTGCTAAGGGCCCCAGACTTTGACAAACCATTCCCAGTAACCACAGATGCATCCGAGCGTCGTGTGGGAGCAGTCTTAACGCAGGAAGGACCGAATCAAGAGTTCCATCCTGTTGTGTTTCTCAGCAAGAAGCTGTCTGAGAGGAAAAGCCACTGGTCAATCAGTGAAAAGGAATGTAATGCCATTGTCTACGCCAGGGGTCCGCAGCCTTTCAGAAGTGGTGTGCCAAGTCTTCATTTATTGAATTTAATTAAAGGTTTCGTGTGCCAGTCATACATTTTAATGTTTTTTAGAAGGTCTCTCTCTATAAGTCTATATATTATATAACTAAACTATTGTCGTATGTAAAGTAAACAAGGTTTTCAAAATGTTTAAGAAGTTTCATTTAAAATTAAATTAAAATGCTGATCTTACGCCGCTGGCCCGCTGCCAGCCTGGGGTTCCGTTCACCTAGGCCGGCAGTGGGCTGAGCAGGGGGCTGGTAGCCAGAACCCCAGACCGGCAGCGGGCTGAGTGGGGCCGGCAGCCGGGACCCCAGACCAGCAGTGGGCTAAGTGGTTCAGCCCGCTGCCACTCAGCCCACTGCCAGTCTGGGATTCTGTCCGCCGGCTCCTGCCAGCCATGGTCCCGGCTGCCAGCCCTGCTCAGCCCACTGCTGGTCTGGGAACCCGGCCCTGCCCACATAAAGTGGGTACCTACCTTCTCCCTGTTTCTAGCCCATTCTCTTCCTCTCTTTCTCTCTGCACTGAGCTGAGGGTGGGAGTGCACTGAGCACAGGGCTGGGGGTGAAGGAGCAGGCTGGGGATTGGGGTGTAGGGTCTGTCCAGGAGCTAGAATGAGGGAGGGGGCTCAGGGTTGGGGCAGGAGGTTTGGTGGTGGAGTGCTTATCTGGCAGCTCCCATTTGGAGCAAGGGGTGCAGGTAGGAATATGGGGGGGGGTGCAGGAGCTCCCGTTTGGTGCTCAGGGTGGGGGTGAGAATGTGGGGGGTGCAAGAGTCAGGGCATGGGGTGTGGGGGGGCTGGGTATGTGTGGCGGGTGCAGGAGTCAGGGCAGGGGGCTGGGGGTGTGTGAGGAGGGTGCAGGAGTCAGGGCATGGTGTGGGGGGGGCTGGGTATGTGGGGGGGTGCTGGAGTCAAGGCTGGGGTCGTGGGGGGTGCAGGGGTCAGGGCAGAGGGCTGGGTGTGTGTGTGGGGGGGTGCAGGGGTCAAGGCAGAGGGCTGGGAGTGTAGGCTAGAGTCGTGGGGGTGCTCCCAGCCCCCTGCCCAGAGCGGCTCATGTCATCGGGCTGGAGGGGATATGCCCCGATTCCATGCCCCATCCCCACCACTTCTTCGCCTCCTCCCCGGAGCAGTGAGCGCGCTGCGGCTCCACTTCTCCCCCTCCCTCGCAAGGGCCATCAGCTGATCGGCGGCAGGGAGAGGAGGAGGAGGGGCAGGAGCCCAGCATGCTGGGAGAAGAGGTGGGGGAGGGGAGACCCTGCCTGCCCTGCAGCAGCAGCTGGCAGGACCAAGCTTCTTCACTCTTCCCACGCCGGGGCAAGGCGGGGGGAGAAGAACGGGCCGGGGCGGGCAGGATTTTTAATGGCATGCTGCTGCCTGCCAGGGTCCCGGCCTGGGTTCGGCAGCAAGCTGAGCGGGGCCGGCGGCTGGGACCCGGCAGTCAGCAGCGTGCCATTAAAAATCGGCTTGCATGCCTTCT
Organism: Lepidochelys kempii; assembly: GCF_965140285.1. Taxonomy (NCBI): domain Eukaryota; kingdom Metazoa; phylum Chordata; order Testudines; family Cheloniidae; genus Lepidochelys; species Lepidochelys kempii. The sequence goes on along the minus strand of NC_136399.1, from coordinate 8,918,417 downwards.
TTGGCACGTGTTGCCAACCCCTGGTCTACGCTCTGGAAAAACTACACCCATACATTTGGGAACAGCGTTTCCACCTGCAAACTGACCATGCTACGCTACAGTGGCTTCATACCGCCACGGGAAATAACAAAAAACTTATTTGGTGGAGTTTAGCTCTCCAAGATTTTGATTTCGACATACAACACATCTCAGGAGCTTCTAACAAAGTGGCTGATGCACTCTCCCGTGAAAGTTTCCCAGAATCAACTGATTAAAATCGTCCTTGAGTTGTGGGAAATATTGTTAGACTTTATACAGTTAATAGTATATTTAGAGGTGCATGTGTCTTATTAACTCTGTTTTCTCCTAGAGCTCCAGGAAGAAATCACAGCCAGGGTTTCACCCTATCTGTGATTTGGGGGGCGTGTCATAAATATAAAGGGAAGGGTAACCACCTTTCTGTATTCAGTGCTATAAAATCCCTCCTGGCCAGAGGCAAAACCCTTTCACCTGTAAAGGGTTAAGAAGCTAGGGTAACCTCTCTGGCACCTGACCCAAAATGACCAATGAGGGGACAGTATACTTTCAAATCTGGAGCGGGGAGGGAACAAAGAGTCTGACTGTCTGTGTGTTGCTTTTGCTGGGAACAGATCAGGAATGCAGCTTTCCAATTCCTGTTAAGTTAGTCAGTAATCTAGCTAGAAATGCATTAGATTTCCTTTTGTTTAATGGCTGGTAAAATAAGCTGTGCTGGAGGGAATGTATATTCCTGGTTTTGTGTCTTTTTGTAACTTAATGTTTTGCCTCACGGGGTTCTCTATGTTTTGAATCTGATTACCCTGTAAGGTATTTACCATCCTGATTTTACAGAGGTGATTCTTTTACCTTTTCTTTAATTAAAATTCTTCCTTTAAGAACCTGATTGATTTTTCATTGTTCTTAAGATCCAAGGGTTTGGGTCTGTGTTCACCTGTACAAATTAGTGAGGATTCTTATCAAGCCTTCCCCAGGAAAGGGGGTTTGGGCTTGGGGGGATATTTTGGGGGAAGACGTCTCCAAGTGGGTTCTTTCCCTGTTCTTTGTTTAAAACGCTTGGTGGTGGCAGCATACTGTTCAAGGACAAGGCAAAGTTTGTACCTTGGGAAAGTTTTTAACCTAAGCTGGTAAAAATAAGCTTAGGGGGTCTTTCATGCAGGTCCCCACATCTGTACCCTAGAGTTCAGAGTGGGGAAGGAACCTTGACAGGGACACATTCCACTTCCATCAGAGTTTTGATTACTTTCCACTTTCATCTCCTGCTCCAAAACACGGACAGATTTCAAAAAGAAAGCACGACCTATTGTGGCTCCTTTTGGAGCCCTAATAGGATTTTAATTAAGTACCATGTTTTGTTTGCATTTCTTTTACCCCTTCTCCAATATACACTGCACGCTTCCTGGGAAAATGCACATTCCTTCCATAGTTTAACCTCCATAACATTATATTAGCCATATTAGTTTTACACAAGGTGTAACTGCCTCCCCTGTGCCCACAGAGTTTTCATGCTCCCCCACCAAAGCGACAGTCCGATCCCCCAGAGCCACCCCAAGGCTCAGTGTTCCCATCATTCCTCCCCTTTTCCTTTTCTTTTTCCTGTGAGCACACACACAATTCTCATTTGCCTAACATCCCTTGCACTGCAATTACTCTTTTTCCACACAACTGTACCCTGATTACATTCCCATCTTGTACAACCAGAGACAGCCAGGGCAGCCAAGTTAAGTTCCAATAGAAACCTCTTACATTCCTTTAGCAATTTTGATTACCCAATAGTCAAATAATTTTGATCCGATTCTCTCTCCGCCTGCTGCCTGCAGCAGTCCCTTATAGACCATTTCTGTGGGAAAAGGGCCCATTTCCCCTCAGAACAGCTGTACAGGCTTCTGGGGACAGAAGCATAGTGGTGGTGGTAGCCACTCTACCTGACCCCCTTGGATAATTTAATTGCCAAGCTTCCATCCAATGTGACTGCACAGAGTTGCACATACAGTTACATTTATATAACTAGTTTTATTATTAAACCAAAAACTTCCTTCTTGTAACACCACAACTGTTACCTTTTACCATTTCCACAACTTTCAAATGTTTACTTTTCTCCAAAATTTGTATTATTAATTTTTGAAAAAGCTATTTGTAACTTTTCACTCACTTCATTACATTACTTACTCCTACATTTAGTTCTTTAAGGTAGTGCAATTTTCCTGGAACAACTTAGCCACCAAGTACAATGATTGCCACACAGCTGCCTTAACCTGTGCTGTCTTTACTTTGAGACTGTTCAAAAAGGCAGTAAAACATTTGTTTCCATGGTTGCCTGTGGATTTTTTTACTCCAAAAAATTCCAGTGGAATACAGCAGACCTCCATCATACTTTGCTCAAAATAACCATAAACATTTTACATAAGTATCCAAAGTACCCTCCATTAAAACATTAGAAAAACAAAAGTGTGGAAAGGCAGGGGGAGAGGAGAGAGAAGAGGTAGAAAGAAACCAATTAAGCCTGTCAGGTCAGTTTGAAGTACAGGCTACCAGCAGCAAATTAAGTAAACTGAGAAAAAGAAGAAGGAAAAGAAGAAAAGGATACAGTTAGTTCTGAGCCAAGAGTAGGCTCCCTGTGTTGAAACAGTTGGGAACCCTTACCCCCAGGTTCTCATCCTGGGTCTGGGAGAAGAGTAGGGGTTGTGACCTGCTCCTGAAAACCCTCCCATTTTTCACTTTGAAACCTTCCCCGCCCCCCGCCAGGACCAAGTCCAAGCTCCAGTCTCTAAAGGTGGTCTGTTAACTCTGCTTTTGATTCTAAACCCTGTTGTGCCAAATCATCTTTAACCACCCCTAACTAATTTACAACCCTTCAGCAGCCCTTGCTGAAACAGCACCAAACTTGAAAGATTACTGGCAGCTTCCCATAATGCTGCCCTTACTTTAAACCTCTCACAAGTGGACTAAGTGCCTCCTTTCCCTGGGAGGCATTCAGTCCCAATGGGCAGGGACCTTCTTCCACTACCCATATACCAAGGAGGGTGGGCTCCTCAGCCACCCCCCATCCCTCTGGGTCCCCTAACACTTTCTCCATTTCCTTTTTAATCTCATCCCAGGTTGACCCCTGCACCTGGTATGGGCCCTGGTTCTTCCTTATCCATTTATCCAAAAAATCCTTTACCCTGGCTTGCCAGAACCCACAACTACCATCATAAGAGTTCGCGATACCCCCTCCAAGCAGCTGCATGGACTGTCGGGGAGGGGGACTTACAGGCTGCCACTCACTTGTCTGATGCGATGCATCCAAGTCACGGCACCAAGATGTTAGAGGGCTTATTCCTTCACCCGCTTACTTCCCTGGTCCTTCTTGCATGAACAGAGAGCAACAATACCCGAAGTCCAAAGGTGCAAACAATTCGATGTTTATTGGGGTGAACTTCCAGAAAGCAAAGATTTTAATTTCCTTCCTCAGTGTCCCTCTTCCCAGCTCTGACACCACAGAGCCTTACCTGTGTCCCTGTTCCCATTCCCTCCCCTTTAGCAAAACATGATTCCAACTTCTCCACCCCCATTCCCTGTTCCCATTCCACACACCCCCACACACACTTCCTGATTGGCTGCAGACTATATAGTAAAACTTGAGTTCTGCTTAGCTGTACCTTAACCAATCATTTTCCTGAAATTTAACTAACCAATTCTAACGTATTGTAACATGATTATGTAACCAATTATATCCCACCACCTTAATTAGTTTACAGCCAGCAAAATTAATTATACAGCAGAGAGAAACAATCACAGAACCAGACAGAGATTATACAGACAAACAATGGGGAAGTGGGGCCTACAGTGATAGAACAAACCCAGAAATGAGGATTTCACATCCCTGCTAGTGATAAGTGAGTTCTTGCCAGACAGGATGCTTTCAAACTAAGTTTTCTTTTACATTTTCTAGGCTCTTCCCTTTCTCTGGAGGCAATAGGCATTATCAGGACAGGATTGTGTTCCTAACAGCCTAGTCACACCTTATTTCAATGAGACTAGTTGGGAATGTGAAGAGGTGACTGGTCGCTTCCCAGCTTATGGCTGCCTCTGCTGCTTAGCCAAAGGCCTTAGCCTAAGAACAGGGCCTCAGACTGTCACAGTGAGAAAAGGCCCTATACAGGCAGACGGTGATTTTGATTCTTTCTTTTATACCTCTAGAACTAGCTAAATGATAAACATATACCTCAATTCTTAAAGTATAGGCCTTTACAGACAGGCCTGAATATATATATCCTAACATCCTCGTGTTGGGGGTTTGGTTTGACCCTAGTTTCCTGTTTGACCCTAGTTTCCTGGTGCAGTGGAACCAGAGGTCTGGGCAAGTTGCTGCCAATATGGTGCCCAAGGAGCCCAGCATGGTCATGTGGGGGGTGGGGGCATACGGGAAAGAGTGTGGGACCCAGGACTGATGCCACCATTCCTGATGTGGGCGAGGATCTTTGTCAGAGCATGGGTTCCTGCAGTGATGCAGAGGGGAACCCCAGACTGATTGAATGAATCCTTCATTCTCCTCAATGTCTTCCAATGTGGGGGCAGTAGAAAAGGGCAGAGAGTCCTGTGGTACTGGGAAGCAATGGTAATCCAGAGACTGGGGTCTCAGTACCTAGAGTTGTTTGGTAGCCATAAGCAGTGGGGACTCCGGCTTGTCTAACACCGACAAGTCTTTGGAGTAACAGAATTCTTGCATATGGCCTGCCAAAGAGGACGCGGGTTGGGTCCAGTTTGGTCTGGGGAGGGATGTGGGTCTGGTCCAATTTGGAGGGTTATCATAGAATATCAGGGTTGGAAGGGACCTCAGGAGTCCTAGTCCAACCCCCTGCTCAAAGCAGGACCAATCCCCAAAAGGGTTGGCCTGGTATTTTGGGGGTACAGCTGGTCCTGATCCTAGTCTTTGTGCCTCTCTGCTTTGGGGGAAGGACTAGCAAGACTAGTACGAATAATGACACTAAATAAATTGTATTAAAGTTTTTAATATTTTTTGTTTTTAAAACATTTTAAATGGCTTTTAAATTTGCTCCAATTTCATACAAAAATTTAATTCAAGCCCTGATAGTTCATATGAGAAATGTGAAGGATGAGATCGTGGGAGTAGCACATGGCTGGTGTTCTGGCCAGCTTTGGCTTTTGTTAGCTGTTTTTACACACATACATACACACACCCACACGGGCTCCCTGGATCCAGGTCACTGTCCCCACCTGGGCTGGGCTGTGAGGCATCAGGAGCTGCTGCTCTCGTGCCCTCTCCGTATGCAGCCCAGACAGGGAAAGTGACCTGGATGCAGGGAGCCTTGATGTTGTTCCTCGCTCCCCCCCACAGCTTCCTAGGGGTGTGCGAGGCAGAGGAGCAGCAGTCCTGTACTGACAACTAGTGCTAACTAGAACCACTAAACTAACTGCAAGAACATGCAGAGATGCACACAAGACGGACACGCTACAGCTCCGTCTCCAGCCGAGGCAGTAGAGAAGGAATTGAGGGTAGGTCACCCACAAGCTCTATATACACTTGGTGTGGTTGCATAGAGTGCTCATGGAGGGTGACAGCTCTTGTAAATGCCAGCATGGGACCTAGTGGCTGGTGTCATGGTGTCACTCCATGACCATGACACCACTAACCCCTGGGGTTCAAAAATCAAGAACTAGGCCCCCAAAATCCTGAGGTTTTAACCATAATCACTATGGGAGCTTGTTCTTCAAGGACTGGTTTCTGAGCCTTTCAGGGGAGTGAGGGCATTTTCCAGATTCCCTCTGCAACCACAAGGGCCAGAAAAAAACCTGTTACTGGCCTTTCCATAACTGTTGTTCTTCGAAATGTGTTTCTCATGTTCATTCCACATTAGGTGTGTGCACATTGCAGGTACCGTCGCCACAAACTTCCCCCTCAGTGATATCCGTCGGGCTGGCTCTAGCAACCCCTGGTGCCATACACTTATACACTGGTATAAGGGGCACAGCCAGCCTCACACCTTCTCATCCTTGTTGCCAGCTAACTCCAACACAGGGGCAGGAGGGTGAGTCATGGAATGGACATGAGCAACACATCTTGAAGAACAACAGTTACATAATGGTTAGTAACCGTTTTTTTCTAGAGTGTGTGCAACAAGAGTGATGTAGTGGTGGGAGTCTGCTATAGACCACCGGACCAGGGGGATGAGGTGGATGAGGCTTTCTTCCGGCAGCTCACGGAAGCTACTAGATCGCATGCCCTGATTCTCATGGGTGACTTTAATTTTCCTGATATCTGCTGGGAGAGCAATACAGCAGTGCATAGACAATCCAGGAAGTTTTTGGAAAGCGTAGGGGACAATTTCCTGGCGCAAGTGCTAGAGGAGCCAACTAGGGGGGGCGCTTTTCTTGACCTGCTGCTCACAAACCGGGTAGAATTAGTGGGGGAAGCAAAAGTGGATGGGAATCTGGGAGGCAGTGACCATGAGTTGGTTGAGTTCAGGATCCTGACGCAGGGAAGAAAGGTAAGCAGCAGGATAAGGACCCTGGACTTCAGGAAAGCAGACTTCGACTCCCTCAGGGAACGGATGGCCAGGATCCCCTGGGGGACTAACTTGAAGGGGAAAGGAGTCCAGGAGAGCTGGCTGTATTTCAAGGAATCCCTGTTGAGGTTACAGGGACAAACCATCCCGATGAGTCGAAAGAATAGTAAATATGGCAGGCGACCAGCTTGGCTTAATGGTGAAATCCTAGCGGATCTTAAACATAAAAAAGAAGCTTACAAGAAGTGGAAGGTTGGACATATGACCAGGGAAGAGTATAAAAATATTGCTCGGGCATGTAGGAATGTTAACAGGAGGGCCAAATCGCACCTGGAGCTGCAGCTAGCCAGAGATCTCAAGAGTAACAAGAAGGGTTTCTTCAGGTATGTTGGCAACAAGAAGAAAGCCAAGGAATGTGTGGGCCCCTTACTGAATGAGGGAGGCAACCTAGTGACGGAGGATGTGGAAAAAGCTAATGTACTCAATGCTTTTTTTGCCTCTGTTTTCACTAACAAGGTCAGCTCTCAGACTGCTGCGCTGGGCATCACAAAATGCAGAAGAGATGGCCAGCCCTCTGTGGAGATAGAGGCGGTTAGGGACTATTTAGAAAAGCTGGACGTGCACAAGTCCATGGGGCCGGACGAGTTGCATCCGAGAGTGCTGAAGCAATTGGCGGCTGTGATTGCAGAGCCACTGGCCATTATCTTTGAAAACTCGTGGCGAACCGGGGAAGTCCCGGATGACTGGAAAAAGGCTAATGTAGTGCCAATCTTTAAAAAAGGGAAGAAGGAAGATCCTGGGAACTACAGGCCAGTCAGCCTCACCTCAGTCCCTGGAAAAATCATGGAGCAGGTCCTCAAAGAATTAATCCTGAAGCACTTGCATGAGAGGAAAGTGATCAGGAACAGCCAGCATGGATTCACCAAGGGAAGGTCATGCCTGACTAATCTAATCGCCTTTTATGATGAGATTACTGGTTCTGTGGATGAAGGGAAAGCAGTGGATGTATTGTTTCTTGACTTTAGCAAAGCTTTTGACACGGTCTCCCATAGTATTCTTGTCAGCAAGTTAAGGAAGTATGGGCTGGATGAATGCACTATAAGGTGGGTAGAAAGCTGGCTAGATTGTCAGGCTCAACGGGTAGTGATCAATGGCTCCATGTCTAGTTGGCAGCCGGTATCAAGTGGAGTGCCCCAAGGGTCGGTCCTGGGGCCGGTTTTATTCAATATCTTCATAAATGATCTGGAGGATGGTGTGGATTGCACTCTCAGCAAATTTGCAGATGATACTAAACTGGGAGGAGTGGTAGATACGCTGGAAGGGAGGGATAGGACACAGAAGGACCTAGACCAATTGGAAGATTGGGCCAAAAGGAATCTGATGAGGTTCAATAGGATAAGTGCAGGGTCCTGCACTTAGGACGGAAGAACCCAATGCACAGCTACAGACTAGGGACCGAATGGCTAGGCAGCAGTTCTGCGGAAAAGGACCTAGGGGTGACAGTGGACGAGAAGCTGGATATGAGTCAGCAGTGTGCCCTTGTTGCCAAGAAGGCCAATGGCATTTTGGGATGTATAAGTAGGGGCATAGCGAGCAGATCGAGGGACGTGATCGTTCCCCTCTATTCGACATTGGTGAGGCCTCATCTGGAGTACTGTGTCCAGTTTTGGGCCCCACACTTCAAGAAGGATGTGGATAAATTGGAGAGAGTCCAGCGAAGGGCAACAAAAATGATTAGGGGACTGGAACACATGAGTTATGAGGAGAGGCTGAGGGAGCTGGGATTGTTTAGCCTGCAGAAGAGAAGAATGAGGGGGGATTTGATAGCTGCTTTCAACTACCTGAAAGGGGGTTCCAAAGAGGATGGCTCTAGACTGTTCTCAATGGTAGCAGATGACAGAACGAGGAGTAATGGTCTCAAGTTGCAGTGGGGGAGGTTTAGATTGGATATTAGGAAAAACTTTTTCACTAAGAGGGTGGTGAAACACTGGAATGCGTTACCTAGGGAGGTGGTAGAATCTCCTTCCTTAGAGGTTTTTAAGGTCAGGCTTGACAAAGCCCTGGCTGGGATTATTTAACTGGGAATTGGTCCTGCTTTGAGCAGGGGGTTGGACTAGATGACCTTCTGGGGTCCCTTTCAACCCTGATATTCTATGATTCTATGAGTGCTTGATCATGTCCAGTCCACGTTAGGTGACTCACAAGCAGTACCCAAGGAAGTGGGCTCGGAGTTCATGGACATGCTGACTGCAACACTGCTCTTCTGAATCTGGCATCATCTCAAGCCTGTTGGGCGATGGTGTAGTGGGAGGAGAAAGTACGCACTGATGACCAGGTCGCAGCCCTGCAGATGTCTTGGATCAGGACCTGTGCCAGAAATGCCACTGATGAGGCCTGAGCTCTTGTCAAACTGGCGATCAAGATAGCAGGAGGTGGGAAGCCTGCCTGCTTGTAGCATGCAAGAATACAGGAGGTTATCCAAGATGAGATTCTCTGGGCTGAAACCGGTAAGCCTTTCATCCTATCTGCTATTGCCACAAGAAGTTGCATGAATTTACAGAACGACTGTAGAAGGCTGGGGCACATTTAATGTCCAACAAGTAAAGACACTGCTCCTCTGAATTTCTGTGCAGTTTCAGGAAGAAAACTGGGAGAAAATAGACTGATTATTGTGGAACTGCGAGACCACCTTCAGAAGAAACACTGCGTGGGGTACCTTGTCCTTCAACACCATGTTTGGTGGTTCTGACATAAGGGTCCTGATTTCCGAGACCCTTCTGGCTGAGGTACTTGCCACCAGGAAGGTGACCTTCCAGGAGAGGAACAGCAGAGGACTCAATGCTAGCAGTTCAAAGGGAGGACTTGAGAGCCTTGACAGGATCAGGTTTAGGTCCCATGGTGGAACTGGTTCACAAATTTGAGGGTAAAGTCTTTTTAACCCTTTAAGGAAGCAAATGGACATCTCATGTGAGAAGACCGACCCACCGGTCACCGGAGGTTGGAAGGCTGAGATCGCTGCTAAGTGTACCTTGATGAAAGCGAGGGCCAGACCTTGTTGTTTCAGATGGAGCAGGTATTCCAGCACAGACTGGAGGGAAGACCGAGTCAGCAAAAGGCCTTGTTGGGAAGACCATACTGAGAAATGCTTCGACTTGGCCAGGTAAATAGCTCTAGTAGACGGCTTCCTACTACCTAGCAAAACCTGGTGGACTTGCTCTGAACAGGCCTGTTCCTCCGGGTTCAACCATGGAGCTTCCACATGGGTGGAGTAAGCAGCTGTGATCTTGTCAGAGCAGGTCCGGGAGGGGTGGGAGTGGCAGCGAGGGTGCTACTGTCAAGTCGAGTAGTGTGTCAACCCAGCGTTGGTGCAGCTATAACAATAGCCCATACCTTGTCCCACCTGACTTTGAGAAGGAACTTGTGCACCAGAGGAACTGGAGGAAACGCACAGAATAGGAACCTGTCTGTGGAAGCAGGAAGATGTCTGAGAAGGTGCCCTGGCTGTGTCTGCGCAGCGAGCAAAACTGTTGACATTTCTTGTTCTGCCTGGTTGTGAACAGGTCTACGTGGAGAAATCCCCAACCTCTGGAAGTTGCATATGGTCACCTCTGGGTGAAGGGACGACTCGTGGTGAGAGGAGAAAGATCTAGTGAGGTGATCGGCCAGGGCGTTCCAGGCTCCCGGAAGATGGGAAGCTTCAAGCTGGATGGAGTGTTTCACGCAGAAGTTCCACGGACAGATAGCCTCTTAGCACAGGGTGGAGAAGCGTGCTCTTCCCTGCTTGCTGATGTGGAACATAGCTGCCGTGTTGTCAGTAAGCACTCGTACTACTTTGCCCATGATCTGGAGAAGGAAAACTTGGCAAGCTAAGAGGACCTGTCAAGGTTCCTTCCCCACTCTGAACTCTAGGGTATGTATGTAGGGACCTGCATGAAAGACCCCCTAAGCTTATTCTTACCAGCTTAAGTTAAAAACTTTCCCAAGGTACAAACTTTGCCTTGTTCTTGAACAGTATGCTGCCACCACGAAGCATTTTAAACAAAGAACAGGGAAAGAGACCACTTGGAGACGTCTTCTCCCAAAATGTCCCCCCCCAAGCCCTACACCCCCTTTTCTGGGGAAGCCTTAATAAGAATCCTCACCAATCTGTACAGGTGAACACAGACCCAAACCCTTGGATCTTAAGAACAATGAAAAATCAATCAGGTTCTTAAAAGAAGAATTTTAATTAAAGAAAAGGTAAAAGAATCACCTCTGTAAAATCAGGATGGTAAATACCTTACAGGGTAATCAGATTCAAAACATAGAGGACCCCTCGAGGCAAAACCTTAAGTTACAAAAAGACACAAAACCAGGAATATACATTCCCTCCAGCACAGCTTATTTTACCAGCCATTAAACAAAAGGAAATCTAATGCATTTCTAGCTAGATTACTTACTAACTTAACAGAAGTTCTGAAGCTGCATTCCTGATCTGTTCCCGGCAAAAGCATCACACAGACAGATGAACCCTTAGTTTCCATCCCGCCCCCAGATTTGAAAGTATCTTGTCCTCTCATTGGTCATTTGGGTCAGGTGCCAGCGAGGTCACCTTAGCTTCTTAACCCTTTACAGGTGAAAGGGTTTTGCCTCTGGCCAGGAGGGATTTTATAGCACTGGATACAGAAAGGTGGTTACTCTTCCCTTTATATTTATGACAGGACCGCTCTGAGTTCTCTGATGTTTAGGTGTAGGGACAGCTCTTCATAGAATATCAAGGTTGGAAGGGACCTCAGGAGGTCATCTATTCCAACCCCCTGCTCAAAGCAGGACCAATCTCCAATGTTTCCCCAGATCCCTAAATGGCCCCCTCAAGGATTGAACTCATAACCCTGAGTTTAGCAGGCCAATGCTCAAACCACTGAGCTATCCCTCCCCTGTAATAGTAACATCAAAGAGTACTATATCTAAGATCTTGATGACTAGTTCCTCACCTGAGCAGGGACTTGAACCCTGGACCCTTAGATTAAAAGTCTGATGCTCTATCAACTGAGCTAGCCAGGCTCTTCTTGAGACCACAGGCCCTGTGTCCTGACGTGAGCTCCCCAACCTAGATCAGATGCGTCCAAAATTAAAGACACTGAAGGCTGCGGGGGTAACAAAGGGAATGCCTGCAGTTACTGACTGCAGGTCCTTCCACCAGTAAAGGGAGGTGAAGACCAGGGCAGGAACTGTAAGCACTGACTCCAAGTGGATTTGGTTAGCACACCGAGGCCAACCAAGTCTGCAGGGGTCTGAGGTGCAGCCTTGAGTGACATACCACGTAAGTGCACGTGACCATGTGTTCCAAAAGTTTGAGGCAGAACCAGGCTGTCAAGATGGGGTGAGCTTGACCTTGGATATCAAGATCCGATGTCCAGAATCAAGCCTCTGGAAGGGAGGCTTTGGCCTGGGTCAAGTCTAGAACTGCCCCAATAAACTCTATTCTCTGGACTGGAGTGAATGTTGACTTTTGCTTGTTTATCAACAGGCCCAGTGCTCAGAAGGTGGCTTGGGCCAGGCTGATGCTGTTCTTCACTTGAGCCATTGAGTGGCCCTTGATTAGCCAGTCGTTGAGGTACGGGTAGACAAAGGCCTCTACCATCACCATGCATTTCATAGAAATCCAAGGGGCTGCAGACGGACCAAAGGGGAGGATGGTGAACTGATAATGGGTCTGGTTTATGATAAACCTGAGGAACCTTCTGTGGACTCGGAAGATGACAACGTGGAAATATGCATCTTTCAAGTCGAGGCCAGTCCCCTGGATCCAGGGAGGGAAAGATGGAGGCCAAGGAGACCATGCAGAACCTCAGTTTCTTGAGATAACTGTTGAGGTGACACAGGTCCAGGATGGGTCAAAGATGCCCTTTGGCCTTCAGGATTAGGAAATATCTGGAGTAGAACCCCTTCCCTCTCAAATTCTGGGGCACCTCCTCCACAGCTCCTACCTGTAGGAAGGCTTGTACCTCTTGAGCTAAAAGTTGCTCATGAGATGGGTCCCTTAAGAGGGATGGGTAGGAGCAAATTGAAGGGTGTAACTGTCTGCCATGATACTCAGCACCCAGCAATCCGAGGTGATGAGGGACCATGCCGGATTGAAGTAGGAGAGTTGGTCCAAAAACAAAAATGGGGAGCAGGATCCGAAGCAGGAACGGATAAATAGTGCCCTCAGGCACACCTTCAAAAGCTCTGTTTGGGGCCTCCTGGATATCTGTGTGACCTCGGTAGCATGGCTGAGGTGGATTGGGGTGGTTGTCTATGCTTCTAACCCCTGCTCCTTTTCTCGAACAGGATCTGATGCAGTAGTGGAGTTGAGAAGCAGGCTGGTTGCTGGGGCCTGAAATGCTTCCTTGAAGTAGCCTGGGAGTAGAGGCCCAGAGATCTGAGGGTGGCCCTGGAGTCCTTCAGACCATGGAGCTCTGTGTCCATTTTGCTCTGAGAAGAGGGAGGTACCCTTGAATGGGAGGTCCTGGATCGACTGTTGGAGCTCCAGTGGTAGCCCCGAGGGTTGAAGCCAGGAGCATTGCCTCACAAACACTGTGGAAGCCGTCATTCTGGCTGCTGGGTCAGCTGCGTCCAGAGCTGCTTGGAGTGAGGCTCTGGCTACAGTTTTCTCCTCCTCTAACAAGATGGAAAACTCTTGCCTGGACTACTGAGGCAGTGAGTCCTGAAACTTGGCCATAGAGTCCCACATATTGTAATCATACCTCCCACACAGGGCTTGTTGGGGTTGGGAGAGGAGGGATAGCTCAGTGGTTTTGAGCATTAGCCAGCTAAACCCAGGATTGTGAGTTCAATCCTTGAGGGGGCCATTTAGGGATCTGGGGCAAAAATTGGGGATTGGTCCCCCTTTGAGCAGGGGGTTGGAGTAGATGAGGTCCCTTTCAACCCTGATATTCTATGACATACAAAGCTATAACCCAGCCCGTGAATACATTTTTCTGCTGAACAAGTCTAGCCTCCTTAAGTTCTTCTGCTGCCTGCCTGGCCTTGCCTGTCCCTCTCATTGGCTACTGTGACCAAAGGGACCCAGGAGGAGGGTCAGAGTACAAGTATTCGTACCCCTTGGCTGACACGTGGTATTTCTTTTCTGCCTTCTTTGAAGTAGGAAGGAGAGAAGATGGGGTGTGTCACCATAGGGACCTAACCAGACCCATAACAGCCTCATTAATGAGTCGGGCAACCTTGGATGGGACTGCTGTGGCCAAAATGTCAACGAGGCTATGTGCTAACTCCTTGAGTACCTCCATCTCCAGCCCCATGTTAGCAGCCACCCTTTTTAGAAGCTCCTGATGGGTTCTAAATTCATCTTGTGGAACCAAGAAGCTCGGTCCCAAGACAGCTTCATCTGGGGAGGAGGAAGAGGCCTGAACCAGTGGGGTCCTCCTCTTCTTTGACCCCAATTACGTTCCCCAGGCCCACATCTTGTGTGCTGGTAATGGACTCAGTACTAGAGTCTGGGTCAGGTGCAGAATGGTGAGGTGGAGGGGCCCTGCTCTTGGACACAAGCAAATAGGAATGGTTGGATGGTGGTCCTGGTACTGGGGGGGAAGCCCCACAGGTCCCAGAATGGCCACTGGACCTGCATTGGCCATTGTCCTCCAGGCCAGATGCCAGTAAGTGGACCTACACCAGGATCCAGAGGGATGTAGGATGGGTAATGGCAGCGGCTCTTAGGCTGGGTGCAGGGCTCGATCACCAACTCCAAAGAAGAGCTTTCCTGAGGTACTCCCTTACTTCTGCTGGTCAGTGATGAGGGTCTGGGGATTGGTGCTGGATCAGGGAAGACCTTGTCGATGACAGGAGAACCGGTTTGCCTGTGGTCAGTACTGAGGCCCCTGGTGCCAGGTAAGAGCTCAAAGCCCCATGCTCCCTTCTGCTCGTCACACTCATGGGAGCCAGTGATTGTCCCACTGGTGGTACCGGGAGGGACAGTAGGTCCCTGGCCACTGCAAAGGCCTCCAGGGTGGAAGGCACCATGATCCTGCTGGCGTCACAATGACTCCCTGGCATCGATGCGTGATCCCACTCCAGACTCAACAGCCCCTGTGGGCAGGGTGGAGTCGATGGTGCTGCTAGGGCACCGGAGGTGGAGGAGTGGCCTGACATGGTTGACACTCCGCTGCACTCCCCTTGTTTGTCCTTTCCTGGGGCCAGGGAGCAACCCCTCTCAGACCATTGCTTCTTGTGTTTCTTTCTTGTCACTGGAGATCATAGAATCATAGAATCTCAGGGTTGGAAGGGACCTCAGGAGGTCATCTAGTCCAACCCCCTGCTCAAAGCAGGGCCAATCCCCAATTTTTGCCCCAGATCCCTAAATGGCCCCCTCAAGGATTGAACTCACAACCCTGGGTTTAGCAGGCCAATGCTCAAACCACTGAGCTCTCCCTCCCCGCAATGGGAGAACAGTGCCAAGAAACACGCGGTGCTGGAGGGGAACTTCGCACTGAAACCGAGGAGCGCGGTGCCAAGTCGAACTGGCTTGGCTCAGATGCCGGTCTAAGTGCGGTTTCCATTAGGATAGCCCGTAGTCTAGCCTCCCTGTCTTTCTTTGTAAGAGGCTTAAAGTCTCAACAGATTTGACAACGTTCTCATATGTGAGCCTCTCCCAGACACTTCAGACAGCTGGAGTGTGGGTCGCTCACCAGCATAGACTTGGTGCAGGAGGTGCAGGGTTTGAAACTGGAGGACAGGGACATACCCAGCCCCAGGGGCAAAGGGAGCCCCTCTATGCTAAGAGAGGGGGCTCTATCTACACTAATGCTGTTTACATTACTACTAAAACAAAGACTAATAAACTAAGCTGAAGAGCAACCACTGAATGACACCTTGCTGAAGCAAGTGTTGCTCCCGCGACAGGCACAGGGTAAGAAGGAACTGAGAGGGTGCAGGGCTGGCAGTGCCCCTTATAACGGCACATAAGCGAAGCGCGTGGCACCAAAAGGCACGAGAGCCGGCCTGACTGATATCACTATGGAAATGTTTCTGGCAATGGTGCACAGGGTGTGCACATACCTAATGTAGACTGGACATGAGTAATCACTTGAAGAACTTGCTTTTCATATTTAAATGAAATCTGTGATTCACCCATAATCCCCTGACTCTGGGAGCTGGGTCTTTATGGCTGAAGGAATACAAGGCCCTATCAAGGCCTTGAGAAATGATGTGGGGGTTGCTAGTAAAATCGTGCCTGAGTCAGGAGGTGAAGTTAGGCAAATTGGTTATTGTGAACTTTGTAACTGTTAGGCAAATTAGAACTTTTCTGGGAGGTTAGGGCCTCCCTGCCAGAGCCAGAGACCTAGTAGGAGCTATCTGTAACTGCTCGGCACAGAAACAGTTGAGACAAGAGAGTGATATGCAAGCAGTTCCAGGCAGACACAGCCCAAGTGCAGCTGAACCCGTGGGCAAAGGGCATAGGGGGTAAGCAAGGAAAAGCAGCTCAGAAGGTCCGTCGATAGCCAAGACCACGGAAGACATGGAAGATGTGATGGGTTCTATTTCTGACTCTGCTGTAAGTATCTGATGGCTCCTTACCGTATTTAGGTGGGGACAATTCATTCACATAATCATCTAAGGTGCTATTGGGATGACCAGCCTTTGGACTAATAAAGGTACTTTCAGTTAAAGTGTAGACAAGTGGTGGGCAAACTTTCTGGCCCGAGGGCCACATCAGGGAATAGAAATTGTATGGTGGGCCATGAATGCTCACAAAATTGGGGTTGGGAGGGGGGTGCAGGCTCTGGGGTGGGGCTGGGGTTGAGGAGTTTGGGTTGCAGGAGGGTGCTCTGGGCTGGGACCAAGGGGTTCGGCGGGCGGGAGGGGGGTCAGGGCTGGGGCGTGGGAATAGGTGCAGGTTCAGGCTGGGGATGCAGGCTCTGGGGTGGGGCTGCAGATGAGAGGTTTGGGGTGCAGGAGGGTGCTCTGGTCTGGGATCGAGGGGTTTGAAGAGCAGGAGGAGTATCAGTGCTGGGGAAGGGGGTTGGGGCATGGGGAGAGGCTCAGGGGTGCAGGCTCTGAGTGGCATTTGCCTCGAGCATGGTGCAGCCCCCAACCCAGTGTCCCGGCCAGAGCGGGCCGTTGTTTGCCTACCTGTGGTGTAGGCTCATTGAACCTTATGGGGAAGGGATAAAGATTTTCAACAATGGCAAATACCAACTATTGCCCAAGTTGGCCCTCAGCAGCTATTTATGTGCTATTTACACTGGCCCTCAGCAGCTGAAGGGACTCAGCTGGGCCACGCAGCTCAGTGCTTGGAAGCAGAAGGAATTTCAGATCGAGATTCCGGGCTCTGCAGATCATGGCCTTTGGCTGGACAAAGGCAAAGGAGGGAGTCACCGAGCTGGACTGTTATTCAAAGGGGACTCAGCGGTGGTGAAAGTTGTGCAATAGGGCCCATGATCCCTCAAAACGACGTCAGATAAAATGGAAGACTAAAAATCCAGCTGTCAAATGTTTAGAGATCTGTGTCATGGGTGGCCAAACAGGGTGATCACATCAGGGAAGTGCTGTCTGGGATTAAAGCCTATGAAGCCTGTTATGTTCCTGATGTTTGTGCCCCTCCCCCTCACCCCACCCCAGGCCTGAGGAGTCTCATCCCTGGGTGGCATTGGAACCCCAGGGGGAGTGGTAGCTGGCACACACCAGGGGGCAGTTTTCAGGGCAGGAATAGTCCAATGTCTGTTTAGATCAGGGGCGGGCAAACTTTTCGGCCCGAGGACCACATCTGGGTATGGAAATTGTATGGTGGGCCATGAATGCTCACGAAATTGGGGGTTGGGGCGCGAGAGGCAGTGAGGGCTTCAGTGGTGGGGCTGGGGTGCAGGAGTGTGCCCCGGGCTGGGACCGAGGGGTTTGGAGGGTGAGAGGGGGTCAGGGGTGCAGGCTCCGGATGGTGCTTACCCCAAGCAGCTCCCAGAAGCAGTGGCATGTCCTCTCTCCAGCTCCTATGCGGAGCCACGGCCAGGTGACTCTGCGCGCTGCCTCATCCACAGGGACTGCTCCTACAGTTCCCATTGGCTGCAGTTGCCTGCCAATGGGAACTGCAAGCGCAATGTGCAGAGCCCCCTGGCTGCCCCTACATGTAGGAGGCAGAGGGGGGACATGCCCCTGTGTCCAGGAGCCACATGGAGCCCCAGCATGCACAGAGCGGGGCAAGCCCTCGACCCCACTCCCCAACTGGTGCAGGGCAAGCCCCAGACCCCGCTCCCCGGCTGGAGCTTGAGGGCCAGATTAAAATGTCTGAAGGGCTGGATGCGGCCCCTGGGCCACAGTTTGCCCACCCCTGGTTTAGATGCACTTTTCTGTCAATCAAGCTGATGCAGAAGGCCCCCTGCCCCCAGTGCTGGGGATGATTCCCACTGCAAGCTGCCATGGGGACATTTCATAGAATATCAGGGTTGGAAGGGACCTCAGGAGGTCATCTAGTCCAACCCCCTGCTCAAAGCAGGACCAATCCCCAATTTTTGCCCCAGATCCCTAAATGGCCCCTTCAAGGATTGAACTCACAACTGTGGGTTTAGCAGGCCAATGCTCAAACCACTGAGCTATCCCTCCCCCCGTTTCAAAGTGGAAGGATGCTCTAGGATCTTGTGCAATGACTTCTCCTGCTGTGTTCGCCACCAAACGCCCTTTGGCCCAGGGAAATGTCCACAGGCCCATTTTCCAGAGGGGTAAACAGAGAGACAGGCAGCGTAAGTGACTTGGAAAAGGTTACATAGAAAATGTAGGGCAGAGTGGGGAACAGAGCTCTGCTCTTGATGGCAGCAGCTCTAGGTCTGAGCCAAGAGAGCCTCATACAATGGACTTCAAATCGCTGACTTCAGGCCACCATACAATGGAACTAACAGTTCTCACCCACCTTTGTGAAAGGCTTTGAGATCTGTAGGCAACAGCATGCCGTGCAAGTGCAATGGAGCGGTCTTAGCCACGCTCTCAGACATCAAGCCCAGAGGTGGTCAGTAACATGGTCGGGAGGTCACGTGGCCCCACTGGGTGGCATCAGCTGTGGAGCCATGAGAACTGGGCTCTAGTCTTGGGGCTGACACTCATTTGGTATTTTCCTTCTCAATGTTCACAGTGAAGGGAGCTGTGTGACTCTTTGGGGGGTGCTGCCATTGACATCAGCAGAGACAGGGATTGCACCCTTGGTCCACAATGTAGTTGCATACAATATCCCACCATTTCCAAAACACAAGCATTTAGAATAAGGAATAGAGCCTTTCAGGACGGCAGAAAGCTTGCACTGCCCATGTGAGGGGGATGGTCATGATTCAATCCAGACTTAAGATCTTGGGTGCTGTTAGGATATAGATATTCAGGCCTGTCTGCAAAGGCCTGTACTCTTAAGAATTTAGGTGAATTTTTTTTCACTTAGCTAGTGATAGAGGTATAAAAGAAAGAATCAAAATCACTGTCTGCTGGCGAAAGAGCCTTCTCTTACTCTGACAGTCTGAGGCCCTGTTCTTAGGCTAAGCAGCAGAGGCAGCCATAAGCTGGGAAGTGACAAGTCACCTCCTCACATTCCCAACTAGTCACATTGAAATAAGGTGCGACTAGGCTGTTAGGAACACAATCCTGTCCTGATAATGCCTATTGCCTCCAGAGAAAGGGAGGGGCCTAGAAGATGTAAAAGGAAACTTAGTTTGACAGCATCCTGTCTGGCAAGAACTCACTTATCACTAGCTGGGATGTGAAATCCTCATTTCTGTGTTGTTCTATCACTGTAGTCCCCATTTCCGTTGTCTGTCTGTATAATCCCTGTCTGGTTCTGTGATTGTTTCTCTCTGCTGTATAATTAATTTTGCTGGCTGTAAACTAATTAAAGTAGTGGGATATAATTGGTTACATAATCATGTTACAATATGTTAGGATTGGTTAGTTAAATTTCAGGAAAAGGATTGGTTAAGGTATAGCTAAGCAGAACTCAAGTTTTACTATATAGTCTGCAAAAAGGAGTACTTGTGTCATCTTAGAGACTTGTTAGTCTCTAAAGTGCCACAAATCCTCCTTTTCTTTTTGCGGATACAGACTAACACGGCTGCTACTCTGAAACTCATTATATAGTCTGCAGTCAATCAGGAAGTAAGGGTGGGGAATGGGAACAGGGAATAGGGGTGGGGAAATTGGAACCATGTTTTGCTAAGGTGGGGAAATGGGAACAGGGACACAGGTAAGGCTCTGTGGTGTCAGAGCTGGGAAGGGGGACACTAAGGAAGGAAACTGGAATCATGCTTGCTGGAAATTCACCCCAATAAACATCGAATTGTTTGCACCTTTGGACTTCGGGTATTGTTGCTCTCTTTTCACGCGAGAAGGACCAGGGAAGTAGGTGGGTGAAGGAATAAGCCCTCTAACAGGTGCCAGTTTGTGACATCTTACAGGAATGACATTTTCAGAGGGGGTACATGGCACTTTCATGGAACCAGGCTCCTTCAAGGGGTCACCTGTTGGGCCCCCAAAAGCATTCGTCACTGTGAAGACTCTTGGCCAGTGCATTGGTGATAACCATGTGGCAGCAAACAGGTTAGAATAGCCAGCACTATCCATTGCCTTGCTTTAAGTTCTGGGGTTTTATCAATGAGGTCAGTGGCACTGTTGCAATGTAGCCACAATAGCTGATTTTTGGAATATAAAATGCGATGATTAAGGTGTCGATCCTGCAATAAGCCCTTTATGGAGCTGGGGCCCAAACACTATCGCAGTCTTGGGGGAATCTAGTCTCAATGCAGAAAACGAGATAAAATTTCAGACAAAGTAGTTTTAGCTTTATATTCAGTACAAATGTTTATTTTTGCAATGAGAACTGCACAAAAAAACCTTTAGTATATAAGTGAAAACTCTATGAATTCCCTTCTACAAATGTCTAAAGTGTTTAATACAAGTCTCAAATTCACTGACAGAATTATTTGCCAAGCGTTCCGTGCAAAAAGTACAGTGGGATTGTACATTTCTCTTATTCTTTTGTACAGGATTAAAGAGAAGGAGAAAATAACCAGGATTACATCATTTAGACTAGACTTCTATAGCAAGAAGATGCATTCTAATGTCCATAACTGTTAAATCATACACAAGGGGATGGGGTGGGGGAAATTAAATAGTGTATCATCTGAATTACAACCCAATTATAAACACACATAGCAAAACAGGAAAAAACCCATGAGAATAGCAAAAAACAAACAAACAAAAAAAACCCCACCTTTGGCAGAAAAAAAAACTGAAGGAACCATTTCTCCAGCTAAAGATACCACATTATGGTCATCATTCGGCAACGTGTAAAAACAAACAAAAGATGCACAGAAGAGAACAAGAAGTGTACAGCTTAAAAAAATATTTAAAGTTACAGAGTATGTAGGTGCAACCTGTAAACGTTTCCAGATATTTGCAAACAATACAGAGCCGAGCAAGAAAGGGAAAGAAAGACTGGATGAACTCACCAGTCTAAAATATGCTACCGCTACTCCGAATTATTAACTACTGATGATAAAGGTTTGGCAAATTTCAAATGCAAAAAAGGGTTGAACATTAAAAAAAGGACTAATATCGCTAGTGACTAGATACAGGGGGATTTGTTCTTTGCATACATATAAATTATATAATATTTGTTTTCTTTATTTTACAACCTAGGGTGCTCTCTTAGAAGTTCCAGCACTTCCAATTGGTTTGTTTTTCTTGTTTGCAATGTGGTGGATTTTATGTACAATTGCGATGAGTGTGTGTGTGGTCACTCTTACAGCGGATGTGCACTTAAAAATACCCGGAAACCCTGAGCTTAAAATTAAAGGAGGGAGGAGATGATCACCCAAAGTGCTTTCATAAGAAGAGGAGAGAGCTTGGAAAGAGGAATACTGCCCAAGAAGGGTGAGAGATGGAAGCAGCTCGCCCCATGGCTCTGCGTGAGGCTCAAGAGACGTTGTTGGAAGAGGTTAGAGGAGAAGCCAACGGTTCAGATTTCCCCCACTACGATCTTACACAATGCACAACCGAAAAAAGATTGAAATCCAGAGGCAATTTACAAACTGTAACACATGCTTGTTCTGGAGAGGATGCAGCGGAAGCCCTGGGAAAGGACTGTAAGAAGTGACTGTTACTAGCCCTCGGGACATGGAAATGGCACGTTCCCTACCTCTCTTCGTAACTATTCCATGCCCTACAGTGCCATGAAGTTTTGCTCCTGCCAATTCTTGGGGATCAGAGTAAAATCAAGCATATCCTATTCCTCTGGCTTGGCACAGCACAGAGAATCTGCCCAAGCCAAGAGAGCCTGCCCACCCTTTGCCCAACCTGAGGCCCTATCAACCATTTGCCAGCAACATAAGGGTGGCTCCTAATTTGCATACAATGATGCCAGTTGTGTCCATTTTTATCATGGGTGGGGGGCCTTGGCTCACAAGAATACTACAAGTCCCAGCATACACTGATCTTTGCCAGGTCACTGGCATGAGCACAGGATACTGGGACCTTTCAGATTGCAGTTGTATTTTAAGGTTAAGGGCAGCCACCACTTGTTGATCCACACTGACACATCTCATCTAAACAAACCCACTGAGCTCTGAGGCTAAGCTGCAGCCAGTCCCTGGTCCGGCCTGGGGCTCTGCCAATCAAGGAGAGCAGGGATGCTGCTCTTTTGGGTTTCTCTTTGCAACAGCAGCAGGATCAGCTGCTAATGAAGTTCCCTGGTGCAGGTTCTCCCAAAGGAAATCAGGACTTTTCCACTAGCGACACCAAGGGGCTAGGCAGTTCACTGGGATGATTTCCTGAAATAGCCAACAGAAAAGCGGGGCTCTACATTCCCAAGCACAAAGAGGTCTTCATCTGATGCAGTTAATAAGCTCCCTATGATGATTAGATAGAATCAAGAACTATTCCTCACGACGTCACCAGACAAATCCTGCACTCTGCTTCTCTGGGCTTGTCAGTGACCATGGCTAGCACAGTGGGGAGGCCAGAGATTAAGAGCTACAGAGATGAGGGACTTGAGTGTTCTCACCATTCTCTTGGTCAGTACAAGTTTTGATCACTGACTAGAGTCAGGAGGAGCCTGTCAGGTTTGACTAACATGGAGTGGGGGGTAGGGGAAGGATTTGGGCAGGTTTATGGGATGGATTTCTAGACTTTCTTGCAGCCTCCTCACGACCCCAGCCACAGCTGGCTCACACATCACTAGGTCCATCATGTTAGCTAAGAGAAACTTACTTAACAGGCTGATTTCTTTTAAACTTATTCCCCTCCCCACTGGCAGCAGAGAGCTCTAATGGATGACAAGAAAGTAGCTTAGAAAACACTGAAGTCATCTTATGGCAGACAGTCAAACCCTACAACCTGAGGCTACTATTTCAACGCTTGCTTGGTCACAGACAACAGCAAAGTGGAGTTTATCCATACTAGTGCCGTCTAATCTGTCCCCTGTCCTGACTGGATCTTCCCAGAGATAGCTGCACCCAGTTCTCACACTGAACTAGGTCTGGAATGTGAAGAGAAGGCCCTCCCACCCCATCGTCCATGCTCCTCCTCCCACCCTCCACATTCAAACCTCATAAAGCAAGTATCAATGGAAGCCACCAGCTCTCAAAATGAATAGGTTGGCCAAGGCTTGGAGAATCCCAGCTCTTGCTCAGTGGGACAAACGTCACCTCTGGAACTAGGCAGGCTCTTGTGCTTGCTTTACATAGTGTCAGTTACGTCTGCATCACAATCTCAGAAACTGGGAAGGAACTGCGCTGGCTGTTTGAGACGCTGTGGGTGTCAGTGCTGGGTGTCCTGATGCGCCCTCTGGGTGAGAGAGGGGGGCCAACAGCAGAATGAAGCCTTCACACAAGACCAGCCTCACTACACCTTGTCCAGGATCATGTTGCTTTAGCATGGCAGCTCTCCTGGCCCTCGCTTAGGAGGGAGGATGCACGTTGACTAGCTGGGACAAGCTTCCCCCCCACGATGGGGACAGGAGCATGAGAACTCCTTCCTTCCCCCTAGAGCACAGTCAGGAGACAGGGACAAGCTTTCCTCAACAATCCTCACCCCTTTAAACAATTTCATCACAAGTAGGATTCAAAGAAATGTCAGTACGACACCATCTTTTAAAAAAAAAGAGATGAGTTTATTCCATGATCAGTACAGACCAAATGCATATTCACCGTATTAAAGTAAAACCAATCAATTACTCCAGCGCTCGCCCCATACTGACACACCAGTATTGTACTGTATAGTGGGTATTTATGGCACATAACGTTTTAACAGTTCACAGAATAAAATTAAAAGAACACACACTGAAGGCGCATGGGAAAGCGCCCACTGCTGGTGAGTGAGATTTGATAGGTGGTGGAAGGAGCCTTTCCAAAACTGCCTCCTCCACCTGCCCTCCTCTCAGCCACTCCTTTTAGGTATAAAAACTTTTTAACACCATATTTTATGACATTTAAAAAAACCCAAAATGCAACTTTCTGGTTTTACAGTTAAAAATATAGGCTAAAAGTTTGGAACTGAGCAAAATATAAGCAGTGTTTTTACACCGAGTTTGGTGGCTCACCAAAATCTTCAAACAAATATATGCCAACTATAGTCACTATACAATACAGCCACGGTTAAACACTAGTAACAGGGTGGTAGCTTCCCCTGGTGTTACTGGTTTCCCCACTCCACTCTATAACAAAGACAAATAATACCCAGTCAAGAGTCGAGCAGTGCCAAACTGCCTGGAGGAAAAAAAACAGACTGAAAGAAACTGACTTTGGTTGGTAGTCTAGCTCCAATTCCTGGACCTCCACACAATGCTAAAACAAAAACCTCACTCAAATGGCCAGTTACACTTGACACCTCCACTGTACTATTCCCTTTTTCACAAGCGAACACTTACAGAGAATGGCTCCCAGCTAAAGGCTTGTGGGAAGTTAAGTTAAAGGCAAAGCCAGTGATGAAAGGACCAGACACAGCTTGTGTATTTTCCCATCTGGACCCCAGGTCTCCCATTGTTGCCAGGATACTCCCATAGGCAGCCTCTCAGTGAAGAGCATCTCTTGCTGTCATGACACAGCACTGTTTATTCATAGACATTCTGTAACTTAGAACCTTTATGGATAGAAAAGGTGTGAAGAACATGAAGTCCTGGATATACTGTGAATACGTTTGGCATAGAGAATGTCGAGTGATCAGGGCACCCTTCCCAGCAGCTGCATGTCCAATCAAACCTAGTACATAGTTGGCTTGTCTTGGTCGGTCTTTCTTCAGTGTGTGAGGGGGGGCAAAAGTCAAACTGTAAGGCAGACTCTGCTGATCCTTCTGAGGCCTCAACTGAAAGATCTGCAATGGTCATACATGCAGAAGGGCTGCAGGAATGCTCCCCCTCCCAGCCGCCGTTAACACTATGGAGAGTCAAAGATTCGCCGGGAAATTAAAGAGTCAGGAGAAGAAAACCAGGCGCTATTAGAAAAGATTCTCTTCGAATATTGCCAACAAATCGCTCTGGAAATTCATGTCGATAGTAGCTGCCATCTGAAGGGGAAGAGGAGATAGGAGAATTACAAAGGCTGCAGGATTGATGCTCATAAGAGCACATTGCAGGGATGCTGCACTTGACTCAATGGGTGGCATTAGGGGCCAGGGATTTTGTTGGGCTACCTAAACTTTTTACTGGTATAATCTAGTACTTTTTCCCTATAAAAGTGGACTTAAGTCTCCTGGCACAGTTATCTGCCAATCTGTTGAGTCTTCACTCAGTTCACCAAGGCATCAGCATTCCAGCAAAAGCACTCTGGCCTGCTTGTAACCCCCGGCTGATAAACCCAGCGTGCTCTAGGACTATCAAATTACACTGCAGAGTGATGCTCTGTCACTCAGCTCATTGCCGGAGCATCTGCCTCAAAGAGCCCCACATCAGAGTGCCCAATATCCCCCCACCACTCACCGCCTCTCTGCGCCTTCGCTCCTGCTCCCGTTTTCTGGCCATCTCTCTCTGCTGATCCAGCATAGACTGAGAGGACTGTGGCTGAGAGCTCTGTGCTTGGGGCGCAGAGGCTGCAGCTGGCTGCTGCTGCTGCTGCTGCTGGTGCTGCTGCTCCTGGCGTCTTCGGACTTCTTCCTGAACTCTGCGAGCTTGCTCCAGGGCATCCTCATCATCACGACTCCTGCCAAGACCCAAGTGTCATTAGAATGGTGGGGTGCTTTGTGCAACCACATAAGGCATCATGGCAGTTTCTAATACAGCTCTACGGGGGTACTGCTGGGTCCTTCTTCCACACCCAGGGCTGGCTCATCATTGCTGTGATGAAGGACTATTTGAGGAAACACCCTTCTAGAGTGGGAAGGGATGTCTCAGATTTGGCTGTTTCAAACTTGTTCCTAGTGTGACCCATATCTTAGAGCTTCTCATGGATGCCTCCCTTCCCCACTGTGATCCCATAACCTTCCTGCGGGAACTCCAGCAATCACTGACATAGTGAAGTCTCTGAGGAAAGGACTCAATGTATTACATTTTTAATGCCAGGTAGCAGCTGGAAACGAGGAAGAGCAGCCAGCACCATATGTCCAGCCATCTCCCCCAGCAAGCGCTCCTTGAGGATCCCAGTTGGAGAATGGGCAGCTAAGGGGTTTCTCCCTGTGGAGTTTGTTGCATAGTCAAGCCGCCCATTTTGCAACACCCACACTGTGGAATGGGAAGTGCTTAGCATAGAGAGATTCTTGCTCATATTGCTTCTTGCTTAACAGTACTGTTAGTCAGCTTAAGGAGGAGGAAACAGCAGCTGTTATCCAGTGGCACACCCAGATACCTCAGTGGTATGAACTGTGAATAGAGTATGATGCTGGAGCTCTACAACTTGCACTGGCTCTTGTGTGGGCAAGGAGCCCATCTCCTCGTGAGCCCACCAGGGAAACGGTGGCTATATTACACACACTGATTATGTTCAGAGTCCCTGCACTGCAGCATGTAAGTGCTGCCACACGTCTAGGCTAACAGAGCTGAGGTATAACCCGAGGGAGCTAGAGAAAAGGTGGCCTGGACAACAGGGCCATGTCTGGTATACCCCTCAAAAGGGCAGTGGAGACAGCCCTATCCTCACCATCTTCTGGTTGATCCTGCTGCAAAACCTATCTTTTCCCAAAGTATCAGCAGTGGCTCCAAGACACCAAGCTGACAAGTGAAGCAAAAAGCAGAAGAGATTGTCCCCAATGGGGACATAGCCCCATTCACAGCACCTTGGTACCCTAGAGAGACAAGCTTTAGGAGCAATGAAATACAGATGTGCAGGCCTCTCACCTCATCCTCTCCTGCTCCCGCCTCAGCCGCTCCTTCTCCTTTTCCACCTGTTCTGCCTGAGCCTTGAGCGCCTTCTCCCGCTCCTCCTTCTCCCGCGCTGCCCTCTTGAAATGCTCAAAGCTGTCGCTGGAGGACTTTGCTGTGGAGGACGGAGTCGTGAGGGGTTTCTGGACCAAGCTTGCCCACGAGCCCATGTTCTTTATTTTCAGATCCTGTGAAGTCAAGAAGGCACCATTAGTGATGAACTGGGCCATAACTAGCAGACATAGCCTCCCAGCTAATGTTAACAGCACACAGTAGCATGAGTCTGGCATGAACCTTAGTGCTAGGCATTATGGTTAAGTTCTTAGTAAGAGGCCACAGAACTCCCCCAAAATCATTTGCTGAAGGGAACCTTCAGCACTTGTGACCTGTTTCAATCCAGCACAGACTGACAGTTACTGAAAGAGGAGGTTACTTACCTATAACTGGAGGTTCTTCGAGATGCGTGGTCCCTATTTGTATTCCCAGAGGGGTTACGCATGCGAACCATGCACCTGCAGTCGGAGCATTTGAAATTAGTGTGCATCGGTCAGTGCATGCGCCTGTGTTCACCTTGTGCTTCCAGCCAAGGTGATAAAGGCTGATGTGAACCGGACCATGTCACCAGTTCCTTCTCCAATGCGAATCAGACAGATCCGTAGGAGAAAGGAAGGAGGGTGGGAAGTGGAATACAGATAGGGACCACGCATCTCAAAGAACCTCCAATTACAGGCAAGTAACCTCTTCTTCGAGTGATGATCCCTACTATTCCACTGGTGGTGATTAACAAGCAGTACTTAAGTCGGAAGAGGGTGCAAGGATGAGGAAGGAATGGTTGTGTGGAGAACAGGCATGCCCAAGGAGATATCTGCTGCTGAGTCCTACACTAAGATAGTGTGCTGCAAAGGTGTGTAAGAACTCCAGGTGGCCGCTCTACATTGTCCCTAACTGAAGGGAGTCCATGGTCGAAGCCTGAGCTCTCGTGGAGTTAGCCTGCAATGCTGTGGAGATAGGTCGGCCTGACAGTTGGTAGCAGAGTGCAACCCAAATGCAATCCAAAATCCATTTAGAGATCCTCTCGGTGGAGATGACTTGTCCCCCGAGTCTTTCGGCTACTATAACATATACAGCATAGGGGAGTTCCTGATTGGTTTTGTGCTCTGCAAGCAACAGGCCAGAGCTTGTCAGACATCGAGAGAATGGAGTTGATGTTCCTCTGCAGATGTGTGTGGTTTCAGGAAGAAAACAGTTAAGTGAATAGACTGACTGATGTGAAACTGGGAGACCACCTTTGATAAAACCTTGGGTCGAGACGTAGGGAAAGGATCCTTCTCAAACACTATAAAAGGCGGATCCTCTATCATAGCTTCAAGTTCACCAACCTTCTCGCAGAAGTGATAGCAACAAGGAAAGCAACTTTCATGGAAAGGAGGGACATAGAGCACGATGGTAACAGTTCAAAGTGTGGTTTTGTTAGCATAGAGAGAACTAGATTCATGTAACCATTGGGGTGTGATCATTTGGGTGGGAGAGGTTGTGATGAGGCCTTTCCAAAACCTAGTGGTTAGTGGGTGTGTAAAGACGGTGCAACGTGCTAATTGCCGTCAGGTGGACTCTCAAAGAGTTGAGGCAAGAGCTGACGACTTCAAGGACAGAACATAATCCAGGATTGGGGGGATCCCCATCAGTTCAGGCAGAAGTACTTTTTGTTGGACCCAAGATGAGAAACGTTTCCATTTGGCTCAGTAACATTGCCTAGTGGAGCCCTTCCTGCTGCTGGAGAGGATGTCTTGCACGGCAGGAGAGCATGTGCATGCTAAAGCAAATGCCCATCCAAATACCATGTTCTGAGGTGGAGTGCACGTGGATTGGGATGCCTGATCTCGCTGTTGTACTGGGTCAGGAGATTGGGGAAGTTGTGGAGGGGAATTGGTGGACAGAATGACTATGTGGAGGAGATTGGGAAACTGGAATTGCCTGGGCCAGCAGGCGACAATCACTCTGTCTTGTTGGATCTTGTGCAGTACCTGAGGCAGGAAAGGTAGAGGAGAGAAGGCGTAGTTGATTTGGTCAAGGAAGCAGGAGAGCATCACCCTGAGAGTGGTGACTGAGGCCTTCTCTGGAGCAGTATGTGATACATTTGCTGTTTGTTTGTGATGTGAATAGATGTCTGGTCAGGGTCCTCCATCAGGTGAAGATGCTGTGTACTACTGAATTGTGATGTTCCCTCTCGTGGTCAATTGCAAAACGTTTGCTGATAGAGTCTGAGACTACATTCTGTGTTCCTGGATGATAGCCTGCAGACAAGAGATCTGGTGATTGATGCACCAAGTCCAGAGAGAGAGAGGCCAATCTTATTCCCGTTTGTTAATACAGAAAACAGCAGTAGCGTTGTCTGACGTGATGAGACCATGACAGGAGTGAATGAAACAGAAGAAAGGACTGGCATACCTTTCTTACAGCTCGGAGTTCCAGGATATTTATGTGCACCCTGGATTCTTGGGGAGACCATGTGCCCTGTGTCATGTGCTCATCCATGTGGGGATGGGGATGCATTGGTGATGATCTTCTTGTCTGGCAGGAGGGAAGGAAGGGAACCCGCATGCATACATGACACGGCTCTGACCACAATCGGAGGGATGGCAGCATGAAATCCAGGGAATGACAGTTTGGTGAGTAAACATACTGGAGCCACGTCTGAAGGCAGCAAAGGTGGAGTTGTGCAAATGGGATCACGTATGTACGCAAAGCCACGTGGCCCAGGAGGGACAGGAAAGTCCTGGCTGGTACATGATTGCTCATGATGCTAGTTATGATGAGATTTCACTGTCTGGAACCAGTCTTTCAGTAAGTAGGCCTGTACTGTGGCCGAACTGATGATAGCTCCTGCAAAGTTCAGAGACTGTGTGGGGTCTAGGATTGATTTCTCAACGTTGATGATGACTCCAAGGGATGAAAGGAAGTTGAGCAACATGGAGGTTGATGCTTGGGCTTCTTGTCTGGATCGTGCAATTAGAAGCCAGTCTAATGTCTGACAAAGGCTGCAAAGATGGAAAAAACTTTGGTGAAGACTTGGAGCAGTGGCTATTCTGAAAGGGAGCACCCTGCACTGGAAATAGTGGGTGCCCACTATGAATCTCAGGAAACATCTGTGGGATGGATGGATATCAATGTGAAAATAAGCAACTTTTGTATCGAGAACCGTAAACCACATGGCCCTTTTCTAAGGATAGGATAATTGCTGCCAGCATGACCACTGAAAACTTGAGCTTGTGAACGAACCGACAGATGTTGGAGATTGAGGACTAGTCTCCACCCGCCTTTCGTCTTGGGTATCAAGAAGTAAGTTGAGTAAAACCCTGTTCCCCGGTATTCTCTGTGTGTGTGTTCCACTGCTTCCTGTTGTAATGAGTTCACCACTTGGGTGAGAATGCAGTTGTGAGGATGGTCCCTGAAGAGGGACATGGAGGGCGGTCTTGGAGGAGGTAATTCGACGAACTCGTATAGCCCTGGTGGATGCTGTTCGACACCTATTTGTCTATTATCATCGCACTCCAACCATGAGAAAAGAGTGCTAAATGACCCCAATGGGGGGAGTGTGTTTGTGAGGTGTCAGGCATAGTTGTTGGGGCTTGCGTCAGAAATACTTCTTGGTTGGAAGTTTTAGCTGTGATGCTGAAGCTTGCAAAGGAGGCCCAGGAGGGGGCGAGGTAGCGGAGTCTTTTGATGCTTCCTTGGAGGCTCAGGTGGTCTTTGAAGGCAAAATTGTGGGGGACCTATAGCGCTGGTGGAATTTGAGGTTGGGGGCAGGAGCGTAGATGCCCAGTGAGTGAAGGGTGGCTCTGGAGTCCTTGAGGGAATGCAGCGATTAATCTGTCTTTTGGTTAAAAGGATGGGATTCATCAAAAGCGAGGTCTTCAACAGTGCTCCGTACCTCCCTCGGGAAACCAGAGGAATGGAGCCAAGACACACACTGCATAACTATGATCACAGCCATGGCCCTGCAAAGAGGTATCTGCTGCATCTACCCCTGACTGGAGGGCTATTCTGGCTATCAGCTTCCCTTCCTCAGTAAGTGCCTGAAAGTGAGCCCAATTGTGTTGCGGCAGACTATCAGTAAATTCCTGGAACTTGCTGTAATTCAGGAAGTCACACTTGACTAGTAATGCCTGAGAGTTCGCGATACAGAATTGAAGGCTAGCTGAGGAAAATATCTTGTGTCTCAAAAGGTTCAAATGTTGGCCTTCCTTATCAGCAGGTATAGATTGAGGGTGCTGTTGCTTGGCTTGTGCAGTCACTGCCTGGACAACTAGGGCGTTTGGAGGAGGATGCAAAAAAAAAAAAAAAAAAAAAAAAAAAAGTGGGAGGGGGAGGGGACGGGGGGATGGACATACACAACACTCAGACCCCTTAGCAAGAACGTAATGCTTTTTGGCCCCTCTGGGGTAGCCATACATGTGGGAGAGGTGTGCCACCCGGTCCTGGCAGGCTCCAGAATAGCCTCAGTAATAGGCAGTGCAATTGTGGCTGGTCCCAGGTTTCTAGATTTCTTCCAGTGGAAACTGGAGTTCCCTTGAGAATCTCTGCAACAGTTCCTTGAAACTGCCTGTAGTCATCCAGAGGCGAAGGGGATGCTGCAGTCACTGCTTCACCTGGAGATGAAGAGGGAAAACTTACTAATTCTGGCAGCACTGAGGTGTTCCTCTTCCTCCAACAGATCCAAGCGTCTGCTAGAAGGAAACTTTAAGCAGGAGGCAAGCAAAATGTTCCCTCGTGGACCAGGCTGGTTCTAAGGGGAGGTATTGGGACCCGGTCCCTAGTAACAGCCAATAGGCCAGATCCGAGGAAGGTTGTGGTGGCCCCCACGGTATGAGGTACCAATGGCTCTGAGGTCATTGAAATGGAGGATGCTGCCATGGATGTGGTAGTCTCTGTGAAGACACGTAGGGGTGACAGGACATAATTGGTTCCTCTCCTGGTTCCTATTTTTCAGAGGAGGAGAAGGCAGACTGGTTCAAATGGTGGTACTGTCAGAAATGGCGGAAGGGTGTAGATCATCAGAGAGGACGGTGAAAGGACCTGTTCTGGGGAAATGTCCTGAGGTGGAGAAATCCTCTCTCTAGAGGTGGAAGGGCTGGCTGGCTGGGGTGACTCTGGGTCTGGCAAGGCGAACATGTCCTGGGGTTCAGGTACAATTCCAGATATCCCCGGTATCACAGGCACCCTTTCCCTGGGCTGCTATCAGTGCCGGTGGCATGGACTTTCCCAGAACAGGAGGATCCCATGTCTTGTGGAGGGTTGGTGATGACGGTACTGTTGGACAGGTGCTTGGAAGTACCAGATTCCATTGCTTGTGGGACTTCTTCTCATGCCTATGAGACTTAGTGAGAATTCCATTCCCATGGCTCGAACTCATGGAAGGAGCGTCCACTTTCTTTGACTTTGAGCAAGACTTAGTACCATGCTTATGGTATGCTTCCTTATCTCCCAGTTAGATGCCTCCACAGGCTTTGGATGTGGTAATGGGAGGTGTGCGTTCCTCACTGATTCAGGCCGATATACAGGGGGAGTTTCCCTACCTGGGTCTGAGTGAGACCTCATGGTGAGCTCTATGTGGTGCTTTCGGAAGCGGAGGGTCTGGCCTTTTTGGGTGTGGCTGGGAAAGGACTGGCAAATACTGAACCTGAATGTGATGTGAGCTTCCCCCAAGCAGTAGAGGCAGCACTGGGTTAATCACTGATGGAGAAGAAGTGCGGGCAGGAGGCGCAGAGTTTGAAGCCTAGAATCCTGGGCATAGTCCAGTACCTGCACACAGGTACCAGGCAGGGTGTTGTATGAAGAAAAAAACAAACCCCAATCTTATCTTAACTAAGTGCTAAAACTGCAGTAAAAACGGTAATAAACTGGTAAAACTACCATAAACCGGTAAAACTACCATAAACCTGGGTAAAACTATGTACAACTATCTTTATTAAAGATGCACCAGAGAGGAGGACACTGAAAGTTCCGACCTGCACCATGCGGCAGTGAGAAGAATTGGAGTCACAGTTGGTCAGCCCCTCCCTTTAATACCTTGGACGAAGCACAAGGTGAGCCAGGGCGCATGAAGGGACCAACAGACACTACTTTCAAATTCTCCGACTCTGGGCACACAGTGTGCATGCTTAACCCCTCAGTGGAACACAAATAGGGACCATTACTTGAAGAAGGTGATGTTACCATCTGAAGGCTGTTCACAGTGACATGTATGAAATGAGTTGGTAGTCTCACTTTACAGCTCCTGGTTCCCATATCGTCAAACCACCACATCCGTTTCCCCCATTTGTGGCCAGAAGTGTAGGGCCGAATGGGTCACAGAGACTGAGCTCGCTTCCCACACACAGGGAGTCCTCCCGCTGCATCTCAGTGACACAGGTGGGAGATGCTTGCCTTGCTGTGCCCAGGCTGTTCCTGATCTGCAGATAGAAGCTATCAGTCCTCACAGCTCTCAGCCAGGCCAAATTCTCTTGTACAATCACTTTAACATTAAAAAATTGGGCCCAAACCTTCATGAAGCAGTGAGGATAACAGTGCTGCCTCCCTCCCCGCCCCCCAACACGGGTGGGGAGGGGAGGAGAGGCGGGGGGAGAGAGAGAGCGAGCATACGCGCACTAAAACTAGTTTACTCTGGTGAGCCCCACCCTGGCATGAAGGGACAGGTCTGCTCAATCTGGGATAAGACATGAGGCCATGTCCGCTTCGAGGCACCACAACCTGTGTCCTAAGCAGAAGAGGATGGGGGACCTAGCTGAGTAGATCAAACTGTTAGAGAAGGGACAACTTTGGCCTCGAATTTTTAGGGGCTTTACACTGAGTTCAGCCTCTTCTAGTAGCTC
The DNA here is from genome assembly GCF_965140285.1 of Lepidochelys kempii. Classification (NCBI taxonomy): domain Eukaryota; kingdom Metazoa; phylum Chordata; order Testudines; family Cheloniidae; genus Lepidochelys; species Lepidochelys kempii. Next base: position 8,884,731 of record NC_136399.1, on the reverse strand, counting down.
AGAGTTTCTGTGCCCCTTTCGCAAAAAAGAATATAGACCAAATGCTGGAGTGTCGGCAGGACTAAATAACCCCTTCCCACAAACTGACTGCATCCAGGTGTGGTGAATTGTTACCTTTTTAGGAGCGACAGGTGTTTTCAGTTCCTGTTTTTGTCTGTCTTTGTCCTGTACTCCAGGTGGCGGCACATTCTGCTCAGGGGGTCTGATTACAGGCCGCCCACCCTCCATTGGTTTCATTTCTGTTCCTGAAACACACACATATATACCACGGTAAGGGCAAAAGACCATTCCTGCAGGCTGTCAGGGTATCTGAGTTTCCTAGAGCATTCAGGGAGTGATCCTGTCCCTTCCTTCCCCACTATCGAGGGCAGGCCAATTGACTGAGGTGTAGACTCTCAGGCTTTCACCGTGATGAGCAGTCCATTTCTCCATCTCAGCCTTCATCGTAGCCCATGTTACACCCAAAATACACATTTCAACACTAACACCGCAGGGGCTCTAACTTACTTTGCTGGATATGTGCAGGGGGTTTGATGCTCTCTGGGTGCTTGGGAGGTTCCTGTCGCAACGTGGGGCTGAATGTTTCATTTCGGATGACCGGTGAATGCATCTTCTCTTCCTTTGCTGCCATGGGCTGGGATTGCACGACAGAGGGTGCTCTGAGCTCCTGCCATGTTAGCACATTGAGATGGGTCAGTCACCATCCAAACACCTTCCTTGATGGAAGTCCATCCCACATCCACAGAGCCAGTAACATCCTGAACAATCCACCATGAGAGTCCCACAATGGGGCTGGCCTAGCCTCTAATGCATGCTCATGGAGAGTGAACCGTTGGGGGCATGAGCCCAAGCTACCAACACAGGTTGGGAACCCTGTGCTTTGAGAGCAGGCCCTTTGGGACCCCACATTCAGATTATGCCTTCCTTTACCTGTTTTTTCGGCTGGATATTTTGCTGAGGTGGTGACTGGTGGCCCAGACCCTGGAACTGGGGCATCTGTGGGGAATGCATCATGAGAGGGGAAGGCGCTTCTCTCAAGTGACCTGGAACAATTCAGCACCAGTCAGTTAACCTGTCATCACTATCGCTTATCCAAACATTAACCGAGGCGAGAACTTGTCCTTGAGTCAGATCGAGCAGCATGCTGCTGCACAGGACTGACACCGTCTGCAGGTTGAATTTAACCCAGGCTCACCTTACAAACATAGGAAGACTCCACACCAGTTGGCAGTTTCCATAGTCTAGTCCTGCCCCTCAGTACTTCCAGCTGTCACATGGGCTGCACTGCCACACTAATTCACACTAACCCTAAGCCCTAATTCAGAGCAACTTTAAGATTCTGTCACCCAGATCAGCACACAAAGAGCCATACACTTAGCTGCATCTGTTTATTCCTCTCCATAAGCCTGCCAGACTTGCATGGAGTGGTATGCAGATAGGGGGAACCTCCCACCAGCCTTCTTACAGTCCGGTGTCAGGCCAGTGCCATGGTTGTCACAGGCACATTCACAATGCACAAGGGCTGTAGGTGGCTGGGCAGTGGCAAGTGAAAAGGATTTTGTTGGATTGCCCTTTGGATTTGGCCATGAAGCCCATGGACTTCATTCTGAGGAATGGAAAACCTCCATACAAAATACATTCCTATTTTAAAGAATTTGTAAGCTCCTCTATGCAATTTCTTCCACTGAACCACAGAACATTTGAGAATCACTGAACATTTACTATTTTAAAACTCTCCCCTTACATTTCTATGCCCCCAGAGTCTCTCAAGATCTCTGTTCAGGAATCACACATGCACTTTAGGGCACAGAGAACTGAGGGAGCACCTGGAGACATCCATTTCATTTGATGTTTACTGAAATTTATAAGGGAAGTGAGCTTTCCTTTTTCAGGCTCTGGCTGGACTCAGCCAACACGCTAGGCACTAGAGAGGTGCTCAGCAGATTGCCTCATGGGTGCGAGGGAAGCAACTGAATTTCACTTGTCTGCACCCTTCTTTATTTGTCTGCCCTCTGTTGTTATAGCTCCCTGGCGTCGCTTGTAACAACTCTCAGAAACCCTATATGATGGTTTATGGCATTCATTTTAAACTACAGGTGGCCGGGTTTGAAAGAGGCAGGATGTACTAATTCCAATTAGAATTTAACCAAGGCACCACGACAAACACCCCTAACTAGAGATCTTTAATGAACCAAAGTGAGCCTCAGTTTTACATTTAATTGGAAAGACAGCACCTCCAGCAGCACCCTGCTGAGGGCACCAGCCTGGTGCTAAAGAGAACCACCTCCTGAATCACTAAATAACCTGTAACACTTTTTGCAATGCCTGGGTTTTCTTTGGAGGCCTCTCCTCTCCCATCAAAATCCTGCTCAATCCATTGACATCTGAGAAGGTCACAACCCAAAGTATGATGGCTGAAGGCCACTGACACATTCCTCTTATTTCTCCTACATACACAGTTCAATGTTTAGCATAGGAGGAAAAAATTAAAAGCACATTCTGAAAATAGCACTCCACCCAACAGCCAGGGGTCATTACATATCTAAAACAACACAACGGTAAAGAGAAGCAAAAAGAATTCATGCTAAATATTTAAGACAGAAAAATATATTTGTCCTTCACACAAGAAATGAATACCCATCTTCATATGCACTATTATCCTGTAACAAAGCTTGTTAGAGATTGTAGAGAAAATATTCTTGATCAAGGGCACTATGAGGGAGACTAGGCGACACCATCATCAGCTCAAATAATCTTACAAGGGTTTAAAATCTGCCCATAGCTAGGAGGGACAAGGCTCTGTCTATGTCTCAGGGACCAGTCTGAGCACTTCGCTTGAGACTTTCCACCGCCCAATCTGGGTTGAATCACTCACGCAGTCACAGGCATTTTATTTCCTTTTCAGCGGTGCGTCCACTGGAGCATACCCCAGAAGGGCTGTCATTAAGGCAGGGAAAGCACTTTGGCAAGGCTGCTTGCCATCTGATCACTTGCTGGGGGCTAGCATACATGTACATGTTTAGTGTTGTAATGCTAGCTTGGCTATTCTGGAGATGCTGGCTCTTGTCACCAGATTCTAACTATTTGTATTTTAACATCTAATAAACTACCCAAGGGGACAACTTAAAGTGCTTGGCTAGTAAACAATACTCAGCAGCCATCCTCCTTAACTTCAGTTTATTTCCTTTTACCAGATACTACACTGGCAATCATGCACTTTTGATCCTTTCATGGGGAACTTCCCAACATGCTTGCCAACGGCACACGAGAACTTCAAATCCAAACAGAATCAGGAAGCCTGATCTGTTCCTGGGGAGGTGGTGATTTATGCTATTACTATAAAATCACAAACCAAACATCCTGCCAAAGGGAGCAAACAGCCTCTTTTCTAGATGGAACTCACCAACTGTACCCTGATTTCAGGACAGGCTAGACTTCCATGCTGAAAGGGGATGGGATGAATCTTAACAGGGCACAGCATTGCCAGTTAGAATCTGTTTCCTAACTTTGAGCCCTACAATAGTTGGTTTTCCCCATGGACTGAGATTTAAGCTCCCAGGAGAAAAGCTTAGAGTCCTCACTAGACTATCAAGTTATTTAAAGAATTCCTCTGAGACTAAATACGTTTCTTGATGACTTGTCCATGCTCCAAGCCCGATGCCAACTCACCACCAGTATCTGCAAAGCTCAAAAGATTGTGGAACAATCACATTCCAACCAGTTTCAGAGTAGCAGCCGTGTTAGTCTGTATCCGCAAAAAGAACAGAACAGGAGTACTTGTGGCACCTTAGGGACTAACAAATTTATTGGAGCATAAGCTTTCGTGAGCTACAGCTCACTTAAGGTGCCACAAGTACTCCTTTACATTCCAACCAGGCATCCAACGCCCTTAATTTGTTACTAATTGTAGCTGCGCTGATGTTAAGAACTCAGAGGGGAAATTTCAGCACTCACCAGTTGAATAGGGGTCAGGCTTATGGTGCCGTGGTGATGGGTGGTGCTGGATGACTTGCTGAGGTTTAGCTGGCTGCGGCTGCGGGGGTGGATGCTGCTGTGGAGGTGGCTGAGGCTGAGGGATATGAGGAGGGAATTGCATGGGCTGCATGTGCATCGGCCTCTGCTGCTGCTGCTGCAGCTGTTGTACTGAGGGATGAGCAGGAGGCTGCAGGGGTGGCTGAGGCTGTGACTGGACCTTCACTGAAGGGAGGAGAGGAGTCTGCGGCTGCACTTTCTGCAGCTGTTGAAGGTAGAGCTGCATCTGGCTGGTGCTCAGAGGCAGGCTGTGATGAGGCGTGGGAGGCTCCTCATCCTCCAGGAGGACCTGGGGAGGCTGAGGCAAAGGCGGCTGGGGGAGCATGGGCTGCTGGCTTATGGCTGGTGACGCTGCTGGAGGACGTGAAGGCTTAGGGGGTAGTGCTGCGGCTCGATTACTGGGTCTTGATGGCTGCTGAGGCAGAGCGTTGTGCAAAGCTGGGGAAAAAGAGCAGGAATACATGGCATCACATACAACAGAAGAAAGAGCACAACTCCCCACAGCAAAACTGCACAAGTTGTTCTGCTTATTAGACTGCCATTACATCGCACAGAATACACATGGAACATAACACAGATCTCATGGCATCTAACCCCGTTTCTTAATCATGTGACCATACATCCTTCTCTAACACATCAAGTTATCCCCAGACTTGCAAAGCCTGGGACCATGTGGTGCCAACTAGGAAATGCAGGGCTGTAGAAGAAACAATGACTTACTGTAACCATGTCTCTTTGTATGTGTGCCCAAAGCTCTGGAGCTGGAGAAATTTGCCTAGCAGTACACGTAGAGGGGCAGTGCTCATGCCTTATGGCCATAGGCCCACTCCTGGCTATATGAGGCGGCACCACCCCAAGCATCCCTCAGTTTCTTTGCACTGAATGCCCAGACATTAGACTCCGATGCAAAGTGGACGGACAGTGGGTCGTAGAATACACATTGCATCACATCTTGAAAAACCACAGGTACATTAAGTAACCATTTCTTCTTCAAGTAGATGCAGCTGTGTATTCTATTTTCCACTTAGGTGAATCACAAGGAGTACCACCCCCACCCACCCACCCCGGAGGCAGGGCTCAGAGTCTACCAAAACAAGGATTGCAAGACAGCTCTACCAAAGCTTGCTTCTGCCCTGGAAGATGTGGTGATGGTGTAATGGTTCGTGAACATACGTATCAATGACCACACAGCAGCCCTGAAAACGTCCAATATGGAAAGATCACTAAGGAACATTCTGGACATTGCTTGCATCCTCGCACAATGAGCTCACACACACTGAGGAGAGTAGCCAAGGCTATTTCATTGCTGTCAATGCAGGATGTTACCCATTTGGAGATCTGTGACGAGACCAGTTGACCCTTCATGCAATCTGCATATGGCACAAACAAATGAGGTGAGGCCCAAAACATTTTAATTCTGTCCAGATAAAAGGCTAGACATTGCCTGACATCTAAGGTATGGAGATGCAGCGCCTCCAAAAATGAATGCAGTTTAGTAAAAAAAAAACTCCAGTAAATACAACACCTGGTTCCAATGAAACAGAAACCACTTTAGACAAAAACGTGGGGTGTGGTTGTAAAGTTACCTTGTCTTTGGAGAACTGTATATAAAAAGGTTCTGCCATCAGAGCCTGCAACTCTCTCAGTCTCCTTGCCGATCTTATTGCTACCAGGAAAGCAGTTTTCTGACACGAGCAAAAAGGAGCAAGATAATAGGGGCTACAATGGATGACCCATCAGAGTTGCCAGGACTGTGTTTAGGTCCTGCAGGGGAACTGGCTCTCGTACCGGAAGATATAGACAAAGAAGCCCCCTTAACACTGACACTGGAGAAGACTGATTTTCCCGGAACAGGGGATGAAATGCCAGTATTGCTGCCAGATGCACTTTCAATGGACTAAGCCAGTGGTCTTATCATAGAATACCAGGCTTCGAAGAAACCTCAGGAGGTATCTAGTCCAACCCCCTGCTCAAAGCAGGTCCAATCCCCAATTTTTGTTCCAGATCCCAAACGGCCCCCTCAAGGATTGAACCTATTTACCATTGTGGGCCGCATATGCAGGTCTCTGTGTGTTATGTGGGCTGCATCCACACTATATATATTTATTACCTGTATGGCCCTGAGGATGTCACATGGGCTGCAACTGTGTGCTGACTGGGGCACAAGTGGCCCGCGGGTTGAGAACTACTGGACTAAGCGCAAGCCCCCATGTCTGAAGGTGTAACAGATACTCCTAGATGTCGTGGGTAGAAGTCAGTTTCGACTGGATTCCACGAGCTAATGACCATACCAAAAAAAGGTTTCCATTTTGCTGAGTAGACCATTCTGGTAGAGGACTTTCTACTGTTGAGCAGCACTTGCTGGATAGCCACTGAACACTATTCTTCCTCCTCATTCAGGCATGCAGCAGCCATGGCGTGAGATGCAGAGAGGTGAGCACATGATGCAAGATGAGTTTGTGATTCTGAGTTAGCAGGTTGTGATGGAGAGGAAGCCTCATGGGAGGCTGAATAGACAGCGTGAGAAAGTCAGAGAAGCAGCTTTGTCTTGGTCATAATGCGACACTGAGAATGAGCTTGGCCTGAGCCACTTTGAGCTAGAGGATGACCTGAGGGATGATCAGGACCACAGCGAGTTTGGTCAGGGAGGCTTGACTGAGGCCTGGCTGAGAGCAGAACAGATGACATTTCCTCTTGTCCCTTGTAGTGAACAGGTCGATCACTGGGATGCCCCAAGCTATGAAGATAACCCAGAGGACACCTGTTTTCAGGGACCATTTGTGATTCAGGCAAGAATACCTGTGGAGATGGTCTGAAAGTTGATTTTGAACCCCAGGGAAGCGAATGACTATCAGAGTAACATTCTCCTCGATGCAGAACTGCCACAGCCTGATTGTCTCTAGGCAGAGCAATCTGGAGCATGCTCCCCCTTGTTTGTTTACATAACACACCACATTGATATTTTCAGTAAGTACGTGAATCACTGAGGCTCTGATAGGTTGCTAAAAAGCACGACATGCATTTTAAATAGCCCAAAGCTCCAGTAAGTTGATATGGGAGTGAGGCTTCCTGTGCCAATCACAGTACCTGTACTTTCAGTTACCCCAGGTGCATCCTACAATCTACCCGGGAGGCTTTGGTAACAACTGTACTGGGTTGGCGAGCGCTGGACAAAAAGAACGCCTTGGCAAACATTCTGTGGCTTCATCCACCACTAAGAGTCTAGGACCAGTGGAGGGAGATGAACCAGTCTGTCTAGAGAATAAAAAAAGTAGGATTCAAGACTGTCCTGAGACACATTTAAAGGCAACGGAGGTATAACCTTGCAAACTGCACCACCTGTGTGCAAACAGACATGTGGCCCAAATCTCAGGCATTGTCTAACTGTCATGAAAGGCTGAGATTGCAGACTGAGGCAAAGATGGAAAACTGAGGATGGAGTGGAGGTCAAGGATAATCTAGGCATGGCCCAATATCTAAACAAATACTTTGCCTCAGTCTTTAATAAGACTAAAGAGGATCTTAGGGATAATGGTAGCATGATAAATGGGAATGAGGATATGGAGGTAGACATCACCATATCTGAGGTAGAAGCGAAACTCAAACAGCTTAATGGGGCTAAATCGGGGGGCCCAGATAATCTTCATCCAAGAATATTAAAAGAATTGGCACACGAAATTGCAAGCCCATTAGCAAGAATTTTTAATGAATCTGTAAATTCAGGGGTTGTACCATATGATTGGAGAATTGCTAACATAGTTCCTATTTTTAAGAAAGGGAAAAAAAGTGATCCAAGTAATTATAGGCCTGTTAGTTTGACATCTGTAGTATGCAAGGTCTTGGAAAAAATTTTGAAGGAGAAGGTAGTTAAGGACATTGAAGTCAATGGTAAATGGGACAAAATACAACATGGTTTTACAAAAGGTAGATCGTGCCAAACCAACCTGATTTCCTTCTTTGAGAGAGTAACAGATTTTTTAGATAAAGGAAACGCAGTGGATCTAATTTATTTAGATTTTAGTAAGGCGTTTGATACTGTGCCACATGGGGAATTATTAGTTAAATTGGATAAGATGGGCATCAATAGGAAAATTGAAAGGTGGATAGGGAATTGGTTAAAGGGGAGACTACAACGGGTCCTACTGAAAGGTGAACTGTCAAGTTGGAGGGAGGTTACCAGTGGAGTTCCTCAAGGATCAGTTTTGGGACCAATCTTATTTAATCTTTTTATTACTGACCTGGGCACAAAAAGTGGGAGTGTGCTAATAAAGTTTGCAGATGATACAAAGCTGGGAGGTATTGCTAATTTAGAGAAGGACAGGGATACCCTACAGGAGGATCTGGATGACCTTGTAAACTGGAGTAATAGGAATAGGATGAAATTTAATAGTGAGAAGTGTAAGGTCATGCATTTAGGGATTAATAACAAGAATTTTAGTTATAAGCTAGGGACGCATCAACTAGAAGTAACGGAGGAGGAAAAGGACCTTGGAGTATTGGTTGATCATAGGTTGACTATGAGCTGCCAATGTGATATGGCTGTGAAAAAAGCTAATGTCGTCTTGGGATGCATCAGGAGAGGTATTTCCAGTAGGGATAAGGAGGTTTTAGTACCGTTATATAAGGCACTGGTGAGACCTCACCTGGAATACTGTGTGCAGTTCTGGTCTCCCATGTTTAAGAAGGATGAATTCAAACTGGAACAGGTACAGAGAAGGGCTACTAGGATGATCCGAGGAATGGAAAACTTGTCTTATGAAAGGAGACTCAGGGAGCTTGGCTTGTTTAGCCTAACTAAAAGAAGGTTGAGGGGAGATATGATTGCTCTCTATAAATATATCAGAGGGATAAATACCAGAGAGGGAGAGGAATTATTTAAACTCAATACCAATGTGGACACAAGAACAAATGGATATAAACTGGCCACTAGGAAATTTAGATTAGAAATTAGACGAAGGTTTCTAACCATCAGAGGAGTGAAGTTTTGGAATAGCCTTCCGAGGGAAGTAGTGGGGGCAAAAGATCTATCTTGCTTTAAGATTAAACTCGATAAGTTTATGGAGGAGATGGTATGATGGGATAACATGGTTTTGGTAATTAAATATTCATGGTAAATAGGCCCAATGGCCTGTGATGGGTTTTTAGATGGGGTAAGATCCAAGTTACCCGGGAAAGAATTTTCTGCAGTATCTGGCTGATGAATCTTGCCCATATGCTCAGGGTTTAGCTGATCGCCATATTTGGGGTCGGGAAGGAATTTTCCTCCAGGGCAGATTGGAAGGCCCTGGAGGTTTTTCGCCTTCCTCTGTAGCATGGGGCACGGGTCACTTGCTGGAGGATTCTCTGCTCCTTGAGGTCTTCAAACTACAATTTGAGGACTTCAATAGCACAGATATAGGTGTGAGGTCTTTTTTAGGAGTGGTGGGTGAAATTCTGTGGCCTGCATTGTGCAGGAGGTCAGACTAGATGATCATAATGGTCCCTTCTGACCTAAATATCTATGAATCTATGAATCTATGGTGAATTATCTGAAAACGGTCGGTCAGCAGAAATGCTCTTGATGTCGTGGAATATAATAGGGCCCCAAGTAACTCAATATTTTGAGTGGGAGCCAAGGTTGACTTTCTGGTGTTTAGGGTGAGACCCAGGCAGTCGAGCAACCGTAGTGTGGTACTGACATGAGCAAGAACTTCCTCTCTGGATCTGCCCCTCAGTAACCAGTTGTTAAGATACAGGAAGATGTGAATTCCGTTCTCCCTGAGATACGCAGTAACAATTGTGCATTTAAGTAAAAACCCTGGGGGAAAAAGAGAGGCCAAATGGGAGCACCACATACTGAAACTGGCATTCTGCCATGATGAACTGAAGGAATTTTTTGTGACTCGGTATAATTGCACTCCTGGGGGAATTCTGCTTCAAAAATTTAAAAATTCTGCACTAAAAAAGAAAAAGTTACTCATCTTGTGCAGTAATGTAGGTTCTGTGGGTGCACCACTCTAGGTGTTCGGGCACCCCTGCGCACGTAATCAGAGATTTATGGTAGTGCCTGGCTGGATCACACATGCGTGGTCCCAGTCTTGCACCACTTCAGGCGGTTAATTAGCGTTGTGCGATAAACTCCCCCTTAGTTCCTTTTCTACTGCAGAGCCTAGCAATAACTCTGAAGTAGAGGGGAGGAGGGAGGGTAGTGGAGCACTCACAGGGACACACATCTTGAAGAACCAACGTTACTGCAAAAGGTGAGTAACTTTCTCTTCTTCGAGTGATGTCCCTATGGTTGCTCCACTCTGGGTGACTTCAGAGCAGTACCCTCCAGAAGGAGGAGGGGGCTTTGGAGTTGAAGTCATAGCAGACAAAAGAACAGAGAGTCGAAACAGGGCATTGGAGGTTGCCTGTTGTTCTAAAGTGTAATGTTGAGTAAATGTATGGGCTGATGCCTAGGTTATGGTCTTACAGATTTCTACAATGGGCACATTGTTAAGGAACGTTATAGAGGTTAAGAAGGCCCTGGTGGCATGCGTGTGAATCCCTGTAGGGCAGTGGTGGGCAACTTGCAGCCTGTCAGGTAATCTGCTGGTGGGCCGCGCGACAGTTTGTTTACATTGCCCATCTGCAGGCACAGACACCCGCAGCTCACAGTGGCTGTGGGAAGCGGCAGCCAGCACGTCCCTTCAGCCTGTGCCACTTCCCGCAGCTCCCATTGGCCGGGAACAGCAAACCATGACCACTGGAAGCTGCAGGCAGCAGTGCCTGCGGATGGTCAATGTAAACAAACTATCTCGCGGCCCGCCAACAGATTACCCTGACAGGTTGCCTGCAGCCCATAGGTTGCCCACCACTGCCATAGGGGATTGTTGACCACGTTGGGAATAACAGTTTTCTGCAATCTGAAATCCATTTGGAGAAACTCTGTGTAGATATGGCGTTCCCTTTGGATCATTCTGTGATTCAGACAAACAGTTTCCGAGACTTACAAAATGCTTTTGTTCTGTCTATTTAGAAGGCGATTGCCCTACATACACCCAGGGTATGTAGTCTGGATTGTTGTCTATCCTGGATAGAATGTCAGAAGGCAGATTGCCTCACCTTTTCACCTAAACCAGCCTATCTTGGGCAAAAATTTAGGATTGGTCTCAAAGAAACTTTATCTTTGAAAAAGACTGTGTATGGCGGATCTGCCAAAAGAGCGCCCAATTCTCCCACCCATCTGGCGGATGTCATTGCAACGAGGAACACTACTTTCATAGAAAGATGTAATGAAGAGCATGTCACCATGGGTTCAAATGGAGGGCCAGTTAGGACTCTGAGAATAGGTTGAGTTCCATGGTGGGGTAGGTTCTCTCACTTCAGGATAGAAATTGCTGAGGCCTCTGAGGAATCTTTTGGTGAGTGAATGTGGAGAACTCATCTACTTTGCTGTGAAACGCTGTGATAGTGGAGAGTTGCACTCTAACCGAGCTCATGGAGAGGCCTGACTTTTCAAGTTGTAATAAGTAGTCCAATATTGGGGTAAAGAGGCTGACATAGCAGGAATTCATTTTTGTTAGCACATGCCTCTAATTGTTTCCATGTGTGGAGGTAGTTGGTGTGGGTGGTGGTTCTGCAACTGTGTTTTGTACTTCATTGGAATGTGTTATTTCAGGTTGCTTGAGCCATTGGAATGTGTTATTTCAGGTCGCTTTGAGATGGAGTCTTTGGGGATCCGGTTGAAGAACATGACCTGCATCCTTAGATAGGAAACGAGGCAGAAGCGGAAGTGTCTGTGGTGGGCACACTGATAATTTGAGAAGGTAAGGATACCAAGTTTGGCAAGGCCACGTGGGGACTATTAGAATTACCCTGGAGTTGTCCTGCCTGATCTTGTGTATCACCAAGGCCAAAAGGAGGGTTGGGGGAAACACGTAAAGGAGAGGAGCATTCCACTTCATGAGGAAGGCATCGCCCAGAGAGTGGGGACCAAGCCCCCCCCCCGGAGCAGAACTGTGGACATAAGATATTTTGTGTGGTTGAGAACAGGTCTATTGTCAGGAATCCACAATGTCTGAAGAGGTCCCAGACCATGTGTGTGTTGAGTTTCCACTCATGGTCCCAGGAGAAATTCCTGCTTAATGGATCTGCCGTGGTGTTCTGGCAACCCAGGTAGGTATTTACTGTAATGTGGATATAATATCTGATACACAATTGCCAGAGTCTGATGGCTTCTACACAGAGGGAGTGTGATCATGCACCCCGTTGTCTATTTATATAAAACATGCAAGCCACATCGTACGTGAGGATTTGTATAGTCTTGCTTTCCATTATCAGTAGGAAGTGGGAGCAAGCGTCGCGAATGGCTCTTAGTTCTAAGATACTTATGTGCAGAAGAATTTCCGCTGGGGACCAGTGGCCCTGGATAGCGCGCAGACATAGATGTGCTCCCCAGCCCAGAAGCGATGCATCTGTTGTGATGGTCAACACTGGTAGAATTTGCATGAAAGGCACTCCTACGCAAGTGTTGTCTGGTTGAGTCCAACCAGAGAAGAGACTCCTTTACCTTGTTTGGTATCTTGAGGTGCCTGTTTATGTTTATATTGTTCCTGTGTGGGACAAACTGAGTGGAGCCAGGCTTGAAGGCACTTCATATGGAATTGTGCATGTCTGACAACGTATGTTGTGGAAGCCACGTAAGCATGTTCTGGCGGTGACTTGTGGGCTGATTTGTACTGTAGCAATCAGGTTGGTCAGTGTGAGGAACTGCTGTTGTGGTAGAGAGGCCATCGCCTTGAGAGAGACTCCAATGAACTCTAATTTGTTGCACTGGTATTAGTGTGGACTTTTGTGCATTTATTTAGAAGCCTTACGCCGTAAAGAGAGTGAGTGTCTGTTCTGTGGCATCTATCAGTGCCTGCTGTGCTGGTGCTTTGAGCAGGCCATCATCCAAGTACAGGATCATCATAATTCCCTTTCTGTGTAGCTGAGCAGCCACAATCGTAAGGACCTTCAAAAAAAACCTCAAGGGGCAGTGGTTAGGGCAAAAGGAAGGATCTTGTATTGGAAATTATGTGGGCCTATTACGAAATGGAGAAAATGCCAGTGTGAAGGATGGATAGTTATACGAAAATATGCATCTTGAAGGTCAAGGGCAGAGAATCAGTCCCCTTTTTCTAACTCTGGGATTATGACTATCTTGAAATGTTGGGTGTTCACAAACTTGTTGAGATGTCAGAGATCGAGAATGGGTCTCCATCTGTTTTATCTGTGAGAGAAAATAATGCAAGTAAAAGCCCTTCCATTTGTACTTTGGTGGTACCAGTTCTACTGCGCATAGATATAGGAGGTGGTCTACCTCTTGTTGCAGTAGATGTTTGTGAGCGGGATCCCTGAAGAGGGACAGGGTGGAGGAGGTAGAAGTAAATGGGATGGAGTATCCAACCTTGATTATCTACAATACCCATCTGTCTGTTGTGATGGACTGCCAGACTGGGTAATAGGGGATAAGACAGTCTGAGAAAATCAGAGAGATGTGAGTTGGTCCCACAGCACTGGGGGGAGAGGAGGGAAAGATTGTCTTCTCCTGAAAACACCGACAAAGAAAAGTGAAGGGTGGGTTCAATGTCCTGACCTTGGTCAGAGGGTTCATCCTGTTCTGCTGGTATGTCGTCAGGGTGCTGAGACAGTCCCACTACCAACGGCGCAGGTGACGGTTGTGTGCTCTCCCTGGGGGGACAGGGAGGTATGTGGTGGTAAGCGGGATGTGCCATCCATGGTAATATGGCCACTGTGGTGGAGGTGGCATGGGTGTCATCCATGGGTACTTGTACCATTAGGGTTCTTTGGGCACAGTATGACAGACTGTGTAACAAGGCACGTGCTGCCGTATTACAGATGGGAGAAGAGCAGCAGGAATACCTTTCTCCATCACCAACCTCATCCTTGTTGCTCGAAAGAAGGGGAGCTGAATAAGGTGGAGTGGAAGGCTGACTCGGTACCAAGTGAGCCAGGGTAACGTCGGTGCCGAGGACAGGTGACTCAGGCACTGAGGATACTGCTAAATCCTTTTGGCAGTAAGAACTGGCACAGTACCAACAGTGGCAGCGCTGTTGCGGTTGTAACACTTGGTGCCCCAGGTTGTGTTAGTACAGATGGGTGTGCCAGTTGCAGCATACTGCCTGTAGATGGCAGCATGGCTTACAGTTGTATTGAGCTGCTGTGTGCCATGGGTCTGGTCAACTCCAGTGGTGCTGAGGCATGGGGTTTCATTTTCCCCTTAGTGCCTGTGTCAGGGCTCTCTCGTTTACAGTCCCTAGCTCTCCCGGTACACATGGTACTACCTCAGTTGGAGAGGCTAATAGTGTGGTTGGTATCGACTTAGCATGCCGGTGCAGGGAACACCTTTTCTTTGCCGTCTCCTGGTTCGGTGAAGCCACAGGATGCTTTTTAGCCACCTTCATAGCAGGGTGGTCTGCTGTCTGAGCCTTGGAAGTAGAGCCTCTGTCAGAGGCTGCTGTAGGAAACTTCTGACCAGAGGAGTCCTGGCTTCTGGCTCAAACGCCAGCCGGAGAGACTTCTCCATGAGCAGCAATTTAAAGCTGCAAGTCTCTGGCTTTCCTGGTCTGAATTGTCCGTTTGTGACAATGAGGGCACTTTTGAGGAACGTGTGTTTCACCTAAGCAGTGAACACTGGGATCGATAGCCTATAGGTGAGGCAGCATTTAAAGCCCGGAGAACCACCCATGCCCCTGAGGGGAGATCCACCTGGGCACTGCTACCATATATTTCCGATTATGAGAACAGGGGTGCCCGAACACCTAGAGTGCAGCACCCACAGGGACATCACCTGAAGCATTAAAAATTCTGTGTACAATATTTTAAATTTCTACAAAATTCTGTATATATTATTTGTCAAAATAACACAATGTAATCATGCCAGTTCCAATTATTTTGGTAATTTATTTCAAAATATCTGTCAGTAAGTATGTCTGTAACAATACAGACCCCCCCGCAAAATTCCGATTGTTTTTTTTTTTGACGAATAGATTCCTTATGAGGCATATTAATACAGAATGTTGAGTAATTCATTTAAATTATAGTAAAGAATTGTATTTCCTGCACCTGGCAGAAGCAGTGCAAAGGCTTGAGGGAATCAGGGGTAATGGAGGAGCTGAGGGAGAGGAAAAGAGCCTGGGGTGAATCAGGAGGATTGGTGGGTATGGGTGGGAGAAGTGTGGAAAATAGGGCTGTCAATTAATCGCAGTAAACTCAAGCGATTAACTCAAAACAATTAATCACAATTAAGTGCAGTGACATGGATAAGGCACTGGTGGCCAACAGATGCAGGGCCAGGGACCTCTGTCCTGACCATGAGATGTGCGCCAATCCTGTTACATGTAACAATCCATCAGTGGGCCTCAATGCTGGTCGGGCAATGGAGAGTGGGAGGATGACAACCCTGACTCAAAGGAGTCTCAGGATTCCAGAGATAAGGGCAGAGCAAAATCAGAGGGAGCAAGTAGATGTTTGACTCGTCTGTTGTCCAAAATGAGGCAGGAAACAGTGCTACCAATGGAAGCAATATAATTGGTACCAAGCATGCCAGTGCTGGAAGCACTGGTAGTCCTGAAGTGAACAGTGGTAGTGGAGTGTCTGATAGCACCAATGTCAAGGGCGGCGAAAGCCACCATGGAAACATCTGCTGTGTGGACTGCAGCAGTGCCGAGTAGGTTCCTGGTACTGGGTCCCACGTACCAATCCGAGTACTGGCCCTATTTCCATAATTTGTGGAAGGGGAACATTGGGGTGCAGTGCCAACAGACCTGAGGGTTCAGTGGCTTGTTCAATAGAAGAAACAGACTTGGCAAAGTCCTGGACCAAAGGAGAGGTTGGGACTGAAAGGCAGAAGGTGGTCTGTAGCTACTTGGTATGCTGCCGACGCAGAAACAGTCGGTACTGGCATCTCCCTCATCAGTGCCAGACTCAATGGATGTCCAGAGGCTGGAACCAAAGTCAACGGTAGAGGGTTTCTCACCTCCCTACTAGGTACCAGGGAAGGGTTAGAAGCACCAGCTCCATGCTGTTCCATGCTTTTCCGGGGGAGGCGGAAGAGTCACCCCAAAAGACCTATTGGTGTTATGCAACCTTTTCCTCAGCACAGGCAACAGCCCCTATTGAAGTACCTGCTCCAGAACATGAAGTGGCAGTGCTGTTGGAGCCCAAGGGAACCTCTGACCCACTGAGGGCCTTGGGACGGAAGCAGGCCACACGGCCTGGTCGAGCAGGCACTGCTTCAGGCGAAGGTCCCCAGCCACTTGAGTCAGTTTCTTAAACCGATCGGCAGATTGCGCAATACTTCTTGACATGGGCCTTGCTGCTGGGGATTGCTCCCCCACATTAAAGACAATGTTTAAACCCCAGAGAGGGCATCACTGGGGAAACAGACTGGTAACACACACTACTCTAACAATTAAGGGTACTACTAACTATACACAAGAGAAAAAACTAAATTAGTTGAGAGTTTGAGACCACACAGAACTCCGACTCCAGTCACGGGCGGTAAGAAGGAACTGAGGGAGGGTCAGGACAGCACTGCATCATGTAGCCAGGAGAAGGACTATAGCAACAAGGAGCGTGTGCCACCCCTCTACTGCTGGGCAAATTTCTCCTGCTCTGGTGTGCTGGGGACACACACCCCAACATGGAATACGAGGCTGCATCTACTCCAAGAAGAAGAAAGGGTTACAGCTTTAGACACAGCATTGCCCATTAAGTGCTTACCTGGAGGAGAGACCACTGCATGTTGGTTCAAGTGAGGAGGAGTGCTGTGCTCAGGCTGCTGGGGGAGATGGGGTGGCATCTCTGGCTGAGGAAGATGCATGATGGGCTGGGTGAAATGTGTGATAGTGTCGAACACGTTCCCTGGGAGAGGATGCTCCATGATGGGGACCTGTGCAGGTACGAAAGGAGGGGGAGAGGACTTCATCGGAGGTGGTGCTTGTTGAGGGACAGGCGGTGGTTGCATCTGCTGCTGCTGCACCTGCTGATGGTGGTGGTGGTGATGCTAGGGAAGACAAAAACTCATGAGATCAGAACACCTTCTCATTTAAACTTCCAGCCTTGTCTCATCTGGTATGCAGGGAGGCAGCTCAGAACAATTCCAGACATCAATAATGGAGGGACTGAGCCTGTGGTTGACTATAAGCTCCTGATCTAAAAGGGAGATCTAAATAAGAGTATTGTTCTAACAGCCTGTGTGCCTGGCCCAGCCCAACCTCTATGATGATTCAGCAGTCACTGTATACGGAGGACTCTCATTCATAGGAATTCTCTCATGGCTCCAGGAGGCAGGCTTCTCCAAAACTCACCTTTTTTTGCTCTCGCCCAGAGTGCCCTTTCTTCTTCAATTTTGGTGCCATTTCTGTGGAGAAAGGAAGAAGGGATAATAAAAGGGTTAGCATCCAGGTGCTGCTCTTTCAGGAATCACTGAGACAAATATGGGAGCAACTAATATTACTGTACTTGTAACCGAGATCACCACTTAAACCACAGGAAGAGTAGCGAAGTTTTGGTGCTCACTGCAAACTACTCTCTCTCAAGCACTCGCGAAGAGCACATTTTCAGACACAAAAACAGGCAGCTTTTCCCTGATTTTACCTTTGAAACTTACTACAGATTCCGGAGGAAAGAGATTCAGTTTCCTTGGCTACATCTTTGTTCCTTCACAAAACCAGGAAGGATCAGAACTTTCAAAACATCAACTACAATGATTTACAAAGAAATCTCTTCAAGACTTTGACCAACACTAATTCTTCAGCCACAGGCCTTTGGGACACCAAAGTGACAGACTGTAAGAATTGGTTAGCCCTTGCCTATATTAGAGTTTCTTGGAAATCTCTCACCAATGCAGTGCCACCGGTGGTAACCAAAGTGGCAGTTAGTGTGGATAGGACTCAGGGCGCTGCCAGACTGTGTGTCATGGTGTCTTCTACACCCATTCTGACCAGTGTTAGATAACATGGTGGTAAAAATGCCAGTGGTCTAACTGACAGTACTTCCATTGCTACCATTGGTGGAGCTGCAATGAGGGAAAATATCCCAAATAGCCTATTGGAGATACAATCTGACAGGGCTGCAGAGAGCTGGCTGTGAAGCAAATGTTTGCACAGCCCATTAGTTAGATCAAGAGCACTTATTTGAACATTACAATGTCAGTGATGGAGAAGAGGAAAGAAACAGACAGCAGCCATGATAGAACAGATGCTACACAGAAAGCAATCCTTCCTCTCTCACTGGAGAATTGTTAAGAGTTTGCATCCAAGGGCCTCTTGCTGTTTAAGCAAGAAGGGCTTTAACTCACCACTTTCTATCAGAGGTCACACTGGGAGTCAAACAGAAGCAAACTTTCTTCTCCACCCTATAACAAAACTGTCTGAGACCTTCAGCAGCTTTCACTACCAGTCAGCCCCTCTCCATTGGTGAAAATGTGTTATATATTAGAGCTTCCCAAGACTTCCTTTGCAGCTTACTTCAGAGTTTATTAAATCAACAAAAATGAAAGGCACAATATTGACCATCTGGCTTAAATTTCCTCCCCTGGAGAATTCCAGCCAAACACCTGGATCAACTCCCTTGCTTGAACGTGTTCTACTTCATCATTATTTGGCATGCCCAGTGGCGTGGGGTTAAGACTGAAACACTACCCCTGAACATACTTTTAAAACAACCTTTGCAAAATGCTAGTGGCCCATTCATGCCTCAGGTTTTTTTGTTTTTTTGAAATCAGTAAGTAAAGTATTCCTATTTTCACTGTCATGAATCCTCATGTGATGGGACAGGCAAATATGATCGAATTTGTACTTAGGCTGGTAAATTGAAGTCAAACTAGATGATCACTTTTGTACCTTCCGGCCTTGAAATCTATTAAATTTTCATAACTTTGCAAGGCCTATACAAAGTCAAACCATTCTGTAGCAAAATTTAAGATGATCTGGTAAGTATTCAGACCCACTTCCTATGTATATCATGCTTCCTTCATACACATCTCTCATTATGAACTTCTCTGTGTTATAAGGTAAATACAGCATAATTAAAGTATTCCTGGAGGTCCCTTCAGCCACCAGGGTCTCATTATAGGGATTCCCTAAGCTTTTCAGGAAGCTGTATAAATTTTACCAGAGCAAGACCTCAAGTGTGTCAGCAGACTCCCATTCAATTGTTCACATTTTCCACGGCTCAGGCTGTTTTTCTGACCACTAGGAACAGCCCAAACTCAGCTGCAGGTCAGAACATGTCCAAAAGAAAATGGAAGGTGGGTAGCAGAGCTCCATCATTACAGTAGGGAGATGAAGCATCAACACCAATGGCTGGGGCCACTAGTCGTTTGAGGACTACTGTACAAGCCTGACACTTTGCCAGTCTAACTTGGTAAGAATAATTGCTTAACTAGGCCTTGACCTAGCAGAAGACATCTCAAAGAGCCAAAATAAAACTTTAGAACATGAGCCTTAATGCATGAAATGTACTGCACATCCATACAGAAGTGGATGGAACAAAAAATAAACAATTATTTGCACTTTTCCTCTGAGGATCTCCAAGCGTTTTACAAAGGAGGTAGAATATCATCATTCCCATTTTACAGATGGGGAAGCTAAAACATGGAGATTTAATGTCTCTCTTGAAACTGTACATGGTAGAGCTGGAAATTGGATCCCAGTCCAGTGCACTGTTCACTGGACTAAAATGCAAAAAAAGGATTATGGTTAATCTGCTTGCAAACTTGTTTAAAAGAGTAGATTTTGACTTAGATGTACAAAGCTATCTTAACCAGCCATTTTGACATTACTTTGCACAAAGGAGAAAAAGAAAGAGTGATTGATGTTTTCTGCTATTAAGTGACTTGCCCCACATAGACTTTCCCTATCTGAGTCAAAAACCCAGGTAACAGAGAGAGAGGCTGAGAGAGAATTAATCACAGGAACACCATGCCAATCAACTGAAGAGGCACTGAAAGGCAAGAAGGAAACGCAGCAACATGTAGGTCTTCAGGAAAATCATGTTTTACAACTATTCACTGAGGTCTTTTCTGAGTTCCTACTCTATGACTGAGGGCAGAAAATAGAAGCCCCATACTAATCAGTAAACTAAAATCAAATTTACAGAAAAGTCGTCAAAGTGACAGATGTCAGTCTCTGTAACAGTTAAGTATCTAAGAGACTGGTCTGCTTTACTGTGAGCCATACACTATGTGAGGGAAAAAGAAAAGGAGTACTTGTGGCACCTTAGAGACTAACCAATTTATTTGAGCATGGAGCCTGTAACTGCCACATTCTTATCTGATGCAAGTGTAATATATATAGCAAACAGAACCTGATTCACTTTGCTATAAACATTCTACTTGCTGATCCACTTTTATCGTGTCCGCATAGCAAGAAACTTCCTACCATGCACACCAAACTAGAAGGAAACTGAATAAGCTGTGTGGCTTGAAAATGGAAGTTACTGAAGGAACCAATATTTCTGTCATGTTCCATTTAATCAGAAGGAAAAATACCAATGGGAAGAAACCAAAGGATGGGATACAAACAAACGTGGGGGATTCCAGGAAAGGAGGAGTTTTGTAAAAGGACACCACAACTTGAGGGGAAGAGACAAGGAAAACTATGAAATATTTGATCTCTGGAAATCAATGGGATTTGAGAGAATTCCTCTCGACAAGTTGCAGATTCGCTGCATAAGTACACAAGGAAGTTGCATGAGTAAACATTATCAGCGAAAAGGCAATTAAGCCAATGTCACTCCTATGTGAGCAGGACTGGAAATGCGAGATTATACATAGACAGTCCCCAGCTTCAGGAGTCAGCCAAAAATGCCATGTTTAATATATAACATTTCTCATTTGTACTTTATGTCAGAGACCCCTAGCTCCATGGTTTCCATGCAGCTGATCAACATGTATATGTTTCGCAATAGTAAAGGTGTGAAAAAGAGGGAATATCAGACATATAAGGCTGTGTGCAAGTGTCAACCCTGAAAAGCAGTTAAAAAGGTACCAAGCCCTGTAAAACTGACATGATTACTCCTGGTGTTACTCTGCCATAGTTGCTTCTCTGTACAGGTGTTTGCTCTCACTCCTATATTCCTCAGAGGTATGATGGCTAGCTTCTAACCAAGCTCCTCAGAAGCGTCACGTTTGCTTTCTGGTGTGCATATTTCTTGTATTGATACTGTCTTTAGTTTAAACTGAATTATTGACAAACTATCACATGTTTAGCCAAGATACTGGACCATTCTCTGTACACAGGTAAGAGAAAATGGTTTGGTCTGGATTGACAAGAAACTCCATTCACTCTATACAGCTCTGAGCAAAAGGTTGTGCATCTCCTGGTTTGTGTGGATCAGCTGTTCTGTTTAATATTGGAATCACATCCGTGAGTCTGTGGGACTGAAGCAGCTATGGACACAGTTCCACTCTGCTCCACTCCAGCCAGCCACAGTACACTAACCTTCTGGCCATTTAACTAACCATGAGGTTTTCAGAAATGTAAGAACAGCCAAACATAAGACAAAGTTATAAAACATGGCCCAGAAAAATCACTTTTCTAAGCTTAAAGTGCAGTTTTACTCTGAATAGTCACGTCAGCTCTTTTAGAGATAAAATTTTGCTGCTTTTTATTCGTATTAGCCCTGCAGAGCCAACACAGCCAAGACTGAGTGAGCTGCTGATTCTATTCCATCTTGTGTATCTACAAAATTGCTTAAGTTCCAAATCAGTGTTATACCTATGGAAGCCCATGAAGGGCACCAAGGGCGCCGCATGAACTAAATCTGGTTCACAGAACCATTATGATGGTTCTCTTCGTACCACATTTCAACTAAGCTTTGGCTCGTAGAGCCCAGGTTGAGATTTCAAGACACAATAAATATGGGATTCCACAATGCCATTCTCACAAAGTCACTTTTCAGAGTAGAAACACTAAGATCAGAGCCCAGTTTCCATAAGAGAAGCCTCTGCTTACAATGAACTTATTCTGTCAAATAGCTTCCCTCTCTGGAAGGTTCTAGGGTATCTTCCCCACCCACACAAGTTTTTCCAATTATTAGTTACTTCCCCACATGTTCACTGAGGAAGGTGAAATACTCAATATAATAGTATACAATTATATACTTGGTAAAAATATTCTTTCAATTTTGAAATGACTTCTTAAAACTAATTCCATTATACAAAAAGGTACATTTTCTGTAACAAACCAAACACTTTATTTATTTTTATTTAAAAACAAAAATATAAAAAAACTATACAACTTGTTTTTAAAAAGATTGTGGTTACATTACTGTTAAATCAAAAAGCATGCAGATAAAAATATAAAAATAAACAGATTTGTATAAAGTAATTCTTTGTAGATGATAAATGCTAATTGAAGTGCCTTAAAGGAATCTGAATCAAAATGGCAATGACAGTCCATTCATTGCAAATGCATTCTTACTTTCAAACAGTTCACACTTGTGCATCAGAGAAACTAGGATTACAGCTTTGCTAGAAACATGCAGTTATACATTCCAGTAAAAATCAATCCCAGTCCCCAGCAGTTTATAGAAAAATAAAACACAACATGAACAATCATGTGATTTGGAGAAAACATTTTAACAATGCTAAGAGACTGCAAGTAAAAAAAAAACTTTACAAAATAGTTTCGGTTATAAATTAAATTTCCCTTGATAGCACAGAGAACCTCCATACTACCCTGGTATTAGAGATGAGCTCAAAATGTGAATACTGTGTATAAGTGACTCTCGGTCTCCACACTGTGATGTGGTGCTTTCTTGGCATTATGCTGGAAGACAATTCAATCTAACTGCTTCCCTTCCCCTGTTGTGCAGGAAGAGCAGATCAACTCGTGGCTTCTATGCCACTGACACACAGTCATGTAAGGCAGAAGAGTTCCCTAAAAATGTGGCTAAAGAAAGTTGTTAGCAGTAGCAAGAGCACTAAAACCCAAGGTTCAAATTGGTCTTGGACAAGATGTATATCTGCCTTTACAGAAAAAGGGGTGCCTAAGTTCTAATTTGCTGGCATATCAGTTTATTGAATTTCTAATGGAACTATCACCTTAGTGGAAAAATGCTGGTGTGATATTTGTCAAATTATTACATTAAAAAACACCAGGGTTTTGAAGAAAAAAAACCCAACAACCCTAATCTTAACAGGGCAAAAGAACAGTGATTAAAAACAGTACTTCGTTTTTCTATGTATCACAGTACGTAAAACACACTAAGGCCCAGATCCTGCAGCCATGTATGCAAGTGAATAGTTTCTTAAAATAGGATTAGAGTGCGAGTGCCTAGTGGACTGAAGCTCTGTATGGTGCTTTACAAATATTAATTTAGTTCTCCTTCCTCAGTTCAGATGCAACAAGAATCAGCATGTTGTAAACTAACAAGGAGTGGTGTATCAAGATGGTCATTCTTCAATGGGCTCAAAACCAAAGTAAAGCACTTTTCCTGACATCTCATTAGAAAGTATGTTTTTAAAAATGAACATCCCCAGCTAAAAAAGAATAAAGAGAAGAACATCCCACACCCAAACTCCCAACAAAAGAGTTTCTATTAAAACTCACCACATTAAAATAGAATATTAAGACAAATTTGATACAGTTATCAGAACAGTAAGGGTGCAAATTTGATCAGTCAGGGAGCCTTAACTGTTGAATTTCAATAGTGAACTTCCCAACCGCATAGTTCTCCAACTAACTACTCAAGAGGTTTGCAGGACCATAGATATAGCAGTGCTCTTCTGCAAAGCCCCATTACTGATGCTTAGGGCCCTACCAAATTTATGGCTACGAAAAAAGCATCACGGACCGTGAAATTTGGTCTCCCCCCATGAAATATGACCTTTTGTGTGCTTTTACCCTATAGTACACAGATTTCACAGGGGAGACCAGCTTTTCTCAAACTGGGGAGTCCTGACCCAAAACAGACTTGCAGGGGAGTCACAAGGTTATTTTAGGGGAGTCATAGTACTGCTACCCTTACTTCTGCACTGCCTTCAGAGCTGGGCGGCTGGAGAGCAGTGGCTATTGGCTGCGCGCCCAGCTCTGAAGACAGTGCCCTGCCAGCAGCAGCACAGCCAGAGAGCAGCAGCTGCTGACTGAGGGCCCAGCTCTGCAGGCAGCAGCGCAGAAGGGTGGCAATACCATACCATGCCATCGTCACTTCTGTGCTGATCCTGGTGGTGACTTTGCCATCAGAACTGGGCTCCTGGCCAGCAGCCGCTGTTCTCCAGCTACCCATCTCTGAAAGCAGCGCCACCGCCAGACCAGCACAGAAGTAAGGGCATCAGTACCACAAGCCCCCCTACAATAACCTTGCAACCCCCTCATCCCTCTTTGGGTCAGGTCCTACAATTACATCATGATGAAATTTCAGATTTAAATAGCTGAAATAATGAAATTTATGATTTTTAAAATCCTATGATCGTGAAATTGACCAAAATGGACTGTGAATTTGGTTGGGTCCTACTGATGCTATTAGGAGTGTCCTTGGTGATTAATACAAAGTTAATTCTAGATTCTACTGAGAGAAAATTCATCTCTTATTTTTTCTTCCCCCATTTGGTGTTTCTCAGGGAGCAGCTACAACAGATAGGAGGTAGTAGGCACTTCGAAACATTATCTGTACGGTAAGTTAAGACTATAGGGAATCAAGTTTCCTATTTCAGACACCCAAGGACCAAAACACCTCTAGGAGTTTAGCTAAGTAAGTTTATTTATATAGAGCCATATGAGGTATTGAAGGTACAACTGTCCAAGGGGAATGGTGGCATTCTGTTCACAAATCACTGTGTGTGGATATGAATGCCTCCTCAGATGCACAATTCAATGCACAATTCAAACTACATCCTAAATTCAGGACACTAGGGTAGAATATCCTAATTCTTCTAAATTTCCTACGTGCCAGATGATCAGGAACTTTGATACTACTAGGCATTAAGTCCACTAAATCCAAATTGTTAGAGACTCCCCACCCACATGAGAAAAAGAGGATGAGAGGAAGTTTCTGCACAGAGTCCCCCAATCTAGATGCCCCCAATTCTCTGAAGTTCCTCAATCACCACAGTATATTGAAGTTGTTAAGCAGTTTGATTGTTGAGAAGGGCAGGGCTGTCAAACATGACTAGAAAGCTACCTGATGCCTGATAAAGACAAAACAGATGCCAATTAAATTCAAATGAGTGCAGTACTGTTGAGGAGGGAAGAATTTTTCCCCCTCAGATTCATAAGGAAACTCTATTAAGGAACAGATTACAATTTAGCAGGGTCTGAAGTCTGAAAGGTCAGCCATTTAATCCATACATAAAAATACATTATGAACACAGGAAAAGTATCTTTCTTTTGCACAACTCACAGCTGAATTGGCGTTAACTCAAAATGTTCACCCCAGAAGTTTACCTCTGAGCTGAGCAAAGGAAGTTTCAGCTGACAAATCAAGTTGAAACCTTAACTTTAGCGTTTGTTATGATGGAAATAATTTTAGTAGAATGGTTTCTACATATCTGTGGTCTTTGAAGCTTTTCAGGAGACATCTCAGGCTTGCTAGCTAAGACATGAACGCAAAATAATACTTAAGACCTTTAGGTGAGGTATAACATCGCAATATTACTTCATTCAGCATTAAAGCTTCGAAATAGGAAACAATAGCTATGAAACATGGAAACCAAGTTAGCCAGAAGTATTACTTCCCACATTCCTGCTCCGCAGGGTATGAAAAAAACTGAGCTCTTTTGCTGCCCTAAAGTGGTTAGAGGATACTCAAGCCAGAAAGACCCAGCATTGCACCTCCAAAGGCAATTTCTGACTTTTGTTAACATATATTTGTGTGTTCTGTGAGCACTAGACACTCTCTGCCATAAAGATGCACCATTGTGTACTACAGTCTGATCATTCATGACTGAATGATTCAGATCAAAAGAACAGATATGCTTACAAAACTGTATTTGTATTCTGTAGAAAAAGATGTTGCTTACATGCAACTCACCTAAGGCTGAAGATACCAAAACCATAATTGAAAGAGGCAATGGAATCTACTAGAAATTTCACAGTACTAGCACAGAAAGTCAGGAGGTAAGAAAGTTAACAGCCAACATGATGGTCATGTTTAGTCTATATCACAAGTAGATGTTTCCAGGATGAATTTCAATCTCATTACAATTCATAAAGATACTGTCAAAACACAACTAAAATTAAACTGCACTAATCCTTTAATCCTGTACCTCTGTTTTCATAGATTATAAAACTAAGGGATCATTATGTTCACCTGGTCCAATCTCCTGCAGAACATCCCCCAGTAATTTGTTTTCTCTACTAATATCATCTATCTTCAAGGTATTAAATCTTCAAGGGCTGATTTTCAATGTAAGTATAGTACTCATGATTATTAACAAGAATGCTTTAAACATTCTGTTTTAAATTCTGATTAAGGATTAGCAACAACAGGTGAATTAAAGTGAGTGGAGCAAAATCAACCCAGAACGTAAGTAGCTTTTCAGAAATCTGGACTACAAAGATGAGTCAGGCAGCTGTAAGAGAGCACTGTACTAGTACATTAAAACTTGTCTTTAGTGACTACGGAGAGTGAACTGTAGGAGATCGGAGCAGGAGTGTAATTTCAGTATAACTACTTATATAATATGTACCTATTTTTCCTTATATATTATAGAATTAACTGGTGTGTATTTTTACATGTATCAAAGTGCTTTATGATAAACCAAACCAAGATAAAATAATTTAGAATATTAATATTTTTAGATTTAAAACTACATACATCTATTGCACAAAACACCAAGTACACCCACCAAACAGCAGCTCAGTGGGTAAAAAAAGGAAAAACAGAAACCAAGTTATTATAAAAGAAGATCATAAGAAGCCAGATCTTATTACAAATTGAAGTGCAAAGATTATCAGTAAGATTTTAAATCTAATTTTCCACTTCACCAGTGCAGGTGTTTCCAAGATTCTCCTATCAGGATATATATTTTACAACTTCTCCAGAATCATATTGCTCATTTAAACATTACAGAGAGAGAAGCTCAGATGGCCAGCAACAGGGCTGTTACAATAAAAGGTATCATGAACTAACAATACATTAGTTACATAAGGTATCAAATACACAATTCTCAAAAGTTTAAACATTTACATTTCAATTAATGGGAAACGGTATTCTATATGTTAATAATTAAGTTACTATCCTGCAGTACAGAGTCAACAAGGGCCCCTATATTTAATCAGAAAATCAGGAGAAAGATTTAGCAAAACAAACATCACTGTAAATATTCTAGACCAGAAAAATTTAGTTTTTCTTTTGTTGGTAACAAAGTATTATCAAAACAAGTATATTCATTTGTACATATTCAAAGACTATTTAAAAAAAAATCTGGTGACTGTAGCTTTATGACGTGGCAGAAAGCTTGATAAAGATTACAAACTGCATGCAGGGTTGCTGGCTTTTAAAAACAGTGTTTAAACTGAGAGAATTATAAATATATTATATGATTCATTTTGTAACAGAAAGTGAAAGATAACAGCCAACAAGCTAAAACAAAATCAAAAGTTGCATCCCAAGGAACAGTTGCAATTTCAAAATAAATGTGATGGGAAAGAAGGCTCAATCATCACACACATTGCACTATACCTAGAGACAGAGTGCTGTCCAATGGCTCTAATGATAGCACTAAATCACTTAATGCCAACATTTTCAAAAACATCCGATTTCCAGTAACGAACATGGGACACCCTGGCCATGATTTTCAGAGATGCTGAGCACCTATTGACTGGGGGCACCAATTCAAGTTAAAGAGCTGTGGGGGGCTCAGCACCTGTGATAATCAAGTTCAAAATGGACACCCAAAAACAGAGGCAACCAAAATTAAGAGGCCAGTTTTGAAAACACTGGCCCTGTCATCCCAAGAATGTCAAGATGGAATCAGACTAGGTAGATATGGATACGTTTATGGGAAGAGCAGTTTTACAGTCAGTTCTTATAGTTTTATATAACAGAGAACACTAGAGAAAAAAGCTCAGTCACATTTAGAATTCCACCAAGGAAGTGCAGTTATGGCACACAGTGGAGAACATTGGAGGTACTAATGTAACGGTCATGTTGCAAAGTTGAGCAAACTGTCATCTTACAGATTTCCATACCATACACCACATAAAATTTATAGAGAGCTAAGGTTTTAATTAGCTCTGCCTAGTGACAGCTTACTCAAAATACAAAAATAAACTATAATATGTACTTAAGGATAAAGTGCTCTACAGCAGAAGAAGGCTCTCTAAGCCAATACAACCCAAGAGGTCAGTTACAGGACAATGAGCAAGTGATGCTCAATTTCACTCATATCCACCCAATCAAATGAATTAGGTTCCACTGCCTCATTCTCAGGAAGATTATGAGAAACATTTGACATAGAAATGGTTTTGTCTGGATCACGCATATTTTCCATGGAAAAAGACAAACAAGAAGAAACGTTCTGTTTTTGCCATATTGTGGCATTTTAGGGTTTGTCTACACACAGGTTTTGCACCGATTTAACTATAGTAGTATAGCCAAATACTAGTACAAAAACTTCGTAGACCAGGCCAAGATATCCACAACTGTGCTTTTGCAGACAACAGCATCACACTGGGAATAAATCTCTGGGGCAGAGAGGAAGGAACAACACTTTTTTAATTCCCATGTCTCAGACCTGAATGAGCAAAGAGTCATGCAAGAAAGAACAGAGAAATTGATTTCTAAACAAGTTTTTCACAGAAGCTTTGGCAGGACTGAGTCTGCATTAGTCAAATAAAGCCACCGAAAAACAAGTGTACAATAACAGTCTATGGTTTGAGTGTAAATGTGGCAGCTCTGCCTTAAGACTTATCAAGTAGCAGGAGACCATTTTTCTCCTCCACTAACACACACTATGAGGACAGCACTCACTACCACTGAAAGTTATATTTTGACCAGTATTAAATATAATTCCCTCTAAAGAACTATCATCAAAGGTGAGGAGTTCCTTTCAAAAAACTAAATTTACTTAAAAATATGCTTGACAATATAATGCAACTTAAATGTGTTATGTTTAACTACAGTTTAGTGCAGATTCCCCAACCCCAAAAAATACAGCCTTAAAATTCGAGTGTTTGTAGGAAGCGTCATTAGTAAGCACCCAAAGCAACTCCTATAAATACTAACCTCTGCTGACTGGAGGGGACAGGAAAAGAAGAGGTGAGTATTTAGCATACATGTCGGGCTTAGAGCAGTATGCATTCAGCACCTGTGCTCTTAGGCCCCTCCCAACCCAATGGCAGGCCCGAAAATGTATTACTTCAGTCACAGAATTTCTTACAAGTGCGTTTTTATTTATTTTTACTCCTGTTTGCACTTCAGAGTCAATACAGCTATAGAAGTGGAAGCAGGACTGTTTTCTACCTCTTACATCTTCATCAGACATAGTTAACTAAGTTAAAGTTGCAGAAACTTTATTACTGGTGATTTATGTGTCAGAAAGAACCCAGCTTAACTTTCAGAACCCACACAAAGCTGGCAGTTCGAGAAAGAATAACTCAAATTTTTAGCTATGCAGCTTTGCTCACTTCGACACAAAAGAATGCCACAATGCCACTTTAGAGGAAGAACCATACTTTAAGAAGCTATTTCAGAAGTGCAAAATCAACTTAACATGCCTAAATCACAAATTCTGAGGGAGTATCAGCTGAAACTAGAAAAGCTATACAGAGTCATTACTGCTCACTAAATTCACCCTACTTTCCTGAAGAGAATTGTTTCATGCCATTGTTTTTATTTTTTATACATAAACCCACATTTCCTCAGCTGTTGTCCAGCAAAATGCTCTGGTGCAGAAGTGTTCCTGGTGAGAACACTTACACTCCCCAAGAGCAAACTGAAAAGAGAAGGGGACTTTTAAAAAATATGTAATTAAATCACTGGCCAGATAGAAAGTATCTGGGCATATGTTGCAGGTTGGCTCTCCCATCGCAAGGAAGAAAAGCAAGAAAATCTTGTAATCTTGGGAAGTGCAAGATGCCATATCCCCCACCTCCAAGTTTCATATGTCGGGTCCACTATAGGCAACTGCAACATGCAGGATCTACACTGTGTGTACTGTTTTTAATTACAAGACAAAAAAATTAAAGACCAAGCCAGTACTGAAAACATATTTATTTATACAGAAGACAGGTATAGGACTGAGTCTTTAAATAAGCTGCATCTAACCTGTTTCTGAATCTTCACTGTCGGAGGAGCTGGATTCACTGGTGCTCTCAGACTCTGAGGAGGAGAACCCCTTCATTTTAGAGGAACCAGCAATTACATCCACTTTCTCTGCTGCAACAAGATAACAGTACAATATTGTCAAAGGATGACAAAAATAACCCAGAATCCAGTCTTGTGCTGTGTGGTCCTCCTGTAATCAGCAACGCCCGTAATAGGAATTCTATTGCATGGAGGACTGCTTGTATGCTGATGCTCTATAGTTGGAGTCATAAGTAGTTTAACTAAGTAAAGTACTATTGTAATTGGGCAAAGCAAACTCACTGCCCTGTTCCCATGTTCCTTCCTAGTCTTGAGCTTTACAAACTAAGGCAGAAACAAAGAGTTTGCCCTGCTGCTCCCAATTCCAATGTAACAAATACAACTTTTGCCTAAATAACCCATAAACATGCATGTATCAGATTCTTGCAGAAGGAAAGTGTGCTAGAAATGTTAACACACATTATTTACTGACTAGACAATATTGGCCCATAATTAATGCATAGTATTTTTTTTTAAGAATGCTATTGACCCAATGAATTATAAAGGTCCAAAACTGCATATACTCAATCCTGCACGTGACCCAATCCTTCTGCAATCTGTGTTAGAGAAGGCTTATCATGCATATGCAGCGTTTGACATTTACACTTCAGGCTCTAGGCTATTTGTCTTTCCAAAACACCAAATAAGCTTACAAGTAATGCTTAGGCCAGCAGCACATAGGGCAATTTCACATCTTCTTATGGCTTGCTGAATTCCAAACGTAAAGGTTTTATTCAGATATATTAGTACAAAGAAAAGCATGGGAATGGGTGATTGGAGAGTCCTCCAAACTCCCCTCTACATGTGCAGCCATTTTTGATTTTGTAAGAGGCTTTACTTCAATTTTAAAATGCTTTTCTGCGCATTAACCATATATTAAAAACTGAAACAAAGTCCAAAAACAGCTCCAAAAACTGGTGGAAAGAATCCAGGATGGCAGCCCCAGTGTAGTGAGTCTCATGCCTGGCACAATCCAAAATCCAGGCCTATACATGTGCCAACTGTTTCACATGATGGCGCCCCAGTTTGACATGAGAACATTCTTTCACTGAGAGGAGGTGTTTTGGGGTTTTTTTTGGCACACTGAAGGTGAGTTTGCAGCCCAGAACAAATACTGTTGTACAATAAAAAGAAAACTAAAAGGTTTTACAAGAAAAGTTTGCATGAGATTGAAACAGCATGTAATATTCCATTTAGCTGGCAGTATGATCTGTCCCTTGTATCAAGTGTTTGGAGTGAAGAAAATATTTACATTAGAGCTCAAAGTACAGGGATATTAAGATAAAATTAGCCCTAAATCACAAGCCTTTGAGTTGAAGTCCAGTGGTAAGATTTAACACACATGCTGTTGTGCCATTAATCAAATCTACCTTTTGATAGAAAAGTAGTAGCTTTGAAATGAGTTCTTCTCTCCCCTGGCATGAGGATATAAATACCTATACGCACAGTTTGTGCACCATCTCTCTCTACATGTGTGTGTGTGTCTCTCTCTCTCTCTCTCTCATAAGATTTGGACTACATCGCTGGAATGTGAAGTAAACTGCTTTGAGGATGAAAGGTACCTTGAGGTTTCCTCTTCTTCCGTAAACATGATGTTACATATCTCTCCAACTCCCGCAACGTGGATGGCTTTAATGTCTCAAAGTCAATTTCAATCTCATCAGGATTGGAGTTTTTAAGCGAGGGTTCTCTTGACTGGATGATATGGACAACTCGGCCCAGTTTCTCACCAGGGAGTTTATTAATGTCCAGGCTCAGCTGCCTCTTCTCCTCATAGGACATTGGCTTACACTTCTCCTCCTCCTCAGACTCGTAGACAGGAGGGGGTTTGCTGTTCTTCACCGTCACAGGCTCCTTCTTACTACTTAGGAATAATTATAAAACATTATTATAGAAACACCAAAATGGTGAGGCGTTTAAAAAGCAGCAGCTTGATATTAATGTCTTAAATGTAACACTGATTACATTACACTCTAATTAAAAATGATCAAAGTTGTTTAATTTCAGTAGGCTATTAAGAGTACAACTGGAATGGGTGGGTAAGAGGGGCAGAGAGAACAGAAGGTGATAGATAGGTGCTCCTTGGTGACATTCATTTTCAGCATTAAATAAGAGGGATCCATATATGATTTTTGACTTGCTGATCTATGTACTGTGTGTGGGAGAGGAGGGGAAGCAAGAAGCAGCAGGCATGAAAAAAACAAACAAACCTGTCCTCAGAATAAGTAACAATCTGTTAGACTTCATATACTAGGGTTGTGGTTTTGTTCTGAGAATACATAAATTAGACTGTCAATGATTTTGAGAAACTAGATTTATAGTTATAAAAAGGATGTGTATGCAATTGAAGAGGTCACACTTCAGCCAGATTCATAGCACCTCAGCATTAACACAGAATGCACAGCCTATGTAGCAAAAGGATTACCAATGAAATTAAAGAAGTAAGAGATCTATTAGGCCACTGTCAGTTCAGTTCCCTGGGGAGGATTTACAATTGAGCTGTACAGTACATTGTCTAGTATTTTGTCCAGCCTCAATGCCCTAAATGGGGGGTGGGGGTAGGGTTTGAGAAATGGGCTCATGTCTCTTACCTTTGACAATTTTGCAGCCTAATCAAACTCACAACAAACAGTTTGTACTTATATGAAAACTACATTTTCCCCTTTCTTCATTTCATCCCACTACCCGAAGTTATGATACTTTGTTGCACTGTAAATAGTTCCTCCTGCTGGCTGGGGGCTAACAGTTCCTCCCGCTGGCTGGGGGCTAACAGTTCCTCCCGCTGGCTGGGGGCTAACAGTTCCTCCCGCTGGCTGGGGGCTATGCCTGTGAAGTACTTGAAGATATTTTACCTCCTCTGAGTTGTCACTTACCCAACTGTAAATATCTAGCTCATAACCTTTTCCCTGATAAGCCAATCCCTCCAGCACCCAGGAAGGGAAGGTAGATGAAATCTAAAAAAACCTCCAGGATCTGGGATTCAATGTCACAGTGACAATATACAGAGGAACAAAATTAATTCTATCATGTCTCATATTGGATACTAATGGCAGCCACACAAGCCAGGCACAGAAGCACAGGGGTGCACGAGTGAAAACAAGTACTGTCACATTGAGGCACAATGGATTGGGGTCTGCACCAACACGTGTTGCTGGAACTGATACTATCAATGCCAAGGCCCTTACAGAAGCTAGAAACCCCAGATTGAGCCATCACTACATCACAGGCACTAGTGGTTACTGTTGGAAGTAATCCTGAATGCAAGAAGGTTGTCTCTAACTCTCTACTGTTCCTCAGTGCAGTAAAATACAAAAACTGCAAGATAAGACAGACACAAAGCTGACCTTGAGTTACTGCTGTTGCTATTATTTTTCTTGGCCTTCTTGAGTGGTGGTTCCTTGGTTTTACTTTTCTTATTCTCCTCTACTTCTTCCTTTTTTTTGTGCTTCTCTTTTTTCTTTTCTTTCTTGTCTTTCTCCTTTTTCTTTGGTTTGTTCTGTTGTGGCTGGGACAGGGCAGCGAGCTGTTCATGCACTGCTTTAAGCTAAGAGGCAGACATACAAAGATCAAGATACTTTCGCTCTGCATCACCTTCTCCCCCATATTCATTCCTTTCTCCTCCTTTCTGGCCTAGCTACTCTCACTTGCTTTCATCTCTTTGAATATTAAGTGGGTCAGTTCGAGATGCTTTTTATTGTACACTGATTTTTTTGTTCATTATACTTTAAAGTACCCTGACCCACTTGACAGGGGGTAGGAAGCCTTTATAAATAAAGTTACTACTCTCCTTACCTTTTGGCCAAGAACAGACTGCCCACTTCCTCAGCACCAATCGGACACTAAGTGTTATTGACACTGAATGATTTAATGGACGAGGAGGGCCTGTGAGGCTACAACAATCTAGATGGAGCACTGCCTGTATTCAGGGCTGCACCTCCCTATCAGAGGTGGTGGCTACAGGCCCCATTTTATAAGTCCATGTTCCACACTTTAGTCTTAAGTTCAGCCAGCCCAAAACTCTATTCTATCGATTCAAATGATGCTACCTAACTCAAGGCAATGGTATAGTGTAATGGTGCTGTAATTTTTTTTTAACATTATGTGTGAGCTAAACAGAACATACGCAAATGTTTTGAAAGACACCATGATATTTATTAATATTTTGCCCATTAAGCCCTTTCAATGACAAATGTCAGAGCATTTTACAGTTGAGCTTCACAGCCCCTGGACAGCCGGTAGCTCATTTTACAGATGGATAAACTAAAGCAAAGAGCTAAAGCAAATTGCCCAAGGTCACCCAAGTCCGTAAGAGTTGTGAATGCCCGACTCCCAGTCCCCCTGCTCTAGCCCCTAGACCCGCAGAACACATTACCTGTTCCTGGAGTTCTGCTAGTCGCTGAGCTCGTTCTTCCTCAGAATCATCCGACGAGCTATCGCTATCAGAGGAGCTATCACTGCTGCTATCGCTGGATGAAGGGGGGGCCACCTTGGTTGGGGGCGGCACCGCTACTGGAGAGGAGGCTGGAATCATGGGTTCTTCAGGTTCATCTGGCATTTTAGCAAAGCGCATCTCAAAAACATCCTGGGGGAGAAACACACATTGAAAAATAACGCTGGGTTTGCATGAATACAAATACACATTTACAAGCAGCTCAGCAAGTAATAATGATTATTATTCAAGCAACATAAGCACCTGATAAAGACAGACAAGCCTTCCTCCTTGAATGAGCGAAGGGAGGACAGACTAGGATTCAATATAGGTTCTGTACAGGCTTGGCAGAATTCAACTTCTGATATCGATGTTTATTTTTAAGCATTTTTTTGTCCATTTAATTATTCACAGTTGCAAAAAATTACAAGTTTTAAACTTTCTTCTCCTACTTATTTACATTTCCACAGTCGCAGGGAAGCATGGGGTAGTCAGACAATTATTTAATGACAGCAGATGTAGAGATTCAAAAAATTAAAGCTTTATTACCATTAAAATACAAATGGTCAATATCACATATGTAAATATCCTTAAATTAAACTAAGTTCTCAAGCAGCATTTTTCTTACTTTGCTTATCTGTAACTTTCTATTATCACTAGAAATATTCAGTTTGTGTGTGGATAGTGAAATTGATGTTTACTGACATTTACCGATAAAAATCTAATCCTTCAAAGCCTACTTATGTAACTAAATAAGGTACGAGTGCTGAACTGATTATACTATCTACACAATAAATACTAAGCTGCAGGACGATCAAACCGACTAAAACAGCAGAACAGCTCTATGGATTAGCAAAAAAACGTTTGATTGTCCAATTCAGGACAGAAGCTTCCTTACTTATTAGAAGACAAAGTTCAGAGGACGCAAATAATTCCTCAAAATTACTTCTAAAGAATAGAATTCAATGTTTTAGCTTCCTTGATTAAAAACAAACTTTGAGGCAGCTCATAGCTTACTACACTACTACACTACCTCTCTGTTCACTCCTTAACTGTTATTTTAAACAAAATTAAAGTCAACAGGTAAACCTGAGATTTGGAGGATATGGTAGATTGAAGTCCTAAAGAAAAATTACAACTATGCTTGCAGAGTCAAGACCTTAATACAAAACCCAGTACAGAGATATACTGAAATGTTGAAAAAATCCCCTTACAGAATGGCTAATACTAAATCTGAACAACCAGATGACATGGTTCAATGTGGACACAGGTGCTGAAAGGCTGCATTTTATCGCCACTGATATTTGGCATTGCAAAAGACTGGATAATGAAGTGTATTAGCAACACAAACACCAGAACAGCATGGGTAGATGGAAAATGCCTAGAAGACCTAGACTTTGCTGAAGATATTGCACTACTGAGTGATGCCCATAAAAACTTACAAAGACAGACAACTTGGCAAAAATAACAGGCCAAGCAAGGCTCAAAATTAGTTATGCTAAATCAAACATCCTTGAAAAGCAGATGTCCAGCGGTAACATCACATTAGAAGGCTAAAATATCAAAAAAGTAAAACAGTTCATTCACCTGGGCAGCATGCTGTTAGTCAACAGAGACCTCAAGAAGGAAGTGACATCAAGAACAGAGAAAAAAGAAAAGGAGGACATGTGGCACCTTAGAGACTAAAATTTATTTGAGCATAAGCTTTCATGAGCTACAGCTCACTTCATCGGATGCATTCCGATGTACAGAGACGCATCCACAGCATTTACTAAACTCAACCACCTATGGAAATCAAAAATATACAGCGCCAGAACCAAACAGAATTTTCAATTCAAAAGTAATCTCGGTGCTAACGCACGGCTGCAAGAGCTGCAGAGTTACTAAAATGTTAGAACAACAGACACCTTCGAAAATAAGTGCCTATGAAAGATTCTGGGAATTGGCTGGGAAAAAATCACCGATGAAGAGATCTGACAAATCACTAACCAGCAGCCCATTTCCACCAGAATCAGAAAGAAGCATGTACTGCAGATGCCAACATATATCCCCATGTGAAGCTGCCAAGTAGAAATGAAAGCACCCAAGATAAATCTTAGGAACCCCCCTTAGTAGTGAGGGCAGAATAGTTCATTTCAACACCACAGAGCTAATGGGAGCAGCAGCAAGTGACAGAAAAAAGGACTGGTTTCTGCCTGTGCATCAACTTTGACATGGAAAGGATGTAAAAAGACCTTTACCAATGCTACTTCTTGTACAGACTATCTGTAAAGATTTGTCTGGGGCGGGGGGTTATTCATTCATCCTGCTTTTGTGGTTAAATAATTTTAGCTTCTCTGAAGTCTTATTGTGTTCTTTAAAACCCTGGCAGGCTCTCTACCTGCTCTACTGTACGGGGTTGCTTAGAGTATGGTCGGAAAGGCAACCATGTAAAAAGGGCATCTTCTTACTCAACAGGGCTCTTCCCCATGTGTAATATGTAAGGTTAAGATTTTGTCATGGTCATTTTTAGTAAAAATCAGTCAGGTTGTGGGCAATAAGCAAAAATTCACAGGAGCCATGACATCTCTGTGACTTTTACTTAAAACAACTGGGTGGGGGGGAGGGAGGAGGGAAGCTGCCGGGGGTGGTATGCCAGCTGGAGCCCCATGCAGGACTGACAGTCCAAGCCCCATTGCCACAGGGGTGGGGGGCACAGCCCTGGCTCCAGACATGAGTGGGTGGGGGCGGAGGAGATGGCCCCAGCTCCAGAGGAGTGGTTCACAGCCCTGGCTGAAGCTGAAGAAGTCAAGGAGGCCTGGTAAAGTCACAGAATCCATGACTTCCATGACCTTTTCTGTGACTAAATTGTATTCTCAGTAATATATATTGCAGGGGTAGGAAACTTGCGGCTCGCGTGCCAAAGGCCGCACGCGAGCGATTTTCAGTGGCACTCATACTGCCTGGGTCCTGGCCACCGGTCCGGAGGGCTCTGCATTTTAATTTAATTTTAAATGAAGCTTCTTAAACATTTTTAAAACCTTATTTACTTTACATACAACAATAGTTTAGTTATATATTATAGACTTATAGAAAGAGACCTTCTAAAAATGTTAAAATGTATTACTGGCACGTGAAACCTTAAATTAGAGTGAATAAACGAAGACTCGGCACATCACTTCTGAAAGGTTGCCGATCCCTGATATACTGCATCCACTTTAGTGCCAAAATAATATTTTAATATTGACATTAGTCTTGCAGCGCCAATCTGGGCAACGGGAGAGAGAAATGGATTTTACCCTGCGTCAGTCATTATCCTCTGAATTGTTAAACAAATACTGGTGCAGAATCTTTATTGCTGGCGAATTATATCCAGATGTAACCCAAGTTGATTCTCAGATCCCAGATAGTAGGGCTTGCAATTAGAAACACCATCTTTTTACAGGTAAGGCAAATGAGAGACAGACACACAATGCTATCTAAATTCTCAGAGCACATCCTAACTGCTCAGTCAGGTAAATAGCGGCTGGGATTTAATTTTTAAATAAGGTAAATGTAAAAAGCTCTTCATGGTACAAAGAAGTCCCAAATGCCAACATTTAGTTACTGTGACATGCCAAAGCACCATCCCCAACTAGAGCAAAGGCAGCTGGGGAAACAAGTAAGTCTAACAGCAGAAGGGTCCATTTTAAATATTCTCTAACCCATTTATCATTCAATATGTAAAAACTAAAGCAGGATTCTTTAAAAGGTTATATTTAAAAAATGTAAAAACTTGTTTATGGTGAAAAGCCACATAAATGCTACCAATTATAATATTAAGTCTGTATTTGTCCGTCAAGCATGCACTGCTCAGTCATCTCTGCTCAGTCATATTTTTACAGGTTACAAGCAATCTGTGGCTTGTGCCTCAGAACAGTTAAGAGGGTAATTCTGCCTGATTAAATGCATATTTAAATAGCTAAGTCAGGTAGGCCATATGTGAGCAAAAAGACTGCACATCAAAGGCAAATAACTAATAGTGGGCCACATTACCATGACATCAAGGTTAAAGGCCCAAATCCCAGACCTAACTGCAAGTCTAGCTACCTTTCTGATACTTTACTTATAATTTCAGAATGCTGAACGTATTAGTTGCCTGGAGACAAACAACTAGGCTATTAGAAGTATAAGGCTGTACGATTTAAGTAATTTCCCTAAGATCTGCATTCTGTCTGGAAACTGGACTTTAACCACAATACCTCTGAAGGAAACAATAAGGACAGGGGAAAAATAGTTTTAAAACTGTTTCTTTTTTGTTTAAGACTCAAGTGGTCTTTGCATGCTGAGATTTTCTGTGCCAAGCTATACCCAGTACTAACACTTATTCAGCACAGACAGTTTAAAACAGGAATTATGCAAATACCCTCTTAACAGTACCACTGCAGTGACTGCTGTCTGCCCTCCTTCTTAGCAAAGGTACAAGCTTCATTTCCTAAAGACAATGGTTACATCATAACCAGCTGGTTACAGAAAGCAAACACCACCTCAATTACATTTACCACTTGACCAAGCAACTTGCAATTATACTTTAGTGTGAACCAGGGCACTGAGTCACCTTTCAGTGAAGCACTGACTTAAACCAATGATATGGCAACTGTAAACTAGTTAGAACTTTTAAGAGTCTGATGTGAAAGCCTGAAAGTATTTTTCAACATCTGTCCACTTTGTTTGTTTGAATGTTTAACAGCAAAGTTTTTTTCCCTGTAAGATTCCAAAAGACGACATAAACAATGAGACAGGATTTTAGCAACACTTGAAACAATCACCTTACCCTTAAGAGGCTGAAAAAACTGAACTTTAGAGACAGTTTCTTCTCTCACAAACCTTATGCTCTTTCCCTTTGTGAACTCTCTCTCTAGCATAGACACCAAGATGACCAAATCTCAGATTTCTGACTTTTAAGAGGAACAGTTTTGTTTATATGTATTTTCAAGAGCCATAGATTTTTTACTTTTAAAATCAGATAAACAAGTTTTTTACTTAACAAAACCTTTGTGATTCACATTTGAATCCCCTTCATAGAAAGAGTGAAGGATTTTACAAATAAAACATAACTTGTGAAAAGTGAGATTGAACAAAATCCCTTATTTTCTTCAGTGTAACTGCAGCTTTTCTCTTCAACCGTATTTATATAGAGAAAGAGTAAATGTGGGTAAAACAAAATAAAATGGTTAGAAAGGAAGTTTTGAAATGATAAATATGAAGCACAGCCCTAATTAATTGCTGCAAAAAAAGAAAAGGGGGGGTTGGGGTGGGAGGGTGCAAGTTCTCATCTTTCTTTATGAGACACTTCTGCTGTCAGGTTTTTCAGTACCATCCCTCTATCCAGTTTTGAATGCATTTAAAAGAATAAGGCAAAAATTCACCTTCTGCCTGGAAGTTCAACATTTAACCTATAGATATTGTTTTGTGTACGTAAGAGTTCATCTCTGAACTCTACTGTGTATACAACTTAGATTAAGAAACTCTTTAGCACAGTGCACATGTCTGCTCATCACGGTGCTACGCATACTGTTGGTATGAAAAAATATTTACACATGTATTTACATAACTCATTTTAACCACTCACCAAATAAAATATGCTGCAGTATAAAAATTTACTATTTAAATATGAAACTATTTTAACACACAGTTAAATAAAATAAATCAACCTCATTTCACAAAACAGCTACTAAGCATTATCAAAAATATTTACACAAGAGACAAATGATTCCTTTGAACAACAAACATTTAAAAGGACTTTTTAAATAAGGAAACTGAACACAAAACCAACATACTTTTCCTTCTCCTTTGTCCTACCTTAGAATACAGGTAAAGGATCCCAGATATGAAATTTGTACTGACTTATACCAGTCTACTTTGGCTCTTGTACCACACCTGTCACTATGACTTGAATGAAATCCCTTCTTGAAACCTTCCTGCACTTTTAATTCAGTCGCACCCATCTCTGAACGCTCATCAGTCTTAGCCTCAAGAACTTGTATCTGTATGATTTTTTTCTCTATATGCTTTTTGTAAATGAAAAAGTAATGATAGCACCATTTGTCTTCCCACAGACTTTGTAAACATTACATTTTTTGCCAAAATATTCTCACTGTTGCTACCTCTGGTTCAGCTTCTCAACTTGGTAGCAATAGAAAGTGCACTAGTGCACACGTAACTCCAGGTGTGCATTTACATTTTAACTACCGTATCATCTAACTTTGCTTACAGAAGGTCTAGAAGATGCAGTGGGATAGACTGTAGGCTCTTGGG
Organism: Lepidochelys kempii; assembly: GCF_965140285.1. Classification (NCBI taxonomy): domain Eukaryota; kingdom Metazoa; phylum Chordata; order Testudines; family Cheloniidae; genus Lepidochelys; species Lepidochelys kempii. The sequence goes on along the minus strand of NC_136399.1, from coordinate 8,843,672 downwards.
GGCAGGGACTGACATTTATTATCTGTGGACACCTATCACATTAGGGACCCAATCTGTTGACCTTTAAGCACTACCGTAATACAAATTTTGATTAATCGTATCATAGGTCGCCATCTAAAGCCCTATCTACCCTAACAACCAGCACTGTTAATGGCAAGTTTTTTTTGGCAAAAACAGCCTAGTGCAGACAAGGCTCTAACTACCCTGAAGTGCTTCACACGCTTTACTAATCATACAACCTTCCCTCCACAAACAAATTGCCTCTGCATCTGAGGTGTTTAACAATGAAAAGCAACATTTTCACAGCAGGTTAACGCAGAAACTGGAAACTACAATTGCCAACTGGATCAAGAAATAATCAAAACTAAAACAGGCATAAAAAATAATCCAATAAAAGCAGCTTGAAGTTGACACAGATTTTGAAGACACTGATACCATCTAGTGGCAAAAATACATTGTTAACCTATTAACAAAAATTCATTAATTCATATTCAAATACAAGGAAACATCTTTATGAACAGCACAAAATAGTGATCAGAAATGGGCAAAGGGTTAACTAGTCATATCAAAACAGGACACTATTGAGCACAGAGCCACAGAAAGAACCAATTTCTAACACATTCTCAGTGGTTACAGACTGACTTTCCATTTTTAGTATGATGTAGACGTCTTAACATGCAATTTACAATCTTATCTATGATCAATCATAATATTCTTGGTTACCAGAGGTCTGCTCAGGCCTAATTTTTAGGCTCCGCCCAAGTATGGTCAAGTCATTTTTTGACTTGACTTCAACCCTGAGCCTTCTACTCCATTCCCCCGAATCTGAGTTGCGACTGCTGCTACCTCCTGCCTGTGGGGTTGGCACAGAGGCAGCTGCATGCTCTGGTCCTATCACCCAGGCTCTGCTGTGTATACCCTGCAAAATGAGTATGCCGAGGCATCACAATACCTCTCACACTGCAGCGTACACACAGAACAGCAGATGGTAGCAGACGGCAGGAGTAAGGCACACAGCTGCTGTCACAAGTAACCACCACAAGCTGACCTCACAGGCAAGCAGAAAGCCTAACCCAACTGTCCCCGACTTGACGCTTGTAGCTGGGTTCAGATTGGGTTGCAGGGCTTAGTGTGAAAAACTGTTATTAATCTGTTCCATAACTACTGTTCAAGATGTGTTGCACATGTCAATTTCGCTTTGGCAGTCTGTACGCCCAGTGCATGGCCATCAAACTTTTTCCTTCAGCAGTACCTGTTAGGTGGCTCAAACGACTCCTGCTGCTGTGTGTCACTGTGTGCAGGTATAAAGAGCAGAGCTGCCTTGAGCCCCCTCAGTTCCTTCTTGCCATAACTCCAATGAAGAGGGGTAGGAGTGTATGTCATGGAATGGACACATGCAACACATCTCTAAGAAGAGCAGTTATGGAAAAGGTTAGTAACCCTTTTTTCTTCTTCGAGTGATTCCACATTTTCATTCCACTCTTGGAGACTCACAAGCCATAAGACAGGAAGTGGGATTGGAATCTATTTCAATAGAGATTGGAGAACAATTTGTTCCCCTCTAGCATTGTCTTTGGAGTCTTAAGCACAGCATGTGGATCATGGACACATGGACCAAGCTGCCACTACAAATGTCTGCAACTGGGACTTGTGTTAGAAAGATCGCTGAGTCTGACTGTGACCTCGTCAAACGAGCTGTGACTGTTATGTGGAGTGACATTAGCCAAAAAGTCATTGCACATGCATATGCAGGGTGCAATCCAGGAAGAAATTCTCTTACCCTATTTGCCAATGCTACAAATAGCTGGGAGGATCTATGAAAGTGACTGGTTTGTCTAGGTAAAATGGCAAGACTCTTATGTCCAACATATGTAAATGCTCTCCTACCCAATACCACATATAAGCAAGGAGGAATACTGGCAAACAAATTGGCTGGTTGATGTGGAAAGGGGAAGCCACCTTTGGGACCAACTTCAGATGAGAATGCAGGTAAACCTTGTCCTTAAAGAAGATCATCTGTGGAAGTCCCAACATTAATGCCAGCAACTCCCCTGCTCATTTGGCCACGGCTAATAATACTAAGGACTCGACTATGTGTGTACACACACACACATACACACACAGTTCACGAAGGCTGAGACACAGAACTGTTCTGATATAGAACAGAGTTCCAATGACTATCATGGACGATAAGAAGGAACTGAGGGGGGGCTTCCTTTTATAAGAACTATAAACCAAATTAACAAATAACAGGGCTGGCTCTGCAGTTTTTGCCACCCCAAGCAGTGAAAAAAACAGCCGCTTGTGATGGCAAAAGGGAGAAGCTGCCGCCGATTTGCCGCTGCGCCCAGTGGAACAGAGGAGCTGCCGCCGAATTGCCGCTGCTGCAGCAACACTGCCTCCCCTTTCTAACTGCCGCCCCAAGCACCTGCTTTGAACGCTGGTGCCTGGAGCCGGCCCTGACAAATACTATCTGAAGACTTGGGAAGCATGGAGAGCAAGCAGAGCAAGACCCCACAGTTCCAACAACCCTCATGGGTGGTAAGAAGGAACCGACGCGGCGCCGGGTCGGTTGGGGTATATATTGAACGCGATGAAGGTGCCACTCCAGGGGGCTCCACAGCCAACCCAACGGGTGTTGCTAGGGGAAAACTTTCCGACAGCCGTGCACGCAGTGAGCACACACCTAACTGGAATCGATGAGCAAGCACTCAAAGAAGAACTGCATGTAATGGTGAATGGGGGGGCTCAAGCTGCCAAGCGAGTACTATAGAGGGGAAAAGTTTTTGATAGCCGTGTGCACCAACACCAAGAGCGGAATGCACATGTGCAGTCACTCAAGGAACTATGTTTGTTTGCATACTATATAGATGGCTTTCATTAAGTCTGTTTTTTCTATTATACACAGATTAATAGTCAGTGTTACAAGATTTTACACACTCAGTCTTAACTTTAGCATTTCCTGGCTTCCGAGTGCTTAACTTCGCATATTTTCTTAATGTATTTCCTTAATGTACTTTTTTGCATGGAGTTTCCTAGCTAAAATTATTTGTATTGAATCTCCAAGCAAGCCAACAACAAAAAAATAAAAAACAGTTACTTACCTTTTCATAACTGCTGTTCTTCAAGATGTGTTGCTCATGTCCATTCCATTCTAGGCGTGTGCGCACCCACGTGCACAGTTGGGAGATTTTTGCCTTAGCGGTATCTGTAAGGTCAGCTGTAGTGCCCTCGAGTGCCACGCTCATGCATCGGGATATTAGGCGCTGCCGACCCTATGCGCTCTCAGCTCCTTCTTACCGCCCATGACGGTTGGTTGGAGCGCCTTGTCTTGCATCGCAAAAGCATTAGCGGTTCTTGCAGGCCATTGTTCTGTCTCCCTTGTTGTTAGTTGCTAGGTACTTAGTTAGACCTTTAAGTTAAGCTTTAGAGTAGTTGTGTAGGAGTTAGAGTTCTGGCTGGGACTTGGCCAAGGAGCGGGGCATACCCCTTTCCCCAGGTTTTAAGCCATGTTCATTGTGTAGCCAGCCGACGCCCATTAGGGACCCCCATGAGGGCGGTTTAAAATGTTTGGGGGAGTCCCATAGAAAGGATAAGTGCAGGATCTGCAAAAACTTTCGACCTCATACTCAGAAGGAGCGGGATATCTGCTTAAGGACCCTCCCCATGGAGCTTGCGCTTCGTCCTACCTCGGAGCCCGCTCAATTGGACTCCAAGCCTGGTACCTTGATTTGACAGTCCAACTCCCATTCTTAGTCCTGTCAGAAGCGCCTGCTGAGCCTACTGGCTGTGACATTCTGGGCTCCAAGGAAGGCAAAAAGGCTGAGATCTGACTCTGATCAGCTATATACCAGTTCCATAACTTTCTAGCTTCACCGCACAGGAAAGGGAATCTTTCTTCTTCGGTTGTTGATATCAAACATGCAAGCCACACTGTGTGTCATGACTGATTGTTTTGCTCTTGATGAGGGCAGGAACTCAAGGTAGGTAATCCTTGAGTTCCAACAAATTGATATAGAGCCAGTGGACTGAGGTGACTACCTGTCCTGAGTTATGAGTGAGGGATGGGAGTATCTCTAAACAAACAGCGATGCATCCGTCGTCACACTTATTATTGGAGCAAGTTTGATCAAAGGGACACCCACATAGACATTGCATTAATCTTTCCATCAATCCAGAGAGTTCTTCACCTGGAGGGGAACCTTAACCTGTTTGTCCAATAGGTCCCTCTGAATCAGCCCTAAAAGCAGCAGAGGTGTAATCTTGCATGCTCGGTCACAAAGGTGGAAACTGTTATCTGACCCAGGAGCTGCAAACAGTTCCTTATTGTAGTACAGAGACTTCCTTGATTTGTCCCAACCAGATTTGACAAAGTTACAAATCTGTATGTGGGAAAGAAGTCCCTGGCTACCAACGAATCCAAATATGCCCCAATGAATTGTATTCTCTGTACAGGGGCTAATGTGGATAATTATTAGCCCCTCTGTACAGGGGCTAATGTGGATATATATATCTTTTTAACGTTTAGCTGGAGACCCAATTCCTGGTGGAGAGAGGGGGCTCTGGGTGGAAGTTAGTACCAGTTTGTAAGATCAGCCCTTGACTAACCGGTCATCAAGATACCGAATGACTAAAATTGCTTCTCACCGAAGGTGAGCAGCTACTACTGCTAAAGCCTTTAAGAATGCCTTTGGGGCCAAAGAAAGGCTGAAGAGAAGTACTCGGCACTAAAAACAATCCTGGACCATGGTGAAGCGCAGGTATCCTGTGTGCAGGATGCATCTCTAGATGAAAACAGTCCACCTGTAGATCGAGGGCCGAAAACCAATCTCCTGCCTTTAGAGAAGAGATTAGGGCTGCCAGAGCCACCATCTGGAACTTTTTTGAGACTTGGCACAAAAGTATACTTTGAGGAAAACCCCCTCCACTGTGGGGTCTACTGCTCCTTGTCGCAGGGCTGGTACATCCAGTCACCTTTTGTGGGCAGGGGAGAGGTGCTTTACAGCCCTGTGGCTGAGTCAACAGCACGGCCTAGTGGCCAGAGTCAATCGTATGGGTGAGCTGGGCCACCACCCTGGGGTGAGTGATGGCCAGGGTAGGGGGACCTCTCCACTGGGTCCCAACCCAGGGCCCTGTTGGTGGTGGGATTGCCCGCCACCAGGTCAGCGGGGATCCTACCGAAACATGCTGAGCTAGCCTCTGGTTCTACAACCAATTCCCCATCAAGTTTCCCTGGGTCACTTCCTACCCAATTCTCTGCAGTTTGCCATCTCTGGGTCCCCACGGTCTCTCCACTCTCTGCGGCATCCTGAGCCTGGGGGTCAGGGTTTCTCTTGGTCTTTGTCTGGCCTCTGCATCCTGGAGTGCAAGCGGTCTTCACACAGGAGCCAGCAATGCACTTCCTTCCTCGCCAGCGGTCAGCCCAGACTGAGCAGCTCTGCTTCCTTTTATACCCTGTCTCCAGCTGGAGCATGCCCAGCAGAGCTGAAGGGGTATGGCCTCCTCAGCCCAAAGAAAAGGATTAACTGCTGCTGCACCAGGTCGGGGCTGGTACACCTAAACAAAGGAAGGAGTGTACTTCTTGGCTCAGTATAGTCTTGTTAGGGGGTCCCTGAAAAGGATGGGGAAGGAGAGTGGAAGGGACGAAGTGGATGGTGGAGCCCAATGTTATATTCTCCATGACACACGTGTCTGCTGGAAATGGGAAAGGCAGTCTCCAAAAGTGTGGAGGTGGGCAAAAGGTCGCAGCTTCCAAACTAGAGGTGAGGGAGGAGTTGAGCCCTTGACCATCCTGTCAAAATAGCTGTTTCAAAGATGACTGGGTACTTGCTGAAGGCAGGTGGGAAGCTTTTCCCCTCCGGAATCTCAGTCTCTTTCTAGCAAGTTTTGTGATATCCAGAGAACTGCGTTGGGTGTGATCTTTGGGCAGTTTGAGACCCACTAAACCCCCTCTTTTTTGTAGGCGCACATATACCCAGAAACCTCAGCGTAGCCACGGAGTTCTTCAGCATGTGTGGGGACTCGTCTGTAGTTCCTGAGAAGAGCTTCTGATCGTCAAACAGGAGGTCCTCAACTGCATTTTGTACCTCTCTCAGGAACCCCAACAGCTGGAGCCATGACACCCTGTGCGTGACAACTGCTGTCGAGATGGATCTAGTGGCAGTGTCTGCAGCATCCAAGAATGCTGGGAGAGAGGCTCTGGCTAATAACTGCCCCTCCTTAAGGATAGCCTGAAAGTGCTCTCTATGCTCTTGTGAAGATGTTCAATAAAGGTTGCAAACTTGCTGTAATTCTTGTGAAGTCATACTTAGCCATGACTGCCTTATAATTTGTGATCCAAAACTGAAGGGTCTCAGATGAGTAAGCCTTTCACCCAAAAATGTCTATCCTTTTCTGGTCCTTGTCATAAGAGGTAGACCTGGAATAATGCTGTTTACGTGGCTTGTTTACTGCATTCAACACATGGGAATTAGTTGGAGGATGGCAAAACAAAAATCCTGAGTTTTGTGGTAACAATATTTTTTATCTGTCCATTTACAAGTTGCCAGTATAGTGCCAGAAATTTGCCACACAGCCTTTGCTGGATCCATGAGCTCTTCATTATAGGGTAACGCAACTTGGGTGGGTGTCACTGACTGCAAAGTGTCCAGGAGCTTGTATTGTGAGTCTTTAACCTCCTCAAAAGGTAACTTGAGGGTGTCCACCATCCTCTTCACAAGATCCTGGAATCAGCAAAAAAGGTCAACCATTGATGGTGATGGAAGCATGACTACCTCATCCAGAGTCAAAGATTAAACAGGGGTTTGAGGGGTAGTATTGTTGTCCACCCTAGCCTCCTGTCCCTCAAACGTCTTCTGGTGTTGAGGGTTTGGTGGAGGAGAATGTTTGACTCTAGTCTTCTGGTGCAGTGGAGCCAGAGGTCTAGAAAATTGCTGCCGATACGCTGCCCAAAGACGCAAGTGGTCCATACAGGAGACAGGGTGGGACCGATCCCAGGACTGATCCCACTATCTCTGATATGGACGAGAATTCTTATGGGTTCCTGTAAGTATGGGTTCCACAATCTCAGTTCAGGCTTCTTGGTGCTAAAGTAATGCAAACAAACAAACAAAAACATGGAAGACTTCCTTGCGTGGAATGAGACAGTTATGTTCACCAGCCTATCAACATTTTTTGCCCTTGTGAACCTGCTCCAAGTAGAACAGTAGTCAAATTGACAGTGCTCAAAATGTTCTCCAGCCAAAAAGCCTACAGACAAGTGAGGAGCAACCAATTTTTTCTTCACTTAAAACAAAGGATTGTGCTCTGTCCCAAAAAACCAGAATCCAAACTAATAAGTTTCCAGAAGTTGGTGAATTTTCATAGGAAACCCTTGTAACCTACTATTCAGCAATAAATAAACCCCCATAAAAATGCAAACAAAGCAGGAAGCTATTTTAAAATCTTGCCTGGAAGGATGTCAGTGATATATTTTGGTACATATCAGAGGGAAGACCATTCTAAAGTTGCATGCACTCAATGGAAAAAGACCAGCCTCTCACTCCTCTGTTATACAATAGGACAGTCAGCAGACTTAACACTGCTCATTTCTAGTGCTACACTTGAAGGCTGGGCACAAACTGACCTTCAGATTGGCCCAAGACCTTGTCATGTAATTGATGGATCCATCTATACAGTATTGTACAGTGAAGACTGGGTAGGGATCTGATAGAGATGATCTAACATGGATCCCTAACATCACTTCGAAGTCTGAAAGGAGGAGTTCCATGCATCTAACTTTTCACATATTCAGAATTTTGTCTCATTCTCCTAAGCATAGTTAGAAGACACAATTCATGTGAAAATGTCCAGAATGCTGAGACTGGGAGGCCAGGATTTCAAATAAATTACTATAGGAAGCAGGGAGGAAGGAAAATAGTGATCTCTATGCAGTAATAGCTTGCAGCCTGGTACAGCACTCATATACCGAAGCCCTGATGTTTAGAACGGTGAGCTGTAATTTAAATTTCCTTGTACTAGCCAAGTGCTTCCTACCAGATATACCAGCATCACTGATGCTTGCAGGCTCTCTGTAGTGAATCCCTCAGTTCCTCCTTAAAACATATCTTTCCCCTTTTAACAATTTTAACAATGTTTTTAAAAACTGTAACATGCTGTGTAAAATGCTAAGCAGATCACTCAGTAGTATGGAAATTCAGAGTCTGGCTTTGAGCATTGCTGTAGCTAGACAGTTATGATGCACTGACAAGAAACTTGAGAGGTTACACACAGTGTGATGGTGCAGCCAAAACAGCTAATGCTCCTTTGGGCTACAGTGCAGGATTCTTTATCCAAAGCCACACAGGAACAGAAGGACATATATATAGCTTGAGTAAATGCAGCACACAGCAGCAAAAGTGATAGGAATTGAGATACATGAGGAATATGAAACAGACATTAAAAAATGGCATATAGGAAAAATTCCCTACATACAAGACAACAATTTCTGTGGGTGGTATTGCCCCGTACACCATACTTTCAAAGATAGTTTGTAATCCAACCCTTACAAAATGCTTCAACACCTGATGAATGGGCAAAGTGCTTTCAGATTTCTTCTCCTCTTGGAAGGAAAGTGAAAACTTTACATGTTTCTGGTTCACATTACATTTCCTTCATTTACATCAATAAGTGCCTGACAATTCTCCTATATAAAATCGTCTCCAAGGGAAGGAAGATGCAGGAGCAAGACCATAAGTTAAGTAAGTCGCAGCCAAACATAATTCACTTTTAAAAGCCATCCTGACAAGCCGTCAGTCTGGATGGATCTGGTCTTCACAGAAAAGGCTAGATTAAGCAGAACATCCAAGTATACCAATACAGTATGGTGTAGGGGCAACACAATGGAGTAGCTTTCATGATAGTTATAGGAGGCCTTCAATATTCTGTTCTAAGCCCAGCAATATGCACAAACTACATGCCAAAATGTCCAATGCAGAGAGTGCACGTGTGTGTTTTAAGTGTACAAAATGAGATGGCACAAGGGAGCACACCACCATGAGAAACTTGGGCTCTTATTCTGGATCTTCTTCCTGTTACTGTGGGGCAGAGCTCAAGCTATTATGCAAGAGTGTGAAGTTACTGAAAGATAATTGACTATTCCTGCACAGTCTATTGGAACTAGGAGAGTCACTCCAGCTACTCTGAATATGAATGTAAACAGACATTTTTATGGAATACTGAAGTTTCCATATTGAGTGAAACACTTCCCTTCTGTAAGCTACACTGCTATTTTAAAAAGCCCACATGCTGCATGAGTGAGTGGAGAGCTGCACGTTTTAATGAAAGGCTCTGACGCAAAAGATTACTGAATTTTGATAAAGGATTACTGTGATGGCAACAAGGAGTACTGAGTACAAGGAAGTTATTTATAAAGCTATTTGCTTCTGAGGCTTTATAAGATGGGAAGCAAAGTAAGTTTTCGCTTCAGTTAAAGGATGGTAAACAAAGTACACAGTTACAGAGACCAAGGAGAGATTACTCACATTGTGCAGTAACTACAGTTCAAGATATTTCCCCCCCACCCTCCTTATGGGTGTTCAACTTCAGATGCCTCCCATGAGGTCTGGATCAGCGTTTCGGCAGCAGTGCCCATTTGTCCCACACGAGCACTCCTGATGGCCTCATGCCCTGTACTGAGATCTAGAGCTGCACGGGCAAACTACCTCCAGTTCCTTTTCCACTGTGAAATTCTATGAGACAAAACTTTGAACCAGAGGGAAAGGAGGGTGGGTAGTGGGGCACCCATAGAGACACATCTCAAAGACGTGCAGTTACTGCACAAGGTGAGTAACCTCTCCTTTGAGTAATGTCCCTATGGGTGCTCCATTTCAGGTAACTCCCGAGCAGTATCCCTGGAAGCAGGAGGGAGCTTTGGATTTGAGTCCAACACTGAAGTTATAACTGCAATGTTAAATACAGCATCTGATCTGGCAGCATGAATGAAAGCTTAGTGTTTGGAGACCAGGTTGCCACTGTACAGATTTCAGCCACTGGAATATCCTTCAGCAGTGCTATAGAAGCATGCTGAGATCAAGTAGAATGGGCTAGGCACTTCAGAAGGAGGATGAACGTTGGCAGGCTCATAATAAGAAATACCATCCAGAGATCCACCTTGAGAGTTTTGAGTCGAGACTGTGGATCCTCTGGATCTGTCTATAAACAAACAGTCTGGGAGACTTTCAAAATGGTTTGGTTCTGTCCAGATAGAAGGCTAACGCTCTTCTAACATCCAATGTGTGGAGGGAAAAATTTTCAGTGGTCTGGTGTGGTTTTGGGAAGAAGACTGGAAGATGAATATCCAGGAATATTAATGGCTAATACAGAATTCAAAATATACCTTCGGTAGAAGGCTATGATGAGGTCATAATGAAACTTTCTCCCTGAAGAATACTGTAAAGGGACGGTCTGCGATTATCAACCCCTTTCGCCAACTCTTTTGGCAGAAGTGACGGCCACCAAGAAAGCAGTTCTCATGGCCAGGTGAAGATAGGAACATGCAGCCACTGGCTCAAAGGGGACAATTAAGGACCAAGTTAGGGGCGGGGGGAAAGTAAGTCAAGTGACTTACTGGTACTCTGGGGCCAGCTCTAACCCCCGGAAGGGGCGGGGCTGAGGGGGTCAGAGCCAGCCCCCCCACCAGGGTAGCAGCAGCAGCCCAGGGCTCTCAAAGGGCGCAGGGCTCCCCTCTTCTACTGCCCTGGCCCTTTAAATAGCCGCCGGAGCCCTGGGGAAGCAGCGGGGCTCCAGTGGCTATTTAAAGGACCGGGGCTGCAGAGACAGCTCTGGAGCCCCGGCCCTTTAAATAGCCCCTGGAGCCCCCGTTACCTCAGGGCTCCGGGGGCTATTTAACGGGCCCACGGCTCCCCAGCTTCTACCGCCCCAGTCCTTTAAATAGCTGCCGGAGCCCTGGAGTAGCAGCGGCGGGGCTCCAGTGGCTATTTAAAGGGCCTGGGCAGTAGAAGCAGGGGAGCCCCAGGCCCTTTAAATAGCTGCCGGAGCCCTGCAGCCGCTGCCCCAGGGCTCCAGCAGCGGGGCTCTGAAGGCAATTTAAAGGGCCTGGGGCTCCAGCCACTGCTGGGAGCCCCAGGCCCTTTAAATCACCCTCTGGGGAAGCCAGTCTGCCCCAGTATGGTGCACTGGCTCTTGCCGGCACGGCGTACCAGGGCGTACCAGCTTACTTTCACCTCTGTTTAGAGGTGAGCTCTATGCCATGGAAAAAGGTTCAACCTCTTAATGAATTTTGCTGTCCTGGAGGGAGCAAACATTGAGAATCCCTCTACACAGCACTGGAAGGTGATGATGGCTGCCATGTGAGCTTTGCTGAACCCCTGGAGAGTCCTGACTTTTTCAATTCCAACAGGTAGTCAAGGACAGCGAAGAGGGAAGAGTGAACAGGCAAAAACTGCTGCCCAGAACAACACTGGTGAAATCTCTTACATTTCTGAAGGCAAATGTTTCACAAGGTATCTTTCTGCTGTTTAACATCACTGTTATACCTCTGCAGAACAGGAAGATGCTATCCCCAAGAACCATCAAAGAACCAAACTCTGAGATGAAGAATTCCCAGGTTGGGATGAAGAGTCCAACCGGAATCCTGAGACAGCAAGTGGGGAGATGACAGAAGACTCAGTAACAGACGACAAACACGAATCAGGTAAGGGTACCACGCTTGACTTGGTCACTATGGGATAACTAAAATGACCCTGGGTTTGTCTTGTCTGATCTTGTTCAACACTCTCAAGATCAATGCTGTGGGAGGATATGCATGGAGAAGGGGCCTTTGTCCAAGGAATTAGGAAAGGAGTCCGCTGGGAAGAGAGGACCCAGCCCTCCTCTTGAGTTGAATTTCTTGTACTTCCTGTTGGTGGGGGCAGTAAACAAGTCCATCTCTGGAAACTCCAGGGTCAGAAAAATGCAATTATGGGTCCACAAGTCCAGCTCCCAATCATTATCTAGGGAGAAGTGACAGCTGAGATTGTCAGCCATGGTGTTTTATATCCCTGGAAGGCGAGACTGAAATAAGGACGTGATTGGTTATACATCAGTTCTATAGCTTCTACAGCACAGAGAAATGGGGGATCTTGCACCCCTTCCCTCCTGACAATTGATGTAGAACATGCTGGCTATGCTGTCTGTCATGACTTTGTAGCTATTTCATTCCATTAATCAAAGGCAAATCCATCTGCCCTCAGCTCCAGGAGGTTCATGTGTACAAGAGAGACTTGGGTAAACAATTTGCCCTGAATGGTGAGAGTCCCTAAGTGTGCCCCTGCACCCCATCATGGATGCATCTAATGTTACGGTGATATGAGGCTGGATGAAAGAAAATTCTGTACAGACATTGGATGGCTCCTTCCACCTACTGAGTGAGTCCAGTACTCAGCAGGGGAAAGACACCAGATTGTGCTTAAAGAAAAGGAGTACTTGTGGCACCTTAGAGACTAACCAATTTATTTGAGCATAAGCTACAGCTCACTTCATCGGATGCATACTGTGGAAAATACAGAAGATGTTTTTATACACACAAACCATGAAAAAATGGGTGTTTATCACTACAAAAGGTTTTCTCTCCCCCCATCCTACTCTCCTGCTGGTAATAGATTATCTAAAGTGATCACTCTCCTTACAACGTGTATGATTTTTATCTTTGAAAACTCGTGGCGAACGGGGGAAGTCCCGGATGACTGGAAAAAGGCTAATGTAGTGCCAATCTTTAAAAAAGGGAAGAAGGAGGATCCTGGGAACTACAGGCCAGTAAGCCTCACTTCAGTCCCCGGAAAAATCATGGAGCAGGTCCTCAAAGAATCAATCCTGAAGCACTTACATGAGAGGAAAGTGATCAGGAACAGTCAGCATGGATTCACCAAGGGAAGGTCATACCTGACTAATCTAATCGCCTTCTATGATGAGATTACTGGTTCTGTGAATGAAGGGAAAGCAGTGGATGTATTGTATCTTGACTTTAGCAAAGCTTTTGACACGGTCTCCCATAGTATTCTTGTCAGCAAGTTAAGGAAGTATGGGCTGGATGAATGCACTATAAGGTGGGTAGAAAGTTGGCTAGATTGTCAGGCTCAACGGGTAGTGATCAATGGCTCCATGTCTAGTTGGCAGCCGGTGTCAAGTGGAGTGCCCCAGGGGTCGGTTTTGTTCAAGATCTTCATAAATGATCTGGAGGATGGTGTGGATTGCACACTCAGCAAATTTGCGGATGATAGTAAACTGGGAGGAGTGGTAGATACGCTGGAGGGCAGGGATAGGATACAGAGGGACCTAGACAAATTGGAGGATTGGGCCAAAAGAAATCTGATGAGGTTCAATAAGGATAAGTGCAGGGTCCTGCACTTAGGACGGAAGAACCCAATGCACAGTTACAGACTAGGGACCGAATGGCTAGGCTGCAGTTCTGCAGAAAAGGACCTAGGGGTGACAGTGGACGAGAAGCTGGATATGAGCCAGCAGTGTGCCCTTGTTGCCAAGAAGGCCAATGGCATTTTGGGATGTATAAGTAGGGGCATAGCGAGCAGATCGAGGGACGTGATCGTTCCCCTCTATTCGACATTGGTGAGGCCTCATCTGGAGTACTGTGTCCAGTTTTGGGCCCCACACTACAAGAAGGATGTGGAGAAATTGGAGAGAGTCCAGCGAAGGGCAACAAAAATGATTAGGGGTCTGGAACACATGACTTATGAGGAGAGGCTGAGGGAACTGGGATTGTTTAGTCTGCAGAAGAGAAGAATGAGGGGGGATTTGATAGCTGCTTTCAACTACCTGAGAGGTAGTTCCAGAGAGGATGGTTCTAGACTATGCTCAGTGGTGGACGAGGACAGGAGAAGGAGTAATGGTCTCAAGTTGCAGTGGGGGAGGTTTAGGTTGGATATTAGGAAAAACTTTTTCACTAGGAGGGTGGTGAAACACTAGAATGCGTTGCCTAGGGAGGTGGTGGAATCTCCTTCCTTTGAAGTTTTTAAGGTCAGGCTTGACAAAGCCCTGGCTGGGATGATTTAATTGGGTATGGGTCCTGCTTTTGAGCAGGGGGTTGGACTAGATGACCTCCTGAGGTCCCTTCCAACCCTGATATTCTATGATTCTATGATAATGAAGGTGGTCCATTTCCAGCACAAATCCAGGTTTTCTCCCCCCCGCCCCAACAAACCCACTCTTCTGTTGGTAATAGCTTATCTAAAGTGATCACTCTCCTTACAACGTGTATGATAATCAAGGTGGGCCATTTCCAGCACAAATCCAGGGTTTAACAAGAACGTCTGAGGAACGGGGGGGGGGGGGGGGGGGGAATAATGAACAAGGGGACATAGATTACTTTTTATAATGACTCAACCATTCCCAGTCTCTATTCAAGCCTAAGTTAATTGTATCTAATTTGCAAATTAATTCCAATTCAGCAGTCTCTCGTTGGAGTTTTGTTGAAGGATAGTCACTTTGAGATCAGAAATTGAGTGACCAGAGAGATTGAAGTGTTCTCCGACTGGTTTATGAATGTTATAATTCTTGACATCTGATTTGTGTCCATTTATTCTTTTTTGCTGGAAATGACCCACCTTGATTATCATACACATTGTAAGGAGAGTGATCACTTTAGATAAGCTATTACCAACAGGAGAGTGGGGTGCGGGGAGAGAAAACCTTTCGTAGTGGTAAACACCCATTTTTTCATGCTGTGTGTGTATAAAAAGATCTTGTGTACTTTCCACAGTATGCATCCGATGAAGTGAGCTGTAGCTCACGAAAGCTTATGCTCAAATAAATTGGTTAGTCTCTAAGGTGCCACAAGTACTCCTTTTCTTTTTGCCAATACAGACTAACACGGCTGTTACTCTGAAACCTGTCGATTGTGCTTGTTCAGGCTATAAATTATCCTGAGCCATCCCTGGACACAGCAAAGATGTAACCTGGCATGTTATGTTACAAAGGTACAAGCTGCATGTGTTCTGGCAGTTGGAAGCAACTGTCTTCCCAGTGGTCACCATGAGAAAGGCACGAGGCTCTTGAAAACCGTTAATCGGTGGCACAAAGATTCCAATATGGCCACTGAGAAGAGCCATTAAGCACAGAAGATGGCATCCAATGCTGGTCATACCAATGAGAAGGGACACGGATTTGTCTTGCCCCAAGATCCTCTCTTTCCGTAAAGGTGTCAGGTCCTTGCACAAAGATTTAGGAAAATGAAAAGAGGTCCTCATTATTGTCTACAGGATGAGCTCCGCTTTGCTCAGAAAGCACTGGAGAAGCAGGTGGCACCAGGGAAAGATCTAATCCTGGTGACCCTGTTGATATCAGTATGAACAGGCACTCGGTACCCATTGACAGGGGAGACTTCGGCTCTTCTGAGACAAACAAGTCTCTTGAATACCTAAATTCCTGTTTCAGAGTAGCAGCCATGTTAGTCTGTATCCGCAAAAAGAAAAGGAGGACTTGTGGCACCTTAGAGACTAAAATTTATTTGAGCACAAGCTTTCGTGAGCTACAGCTCACTTCATCGGATGCATTCAGTGGAAAATACAGTGGGGAGATTTATATACACAGAGAACATGAAACAATGGGTGTTACCATACACACTGTAACGAGAGTGATCAGGTAAGGTGAGCTACCAGTGGGGGAGAGGGGGGGACCTTTTGTAGTGATAACCAAGGTGGGCCATTTCCAGCAGCTGACAAGAATGCCCGAGGAACAGCGGCGGGGTGGAGGGGGTAGTTTTACTTTGTGTAATGACCCATCCACTCCCAGTCTTTATTCAAGCCTAAGTTAATTGTATCCAGTTTGGAAATTAATTCCAATTCAGCAGTCTCTCGTTGGAGTCTGTTTTTGAAGTTTTTTTGTAGAAGAACTGTCACTTTGGTTACTTGATTACAGACCTAAAAGAGACTGAAGTGTTCTCCGACTGGTTTTTGAATGTTATAATTCTTGACATCTGATTTGTGTCCATTTATTCTTTTACA
The DNA here is from genome assembly GCF_965140285.1 of Lepidochelys kempii. Lineage (NCBI taxonomy): Eukaryota > Metazoa > Chordata > Testudines > Cheloniidae > Lepidochelys > Lepidochelys kempii. Next base: position 8,827,677 of record NC_136399.1, on the reverse strand, counting down.
TAGAGGTTGTCTGGTTTGGCCAATGTACATAGCAGAGGGGCATTGCTGGCACATGATGGCATATATCACATTGGTAGATGTGCAGGTGAAGGAGCCTCTGATAGTGTGGCTGATGTGATTAGGCCCTATGATGGTGTCCCCTGAACAGATATGTGGACACAGTTGGCAACAGGCTTTGTTGCAAGTATAGGTTCTTGGGTTAGTGGTTCTGTTGCATGGTATGTGGTTGCTGGTGAGCATTTGCTTCAGGTTGGGGGGCTGTCTGTAGACAAGGATTGGCCTGTCTCCCAAGATCTGTGAGAGTGATGGGTCGTCCTACAGGATAGGTTGTAGATCCTTGATGATGCGTTGGAGAGGTTTTAGTTGGGGGCTGAAGGTGATGGCTAGTGGCGATCTGTTGTTTTCTTTGTTGGGCCTGTCCTGTAGTAGGTGACTTCTGGGTACTCTTCTGGCTCTGTCAATCTGTTTCTTCACTTCCCCAGGTGGGTATTGTAGTTGTAAGAACGCTTGATAGAGATCTTGTAGGTGTTTGTCTCTGTCTGAGGGGTTGGAGCAAATGCAGTTGTATCGTAGAGCTTGGCTGTAGACGATGGATCATGTGGTGTGGTCTGGATGAAAGCTGGAGGCATGTAGGTAGGAACAGCGGTCAGTAGGTTTCCGGTATAGGGTGGTGTTTATGTGACCATTGCTTATTAGCACCGTAGTGTCCAGGAAGTGGATCTCTTGTGTGGACTGGTCCAGGCTGAGGTTGATGGTGGGATGGAAATTGTTGAAATCATGGTGGAATTCCTCAAGGGCTTCTTTTCCACGGGTCCAGATGATGAAGATGTCATCAATATACCGTAAGTAAAGTAGGGGCATTAGGGGACGAGAGCTGAGGAAGCGTTGTTCTAAGTCAGCCATAAAAACGTTGGCATACTCTGGGGCCATGCGGGTACCCATAGTAGTGCCGCTGATTTGAAGGTATACGTTATCCCCAAATGTGAAATAGTTATGGGTGAGGACAAAGTCACAAAGTTCAGCCACCAGGTTTGCAGTGACATTATTGGACACAAATCAGACGTCAAGAATTATAACATTCAAAAACCAGTCGGAGAACATTTCAATCTGTTTAGTCACTCGATTACAGACCTAAAAGTGGCAATTCTTCAACAAAAAAAACTTCAAAAACAGACTCCAACGAGAGACTGCTGAATTGGAATTAATTTGCAAGCTGGATACAATTAACTTAGGCTTGAATAAAGACTGGGAGTGGATGGGTCATTACACAAAGTAAAATTATTCCCCCCCCAGCTGTTCCTCGGACGTTCTTGTCAACTGCTGGAAATGGCCCACCTTGATTATCAGTACAAAAGCCGCCCCGCCCCGCCCGGTAATAGCTCACCTTACCTGATCACTCTCGTTACAATGTGTATGGTAACACCCATTGTTCCATGTTCTGTGTATATAAATCTCCCCACTGTATTTTCCACTGAATGCATCCGATGAAGTGAGCTGTAGCTCACGAAAGCTTATGCTCCAATAAATTGGTTAGTCTCTAATGTGCCACAAGTCCTCCTTTTCTTTTTGCTAAATTCCTGTGTTATCAGGTGGATTTGTGCTGAGAATGAGGGATGTTCAACAGTCTGTACTAGGTTGAGACCTGCTTTGATGGGTCCTGTCTAGCAAAAGTCATTGGTACCAAAGATGACAACTCCTTTGGAAGTACCAAGGGACTCTGGATCACTTGTCTAGAAACCGAAGGCAGCACCGGATGGCCTGTCAGTACAGCCCTTCTGGAAGCAGAGAATTTAGAGTCTCTGCTGATGGATTTATGCTTAGGTGGTACTGAGTATAGCTTTGATAACAAGGTATGGTTGTTACTGTGGCTCTTTGAAGGGCTTGGAGTCTTAGAAGACCTCCCAGTATTACAGGAGCCTGGAGCCTCAGCAGTATCCAGTCCAGGACCTGAGATCTCTGACAGTTAATTTCTGAAGAGACTGGGGCTTTTTTTGAAATAGGCTCTTCATGAGGAGAACTAGAACTCCTCTTTTTAAGTGCCTATTTGGTACCCTCCAACATTTTTCCCTGAGAAGTTGGGGGGAAAACTGGTGCAGAAGCTGATGAGGCACTATGCTCACGCAAAGGCTGATGTACAGGGGAGTATCGTGGCCTGGATCTGAAGATGGGAGTGCTCCATCGTAGAGAAGCTTGAATCTAATCTCCTGTTTTTTTCTAGCTTTGATCTTAAAGGTTGAGTAGGTATTGTGCTTTTGAGGGATATGAATGTACCCCAGACAGTAATTGTACTGGTAATGTCCAACACTGAGTGGGACAGATTCCTGAGATGTGAGACTACTTGAATCCCAGAGATCCTGGCATACTCCGGTGACAAAGCAAAAACCTCCACAGGGAACCCCTCAGGTGGGGAGAAGGAGAAGCATTGAAAAAAGCTCACCTCAAATGAAGCAAAGACATTATAAAATATAACTTGTAGAAGTGAATAATTCCACTAAATTAAAAATTAGATGATCCTAAAGCAAACTTCGAGCAACACTAGAAGTAAGCATGCTAGACACTGTCTCAGGCTGTGGGTGGCTTGCCACACAGCTCTACTCATAGTTGGGACAGAGAACAAGGATGTCTGGAGTTCATGCATGGGCTTAACAGGCACTGCTACTGAAAACCTCTAATCAAAGATGCAAGGGGTGCATGCACACCTGAAGTGGAGTGCCTATAGGGACACTACTCAAAAAAGAAAAAAAAGTTACCAGCTCAGTCTGTTCAAGCTGGCATAGCAACTACAGTTCATGCTAACACTGCAACGTGGAAGATTTGCTTTTGAAAAATTTAGTGTACCATTCTGGTATATTTTTGTACTTCAATTTATTTTACTTTTAAAAGTTTAAGGTGTAGGTTATGCTAGACCATTATGAAAAAGTTTCAGGTACGAGTTCAAAACAGAAAAGCACTCTAACAAAGCAGTTTCTTTACCTGCAGTTTCCGTGCCATAGCTACCACCTCATGATCAGCAGGGTTGTATTTGTAACAATTGGAAAACATCAATCGGACATCTGCTGCAAATTCCTGAGCATCTCTGTATTCCCGGTTCTCCAGTTTAGACTAGAAGGGAAAACAAAACTCCACTATCAACAGAGCAAACAAAACAACTTACTGAATGGACAAGAAATATCTTGGATCTATGGCATCCATAGAGTTCTGGGCTTCCACCTAATCTCCATCTATATCTAACCTTTGCCAAATGGAGCATTGCTTTGGAAACTTGCCAGAAACCTGAGATCTGCATGTGATTTACATAAAATGGAGCAGATTACAGCCATCCTGAACTATAACATGGAGGTGCATCCAAAAGACGACTACAGAAATAGCATACAATGCAGCTAAACTGCTGAGACCAAAATGGAACATTGTATGCCGAAGCTGGTATTCCTTCACAGAACATCCCTCCATAATAACGGGCAGCTGCAAGCTACATGGGAGGACACGACTGCCCACATGTGACAGACACTTTCACTGCCTACCAATTCAACGGACAGTATGAAGGAACTAATTCACTAGATTACTGGTCCCCATCATTACCAATCATGGTGCAAGGTTTTGTTTGAACAATAATATGCTAAAACTTCACACACGCATCTGAAATGATTTTTTAAACAAACAAGTTTTTAATCTTTGTATCACTTTCTTATAAGAGAAATCACAAACTGTCAGTAGCAGTTAAAGACATCGCACAAGTGGGCTCAGTCCAGCATAGCAGTGACAGTTTGAGGAATTGGGACCACAGGACAGTCCCTCCTTCAGGTCAGCAGGAACTTGGAAGCATTCAAGAAAGCAATATGCTTGGCATTTTTCTGTCAGACACAGGGAACCACATCCAACTGGCTGTGGCAACATAGGATTTTTGAGAGAGTAGTGTGGGAATAAATCCCCCAAGGATCTAAGGATGAATCTTATCCCCACCCCCGGGGAAAAGATAGAGCTTGATTAAAGAAACAAAGCAGTTGAACTGTGCAGGCTTAAGTCAGTCCAGAGTGAGACTATCTGCCATTACAAAAACACAAGCCTTAAAATAAACTCCCTGCACAGCAACTTCATTTTATTATTAAGTGAATGTAGTGGTGTGAAGCCCTGATGTGTGCAGATCTCAATTTATAGACAGTTGTCCACACCATCTCATTATATACCTCAATTTTTGTCTGAAGGAGCCAGAGGTGAGGATAGTTCTGTCTCCATGGCTCATTCAATCCTTTGCCTCTCTGCTGTGCCTGCCAACAACAAGGCCAAAAGTGATGGTGTTTTTTTGAGAGGTGGATACCTGACCATCAGCAACTGGAACAAGATCCACCAATGCATTTCATATAAACATAAAACAGTTGTCATGGGCAATGATTTTTGCTCACAACCAACTTGAACTAAATTTCAACCAGTGACCTGGAATAAAGAACTTTGTTATCCCATTACCAATGCTTCAGACATCCAGATCCTCTCTGTACTTGTGGTTTTCCAAAACTTCCTAGCTGGTTTTTTTGTTAGATTTGGAGAATACTACAGAATGCTCAAAGTTGTTATACATATTCAGAAAAAGGGGCAATGGTACCAGATCAATCTTCAGCACAGGTTTTAATTATTTAATTGAAGGAAAAACAATAATCCTTCATTCACTTCATACAAGCCAAGTTCCCAGTGTAATCTCAATATGGGTTTGGGGGAGAGAGAAATTTGTCTCTTTCTTCTGCTTAACGTATTTTAAAAAAGAAGCCTGAGTTGCGTGAATATTGATACAACCAAAGAATTCTGCAGTTTAAAGCTATATATCCATGAAGAAGTTATAAAATGACAGTGCTCCCAACAATGAATTGACATTTTCAGCAGAGACATGGACTGCTTTGCAATTACTTCTCTTGGATAAGCAACTCTCAAATACTCCATGAGAGGGAGCTAGTTGTGTCCTCTCAGCAGAAGGCTTTGATTTAGATGCTCTGGAAACATGGTCCTTTATATTAAGCAGAACATTTCCTTTAAAAGAAAAGGAGTACTTGTGGCATCTTAGAGACTAACCAATTTATCTGAGCATAAGCTTTCGTGAGCTACAGCTCACTTCATCGGATGCATAAAGTGGAAAATGCAGTCTGCTCAGATAAATTGGTTACATTTTCCACTTTATGCATCCGATGAAGTGAGCTGTAGCTCACGAAAGCTTATGCTCAGATAAATTGGTTAGTCTCTAAAGTGCCACAAGTACTCCTTTTCTTTTTGCGAATACAGACTAACACGGCTGCTACTCTGAAACATTTCCTTTAAAGGTGAACAGCCAATGTGGTGTTTTTTTGTTTGTTTTTGTTTTAAAGAAAATTCCCCTACTACAGCAACCTGTACTGACTGATTGAGCCCATTATCTTGGCTAAGGGTATTCAGTGTAGACTGCCATAGTAGAGGACATTTACTTTTAAAAAATGCACAGGCAGTTTTTTTAATTTTTTTTTTTTTTTTGAAGCCCCATTCTGGAAAGAGGACTGTCTTCTTTTCAGGACCTGTCACTTAAAGAGTAGCACACTATGGACAGATCAGAGACTCCACCTACCAGAATTCTCAGGTTACACAGAGCGAATGGTTATTTGATTTCAGACAGAGTCCCAGAGAAGAGTCCTTTCTTTTGCAACACACACTTTTTTGGTGGATATCTACAACACACCATGTTAAGCGTGCAGCTGCACACATATGCCCACATACATGAGTTGGCATGTAAAACAGACTGCATTTCCCCAGGGAAGTTATTCCTCCTGCACAGTCTATTTTTTTTTTTGGCTATGTGAAACTGAGCTTACTTTGATTGTGCTCAGATCCATGGGATGTTTAATGATATCACAATAATCATGCAGTCCCAGTGCTTCCACGTCCACAGGTTTGTAGAAGGGCCATGCGTAGGCAGCATGCTTCTTGGCAAACATCTCTTTGATGATGCCACTGCAATACTTTAACTGCTCAGACACTTTGTTACTGTTACTCTTTTCTACCACATGCTGCTGAGAGTCCGGAACATCCTTCTTTGGAGGTTTCACTGGCCGGCTGCTTTCCCTTCGTGGACCCATCTTGGCAGACTTGGGTTCAGTGGGCAGCGAGGAGGATTCGTGAATTGGGTCTATTGTTGTTGGTGTTGTGGTGTCTGCTTTCCTCTTCACTCCTTTTTTTGTCTGTAAAACAAAAAATACAACAGCATTATAATATTTTATTTAGTCTTGTGCTCTTTTGTTACTATTGTATTCACAGGATCCACCTCTGGTTGTATATTAAAGTCTAACCACTAAATACTCAGATGAGATGGAACTAAAAAGTTAAAAAGCTTTCTATAAATATGCATGCTGGAAGCAGTTTGTACTGAGCCCTCTCGAAAATGCGTAACTACAAATTATCTTTATTATATTAGCAAAGGTCAAGAGGATGGTTAAATGAGAATTCAAAACCTTTTACTTAAGAACCACGTTAGCATCAAGTAAACCGCTTAGGATTCATTTCTACAGCTTGTGTAGTGTTTACAGAAGTCCAGATCTTGGATTATTTTGGCTGAGTTGCTGGATGGGATTTTCAAAAGTACCTAAGGCAATCAGGTGACCAACTCCCACTGAAGGTTCATATAACTTGGGTACCTAACTCTGCCAAGAACTTTTGTAAGTGGCACCTGACATCCACAGCAGAACCATGTCTCAGGAGAAAGGAAGTGGCAATCTTACTGATGCAATGATATAAAAGGCATTACTCAAAATAAGAAATATTAGTTAGCAGGATCTGATCTGCTGAAGATGTATGCCAAAATTTTCAAAAGCAACTAGTGATTCTGGGTACCCAACTTGAGAGACGATAAAGGAGCCTGATTTTAATGGGTGGGGACTCAGCTCTTTTTGAAGAGTAAATTTAAATAATGTTCTGTTGCGCATCCAAAAATTGAGGCACCCAAAATTACTAGTCACTTTTGGCTAGCTTAGCCACAGTGACATAGCTTTTCAAGCCAGATAGCTTTCTTTTCCTTGCAAAGCCTAAAAAAACCCAACACTATTAACCCCAGTACACAAGGGTACTGGCTAAATGTTTAGTAGAAATTCTGATGGGCAAATACTGTTCTACTCAATTACTTTGCTATGGTCAACAATCTATGGAAAACAGATTCTACTTTTAATTGATAAGGACAAGTGAGGCAGAGTCTTCGTGTTAAAGAAGAGGACTGGGAATCAGAACTCCTGGACCCTAATCATCATTCTATGATTCTGCCCTTGACCTGCTGGATGACCTTGGACAAGTCAGTCAGGTGGGATTTTCAAAGGCAAATAAGGAGTTAGGAGCCTAACTCTCCTAAATGCTCTTGAAAATCCCACCCTTCACTTCTGTGTGCCTCAATCAGTAAAAATCTGTAAAGCAATTTTAAACCCTAAGATGAAATGGACTTCCCAGTGAATGTTTTAAAATAGTCATCCAATAAAATCATCTCTTCTAGAGAGGAAATTGAACACAAAGAATCCTGACTCACTAACTCCACAGAGTCCTTATTTACTCACCTTCACAGGCTGTGCAGTTGTTGGGATAACAGGTGGGTGTGCTTGAATGGGCTGGGGAGCGGGGGTTGGGGGAACAGGAGGTGGGGGAGGAGGGGGAGGAGGTGCAGGTGGTTGAGGAGGCACCACTGTCATTACTGGCGTCTGGACAATAAGGTCAGGGGTCACAGAAGGAAAGGAATGAGTTGTTTGCACAGACTGAAGATTCTGTTGTGGGGCCTGCGTCTGAGATGGGGATGATGCTTGAGTTACGTTTTGTACCGTAGATGCTCCTGGCTTGGGTGTAACTGTCAAAAAATGAAGGAATAAAGAAGGGCCACACTTAATGCTTCAAACTTACTCATTATGATCAGGCAACATATGCATATTTCATAACGATCATTATTATTTTTTAAATAGTTGCGCTTGGGTAACAATACTTTAGCACATCCTTCCCTGAGTAATCAAATTCAGGGTAGATACTAATCAAATTTTTCATAGTCCATTTTAAGTAGAATCAGGTCAAAAGACACATTGCCCTAAAAGGGGTCCCTGTCAGAGCCTGGGGAGAAAGGGTGAGAGAGTCTACTCTCCTTCCCCTGCCTGCTTATCTTTTTCTGGCCATTTGCATGACTATACTTCACAATTACCAGGCTTGTGGTACTGCAGTGGGCAGAACTTCCTTCAAAATCAGTCAATACCCATCAATTAACAACAGGGGTTGCTATTCAGTGGAAATAAGCAGTCACCTCAACACATCTGCAATACTCAGAGAAAGATCATCAGTCTTGCTGGCTAGCAGGAACTCCCATGAGGCAACTTTTAACGTGAAATGCAAAAAGAACGGCAGATATCTGTGCAAAAGCCAGGTACCTGGGAACATAGGGTTTCCACATTAAAGGATGGGAAAGGCATTTTGAAAGTCATGCCTGTAAGTAATTGAGGAATTCCACCATATTTGGTGGCACCTTAAAGACTAACAGATTTATCTGGGCATAAGCTTTCGTGGGTAAAAAACCCACTTCTTCTGGGTTTTTTACCCACGAAAGCTTATGCCCAAATAATTAGTCTTTGAGGTCCCACCGAACTCCTCGTTGTTTTTGTGGATACAGACTAACATGGCTACCCCTCTGATACTTGGTACCATACCTGGTGTCAACCAGAAGCATTGCCTCCTTCTGACAGTGCTTGCAAGGTGAGGTTTGCCAGCACACTAATCTCATGTCTTTCTCAGAAGTACTGCTAGGAGGCAGTACTTCTGAGAAAGATACCCACCCACTGCAGGCCAGCAGGCATTACAGGAGTACCCTCCTGGAAGACATCACATATTTTTCATTGTGTCTGTTAGCAACAGTTCTATTTTTATATATGCAAATTCCAGGAAAAGGAGCACCTATCATTCTAGACAGGGACTTCCTGACATTTTAACTTACATACTATTTTGGGAACATCCATTTGCCCAATCACTAACAAAACCTACTCATGAGCAAAAAATGACTGATTTTTAGCTTGCAGAAGTTCTAACTAGTTTAGCAACCTGAAATTAAGAGGTCACAGTGTAGGCCAGCAAATACAGTAGAACCTCAGAGTTATGAACACACCAGTCACCCACACACCCCATTTGGAATTGGAAGCACCCAATCAGGCAGTGGCAGAGACCAAAAAAGGGCAAATACAGTAAAGCACTTTGTGTTAAATGTAAACTACTAAAAAAGGGAAAGTTTAAAAAAAAAGATTTGACAAAAGGTAAGGAAACTGTTCCTCTGTTTCTTTCATTTAAAAACAGCATTTTTCTTCTGCATAATAAAGTTTCAAAGCTGTATTAACTCAATGTTCATTTGTAAACTTTTGAAAGAACCACCAACATACTTTGTTCAGAGTTCCGAACCACCTCCATTCCCGAGGTGTTCAGAACTCTGAAGTTCTACTGTATCTATATTTTGGCTGCCATTTCCCAGTATTGCTCTTTCAACAAGGCACTGGAAAGTCTTTAGCAGGACATGCAGCAGCATAAGCAGGGCTACGTGCATGACTTCAGTAAGCAGGGATGTGTCCACAGACTCAATTTATTGAGGAAAAAAGCTGTGGCCAAATTTAGTCACTTATAAATGATAGCTACAATTCCAACATAAAAGTGTGGCATTGTGTAACAGTTAAGATGTCTCAAGTAGAACCACCACTAACCAAACCATTCTTCTTATTGGATGCAGAGCTTGGCAAGCCAATTTACAGTAGCTTCATCACTGAAACACAAAACCCTCAGACTAAAAAGCTAGGAAATCCAGATACATATGGAGTATGATCCCCTTGGCAATTTATATAGAACATGCATGCTATATTGTCCATAAGGATCTTGATGGCATTGTTCTTGATTAAAGGGAGAAAGTACTTGCATGCATTTTGGACTGCCCTTAGCTCCAATAAGTTTATGTGCAGGCTAGGCTCCGCTGGGGACAAGTCGCCTTGGATCGTATTGTTGCGTAGATGTGCCCCCCCACCAACCGGGGAAACGTCTGTCGTGATTGTCATGGTTGGCGCTTTTTGTTGGAAAGGAACTCCTGAGCAGATGTTTTGTGGTTGTGTCCACCATGTTAGCAAGTCTTTTACCCTGTGTGGCACTGTGAGGCATCTGTTGAGAGTGTGTCTGGGCTGTATATACACTGGTCAAAGCCAGGCCTGTAAGCATCTCATGTGGAGTCTGGCACGTTTTACAACAAACATTATCACCAACATGTGCCCCAACAGTTGTAAGCATGTTCCGGCAGATGTTTGTGGGCTGTTCATCACAGTTGAACTTAGATCAACTAGAGTGAGGAAGTGTTGTTGGGGTAACGCTGCTGTTGCTATGAGACAAGCAAGGTAGGCTTCTCTGAGCTCCAACCTTTAGACAGGAACCAGTGTGGACTTTTGTACATTTATGTGCAACCCTAGGTCTGTGAACAGGGTTATCGTGCTCTGTGTGGCGTGTATTGCTCCTTGATGCACTGGGGCCCTTATCAGGCAGTCTTCTAAGAATGGAAATATCATCACTCCTTGTCTGTGGAGGTGAGCTGCAATGACAATGAGAACCTCGAAAAAAAAACTCTTGGGGCAGTGGAAAGGCCAAAGGGTAGTACTCTGTATTGGAAATGCTGTTTCCCTAGGGTGAATCTCAGGAATCTTCTGAGTGTTAGATGAATGATAATATGGATGTCGAGGGCCAAGAGCCAGTCTTTCTCTAATGTCAGAATTATTGTGGTTAGAGTCACCATTCTGAAACATTGTGTTCTCACAAATTTGAGTTTTCATAAATCTAGGATGGGTTTCCACCTGCAAGTCTTTTTCTGAGTTAGAAAGTAATGGTAATAAAAACCTCGCCCTATGTTTTGATGGTATGGGTTCCATAGCACCTAATTGTATGAGGTGGTTTATTTCCTTTTACAAAGGTGCTCGTGAGAGGGGTCCCTGAAGAGGGACGGTGAAGAGGGGTGGGTAGGTGGGATAGAAATAAAGAGGATGGAGTAGTACTTCTGGATAATCCCTAAAACCCATTTGTCTCTCATGATGGTGTTCCAGACCGGGTAGCATGGTGACAGATCTCCAATTGGGCGGGTCACCATATCTGGTTTTGGAATCAGAGAGTGTGGAGGTCTCATGCCCTCGATCACACCTTCAAAATGATTGTCTGGAGGTGGATGGTTGAGACGTCGAAGGTTGATCTTGGTTCTGCCGATGTCTGTTCTGTTTTTGTTTATGCCGTTGGTCGTACTGTCTTTGTGGGTGGAAGTATGGCATAGACCAGAATCTCTGGTTGTAAAACCTGCTGTTTCTTTTTATTTGCAGGTACATAGATATCCAGGGTTTTTAAGGTCGTCCTTGAGTGTGTAGAGAGACATTGGTTTTGTCTGTGAATAATTTTTGATCTTCAAAGGGTAAGTCCTCAACAGTTGCTTGGACCTCCCTTGGGAACCTGGAAAGATGGAGCCAGGATGCACGGCGCATGACCACAGATGTAGCAATGGACTGTGCTGCTGTGTCTGCAGAGTCAAGAGAGGCCTGTTGAGCCATCCTGGCGATGAGACACCCCTCAGAAATGTTTGCCTTATATTGCTCTTTTTTGTCATCAGGTAAACTTTCAATAAATTCTGACATTTTAGCAAACAAATTGTGTGTGTATTTTGCCAGTAGGGCCGCACAATTGGCTGTGTGGAACTGGACTGTGGCAGAGGAGTAAGCTTTCCATCCGAAGAGATCTAGTCTTTTCCAATCCTTATCATATGGGGTCGTTCCGGACTGGTGTTGTTTTCCCCCTTGGTAGACCGTACCCACCACCAGAGTGTTTAGTGCGAGGTAGGTGAATAAAAACTTGGCCCCTTTTGCTGGCATGTAATACTTTTTATCAGACCTCTTACATGAGGGAGGGACTGTAGCAGGTATTCGCCAGATTATTTTTGCAGGCTCCCTGATAATCATGAATAGGCAGGGCTATCTTTGCTGCTGAGGATGCCTGGAGTATGTCCATGAGCTTGTGTTGAGTCTCTGGTAGTTATGCTAGTGAAATGTCCAGGGATTCAACTACCCTTTTGAAGAGGTCTTGAAAAGATATGAAATCATCCCCGGGGGGAAATCATTTTGTCCGGTGCCGAAGATGAGATGTGAGGGGGCAGCAAAGTGTCACCTTCAGTTGTGTCCTCAGGCTCCTCGGTCTCTTCCTCTTGTGTCTCTGAGGATGCTGGGACAGTTGGCGAAGGGGACCGTGCTGCTCTGGACCTAGACGGGCTAGGGGGCCTGAGGTTTTGGGCCCTATACATTACCCATGGATCCAAGTATGGCCAGCTGGGTGGGAATGGTATAGAGGGCAGTGCCCATGGTTGACCACAGCAGCTCTGCATGTCTGTAGATATTTGGTGATGAGAAGGTCCAGGTTTAGGTGAGAAGTGTATATTACTGCCTCATCCTCTTCTTCCTCATCACTGGAGACAGGAGGGGCTGATCCACAGGGAGTGGTTAACAGGCTTGGTCCCAGTCTAGATGGGGTAATGTCTGTACCCAGTAGAGGAGATTCAAGCATTGAGGCCACTATCAGATCTGCACGCCTCATGAATTGCTATGGAACCATGATGCTCGGTGCCGCGGATGGCATCGTGCACTGACGAGGAATAAGAGTTGAAGCTGTTGGTGCCGATGACTTACAACTGTGCTGCACAGGTACAGCAGGTGGCGCCATTGTACTACTCAGTGCAGAGGTTTTCTTCTGCTGCATAGGTGCCGAGCAGGGAGGCTCGACTTTACAGTGTGAACCTCCATTAAAGCTTGCCCTCATAGGGTCTTTAGCTCCTTGGGAAGTCTCAGTACCAGACATTCCCGGTGCCTCATGGTCCAGCGCTCTTGGTGCTGTCAGTACCGGGGCAGATTTTTCATTTTAGGCAATTCTCGGTGTGGGGATGAGTGTGGCCGCTTTTTGATATTCTTTCTAGAAGCAGGCTCCTTAGCAGCCGCTGTTGAAGCAGATCCCCTGTCAGACGCTGCCGCTGGCGACCGCTGGCCAGGAGGCATCCTGGAGTCAGGGTCGGAGGCCAGTCTGAGTGATTTCTTCATCATAAGGAGCTTCAACTGGAGATCCCTGGCCTTCCTTGTCCAGGCTGTCAGTTTTCTGCAGCACAGACACTTTTGGGTAATGTGTGTCTTGCCAAGGCAGCGGACACACTGTGTGGGGCCATCAGAGACCAGTATGGAAAGCCTGCAGATCAGGCAGAGTTTAAAGCAGGTGCACTGGGCATGCCTGGGAGAACAAGTCCTTGGAAAGAAAAACAGGGTTTATCCCTGTTCTTTCTCCATTTTTTTTTTTTAAGGTAATATCTAAGTATCTGACAGGGAGGCAGGGGTAAAAGAGGAAAGGGGAAAAATATATAGTTTTTAAAAAAAGAAAATTGAAGTAAAATATTAAAGGGCAAGGGGATAGGGTAGCTAACTACAACTAAGCGAACATTATCAGGAACAACTATGAACTATTAAGCTTATCTGAGGTAAGAGAGGGTGCTCTGGTCACTCAGAGTCAAGCCAAAGGTGGTAGAGAAGGAACTGGGGCATTGGCTGCACACCACTATGTAACCGCTTGGTGATGTGTGAGATGGCTACAGCATATGCGTGGCCCAATCGGCACTGTTATCACAAATCTCCGATTACAAGCGCATGGCATCAAGACATCTAAAGTGGAACACCCACAAGGACACTCCTAGAAGAAGAATATATGTTTTCAAGACTTATGCTGGCTGCAACTACTTTGCTAAAAATATAAGTCATTTGGGATTCTGGCAGTATGGGATTCAGTCTACACCCTGGAAAACTTCATGCTGTGGAATACCTGCACACACAAAAATAAAGAGTGTTTCCTCTTTTACAGTCTGCCTCTCTCCCTATTTGATCTCTACAGGTTGGTCTCTAAAGTGTCCTAGTACAGCTTTATTTTTTTAATCTCAACCAAAGACATTAACATATAAAACAAAGTCCATTCTTCATAATCACAAACTCAGAACAGTGATAATCATGTGCTGTGGCATATCCCAGTCACCAGCAGCTAACTGAACATATCCAGATTGCAGGAAGGATTTGTACACTACAAGATGTAGCTCAAAGAGACGCTCAGTCCTTGAGTCTTCTGGCAGATTCCACTCCTCCTGGCTATTCCTGACACACCCATTAGTAGTGGGCACAGTTTACTAGGCTAATGAGAGGCTTATTTGAAAATCCAGGGGATGTGCCCTCTGGGGAAATGTAACACTGAATTGATATCAGGGAACCCTGAAGTGATGCCAACACACTAATGTCACAAATATGACATTATAATGTCACTGCAAGATCAAGCAGAGGGTGAGCTAATGAACACTATCCTATTGGAAACCTGAACACAGAAGACAGCTGTCCAAGTACACTGTTTGCAGAAAGGTTCTTCCTCAGCACCTGCAGTAAGCTTCATTCCCCTCCTCCACAGCTTATCACATGAACTATCTTATTTAATAGTTAAACCAAAGATTAGTGACTACACAGTGAAGTCATTGTTAAATCTGCTTATAATGATGATAGAAACCAGTACGCCATCTTCTCCACTAGGATCCTATACTACTGGTGTCACAAGAGTAACCTTTCAGCAAGGTTGTGGTGAAACCCACAAAGGTCAAAGGTGCTAATTAAAACCTATTTTCAAACACAGCATACAAGAGATGTAAAAAAACATTTGTTGAGCAAGAGCTTTGGGCCCGAACTAAGCAGGTGCAGAGCAATGTTTTATGGAACACTAGTCTACCTTCTATGGAGAGAGAGGGATGTATAGCTTAGATGGCCTTTATCTCAGGAGAACGGGAACCAATCTTCTAAGGGACAGACTGGCTAGACTAGTCAGGTGGGCATTAAACTAACAAAAGCGGAAGAGGAAAATGGGGAAGTAATGATGCTGAAAACAAAAGGAATCAAGAAACAAAGGGATATGAAGTGAAGAAATGCTATAATTGCCTATACTTCAATGCTAGGAGCCTGGGTAATAAAAAAAGAAGAACTGGAATTACTCATTTACAAGCATATCATCTCACTTGTTCATACTGCTGAAACCCAGTGGGAAAAGTAGCATGACTGGAATGTTAAAACTAATGGTTATAATAAGCTATTTAGGAAAGACTAAGTGGACAAAAGGGGGTCAGGATTGGCACTCTGTCAAAACCGGCACTGCCTGCTTCCAAGTTACTGAGAAGTGATCTTGAAAGTTTATGGATCGATGTTCTCTAACAGATTAAGGCACAAGATGGGGTATTAGCTGGTGGCTGCTACACACCACCAAATCACAATGGAGAACAGGATGGCTGTATCCTTAAAATACCTACTTATAACTTGGGGAGGACTTCAATTTGAATGACCCATGCTGGAGGGTCTCATGCTGCCAGTATTAAAACATCCTCAGAATTTTTAAAACTATAAATGACAATTTCCTAACTCAAAAATGATGCATCCAATATGGGGAAAATCTATATTAGACCTCACCTTGACAAATGAAGAATTAGTCACAGAACTAAAACATTCAGAGATGCAAGTGATTATTATTTGATTGCATTTGTTAATAATATCCAAGCCAGTAATATAGATAAGTAATGTTTTAAAAGGCTAATTTCACAAAGATAACTCAGTCCAATCAGCTGGAAGAAAGAATTTACACACAAAAATGTGAATGATAATTGGGAACTGCATAAGAACTTTTAACTAGATGCCCAAAAAGTCACAACTGAGAAAGACTGTTAACAATTGAGGACACTGAATAAAAGACCAGCCAAGCGGAAGTGAAAGCAACTATAAAAATAATTCTCCTATATAATTCTCACATATATACACACACATATATATAAACAGATCTTTCCATGAAAGCAAATTAAAAGAGGGTAAGTTGAATAGCAATAAATATAAATTAGAAGCTAGAAAATAGATAAGGGAAGCAGCAGTATAAAGAAAAATCTATGGTCAGCAGAGTTAAGAACAATAAAAGTAAGTTTTTAAATTATATTAAGAACAAAAGGAATCACAACAATGCTATTAGTCCATTACTCGATGGAAATGGTAGAGATGTCAATAGTGTCATTTATTTCTGTTCTGCTTTTGGGAAAGAGCCAGATGAATTCACAACCTAAGCTGATGATGAAACACTTTCTGTTCCAACAGTAACTAAGAAGCACGTTAAACTGCAGCTACTAAAATCAGACATTTTTAAATCAGCAGGCCTGGGTAACTTGTCTCCAAGAGCTTTAAAAGGACAAGCTGAGGAGCTTGCTGCACTCAACATGATTTTCAGTAAGTCTTGGAACAGTGGAGAAGTTACAGAGGAAAGAAAAAAGAAAAGGAGTACTTGTGGCACCTTAGAGACTAACCAATTTATTTGAGCATGAGCTTTCGTGAGCTACAGCTCACTTCATCAGAGGAAAGAAAGCAAGCTAAGGTTGTGCCAGTATTTAGAAGGGATACACAGGATGACTCAAGTAACTAGAGGCCTCTCAGACTGACACTGAGCCTGGGCAAAATAATGGAGCAGATGCTATGAGACTTGATTAATACAGAATTAAAGGAGGGTAATGCCAATTAGACAGTATTCATTTAAAAGAGATCTTGTCAAACTAACTTGATTTTTTTAATTTAAAAGTACGATATTATATTACCTCAGAATTTGGCACTGTTGCAACTGCTATTGGAATACTATATCCAGTTCTGGTGTCCACAATTCCAGGACAGTGAAAAATTGGGGGCTTCACAGAAGAGCCATAAAAATGATTAAAGGATTGGAAAATATACCTAACTGAATAGGTAAAGGCTCACGGAGCTCAGTTTATTTAACTAAGAGAAAGTTACAGAGTGATTTGATCACAATCTTCAAGTATCTACATGGGGAATGGAAGTTGGAGAGAGAGCTATTCAAACTAGCAGAGAAAAATATAACACGGTCCAATGGCTGGAAGTTGAAGCTAGATAGACTAGAAATAAAGAGCAAAATTTTAACAGTGAGGGTAATTAACCATTGGAACCACTTACCAAGGGCTGTTGTGGAGTCTCTCTGGAAATTTTTAAATCAAGGTTGGATTGGTCTTATTCAAATCTGAATTAATTTAGGGATGTCCTATGGCCTGTGATATACAGGAGGTCAGTCCTAGATCACAATGGTCCCTTCTGGCCTTAGAATCTATGAATCTATGAACCAAGCTTCAAAAAACCTAAATTATTAAAAATGCATAGGCTTGAGATGTAAGCACACAATACAAATATTGAACGTACGTTTACATGCATAGTTTTACTGACTGTAATTTTAAATAGCTTTCAATGTGATATTGTTCACCTTTAAATAAACAAAGTCTAAAGCATTCAGGCTGAAACCCCCACCTTGCAAAGATCCACACAAAGCCAATGCATCAGTTTAGCCCTCAAAATAGAGCATGAGTGGTAATTCAGTGGGGCACGGGCCTCATGTAAGCTGTCTACACAAAGCTGAATTTACCTTGAGTGAAGAGCGTTTCATATCAAAGGTAGCAAGCACACTTTTTCAAATGATGGCAGATTATTACAAAATGCAATAAAAATATGTTGCATATACACAATCTTGGAAAACCCACCCAGTAGACAGATTTATCAAAATTAAAACCTATCACCAATATGGGTGACTCTTAGGTGCAAAAATGACTTCAGTACATTATTCTGCTTGTCGTGCCTGTTTTCAGATGCTTTTTGCATTAGGCGCAACGTTACATCCAAACCTTAATATTCCTGAAGGGTTATGTAGGTGTCACCAAAACAAACACGCAAGTAACATTAGACTTTTGAGAATCAGTTTCCCTTCACTTATTAATCCTTTCCTAATTACAGTAGAACCAACCGGCTATTTGCCATGATGACTTAATTAAGCAAATTAGCTGTTACATGAAAGCACAGTGAAGCTCAGGGAAAAAGGTTTAATACAACGTATTCTGCTTGTCTGACTACCGTAATTTACTTTTACGGGCCTTCACAATGTACTGATAGTATATTCAGTAAATATAATGAAGTGACAGTAATAAGATTTCACTCCTATAGTTCTCACCTTTTAAACTTCACTGAAAAGTAGGGAGAGAACTATTTACTTATGCTAATTACAATGTGTACATATTAGTAGGTTCTACTGCATAAGCAGGGTGCCCAAAGATAAACATGGTCAAGGGACTTCTAAAATGTGGCCCATATCCATTTGCTGTCAATAGCTCAGATATCAAATGTAGATAAGCAGCTGAAATTAAGATTAAGCATTGTATGTTGTGACTTGTAGTCTGAGGATTACATGAGGGTGGCTGATCATTTTTTGCTATTTTATTCAAATTGCAGTGGGCACTAGAAGGTATCCCTGAACAAGAACTGAACTCAAGACTAGTCAGTCAAGTACTTTACCTGCTTCCTTCCTCCCACGTCCTCTTCCTTTTGCCTGGACTATTACAATTTCCGTTTCTTCCTCAGTCATTTCAGAGATTTTCTGCAGAAAAAGCTTTTCTAGAGCTTCTGCCATTAAGACTATGTCATCCCCTGGCTGGATTAATGATAGATAAAATAAATTAGGCCTGGTACACACTTTCGAAGCAAGTATGAGATTGTAACCTAGAAAATTAATGCCACATTTAGGATTTTGCTTTGTCTTTTTCTCCCTTTAATATTGAGTTTAGTCATAACCAAGATTGAAAATGCAACAAAACCATTCCAGTACAGACATCATACATCTTCCACCTGCCAACCCAATCTTGCACTCTAATATAGCGACCCCCAAACTTTTGAGGATCATGCCCCCCCCAACCCTGCCCGTCCCCACCCCCCGCACTGGGGCTGGAAGTGGGGACGTAATGTGGGGGAGACACGGACAGCGAAAAGGGGACTTAGGCTGGGGCCGCAGCTGGGGCAGGAGCAGAGCCACAGCTGGGCTGCGATGGGGGCTGGCATCCAGGCCCGCGGCCAGGTGTGGCTCCACTCCTGACCTTACCCCAAGCCTCAGCCATGGGTTGGAATGGAGCTGCAGCCAGGCACACACATGGGGCTGGGAACCAGGGACGCAGCTAGGGGCGGAACCAGAGCAGAGCTAGGGACAGTTAGGGGCTGGCTGGCACACTCTCTCTGCCCCCATGGGGGCTGGCCCATGCTCCCCCCAAGACTGTCATCCACACACCTTAGGGAGGACGCCCCACACTTTGGGCACCCTCTGCTCTAATGTTTCCTGATCCCATCCAAGTGGTTCCTCTCACGTTTCTTTTTTAAATGTTTACATTACAAGTAGTAGTAGTATTTATATTATCATTGTATCCAAAGGCTTATGGCCCTACTATGCTGGATGCTGAACAGAAAAGAGATACATTATCCTTGCACTGAAGGGCTTACATTCTAAAGACAGCACAAACAGATGATGGGTAGAGAGATGTGAATACAACATACAGACAAATGAGCATGGTGAAGAACAGTTTTGTTGCTACACTGTAACTTGTTTTTTCAGCTGGAGACAGAAATAGAGAGTGGGAAAAGAAAGGAAGCAGAATAATCCCAGTTTGTCACCTACTAGTGCTATGATCAGCAGGCTGCATTTTGTAGGCATCATGGCAGGTGTGTGTTAAGGAAGGAACTGAAGGAAAATATGGCAATGGCTCTTTGGATTTTATCAGGAAATTTTACCCACTCATAAGTGGAATTATGGAAGAATGCAAAGAACTGCTTAAGGAAGAAGCTGACTGGTGGGCAGCAAAGGCTGGGAATTCCGGCAGAGAGAAGGAAGGGGTCAATATGCTGATAAAATTACTAGATTAGTTTGGTATGGGTAGGGCTAAATTAGGAACATCCTTAAAGATGAAGACAAGAAACTTGTATCTCATGCACAAGTAAAGAAGGTGTCAATGTGAGGAATCAGCAAGAGCTGATATGGTCAGAGCAACAAGCCAAGATGATCACTGTAGCAGCAGCATTCTGAATAGACCTCATGGGAGCAGTCAGCAGCAGTTAAGGGCAGAAGAGGGGAGACTGCAGTTGTCAAGACATGAATGACGAGGGCTTGGGTGAAGGTTTTGGCTGTGTGGACAGAGGTCATATTTTAAAGATGTGCAAGAAAACAGCAATATATAAAAAAAGAACTGAATTCATGGGCAGAATGTATAATAAGACAGGGAGGCTCTACGTCCCCCAGGCTGGGAGGCAGCAACGTTTTTGCTTTATTATGCCCCATGCAGGTTCCAGGGTAGCCGAGGAGGCACATACCCACCTCCTCAGCCGCTCTGGAACTTGCATGGGGCACATCACAAGTCATCTTCCAACACGCTTTTCCCCTGGGTGGGTTGGGTCCAGGGTGGGGGGAGGTGTGTGTGTGTGTGAAAGAGAGAGAGACCAGGGGCTAGCCTCCGCAGAGGGGGGGCTCCACCCAACACCCATGACTGAATGTGTGGGTCCAGTGACAGGGCAGAGTCACAACCTAACACCCAGGGTATGGGCCTGAGTGACTGGGAGGAAGGGGGAACGTGAAGGGCTTGAGAGGAAAGATCAAGAGCTGAGTTTTGGCCATGTTAAGGTTAAGATGATGACTGGACTTTCATAAAGAGATGTCAGAAAAACAGTCTGAGATACTAGACTGGATGAAAGGAGACAGTATATCAGTGGAGAGATTGAGGGAGAAAAAGAGAAAGCCCTCGGATGAAGCCTTGAGGGACAACAGCAGAAGAAACTACTAAACGAGCAGTCAGAGGAAAAAAGAACCATGAGAAGACTGAATCATGAAAAGCCAATGAAGGGCAAAACGTAAGGAGTGTTTGATGGTGTCTAAAACTGCCGAGAGGTCAAGGAGGATAAAGATAGAGTACAGAAACTGAGTTTTAACTACGGAAACATCATTAGAGACTTTAGCGTGCAATTTCAGTGCAGAGGGCAGAAGCCAGTTTGGAGGGTCAAGAACAGAACTGGAAGAAAAACTCCAAACAGCAGTTGCAGATAGAATGTTTCATGAGCTTGGCGATGAAGGTGAGAAGAAAGATTGGACCATGGTCTGAGGGGAAGATAGGGAGGCCTAAACATGCTTACACTGTAAGGGAAAAGGTATGTGATGAAAGAGGATAAGAGTGAGAAAAGGGAGAGAGCAGATATAAAGGAGGTTAGAAGACAAGAGGGGATCGGGCACTTGGGCAGGAAGAAAAGAGGGGGCAGGAAGCCTTGGTGCCAATGATGGGGGAGGAGGAAGAGAAGTGTACTAAGGGCAAGAGGAGGAAGGGAAGTATAGTGTAGTGGGGAGGATCACACCAGATCTTTGAACAAATGAACAAAATCCTGTGTGGGTCACACAGCTTCTTCGCTGCCTATGGAACCTACAAGTTAATAACTCACTCTAAGGAAGTTTCTCTTAACACTTAGTCCCAGATCCCGTTCATGCCTCCTTGTTCTTAAGGCTGTTACCGTCCCCAACAGTTTGGTGGTCTCCATCTTCTCTCTACCTCATAGTTTCACAACTCAGCCATGTCCCCTATTTCAGTTTTAGAAGCATAAATCAATTCTTTTTCTGACCTATCCTCAATTATTAACATCCCACTCCCTGCCACCCTAGAGATCCTTGCTGCTCTCTGTATCTTTTTCAGTTCCTTGATATCCCTCCCGTAAAATGGTATACAGAACAGTGCACACTGTGCAAGGCAAAATCTCACAGTGCCATAGTAAAAACACAACTGGGCGTAAAAGGATTCATTGCACCATTCTACTTCTCATCTCATTCTTAGCACCAAGCATGTAGCCTCACCCCCAGCAGTCTCCGGCCTCTTACCATAGATATTTAAATGCCAATATCCACTATTAACTCATCTGAGAGAATATCAGGAAGATAGGTCTGACTTGTCTTTTCATTGCATAAAGGCAAGAGGGGGCCTAAACTGCTATCAAATTATTAGTATTCACAGTTCTCAAGAAACCGTCTGTTAATCTGGATTCAGTTACATTTAAGGACTGTTATAAGAAGTAACATCTGAACCAACCACATGCAGTTCTGAAGTGGTGCAATGATTACAGGACATTCCCTTGGCAGGCCCAAAGTCATATACCTTATTGTAGATGTAACAATTTGTAAACATTGTATTAAAGTCCTGGATACATTCTTGAGCATTCCAGTAGTAGTTATTCTCCAAACGTTTCCTTATTGTTCCCATGTCCATAGGAGTTTTAATAATCTTATAATAATCCTGTGGAAATCAGAGAAAGAAATATCAGTTTAGAACCTGGAAAAATCCAACAATGCTGGCACATAAAGTGCATATTTACAGGTACTACAATAGGATAAATGCAAAGCTTTGATAAGCTTTTTCATGGCTCTTACTTCTAATCACTGAACTTTACCGATTACTCTAACCCAGGGATGCTCAACCTATGACCCATAGGCCATACATGGCCCACTAGATTTCATAAGGCCCATGGCCTGCTTCAGCACAATATACTAATGGCTGATTCATTAGTGTTTTGTCATGATATTTACATAATTTTAGTTTACACAAGGAAGTATGTAGAATCTGTTTGGCCCACACAAGGTTGTGCATAGGTTTATGTGGCCCTCCTGTGATATAAGGTTGGGCACCACAGCTCTAACCAAACCCCTGGGGAGCTTTCACATGAAAGCTATATTCTCAGAACTCCTATCTATCACAGAGTGCTTGCCTCAGCCACCACCAAACACTTTACAGTAACTTAGGCTGATGTAAATCATCTTGGGTTGATCTGTTTGTGCATAAAATGGTCTTTGGTCAACGTAAGCGCTCCATTACGGTGATGCAGTAAAACCACCTCCCTAAATTGCACTGAGCCATGGTCGATCTACTGAGGTTGACAGTGAGTGTAGATGCTGCATGATATATGTCACAGACTCAGACTTCAAGGTCAGAAGGAATGATCATCTAGTCTGACCTCCTGCACATTGCAGGCCACAGAACCTTACCCATCCACTACTGAAATAAACCACAAACCTCTGGCTGAGTTACTGAAGTCCTCAAATGATGGTTTTAAGACTTCAAATTACAGAGAATTCACTATTTACACTAGTTTAAACCTGCATGTGACCCATGCAGCAGAGGAAGGTGAAAACTCCCAGGGTCTCTGCCAGTCTGACCTGGGGGAAAATTCCTTCCTGACCCAAAATATGGCAATCAGTTAGACCCTAAGCATGAGTGACCAGGCAAATACCTGGGAAAGAATTCTCTGTAGTAGCTCAGAGCCCTCCTCATCTAATGTCCCATCTCCAGCCACTGGGGATTTTTGCTTCTGGAAGTCACAGATGGGCCACATGCAGTCCCATTATCCCATCCCCTCCGTAAACTTATCAAGCTCAGTCTTCAAGTCAGTTAGGCTTTTGCCCCCACTGCTTCCCTTGGAAGGCTGTTCCAGAACTTAACTCCTCTATGGTTAGAAACCTTCACCTAATCTCGAGCTTAGACTTGCTGATGGCCAGTTTACATCCATTCCTTTTTGTGTTGACACTGGTGCTAAAATAACTCCTCTCCCCCCCTGGTATTTATCCCTCTGATGTACTTATAGAGAGCAATCATATCTCCTCTCAGCCTTCTTTTGGTTAGGCTAAACAAGGCAAGCTCTTCAAGTCTCCTCGCATAGGTAGGTTTTCGACCCTCCAGCAAGTGTTACACAACGACCAACAGTGACTGCTCTTGGTCACATTTGTGAACTCCACTGCCCAACCATCAAGACCAGAAGACACTCCCTTACCCTTTAAAATCTCCACATATTTTTTTAAATGCCAGGGATCCTAGAAATCCGTTTGCCACCGAAAAATGTGGCATTTTTATGGAGAATCTTTAGTTTTTACATTTTTAAAAACATATACTATGGAACCCTGATTGTCCAATCTAATTGTGACCGGGGCCAGAGTAACGGAATTTTTGATTATCCAATCAGAAGAATGGGCGGGGCTTAGTCTGTCCGCCCAAAAATTGTAAATATATCAATAAAACCTGTTCAACTGATACCTATATATATTATGGCTAAGGAAACTGAAGTTCAGCATTTCATTTTAATTACAGAAAACCCCCAAGTTTTTATGTTTTTATCATCGGAGAATTTTAAGTTATCACAGAAAACTAGGATCCCTGCTGATAGCCAACCTCGGTAAGCACATCTAGAAGCTCTCCTTTGTTGTGTGCAACTCCCCAACCAACCATGCTGGCTCCGTAGACAGGAGGTATTGGACCCACTGGGCCAGAGGGGAGAAGAGGCTGTACAGACACAGCTATGGACCAGCCACAGAAAGGTAGACAGGTACGAAAAGATTGCACAGCTCATGCAGATGAAGGGGTACAACAGGGATCAGCAGCGGTGATGTGTGAAACAGAAGGAATCATGGAAGGCATACCACAAGGCCAGACCTGTTGCCTTTACACCAAGTTGCATGACATACTTGGCAGAGACCCCCACTAACCACCGGATACCGCTGAGGAGCCCAAGGCAGAGAACCCTGCCTTGAACAGCGAGGAGGAGGACAAGTACTGGGGGGAGAGGGGTCCAGCTATGCCACAAACCAGGACCAGTTTGAGACTCTACCTCAGTTTAGCCAATGTCACCAGCTGAGCACGATGGTGCCTGGACCAACACTGAGATAGCAGGACAAAGGTATTGACTTTCCATTGTTTTACTTGTTCAAGAAGAGGCAGTGGTACAACAGAGTGTGATAGAACCAGGCCAGTTAGGTACAACAGAGTAGTCCTGTTGGGATCTAGGAAGTGGGTGGGCTGAGGTCACCCAGATTGAGACCCGCTGGCAGAGGGTCGTCCTCCCCGAGTGACTGGGGTCAGACCTAGGGTCTCGATCTCTGCGAAGATGGAGGGGTTCCATCGGAGGCCCCCTCGAGGAGGGACTCTGGAGGAGAGGTGGTGCTACCCTCCATTGCTGCCATGTCATCCGCAGCTAGCTCCAGTGGGTGGGATTCACCTGGGGGAAAGGCAGAAGGCTCAGTGTCGGTGGCCCCCTTACTGGTCTTTCAGGGGGCCTCCGCATCAGATGGGAAGAGTGGAGCTCGAGCCTTCCGCCTGGCCACTTCACCTGCACTTGGACCCAGCCCTCCATAACATCTGTGGGCTGGTGGACAGGGGTTGGGCCGGGGGGCAGGGGCAGTGGTGGGGGGTGGGGGAGAGGAGCGACTCTGTCCGCCGGGCAGCCTGGAGGTCCGGCACCCTGCTGGGGCTTGGAGGTCCCAGACGCTCCTCTGTGCCATGTCCCTCTCCCATGCCCAGCGCACCCTCCTCCACAGGCCCCTCCAGAGTACAGGCAGCAGAGGCGGGGCCCACCCGCTCATCTGGGCGTGTGGCGGGAGGTGCCCCAGCACATGAGCGGGAGCAGTGGTGGGCTGGGGAGGAGCAGCTCTGTCCACCGGGCAGCCTGGAGGTCCGGCACCCTGCTGGGGCTCGGAGGTCCCAGACGCTCCTCTGTGCCGTGCCAAGGGGCAGTCCCTCCAGATGTGCCCCATCGCCTGGTAGAGGTAGCACTGGACCTGCCCCATAGAGTAATGCACCCGGTATGGGCCCCCTGGTAGGGGACTACGAAGGACCCCTCGAGCGCCTCTCCGTCACACGCCACCGGTGGTGGTTGAAGCTGCACCTGCCGGCGGAACGAGAGAACGTGACGGAGGGCGGGGTTTTTGCAGCCCAGGGAGAGAGGGCTGACTATGGAGAGGGGTTTCCCCAGGGTAGAGGAGCAAGGTAACAGGGCGGCATTAGGGAGGAACGGAGATCAGGACCAACCGGACACCCAGGTTCTCCAGTGGCTCCAGGGGGACGAACACCCCCCCCCCGCCCCCACCAGGCCCTTCTCCACCTCCTGGGCGGTGGCCTCCGATGCCAGGAAAATGACTACCTTCCTGTACATTTTGGAGGCCACCATGATGGCCGTGGGCCCCAACACCCTCGCCAACGCCCGCACGTAGGTCTCCACATGGGGTGAGGCGGGCACCAGGAGGCAAAGGATGCCGTGCTTCCTGGTCAAGGTGGGGAAGGGGCTCCAAACGCCAGAGATGGTAGCAGAGGCAGCTGCCAGGAGAGATGACGTAGGGGCAGGCAGGGGAGCCGCCACCACCTGGGCGTACGCCCTGGGGGCTGGGAGAGGGGCACCCGCAGAGCGACGCCGCAGCCAGTGGCGGGGCCGCGGCAGAGGGACAGTCCCTACCGTGGAGGACCTATCCTTTTTGGCAGGGCCCTTACCCTTCTTTTTGCCCTGGCCTTTCCCTCTGGCTGGGTGAGGGCTCCCCCAGAATCGGAGGGGGTGAGGGACGTGGCAGCAGCGGAGTCCACTCCATTGCCCACCGCTGCTGGTGCCCCAGAGGGGGCGGCAGCAGATGGATCAGCAGTGGCAGTTGAGGTGGGAGCCAGAGGGGGTGATGGGGGGGGCAAGTGGAAGACGGGTAGCGGGGTCTGCCCGAGGAGTCCCTCCCACCTTGTCCCCCGCCATAATGAGCAGGGATGGAGGAGAAACACCGGAGGGAGGAGGGGAAAGGGGAAACAGGGTGACCACTCCTCCCCACTAGGCTGCAGGCAGGGGAGGACGACGCCAGAAAGGAAGGGGGGGGGGACTATCAAGCATTTGAGGGGGTTCAGTCTCTAACACAAAATGGGATTCCGGCTCCTCTAGCTGCACTAGGAGATGGGGGGGTGAAGTGATACGAGGGTTCATACTGAAACAGGGGAGGGGCACAAGCACACAGGAGACAGCATGGGCACACGAAGCAAAGGGCTAGTCAGGGCAGGGGAACTGCGGGGGGGGGGGGGGGGGGGCGGAGGCAACAGCCAGGCTGGAGGTAGGACAGGGAAACCAACGGGCTAGCTTCAGAGGCTGGGGCATGGTAAACAAGCAAGCAAAACTGCAGAGAGGAAAGAGCAGGGCAGGCAAACAAACTGGAGCTGCTGAGAGGCTGGGGCAAAACAGGGGAGCAAAGGTCTTCAAGGGGAGAGGGGGAGATTGCTGCAAGGAAAGGGGGGTGTCAGTCCAGAGAGGGGCAACATGCGCCCATGTGTGCTTGCAAAAAAAAAAGTCGATGGCTGCTGGCTGCCGTTTCAGGCCCACGTGGTGGCAAAAGCGTACGGCAAGTCAAGCGAGCAGCTGAGTCCCAGAGGCAGGAGCTGAGACAGATGGTAAGGAGCAGTGGGGCTGATGGAGGGGGCTGCGATGGTGGGACACAGATGGACATGGGGGCAGGCTCCACGCCACACCCCCTATGTCCCCACAGACACAGTCAAGACCGCCACCACAAAAGCACAGTTCGAAAGTTACACAGTCCTTGAAGGCGCCCTCCACAGTGATCTGCAGAGGCTCTGCACGCTCCCGCAGCAGCAGATGGTCCCCTTATTCCTCCTCGAGGCTCCAGCAGTTCCCAGGCAGCAACAGCAGCTCCAGCAGGCTGTCTGGTGGGCAGGCAGGAAGGACCACTCTCAGGTGGTGATGGTGGTAATATCCACAGCAGCAGTAGCAATGGCTGAGGCTGGAGCCCCTCAATCCTCTCCTCTGGGGAGTGGGCGAGTAGGTTCCCCCAAGGGGCTGCAGCAGGAGCAGCAGCAACCGGGGGTGGGGGGGTGGTCCTGCATAAAATCATAGAATATCAGGGTTGGAAGGGACCTCAGGAGGTCATCTAACGAGACATGGAGCCATTGATCACTACCCGTTGAGCCTGACAATCTAGACAGCTTTCTATCCACCTTCTAGTCCATTCATCCAGCCCATACTTCTTTAACTTGATGGCAAGAATACTGTGGGAGACCATGTCAAAAGCTTTGCTAAAGTCAAGGAATAACATGTCCACTGCTTTTCCCTCATCCACAAAGCCAATTATCTCGTCATAGAAGGCAATTAGATTAGTCAGGCATGACTTGCCCTTGGTGAATCCATGCTGACTGTTCCTGATCACTTTCCTTTCATGTAAGTGCTTCAGAATTGATTCCTTGAGGACTTGCTCCATGGATTTTTCCAGGGACTGAGGTGAGGCTGACTGGCCTGTAGTTCCCCGGATCCTCCTCCTTCCCTTTTTAAAAGATGGGCACTACATTAGCCTTTTTCCAGTCGTCCGGGACCTCCCCCGATCGCCATGAGTTTTCAAAGATAATGGACAATGGCTCTGCAATCACATCCGCCAACTCTTTAGCACTCTTGGATGCAGCATATCTGGCCCCATGGACTTGTGCTCGTCCAGCTTTTCTAAATAGTCCCGAACCACTTCTTTCTCCACAGGGGGCTGGTCACCTCCTTCCCATGCCCAGTGCAGTAGTCTGGGAGCTGATCTTGTTCGTGAAGACAGAGGCAAAAAAAGCATTGAGTACATTAGCTTTTTCCACATCCTCTGTCACTAGGTTGCCTCCCTCATTCAGTAAGGGGCCTACACTTTCCTTGACTTTCTTCTTGTTGCTAACATACCTGAAGAAACCCTTCTTGTTACTCTTGACATCACTTGCTAGCTGCAACTCCAAGTGTGATTTGGCCTTCCTGATTTCACTCCTGCATGCCAAGCAATATTTTTATACTCCTCCCTGGTCATTTGTCCAATCTTCCACTTCTTGTAAGCTTCTTTTTTGTTTTTAAGATCAGCAAGGATTTCACTGTTAAGCCAAGCTGGTCGCCTGCCATATTTACTATTCTTTCTACACATCGGGATGGTTTGTCCCTGTAACCTCAATAAGGAATCTTTAAAATACAGCCAGCTCTCCTGGACTCCTTTCCCCGTCATGTTATTCTCCCAGGAGATCCTGCCCATCAGTTCCCTGAGGGAGTCAAGTCTGCTTTTCTGAAGTCCAGGGTCCATATTCTGCTGCTCTCCTTTCTTCCTTGTGTCAGGATCTTGAACTCGACCATCTCATGGTCACTGCCTCCCATCCACTTTTGCTTCCCCTACCAATTCTTCCAGGTAGCAGAGAAGGGGTAGGGGTGGGGGGTCTGGCCCAGCCAGGGAAGTAGCTGCAGCAGAGGCAGCAGCCCCAGCAGCAGGAGCAGCAGCCTCCCACCTCCCTCCAAGGCAGGGGGCTATGGGAGAGTCATCAAAGGCAGAGCTACTGGCCACTGGAGAAGCAGGTTTCTGTTCCCTGAGTGACCAGAGCAGGGGCTGCACTAGAGCATCCAAGAACCTGCTAGAACCAATTAAGACAGGCAAGCTAATTATGACACCTGGAGCAATTTAAGAACTAGAATCAATTATGACAGGCAAACTAATCAGGACACCTGATTTAAAAAGAACCTCCCATCAGTTAGTGGAAGGTGTGCAAGGAGCAGGAAGTGAGATGGCATGCTGCTAGAGGACTGAGTACAAGTGTGATCAGGCTTCAGGAGGAAACTCCTGTGGTGAGGATAAAGGTGCTGGGGGGAGGCCATGGAGAAGTAGCCCAAGGAGTTGTAGCTGTCACAGAGCTGATACAGAGGACATTGTAGACTGTTGCTATCCACAGGGCACTGAGCTAGAATCTGGTGTACAGGGCGGCCCCGAGTTCTCCCCATCTCCATAACTCCTGATCGGACACAGGAGAAGTTGACCTGGTCTGTGAGAAACACCAGAAGGGAAGGTCTAATTTGGAAAGGGATCTGGCCTGTCCCCGACCCACTAGATAGGACAACAGACACTGTGGAGATTGTTCTCCATTTCCCCCCATGCTGGCCAGTGATGAGGTTAGCTGAGTGAACGGCAGGTTTGAGCCTCTAGCAGAAGCAGCCAAACTGAGGGCTGCCGTGAACCTCTGAGGCGAGCAAATCTGCCAAAAAGTGCAGGACCCACTAAGGCAGAGGAGGAACTTTGTCACAAGAGGTAGAGTTATTTGCTTTTCGGTCCCTGGCAGAGTTAGGCACAGGGTAGGAGCCCATGCGGAGCAGTTTATGTCCATAAGGACATATCTTTTGTATCCTCCTGAGAGGCCTCATGATGGTACTCTGCAATCCTCTCCTAACAATATTTAGGGATGGTAGCCTTATTTCTTCTTCTCATGGTACTCCATGACTACTTCAGAAGGCACTGTTGCAGCCAATGAGCTAGCGGCACATGGGCTTGGGCAATTTTGGGATGCCAGCAGCAGCTGTGCTCTCTGTGCCCGTTTTACCCTCAGGTTGACTGTGCACTGTGTGAAGTAGTACTGATTTTTGTTTGTTTTTAACCTGCTGCCTATTAATTTAATTGGGTGCCCCCGGCTCTTGTGTTAAGTAAAGGAATAAACAACACTTCCATATTCCCTTTCTCCACACCATTCATGATTTTATAAACCTCTATCATATCCCCCCTTAGTCATCTCTTTTCCAAGCTGAAAAGTCCCTTTTTACTCTCTCCTCATGTGGAAGCTCTTCCATAACCGTAATCATTTTTGTTGTCCTTTTCTGTACCTTTTCCAATACTAAGCATCTTTTTTGAGATGGGGCGACCAACTCGCATGCAGTATTCAAGGTGTGGGTGCACCATGGGTTTATATAGTGGCATGATGATATTTTCTGTCTTCTTATCTATCGCTTTCTTAATGGTTCCTAACATTGTTAGCTTTTTTGACAGCAGATGCACACTGCGCGGCGTTTTCAGAGAACTATACACGACTCCAAGATCTCTTTAGAGTGTTAAGAGCTAATTTAGAACCTATCGTTTTGTATGTATAGTTGCGATTTGTGTTTTCCAATGTGCATTATTTTGCATTTATCAACTATTTTCTTGCCTAGTCACCCAGTTTTCTGAGATCCCCTTCTAACTCTTCACAGTCTGCTTTGCACTTAACTATCTTGAGTAATTTTGTATTGTCTGCAAATTTTGCCATCTCACTGTTCACTCCTTTTTCCAGAACATTTATGAATATGATGAACAGCACTGTTCCCAGTACAGTTCCCTGGAGGATACCACTATTTACCTCTCACCATTCTGAAAACTGACCATTTATTCCTACCCTTTGTTTCCTGTCTTTTAACGAGTCCCTGATCCATGAAAGGACCTTTCCTCTTATCCCATGATGGCTTACTTTGCTCAGGGACCATATCAAAGGCTTTCTGAAAGTCTAAGTACAATATATATCCACTGGATTACCCTTGTCCATGTGCTTGTTGACTCCCTCAAAGAATCCAATAGGTTGGTGAGGCATGATTTCCCTTTACAAAAGCAGTGTTGACACTTCCCCAACAAATTGTGTTTATCTAGGAGTCTGATAATTCTGTTCTTTACTATAGTTTCATCCAATTTGCCTGTTACTGAAAGTTAGGCTTACCGGCCTGTACTTGCCAGGATCACCTCTGGCGCTTTTTTAAAAAAATTGGTGTCACAATTTATCCTCCAGGCATCTGGTACAGAAGCTGATTTAAATGATAGGATAGTTCTGCAATTTCATATTTGAATTCCTTCAGAACTCTTGGGTGAACACTATCTGGTCCTGGTGACTTCTTAGTTTAATTTATCAATTTGTTCAAAAATCTCCTCTACTGACACCTCATCTGCGACAGTTCCTCAGATTAGTCACCTAAGAAGAGTGGCTCAGTTATGGGAAACTCCCTCACATCCTCTGCAAGGACTGATGCAAAGATTTGTTTAGTTTCTCCGCAATGACCTTATCTTTTTTGAATTCCCCTTCAGCACGTTGATCGTCCAGTGCACCCACTGATTGTTTGGCAAGCTTCCTGTTTCGGATGGATTTATTTTAAAAAAAAAACTGCTGTTTGTTTTTGAGACTTTGGTTAGTTGGTCTTCAAATTCTTTTTTGGCCTGCCTAATTATATTTTTACACTTGACTTGCCACAGTTTATGCTCCTTTCCATTTTCCTCAGTAGGACTTAACTTCCACTTTTTAAAGGGTGCCTTTTTGCCTTTGACCGCTTCTTTTACTTAGTTATTTAGCCACGGTGGCACATTTTTGGTACTTTTACAATGTTTTTAATTTGGGTATACATTTAATGGAAGCCTCTATTATGGTGTTTAAAAAAAAATTCCATGCAGCTTGCAGGCATTTCACTTTTATGACTGTGCCTTTTAATTTCCATTTAACTAGCTTCCTAATTTATGTGTAGTTCACCTTTCTGAAGTTAAATTCTACTGTGGTGGGCTTCTTTGCTGTCTCCCCCCAACCCAGGACGTTAAATTTAATTATATTATGATTGCAATTACCAAGCGGTTCAGCTATATTCACCTCTTGGATCAGATCCTGTGCTCTGCTTAGGACTAAATCAAGAACTGCCTTTTCCCCTTGTGAGTTCCAGGACTTGCTGCTCCAAGGAGGAGTTATTGAATGGTGTCTAAAAACTTTATCTCTGTATACCATCCTTAGGTGACATGTATTCATTAATATGGGGATAGTTGAAATCCCGCATTATTATTGAGATTTCTGGTTTTTACAGCCTCTCTAGTCTCCCTGAGCATTTCACAATCACCATCTTGGTCAGGTGGTTGGTAGTATATTTCTACTGCTATATTCACATGGCGCTCTCTCCAGAAGAGCTCTCAACGGCTTCCCCCACCATTCTGTGGTGTTTTAGTATAGGCAGAGGGCATATTTTACAAACCCCCTTCCCTCCCTGCCTATGAAGGTGGTATGTGAGCCATGGGACTCTGGCAGACAGTGAAGTAGTGAGCATGGAGGCACAAGAGGCTTCAAAATGGCTGTATGCCAATTAATTATATTTACATTTAAAAATCTTCCCTTATAACATTACTGAGTATTACTGAACAGCACTGGAGCCCACAAGAAACATAGCTGCAGGCAGCCTGTAGGCTGTATGAGTACCAAGGCACTCCACTAAGGCCATGAGTATTTTAGCTTCCATCAAGGTCTATGCTAACTAATACAAAATAGCACAGATCAAGCAAGTGACTACACAGAACACAGCACAGTATTCTGAGTGGCAGGGAACAGTGAAGTCCAGGTTGGCAAATTCCTTGGCTCATCTTAATGATTCCTGCTGCCTGACAGCCAGAGAGATGAACTAACTAGTCTGGACTGGGGGGACAGGAAGGAATAGTATCCTAACATATTAAACAACTCAAAATATTTATTCCTAATGCATTTTCTGTCTATAAACCAGAAGGTTTATTATTCCTAATTATAAATACCCACCCCCTCCACAAAATGTGAAGACCGACTGAATCACTGAGAGTATACCCCTCCTTGTCTCCATCAACAAAACCATTGATTCAGTGATTGCAGAAGGAGGAAGAAAATACCCAAGATACAAAGGACTTCATATTCTTCATAGACATTGTGGCATTATGCCCCATATTCTTCATAGAGATATTGTTATATAGGATATGATTATGGCATAACTATGATGTATTTTATACAAGTTAAGACATGTTAGATATCATTGGAAAGGTTATGATTCACTGAATAGGATTACGTTATTTGTATGCATGCATCATTTTGGTATCTGAAGTTAGGAATACTGTCTATGCATCAATTACAGATGTGTTTACACCTGGGGAATGCCCAGTAGGCAGAATGCAATCAGTCTAGATGTCTCACTAGGAAGAGCCATTAGGGAGGACTATAGGTCTTAAAAGATGCCCACTGAGAAGCCTTCCAGGGGACAATGCAAACAGTCTCTGGGTTATGGCTGCAGGGAACTGTGACCAAGTCTCCTAGTACTGAACTCCGTAATAATACTAGTGTTTTTCCACTGACCAGGGATAAGGATCAAACTGGTAGACAAAGGATTCCTGCCATACACAAAAACTATTTAAGGCAGGGGAGTGAATCATTGTGGTTCGTTCTTCTTTGACTAACCACCCAAGAAAGAGGACTACTGGAAACACCTGAGAACAAGACTGGACTAGGGGAGAAGGGCTGAGCCCAAGCTAGCGGGTGTCTGGCCTGTGAAAGGAATATCTGGAGTTTTAAACTGCAAGCAAGTGCAGTTTACCTTCAAGAATCTCTGTAATCTTCCTAAAACAACTTTTAGAGTGAGAATTTGCTACTTATAACCATTTTTTTGGGTTTATTAAGTTTAGATTGCATGTTTGTTTTATTTGCTAGGTAATCTGCTTTGATCTGTTTGCTATCCCTTATCTTAAAATATCTCTTTTGTAGTTAATAAACTTATTTTGTTTGGTCTAAAACCAGTGTGTGGGGAAATCGTAACTTGAGGCAAAAAGCTGTGTATATCCCTCTCCACACTGAGGGAGGGGGTGAATTTCATAAGCTTATGCTGCACAGTTCTCTGTGCAGCACAAGATGGTACAACTGTGGGTTTACCCTCTTGAGGGGGGTGGGTGGGTGTGCACTTGAATACTGGGCAATTCTAGCTGTGCCTTCCCATGCAACGCTGATCTCAGCATCTGTGTGTGTACTAGTAAAATGACAGGTTTCAGAGGAACAGCCGTGTTAGTCTGTATTCGCAAAAAGAAAAGGAGTACTTGTGGCACCTTAGAGACTAACCAATTTATTTGAGCATGAGCTTTCGTGAGCTACAGCTCACTTCATCAGATGTTTACCGTGGAAACTGCAGCAGACTTTATATACACTGTGTGTATATATACACTGTGTGTATATAAAGTCTGCTGCAGTTTCCACGGTAAACATCTGATGAAGTGAGCTGTAGCTCACGAAAGCTCATGCTCAAATAAATTGGTTAGTCTCTAAGGTGCCACAAGTACTCCTTTTCTTTTTGTACTAGTAAAGTGCAGTCTGAAACCTGAGGGAGGGCTTGGCTGGCTTGCCTCAGCAATACAGGGTTAAGGGAGCCTAGGCTGGAGGGTCAAGCAGACCCAGTGGTACCCCAGTTCCAGGCAGCACCCCGCTGGGGGGGGGGGAGGGCAGAACCTGTCACAGACATGTAATGTTTAATCTGAGAAGCAGCAGCAGACTTCTCAATCTGTACTTACAGGGAGGTTTAGCTTGACAGCGTCCACAGGATGATGGAAAGGCCACGCAAACTGGTGTTTCCATAGTGTCTTGAGCACCACTTTGAGTAGATACTGCAGTTGGTTGGTCTGTCGCTTGGGCTTGTTAGGGTTGGAGGTCTCTGGTGGAGGGGGGTTAGTGCCTACAGTATTGCCTTGTTGGGGTTGGGTCTGTGCCTGTGTTGTAGACATTTGTGTAGTTTCTAGTCCATCCCCCATTACTGGTAAATTTCTCAGTCTTGTCCCAGGGCCACTCTCCACAGACATGCTATTGATCCCATCGCATTCCTCACCAGGCACTCTGTAAGGCAAATACAACAGAATTAACTGCAGGTTAGTTAAAACCGACAGTTTTCATTACTAACTACATATTGCTTAAGTACAAACCAGGAAATCACCGCATACTTTAAATTTACTGAGAATACTGGATGCACTTCTAACAGCCTGCAACCTTTGCAGGATAGTTCAGTAAAAGCCTTCTGTTGTTCAGTAGCATGTATTAGCCAAATGATTGGACATATTCCTAGATCCAAAGGCTGAAAAGGATATCCTGGTCATTCAGTTTACTCTAGTTCCCCTCTTTTCACAGATGCACCAAGCCATTTTCTTCTATCACCTTACAGGATATATCTTATTTTCGTACTTGCCCATTTTAGAGTAAGTTTTTTCAACAAGGAGCCCAGAAAGGAATAGAATACCTCAATATGAGTAGTCTTATTAATGCTGTGTAGAGAGAAATCACCTCCTCCCTGGTATCACAAATGAGAACCAAATTAGCATGGCATTTTTAGCTGCTACACAGTTAATGTTTCATTGCCTTTGCCACTTAAAGCCTTTCATTTTCTATGCAGAGCAAGAACCTTAATTATCAGATTTAAGCCCCTCACTATAAGAGTTCTTCTAACTTATGAGACGAGGCTGTTTTGGGTCAGGGTTAACACACACATTACTTAACCACAACGTTTACCCTAGTGTAGATGCTGGTTAACACCTTTATATCTCAACAAGCTATACTGAAAATGCCATGGTTAGGTAGGAAGTAGCTAACATGTCAGCTAACCCAAATATAACTCAAATTTTTCCTAATTTAGGCAAACCATAGGAGACTCATAGCTAACAATTTCTGTGAAGTGTTTCAATCATATTATTCAGCAGTGACTAACCATTGAAAACTGCCCCAGGTGGCGCAGGCCAGGCAGCGTAGATGGGCTGGCTGGGGGAGGCTGACTGCCAGTCCCGCCCCTTCTGCTCGAGGCCCGGAGCCTGGCCTCCGTACTGGTAAGTGTTTCGTATTACTTTCATCCCTGGCCATGGATGACAGTAATGACAGGGTGGGTGAAGTAGTATCTTTTATTGTACCGACTTCCGCTGTTGAAAGAGAGAAGCTTTTGTCTCACAGAGCTCTTCTTCAGATCTGGGAAAGGAACTTAATGTCACAACTAAATGCAAGGCGGAACAGACTTAAGCATAAAGAGTTAACACACACTGCAAGAGACCATTCAAGGTGAAATGGACAGTTAAAACCTTTGCAGTCATAGAACAAAGGCAAGTGAGTGGGTTAGAAATTGTTGTAATAAGCCATAAATCCAGTCTCTTTATTGAGTCCATAATTTTTAGGGTCAAGCGAAGTTATGAATTTAACCATCAAAAGACGAGCTTGGGAGCTAATATGCAGGTTTCCTTTGAGGATAAGGACTAAGCTCTCAGATATGGAGAGACCATTTTATGAAAAAAGTGTTCTCCCACAGGTATTTTTGTTTTATCATTTTTCTGTGAGTTCATTTGAGAATGTAGTGATTAATTTTTTTCACCCACATAGATACTGGGGCATTTAGTTCACTGGATGAGGTACACCACGTGATAAGCACGTGTAGGACCCATGGATTTTGAAAGGTATGTTTTGAGGGGTATTGATCATTGTAGTAGTGGAGGTATGGCTACAGGTTTTGCATCTGTTATGGCAGGGTCTGGTGCCACTGAATTGGTATGTCCTGTTCGGAGGGTAGCTTGCTTCTGATTAGCTTGAAGGGGTTGGGGGGGGAGGTTATATGAAGGCCAGAAGAGGGGATTTAGGAAAGATTTATTTCAAGATGTGGCCCACATCAAGTATGTGTTATAATTGTCTAATGATACCCCCTCCAGACTCCAGTGTGGGGCGGTAGGTGACAAGTAGGGGAGTGCAGTGTTGTCGTCCCCCAACCACGTATTGAAGCAGGTCCTTTTAGGGTAATTGGGCAGCCCATTCCATGATGTAATCTACTTCTCTGGTGGAGTATACTCGTTTGGTAAACATGGTTTTAAGTGTGTTACAGTGTGTATCCCAGACTTTCTCCTAGAAACAGTCTATGGTATCTGAGTGCCTGGCTGTAGATAACATTTTTGGGGGTGTTTGGGGTGGTTACTGGATTTGTGAAGGTAAGTGTAAGTGATCTGAGAATTTCTTGTATATAGTTGTCTGCAGCTGATCATGGAGTCCAGGAAGTTGATGCTGGTGTGGGAGAGTTTTAGCTCTGGTTTACGCCACGGGTCTCCAAACTTTTTGAATCGCACACCCCCAGGGCCAGCCGAAGATGGAGCGGGGAGAGCCAAGCTGCCACCGGCGTGCTGCCGAAGAATCAAAGGTCAGGAGCGCTGCTGCCGCCATGCTGGCAGCACTCCTTCGGCGGCACTCCTCCTGCCACGGTCTTGCGCACCCCTCTTTGGAGACCACTGGTCTTTGCTACGGAGTTAGGTTGACATAAGCTGCCTTTCGTCGACCTAATAATGTCAGTATCTACACTGCAAGATCCCTCCCGCTATGTCAACTTAGCTCCACCTCCGTGAGAGGCATAACACTTAAGTCAATGTAGTGAGGTCAACGTAACAGCAGTGTAGACAATGCATTCCTTATGTCGACATAACTGGCCTCCAGGAGGTGTCCCACAATGCTCCATTGTGACCACTCTGGTCACAGTCTTCAATTCCTCTGCCCAGCGGCCAGGTACACAAGAAAAAGCCCCTCCCCTATTAAAGAACCACTAATTTTTAATTTCCAGTTCCTGTTTGGTTGGTGTGGAGAGCTTGCCTGCCCAGCTCAGCATGCCAGCTCCACACTCCAAATGAGCTCCTGCCTGGACTACACAGGAGCTGGTGGATCTCCTGGGTCTACATAACTGCATCTCCAGACACAGTTCAGATCCAGCCATAGAAATGTGGACATCTACAAGCAGATCTCTTGGGGCATGGTGCAGAATGGCTACCAGAGGGGCCTACAGCAGTGCCATGTGAAAGCCAAGGAGCTGCGGCAGGCACACTAGAAGGCAAAGAAGGCAAGCAGTTGCTCTGGTGCAACACCACAGCCATACCGCTTTTACAAGGAGCCGCATGCTATATTCTGCAGTGACCACACAACCACCCCTAACAGTTGTGAGAGTCAGTCACGGACCAACACAGGCAACACTGAGGCGACTGTTGGACGAGGAAGGAGGAGGAGGAGAATGGGAGACAGGCAAATGAGGGATCCATTGTCCCAGAGAACCAAGAGCTATTTGTAACCCTAGACCAGTCCAGCCAGTCACAGCACTCCAGCATGGGTGAGCATGATGCAGGGAAGGAACCTCTCGTAAGTATACAGTTCACATTAATATTGTGGGGACACATCTTATTTGCTATTTTTTCTTGAACTAGCCAGTGCAGGTACAGTGGCTATCTGCTTCTAACTGCCTGGCACAGATAGCCAGAGGGCACCCTGCAAAAAAGATTGTTTATGCACACCAAGATGTTCTGTGAATCCTCCATTGAGATAAGATGATTACCTACCTTTCATAAGGGTTGTTCTCGAGATGTGTTGCTCCTGTCCATTCCAGGAGCGTGCACAGTGTGTGCACAGTTGCCGGAGACTTTTTCCCATAGTGGTAGCCGTAGGGCTGGCTCTGGCGACTCCTGGAGGCCCGCACTCATGTGCCGGTATAAAGGGTGCTGCTGGCCCCGCACAGTTTCAGTTCCTTTTCGCTGTGAACTCCTGTGGTGGGGCAGGTCATGGAATGGACACTAGCAACATCTCTAAGAACAGTTATGAAAGGTAAGTAACAGTCCTTTCTTCTTCGAGTGCTTGCGCTTGTCTATTCCATTCTGGGTGACTCAGAAGCAGAAGTCCTGGAGGAGTTTAAGGTCCAGTCAACTGCAGGACAGCCCTCCCGAAACTAGCATAATCTCTTGCCTGTTGGGTGATCGCATAGTGGGATTCGAATGTGTGCACCGAGGACCACATCACTGCTTTGCAGATGTCCTGTATTGGTATATGCGCCAGAAACGCAGCCAAAGATGCTTGAGCCCTTGTTGAGCGAGCCTTCACGATGCCTGGGGGAGACACCACTGCCTGCTCATAGCAAGCCCGGATATGGGGAGACTGTTTGGCCTGTTACTGGGAGGCCTTTCACAAAAAGCTGTGTGGATTTGCAGAAAGATCTTGTCCTGTCCATATAAAAGGCCAAGGCCCTTCTAATATCCAGAGAATGCAGATGCCACTCTTCTGTATTATACAACTTAGGGCAGAAGACTGGTAGGTTGATGTGAAAATGAGACACCACCTTGGGCAAAAAGGCTAAGCGGACGATCAGACCTTGTCCATAAAGGATACAATACAGGGATGCTCCGATGTTAGCACTTGAAGCACCGAGACTCTTTTTTGGCAAAGTAACTGCTACCAGGAAGGTGACTTTCCAAGAGAGTAGCAGAGGAGAGCATTTTGTCAATGGCTCAAACGGAGACCCTGTGAGCTTAGACAACACCATGTTTAAATCCCATGGCAGTAAGAGCCTCTCCAGACCTTCACTGAATCTGTCATACCCCTGGCAAAGACTGTCCAACCCTGGACTGGAGGATGGAATGTCGATATGGCTGCCAAATGCACCTTAATAGAGGCTAGCAACAGACCATAATGCTTCAGATAGAGGAGGTAGTCCACGATGGACTGTAAGGACACTTGTAGAGGAGGGAAGCCAAACTCGGCAGCACAGCAAGTAAAGCATTTTCACTTGGCCAGGTAAGTGGCCCTAGTCAAGGGCTTTCTGCTACCTAGCAAAAAAAACAACATCACCACACCACCACGGTTACTCACCTTCTTGTAACTGTTGTTCTTTGAGATGTGCTGCTCATGTCCATTCCAATTAGGTGTATGCACTCCGCATGCACTGTTGTTGGAAAGCTTTTTCCCTAGCAGCACCTGTTGGGTCAGCTGTAGAGCGCCCTGGAGTGGTGCCTCCATGGCGGAGAATATAGGTCCCTGCCTCTTCCGTTCCTTCTTGCTGGCTACTCTGACAGAGGGAGAGGCAGGTGGGTTTGGAATGGACATCTCGAAGAACAACAGTTACAAGAAGGTGAGTAACTGTTTTTTCTTCAAGTGCTTTCTCATGTCCATTCCAATCAGGTGAGTCCCAAGCCCTACCCAGGTGGTGTGCTTGGAGTTATGGAATCGCTGACTGAAGCACCGCTCTGCCGAATGCTGCATCATCTCTGGTGTGCTGGGTGATAGCGTCATGAGAGGTGAACATGCGAACCAAGGACCATGTAGCTGCCATGAAGATTTCTTGAATTGGGACCTAGGCCAGGAACACCGCCAAGGAGGCCTGCACTGTTATGGAATGCACCGTTAGTGCCAGGGCTGGAACTCTGACTAAGTCATAGCATGTGCGGATGCATGATGTGATCCATGATTGAATCCTCTGCGACAAGATCGGGAGTCCTTTCATCCGGTCTGCTACCGCCACGAACAGCTGGTTCGATTTACGGAACGGCTTTGTGCATTCAATGTAAAAGGCCAGTGCTCAAGTGTCTAGCGAGCAAAGCCTCTGTTCTCGGCTACTTGCATGAGGCTCAGGGTAAAAGACAGGTAGAAAAATGTCCTGGTTGGAATGGAACTGGGACACCACCTTTGGAAGAAATGCCGGGTGAGGCCTGAGTTGCACCTTGTCCTTAAAGAAAACCGTGTAGGGAGGGTCGGAGGTGAGGGCTTTAAGCTCCGATACCCTCTTTGCCAAAGTAATGGCAACTAGGAAGGCCACCTTCCATGATAAGTATAGCAGCGAGCAAGGCGCCAGGGGTTCCATCATGGGGGAGGAGGGGTGTGTGAAAGGACCAGGTTAAGGTTCCATGCCGGGACCAGTTGTCCAACCTGAGG
This sequence comes from Lepidochelys kempii, assembly GCF_965140285.1. Taxonomy (NCBI): domain Eukaryota; kingdom Metazoa; phylum Chordata; order Testudines; family Cheloniidae; genus Lepidochelys; species Lepidochelys kempii. The sequence continues at coordinate 8,786,657 of NC_136399.1, read as the reverse complement.
GTACAGCCTTTCCAGACCTCTTAGGAAACATCCAAACATGGGGCTGGCAAAGACGGAAAACCCAGCTGCTCCCGGGTGGAAGGCAGAAATGGCTGCTAAATGCACCTTGATGGATGATGCAGCCAGACCTTGCTGTTTTAAGTGCAATAGACAGTCCAGGATGAGCGATATGGGCACCTGCAACTGAGGTATGTGGCCCTAAGCGCACCAGATTGCAAACTTTTTTCCACTTGGCCAGGTAGGTGGAGGGCTTCTGCTACCAAACAAGACCTCCCTAACATGCTCAGAGCACAAGTTCCATGGGGTTTAGCCATGAAGCAGTCAGATGAAGGTTGGGATGATGAAGGCGACTGATCTTGGGTGATCAAGTCCGGGACCCAAAACAGTACGATGGCATGTCCACCAACAGTTCCAGGAGCGTGGTCTACCCGTGTTGGTGAGGCCATGCTGGTGCCACCAGTATGACCACCGCCTTGTCCCTGCAGATCTTGAGCAGGACCTTGTGCACGAGCGGGAACAGTGGGAATGCATACAGCAGATGCACCTCCCAGGGGAGGAGAAATGCATCTGAAAGCGAGCCCAGGCTGTGATTCTGGAAAGAGCAGAGTCTTGGACACTTTGTTGCCTCATGTGGCAAACAGGTCAACCTGGGGAACTCCCCACTCCCCACCTCTGGAAAATGCCGTGAATTATGTCCGGACAGACGGACCACTCATGGTTGTGGAAGGATCTTCTGAGGTAGTTCACCAGCTCGTTCTGGGAACCTGGGAGGTAGGGCACCTCCAGGCAAATGGAGTGGGCTATGCAGAACTCCCACAGCTTGAGGGGTTCTCGACATAGGAGAGAGGAATTGACTCCACCCTGCTTGTTTATGTAAAACATCGCAGTTGTGTTGTCCATCGTAAGTGCCATGCATTGCCCTTGCAGATGGCTTGGAAGGTTTGGCATGCTAGTCAGACCACCTTCAACTCCTAGAGGTCGATATGGAGCGAGAGCTCATCCTGAGACCAGAGGCCCTGCGTCTGAAGCTCTCCCAGGTGTGCGCCCCATCCCAGTATTGAAACATCCATTATTAGGGACAGAGGGCTGGAGTCTGTTGAAGGGGACTCCCTCACACACCTCTTGCGGGTTGAGCCACCAGGAGAAGGACTCTAGGACCTACAACGGAAGGGTGACCACTATGTCCAGGCTGTCACGCCCCAGACGGTAGGCCGACGCTAGCCAAGCTTGGAGAGCTCTGAGACACAGCCTGGCATGCTGTACTATGTATGTGCATGCTGCCATGTGACCAAGGAGCCTCAGGCAACCCCTTGCCATGGGGGTAGATTACCATCTGAGGCCTGGTATGATGTTCATCATAGCTTGGAAACGAGCCTCTGGCAGGGACACACTTGCCCGGCTTGCGTCCCCCCCCAATACATTCTATTCTTTGAGTCAGTACCAGGATTGACAACTTTTTGGACAGGAGGAGACCCAACCTGTCAAAGGTGGATCTGACAAAGCGGACCTTTGCCTCTATCTGGACCCTAGAACGCCCCTTGAGCAGCCAGTCTTCGAGGTACAAGTATACCTGCACCTGCCTGCAGCGGAGGAAGGCTGCCACGACCGACATGCACTTGGTAAACACTCATGGGGCTCTCAACAGATGAAAGGGCAGGACCATGAATTGGTAGTGATTGATCACAAACCTGAGGAATAGTCTGTGGGCAGGAAGTATGGATATATGGAAGTACGCATCCTTGAGGTCAAGGGCAGCACACCAATCTCCTGGATCCAGAGAGGGGATAATTGCACTTAGGGAGACCATATGGAACCTCAAACTTTTTCATGAATCCGTTGAGGCCTTGAATGAGGAGATGCTCATGAAAAGCATCCCTGAAGAGGGATGGGGGAGGGGGGTGGGAGGGAGTGAGGGGGAGGAGCAGAATTGGAGTGAATATCCCACTTCTACCATGTGAAGGACCTAAGGGTCTGATGTTATTTGGAGCCAAGTATGGTAAAAATGGGACAGATGGTTCAGGAAACAGGGATGAGGATCCGGTACTGTGACTTGTACGCCATCCTCGGGTGCACCTTCAAAAAGGCCTGCTTGGAGCCCGATGATGGTTTTGTCGGGCCCTGGCTGGATGGGGTGGCTTGCGCCTGCCATTCCTGCCCCAGCTGGGGAGAAGAGAAGCACTGCTGGGGTTGGGGCTTAAAATGTTTGTGTTGGGTTGCTGGGGAATGCATGCCCAATGGACTTCAGTGCTGTCCAGGAATCTTTAAGACTATTAAGCCTGGAGTCTGTTTGCTCTGCAAACAGGCCCATGCCGTCAAAGGGCAGGTCCTGGATAGCTTGTTGGACTTTGGGAGGAACCCGGACGCCTGTAGCCAGGAGAGCCTCCTCACGGCTATGCTGGAGGCCAGGGTTCGCACAGCGAAGTCCGCAGCATCCAGTGAGGCCTATAAGGAGATCCGTGCCACTGTCTTGCCCTCGTCCACTCTTGCTGCGAACTCTGCCCTAGAGTCATGCACAAGTTCCTTAAATTTCAACTTGGAGTTCCATGAATTGAAATTATATCTGCTGGGGATTGCTTGTGGTTAGCTATCCTCAGTTGGAGCTCCCTAGTCGAGTAGACCTTCTGACCAAAAAGGCCCATCTTCTCTGAGTTTTTCGACTTGGGAGACAGGCCTTGTTGCCCATCTCTACTTCTCATTGACCGCCACCACCACCAGTGAGCAGGGCTGCGGATGCAAGAATAGGTACTAAATACTTTCTCTCCACCCCCTTGGCTGTTGGGGAGATGGAGGCAGAAGTTTGCCACAGATTTTTTTTTTGTAGTGGTCTGGATTGTTTTTATAAGGGGCAGAGCGACCCTGGATGGCCCTTTTGGTGTTAGGATATCAACCACAGTATCCTCCAGCTCAACCATCTCCTCCGCCTGTAGCCCCATACTACAAGTGATCCTGCACAGCGGGTCCTGATGTGCCCTGCTACGGGGCAGTACAGAGGAGGAAGACCCTGCCACTGCTTGGTCAGGTGACAAAGACGATGAAGCCAGATGCGGCACCAGACCCTCCATCTCCCTAGGGTCGTCCTGCTTGGTGCCGTGGCTCTCAGTGTCTATTGCAGGCTAGGTGCCGGGAGTGGGTGCGGGAGATGGATCCTGTTGAGCACCATGAGCCGACGCTGCCTCGGAATCCCTAGGAGGGGACGGTATCTGGCTGTTGGGGGCAAATGTCCCTCTGAGGCTACTGACTGTGGACCCCCGGAGAATGTGCCCTGGACCTGGTGATAGGCCCATGGGGTCCAATATGGCCACTGCGCGGGCCCGTGCCACAGCACCATGCTGGCATCATGCCTGTACCTATGTCAGTCTGATTGGTATCAGCTGTGTCTGGAATAGCAGGACTCTGCCTCCAAGTCCAATGAATGGGACCTAGACTGCGACGACCATGGCAGGAGATAATGGCAATTCTGAAGGCCCAAACAGACATACTGAGGCATCTGGTTGACCTTCAGGAGAAACATCTTGAAGGTTAAACCCTCTGCAACCGGTTCAGAATAGCATTCCAGCACTGCATTGTCCCCCCACCACCACATTCCATTTGGTGTCAGGAGCCGGTACATTATTCCTATCACTTCAACCTGGGGGAGGGTACAGACAAGCACAGCCACAGATACACTGATCTTGCCTGTCGCACATCGGTGTATGGTTTTTTTTTAAAAAAAGATGAAGAATGTGCTCTCCCCCTCCCAAGTTTATTCCCCTGTACTTGTAAGGTTCACTTCTGTCATACAAATATTTGTTTGTGTGCAATACAAGTCCTTTTTTGAAACTTTATTCACCTTTCTTAGTTTGAAGCACAGAGGGGAAGGGAGGTGGGTTGAGAGGGAAACTGAGGCATAGAGATGTGAATGTCACACTGCGAGTCAGAGCCAGAGCTGTGGACAGAACATATGAATCACATATGTATACAAAGTCATATGGCCCAGGAGGGACACACAAGTCCTAGCTGGTACATAAGGACTGCTCATGATGCAAGTTATGACATCACTCACTATCTGAAACCTGTCTTTCGGTAAGTAGATCCGTGCTGTAACCGAACTAATGATAGCCCCTATGAAATCCAGACTGTAAATGGGGTCTAGGATCAATTTCTCAGCATTGACGCAGACACCAAAGGATGAAAGAAAATTGAGCAACATGGAGGTTGATGCTTGGGCTTCTTGCCTGAATCATAGATACAGCTAGAAGTCAGTCACCAACATACTCTTGACATATGAATCACTTGAGGTAGGAGAGGAGTGAAAGGAAAGGCATATAGGAGGGGAGCGTTCCATCTGATGAGGAAGGCATCACTTAGAGAATGTGGTCCGAGTCCCGCCCTGGAGCAAAACTGAGGGCATTTGGTGTTATGTGCAACAGCTAGAGAGATCTATTGTTGGGAGCCCCCCAAGGGAGAGTGTGATTGTGTTCCCCCTTGTCTGTTTATGTAAAACACAAGAAGCCACATTGTCCATATGGATCTAAACCAGTGATCACCAACAGGTCAATCGCGATCGACTGGTCGATCCTGGAGATTCTCCCAGTTGACAGCAATCTCCTGTTGCTAAAAGTTTGGTGGTGTACCGGCCCCAAGCTGGGGGGAGGGGGCGGCAGAGGTCTCCACGCGCTGCTCCTGCCTGCAAGCACCACCCCCACAACTCCCATGAGGAACGGGGAACTGTAGCCAGTGGGAACTGCGGGGGCAGTGCCTGCAGAGAGGGGCAGGGCACGGAGCCACGTGCTGCTCCCCAGGGGCCACAGAGACACTTTGGTCCCTTCCAGGAGCAGTGTGGGGCCAGGGCAGGCAGGGAGCCTGCCTTAGCCCCACCAACTGGGAGACACTCAAAGCAAGTGCTGCCCAGCGGGAGCCCATACCCCAACCCACAGCCCCCTCCCAGAGCCAGCACCCCATACCCCCCTCTTGCATCCCAGCCTGGAACCCCTCCTGCACCCCAACACACTGCCCCAGCCCAGAGCCCCTTCCTGCACTCAACCCAAACTCCCTCCCAGAGGTTGCACCCCATGCCCCCTCCTGTACCCCAACCCCGTGCCCCAGGCTCAGCCCAGAGCCCCCTCCCACACTCCAAACCCCTCGGCCCCAGCCCAGAACTTTCACTGGGCTGGGGCAGGGGGTTGGGTTGTGGGAGGAGGTGCAAGTGTGTGAGAATAGGGGAGAGGGGGGATGGAGTCCCCCCTCTTAAATTCAAAAAGTAATCTTGTGTGTAAAAATATTAGAGACCACTGATCTATACGGTCTTGCCTTTGACCATCAGGAAGAAGTGGGAGTAGGTGTTTCGAGCAGCTCGTAGCTCTAAAAGGTTTATATGACGATGGGATTCCACCAGACCTGGACAGAATAGGAATTTAGATGCATCCAGCTGGGTGGGGAGCACATCTGTGGTGATGGTGAGCATTGGCCAATTCTGTACAAAGGGCACCCCATGCAAACATTATCTGGGTGTGTTTACCAAAGTAGGGAGTCTTATTTGTTGGACATTGTGATGTGCTTGTTTATATTGTGCCTGTGTGGGGCACAGTTTGTCCGGAGCCAAGCTTGTAGACACCGCATGTGTAAACTCGCCTGTCTGACAGCGAAGGTGGTAGCAACCCTGTGGCCTAGAAATTGCAGTCCAGTTCTGGCAGTTACTTGTGTACTGTTTCGTGTCGTGGAGATCAGGTTGGCTAAAATCAGAAATCATTTTCTTGGTAGAGGCTGTTGCCTAGGGAGACTTGAGGTAGAACCCAATAAACTCTAGTTCTTGTACTGGTGTCAGAGTTGATTTTTTAATATTTATTTGAAGGCCTAACCTCATAAATTGAGTTACTGTCTGTTCAGTGGACTCTAATACTGCTTGCGGTGTCGGTAGTTTCATGAGAAAGTCATCCAAGTACAGAATATCATGATTCCTTTTCTGTGGAGGTAAGCAGCTACCACAGCTAAGACATTTGAAAATACCCGAGGGGAAGTGGATAGGCCAAAGGGTAGGACCTTGTACTGGAAATGTTCCTGCGCTATTGCAAATCAGAGAAACTTCCAATATGAAAATACATGTCCTGAAGGTCAAGGGCTGAGAACCAATCCCCCTTTTCTAGCACTGGAATTGTGGTACCTAGTGTGACCATTTTGAATGGGTGTGTCTTCACAAACTTAAGTCACCGTAGGTCAAGGATGGGTCTCCACCTTCCTGGTTTTTTCTGCGTGTGAAAGTAGTATGAATAGAATCCCTTCCTTCTATATTCTGTTGGTAGGGGTTCTACTGCTCCTAGATGTAAGAGGTGGGTTACATCTTGTCACAGTAGATGTTCGTGAGAGGGGTCCCTAAAGAGGAACAGAGAAGGAAAGTGAGTAGGGGATTTGGAGGTTATGGGGATGGAGTAACCACTCTGGATAATTTCTAATACCCACCTGTCTCTGTTGTAATAGTTTCCCAGATTGGGTAGAATGGAAGCAAGCGATCTCCCAAAGGTTTCAAGATTGTAGATGGTTCCAGCACTGAAAGATACGGGGTTCTCAGGAACCTCGACCAAGGCCTCAAATTTGTTGTCTGGAGGCCGATGGTTGGGATACAGTATTCGAGGGAGTAGACTTTCATCTCCTCAATGTTTTCTGTTTGTGCCCCAGTGGTCAAAATATCTGTGGCATTGTGCATAAGGAGGGGGTCAGAATCTTCAAGGAGTCTGATAATTTCCTTGTCTTCATTTGCTCCTAAGTGTGTAAATACCCAGGGATCATAATGTCACCCTCGAGAGTATGTAGCAACTCACCTGTTTTGTCCGCAAAGAATTTGGGTCCTTTGAATGGCAGGTCTTCAACCGTCGACTGTACTGGTTCGGGAAACCCACAAAGATGGAGCCAGGAAGCCGCTCTTATAATCATCGTGGTGGCTATGGACCTCGCTGTTGTATCCGCAGAATCCAGAGCAACCTGTGCTGTCCTTGTTATGAGTTGTCCTTCTGATGCAAATGATCTGAATTACTCTTCCAGAATAAAAATCAATAAATTCAAAAGAATTTTGCATAATTATTATGATCATACTTAGCGAGTAACACTTCTTAGTTAGCTATTCTCAAGTGTAAGGTCACCGAGGAGTATGCTTTGTGGCCTAAGAAATTGAGCCTCTTTCAATTCTTGTCATAGGGCATGTTCCTGGGGTAGCTGTTGTCTGCCCCGCTCATTGACCGCGAGGACATAAATTCTGTTCTCTTCACAAACATGTAGTATTTTTTAAATCAGCCCTCTTGCTGAGGTGTGCCAGATTAACTTCACTGGTACCATAATCGCATCATTCATAGGAAGAACAATTTTGGAAGAGATAGATGTGTGTAGTATGTCTATTGTGCCGTACTTCCTCGACTTCTTCGAGCAAAATATCCAGTGAACTTGCAACTCTCTTACAGAGGTCTTGGAATTGCTTCAAATCATCTCCCGTGTAGGGAGGTGGGGGCATGATAGTGTCATCAGGCGAAGATGAGGAGAAGTGAGTCTCAAGCGCGATGTCCTAGTCAGATAATTCTTCCTCCTCTTCAGCCCTGTTCTGTGGATTTAGACGGTCCCTGTGCCGTCTATAAGGGTGAATGTATGCTCTCTCTGCGTGGGCTGATAGGTCTGTATTGTTGCTGTTGTGACAGGTAAGCCATCCCTGGGTTCCAAAACGGCCACTGTGGAAATAAGGGCATAGGTGGCATCCTGGGCTGCCCAAACCAGGTGTGGTACTTCAGGTCAACCAGGTAGCCCTTGTGCAGAAGAACTGATTTGATGGGACCACTCACAGGAGAGGAATGCTATAGAGCGTAGAACATCATCGCTCGAAAATGGCGGAACGGAAAGACAGAGAGGTGGGTTGACTTGGTATTGAGCATTGGTACAGAGGATGGGACACTGGAAGGGGCGTGATTATGAGGTCTTTTTGGCTCAGGAATCGCTGTGGTGTCAATGGCATTGGTACCGCTGGCGGCATAGGAATTGGTACCAGATGTTGCAATCTGCTCAGCAGTGCCGTTGTACACCCATGGGTGTGTGGTGTCTGCACTAGGTGGTGCCATCATCTGTGGAAGTGCTGAGACTCTCAGTACTGGGTTTCTGATCAGCTCTGCTAGTACTGCGGTATGGGGTTTCAGTTTCCCGTTTCTGCCTGTGTCAGAGCTCAGCAGCTTGGCATCTTTCATTTTCTTGGTACCAACAGTGCCAGATTGTCCTGCTATTTCGGCGATGGGAGGAGCTGGTGCAGTTGGAGGAGCGCCTTTTCTTGGCCAACTCATGAGTCAGGGTTGTTGTACCATTTTTTTTTTTTTTTGCCGCCTTCATGGCAGTTGGTTGGGAGTCTGGACCATGGAAGAAAGGCCCTGTCAGAGGCTGTTGTTGGAGATCTCTGGCCATGAAAGGTGTGTACCTTGGGCTCAGAAGCAGGGCGGAGAGACTTCTCCATGAGGAAAAGTTTAAGTTGAAGGTCACTCACCTTCCTGGTGCGAGCTTTGAAGTTGTGGCAGTGCAAGCACTTCTGTGGTATACCTGTCTCACCGAGACAGAAGACACAGAGTGTCTGTCCTGAAACTGGTGTTGAAAGTCTGCAAGTAAGGCAGCGTTTGAACTCTGGGGAGCCAGCCATGGTCTCAGGGAGCATTTTCTCCCTGTAAAGGGGGGGGGGGGGAGCGGGGAGAAAGAAACAACTTCTCTACAGTAACAGTTGAACAGAAACCTAAAATCCTATGAAGAGAAACAATTTTTATTTGGGGGGGTGGAGGGGGGGATAAAAGAATAAAGCTAACAAGTTTAAAGTAGGGCTGTCAAGCGATTGAACAATTAATTGCAATTAATCGCACTGCTAAATAATAATAAAATACCATTTGTTTTAAATATTTTTTTTATGTTTTCTACATTTTCAAATATATTGATTTCAATTACAACACAATACATAGTATACAATGCTCACTTTAGATTTATTTTTTATTACAAATATTTGCACTGTAAAAAACAATAGTATTTTTCAATTCACCTAATACAAGTACTGTAGTGCAATTTCTTTATCATGAAAGTTGAACTTACAAACGTAGAATTATGTACAAAAAAGTCCACTCAAAAATAAAGCAATGTAAAATTTTAGAGCTACACGTCCACTCAGTCCTGAAAGTGAGAACAGGCATACTCATGGCACTGTTGTAGCTGGCGTCACAAGTTACTTACGTGTCAGCTGCGCTAAAGATTCATATGCCCCTTCATGCTTCAGCCACCAGCGGACATGCGTCCATGCTGATGACAGGTTCTGCTTGATAACAATCCAAAGCAGTGCAGATCGACACACGTTCATTTTCATTATCTGAGTCAGATGCCACCAGCAGAAGGTTGATTTTCTTTTTTGGTAGTTCAGGTTCTATAGTTTGTGCATCAGTGTTGCTGTTTTAAGACTTCTGAAAGCATGCTCCTCACCTTGTCCCACTCAGATTTTAGAAGACACTTGAGATTCTTAAACCTTGGGTCAAGTGCTGTAGCTATCTTTAGAAATCTCACATTGGTACCTTCTTTACATTTTGTAAAATGTGCAATAAAAGTGTTCTTAAAATGAACATGTGCTGGGTCATCATCTGAGACTTCTGTAACATGAAATATATGGCAGAATGCAGGTAAAACAGCAGAGGACATACAAATCTCCCCCAAGGAGTTCAGCCACAAATTTAATTAACGCTTTCTTTTTTTAATGAGCATCATCAGCATGGAAGCATGTCCTCTGGAATGGTGGCAGAAGCATGAAGGGACATATGAATGATAAACCTATGCTACTCGGAATAAGCTGAAAGTCGCTGCTAGCAGTTCCGACTTGAGTCAAAGGCGGAAGAGGAGGAACTGAGGGGTGGTTGGTCGCACAGTGCCAGATAACTGCCTGAAGTGGCGTGAGATGAGGACCATGCATGTGCGACACAACCAGGCACTGCTCCCATAAATCTCCAATGATGAGCTCCGGGGTGCACGAACACCTAAAGTGGAGCACCCACAGGGACATCACTTGAAGAGGAATATAAATTTTCAGTGTATAACAGCCGAGATAAGTATTATTTCCATGTCTTTCCCTAGCACCCACATCACCTATTTCAATCTCTCTGGGCCAGTCATTCACGAATCCTACTTAAGTCTCTGCTGAAGATGATGGTCCAACTTCATATAACAGATCTAAGTTATCCAGAGAAGCATGGTGCTCACTAAACCCTGAAATCATTCATGAGATACTGTAACTAATTATCAAGGCAAATAGTACCTGCTGCACTGAATCCTTGTTACTCAGCATGGGAAGGGTCAACCTATAGCATGTCCACTTTCAAAGTTTAGCTCTAACATTTAGAGGGTTTTGCACTAAACACGCTTTCTTGGATATTTTGCTTAGACTCTCCTGCCATTTCAACAGAGCCAGAGAGGGCTCTGTTCTATACACATCTTTTCCATCCTCTCCATATACAGAACAAAAAGGATGAAAACCGACAAGCTGTTCAGCTAAGATTTTACCAAACAGAAACATTCTTGGTTAATATGATGGAACTTTCTCACAAGGAGAAGCCAAAAGTCACAGAACTGATTTGCCACTTGGTGTATCTGAATATTGTGGAGTCCCAGCTGAGTAGCTCATCTGTCTTGTCTCTGGCACTTGATCGGAAACCCCCCAGAACTACCGCCTGTCTCATGGAAAGGACACAAGTCTTTCCCTGGAACAGAATGGGATAGAGGTGCCTTGGAAGGGAACAAAAAAATCTTCAGAACTTGGTAGGCTTTGTATTTGGTAGATCTACAAGTGCCCAAAAGAAAACAGCATTTCCCAATAACAGCTGCAGCAGGGTAAGTATAAATTTAGATTTTACTACGCATTAACAAGACCATTTTACTAGCTTAATTTTTCAGCCATAATGCCAGAAGCAAAAGCACATTACTAGACAGTTTAACAGTCACTAATGTGACTTTTTGCACCCGTAAAATATTAATTGCTCTGCCTAGTAAAGTGATAATTAACAGTTTATTTAATATTTAAAGTTTCTCCCTGACAGGGGAATATATTTTTTGGAGCCAACATGGAAAATAAGAGAAGAGACAACTATATTATTATTACAACTAGACAACTTCAAAACTGCTTTAAAAACTTAAACAGATAAAAGTGTAATCAAGGGGCTTAGGGAAATATTGCTGTGATAGAACATACTATCCCCAAGGGGCCCAGTACAGTTCAGGGCATGACCAAGGAAGGAAGCCAGGAGGCTTCAAGCTAGGGAAGACATGGATCAATGAACAGATTCCGAGTCAGCTAGGACCTGTTAGCCTTCAAGCAGCACAGGCTGGGGCAAAGATTGAAACAGGAAGGCAGCTGCTATTATTGCTGGGAGTAAACAGATCATCCTGTGTGGTGGGCCTTTGGGAAAGTTTGTGCCACACCAGTAGGCAAAACTTAGTGAAGAAACTAAGTTTGCTTTTCTTTGATTTGTTCACATGGTGAGTATAGCCAGCCTGGAAAGACTTGCTCCAAGAGATTATGTTTCTTTCATATTTGTTCATGGTGGGATTGTAGTCAGTCTGGAGAGAACTTCACACAGACTATTTTACTACAATTTACTCTTAAGACAAAAAGGGTAAACTGTTTTAAGTTCTGTTTGCTAAAGATGTGCTAGGCTTTTCTTTCAAAGGGAAAAAGACTGAATTATTTTGGCTTCTATTTTCATCTTAAACCAGTCTTTCAAACTTACCCTGCAGAACAGAAAGACTTTGGACTTTTTCTGTTTTTCCAACCTCTGTTCTGAGTGCTGACGCAGAAAACAATGTGGCTGCAGTGCATCAGACTGGTCATGAGAGGGTGCTGATTGGCTACACTGAAAAAAAAAGCTACCTTAAAGCCTTGGGTGATCCACGCATAAGGGGAGTTATGGAGGGGAAAAAACAGAGGTGGTTATAGGACAAGTGCGCAAATGGGGTCTGTCATTCTTGGGAGCATGACAAGAGACAGTCAAATGAGTGTGGACAAATAGTTGTAAAGGGCTTTGAAGGCTTGAATTTGATGTGGTGGTGAACCTGGAGTCAAACAAAGGATTCAAGGGAAGGAGGCCGACATGGTCAGAATGATGGATCCAAGTGATCTCAGGAGCTCTGTGTTTAAAGGAGAGGCATGGAGTAGCCACTACCAAGGAAGTCAGAGAAGTTGTGGCAGATAACAGGAGCCTGGATAGGAGTGTAGGTCTTAGAAATGTTGTGAAAGCAGCACACTAATATAAATACTGCCTGGATGATCTGGGTGAGATAGGACCCACAGGTTATGGGTTTGTGACAGGATGGATGATGATGTGTTCAGTAACAAAGTGGGGGAGAGGGAGATCAAGCAGTCAGGTTAATGTTGCTGCTCCATGGTCCTGCCAAATTAAAAGGCCAGCCCCAGAATGACATGCTGGAGAAAGTTTCTGTAAGAGAGAAGCCATGCCCGAGGGAGTGTTGGTATAAACTAGGAAGATATCAAAGAAGGTACCACTTCTGTGTAGTGCACACCAGTTACCCCGGATAGGTTTAAAATGAAGGCAGAGGTGCCAGACTGGATCAAGAGATGGGCCAAGAACAGAAAGATAGATTTGCAAGTCAGCACAGAAACTGTAGTCGATACAGTGAGAGTGGATGACCTCACCCAGTGATAAGATATAGAGGAAGAGGAGGAGAGGACGAGGACAGAGAAACAGGATCCCTAAAAAAGAAGTCAGAGGAAGCTTTACCAACACACACATACCCACACTAACACTCACTCCGAACGAACAATCACAGGTAATCGCAGGAGACGACAGTCTTGTGAAAGTCAAAGGCGAACAAGATATTAAGCAGGTGGGCAAGCTCTGAGCTGCATTTCCTAGACACACAACAAAACATTCAAGATGCCAGGGGTAGGATATACTGCAACTTCATCATGTTAGAGCAATTATGATAGTCAGATGCATCAAGATGCTTCCATTAACAGCATGAAGCTGGAGAACCAAGTGGTATCAAAGAGAATGTGTGAATAAGGCATACTCCAGAAAAAAGCTGTTGCTCCTGGGCAGCACATGTGCAAGTAATATTTTAAAAATAAGACATGTGTATTAGTCTGTGTGGTGGGGCGGTGCCCCACCCCTTGAGAAAAAGGGCTGACCAGGCTGGAGAGGCTGTGCAGACCAGCAGCCTGTCAGGAAAGGCCTGGGGAGAGCCAATCAGGGCCGGGCTAGGTCCTATATAAAGGCTGCCTAGCAGAGGAGAAGGTAGTTGCTCCCTAGCTAGCAAGGGAGAAGGACTAGCTCCTGAGGTAAGGAGCAGCACCTTGGGTAGAGTAGTGCTGGGCAGGCTTGGGGGAGCAGAGTGGAGTTCCAGCCCATTACCTGCCAGGCTGCGGCCCATGCTAAAAAGGGTCGAGAAGGTGCATACGGCCAAAGGGGAAGTGGCCCAGGGAAAATAGGCAGACAAGAGGGGAGAGAAGAAGGTCAGAGGGAGACTGCCACTAGAGGGTCCCTGGGTCAGGACCCAGAGTAGGAAGTGGGCCTGGGTCCCCCACTTCCTCACTGGCACTGCACCTGGCCATTGAGGAGAGGGGCTGAGACAGACCACAACTTGCCCCTGAGACAAGGAGCTAGAATATAGGGTTGTGGTTGGCCACCAATGCAGGTGCAAGCAGAAGGACTGCTGTTAGCAAACACCACCCCCCAACACACAGAAGGGGGTGAGTCTAGAGGAGTGGGCACTGCCAGAGGGCGGTGTCCTGAGGCGAACGAAGACAGTCATGAAGGGGGCGCCGCCAAGCGATGAGTAAGCGGGTCCCAGGGCAGCAGAGCAGATGATGGGCAAGATACCATGCGTTGAGGGTGCTCTACAGCAGTCGAGAGCTAACTCCCAGAGCAACCAGCCGGAGGTGCCAGCAGCGGTGAGTCGAACCCCGTCACAGTCTGCATTCGGAACAAGCCGCCTCCAGGTGCGCCCTTATTTGTCACAGAAGGGGGGAAAAAAAAAGCTTCTTTTCCCACTACTTTATTTGGGCTGTTTGTAATCCAGCAATTAAAAGGACCTGCATATTCTCTTAAATAAGCTAATTTGAGACACCCTGTGTCAAACAATTTAATGTAAGATGTTATTCAAGCAGAAAATGGATGCTCCTTTGTTTTCAGATGGATGTTGAGGTGTGCCAGAAGCATGGAACCAGCCCACTGTGACTTCTGGGAATTTAACATCCCAATCATAGGCACACAAATGTAAGTGTAGTAGGTTCTCTTCTGTGCCAATACCCATAAAACCCGGGTATTTTAGGGTATTCATTACATAACCTTACAGCAAAAATGGGGCAGGTCATCTGAAATGGTCACACCTAATTTTTTTTTTCCCCAAATACATTTTCAATTTAACCAGATTCCATCCATTGTAAATCCAGGGAAACATCAACAAGCCCTTTATGTACTGGTGGTGGGGAGAGGGTAAAATTTTCAAAAAGTGCTTAAGTGACTTAGGCACCTAAGTTCCATTTTCAAAAGTGATTTACATGTCAATGAGACAGGCCATTACACCACTCAAGCGCTTTGAAAATTTTATCCAAAGTAAAATGTCAAGTTCGAAAAGGTGTTGAATGGAGTGTAAAATAAAAACTGAAGATTTATTTGACAGTGTTCATTTCACATTTCTAATTTATCTGAAGAACTAAGATTATAAGCCATTAGCAACTCCTCAGATGTTCCCAGAAAGGAAAGTCAGTGCAAGTGAAACAATCTTCACTCTAATCAGTAAGTGCAGCACTAGCCTCAGGAAACAGGAAGTATACTGTCCTCTGGCTTCAGACAGAGTTTCTCCTCCACCGATTCTTTTGTTCCTCATCTGTCCCTACAATAAGGGCACATGACTAACAACATGACCCACCCGAATTTGCTGACACACAGCCTGTAAAAGGAATCCAATACTGCAGTCTGGAGAATGGCCAAGTTAACAGGTCATTTTATAATGAATAAGGTCCGACTTCATTCGCAAAAGAAACTGCGGATTCTACAATATTAGGCTTCCACTGCAACTGTTTTAAATTAAATTAATTTACTTTGCACAATCCATAACTTGACATAAATTTTGAGGTTTGCAACACACCCATCCATTATTACATTAAATGATCTTGAAGAATTTTGGGCAGGGCCATAACCTGGGCAGGGCAAGTAAGGCAGACGCTCAAGTGCAAAGCATGGGGATGAAAAAATGAGGAAAAACAAAGCAGGGGCTAGAGCCTTGCAGCAGGCACGGTACTGTCACCCTTACTTCTGCGCTGCTGCTGCCGGTGGCGGCACTGCCTTCAGAGCAGGGTGCCTGGCCGACTTCCGTCGCCCTCCAGCTCCCAGTTCAGAAGGCAGCACTACCACCACCAGCAACGCAGACGTAAGGTTGGCAATGTCATGTCCACTGCAGCGTTCTCCCCCCTACCATCCCCCCCTTCATTTTTCCACCCCTCCTTCCCCAGCTTTGCCCCTGGGCAGCTCCCCGCTTGCCTTGCCCTGCCCCCTACAAACAGCTCTGTAGTTGCACCAAACTCTCTGGTTATCAAAAAAACTGAATGCATAAACTAATAGCTGAATGTTTATATCATTCCAGCAATTTTTTCTGAAACAAATACGTCTACTGTGGCTTTTCCAAATTACTCCGATTAACAAAGGTCCATTATTACTTTTCTGCAATATTCCATGCTTAGTCCACGACTCAGCCGCAATTATTTGAACATCATCCCGCAATTCAGTTAGGGTCTTAATAATGAGAGATTTAGTCTGTTATCGCATAAGGCAAATACAATAGCTGCATTTTAAAGCAGGGCCTTGGCTTTCCCATTTTCAAAGAAATCAACTATTTCTATTCCCAGGCCTGTGTATCAAATAAGCATTGTTAGAATTAAACGAGGTAATGCTTAAATGCAGTTTTAGATCATAACGAGTCTCCCCAATTGCTTTGCTAAAGCCACAAACATGTATTTGAACACAAACTATTGCAGAAAAGGTGCAAAGAGGAAGTTAAAAGGGCAAACACATGATACGTAGCAACAGCTTGCCAGGGAAAAAAGTGAGTAAACTTTAAATAAAAAACCCAGCATTAAGGTGATATTGAGGTTGTCCATTTAAAAATAAGTCAGATAGCACAGATATTAACAATATAATTGGTCATTTTACATATTACACACACAAACAAGTATTTTGTTAACTAATGTTTAGTGTACAACGTTAAGCACCTGAAAGCTAGGAAATGCCAGATTTATGTTTGCCTCCATGACCTTAATTCTACCCTCTTGTGCATTCATGTGGTGCAGTTAATGAAGCACGCATCCTGTGAAAAACACAAAGTATCATATAAATTAAACTCTGTACCATAATGAATATGAACAAGGGGACCAAAGGTGTCTGAAGGGGGGGCGGGCGTGCGGACAGAGAGGAAGGAATTTCCTAGTCTTTTTTTTTTCTTTCAAGAAAGGTAAAAACTACATGCTACTAACAGTCATCCCCAACCCTATCATGAGTCAGCAGCAGCATCTGACCTCTGAATCTTCAGCACCGCAGTACAGACTACTGCTACTGGACCCACAGGACTAACAGCATTAGCTAGCAGCAGTTAAAGATTGTTCCCCAGAGGAATGGGGACGGGTACTTGGATCTAGTGGTTAGTGTGGGGTGGGCAGAGGAGAAGCCCAGCCCAGCCTTACTCACATCCACGCTCTCTCTTCCTTGCCCACTAATTGCAGGGGTTCTTGCCCTGTGTGTTGCCAAAGAGGAGGAACACACAGGAGGAGTTTGCTGGCCCATGCACTGGGTACATGGGTAGCTGGCAGGAAGCTTGGCCCATCTTTCTTTTTCTTCCCCTCTCCACCCAGTAGCCCGAGAAGCCTGGTTGCTATCAGCTCCACCTACAGTAAACAGCATTTTCTCTTCTTGTTTATCACTGTTTAATCCCTCCTCTCCTGTCCTTCACTGAGGATTGTTTGTGTCAAGTTGGATGTTTCAAAACACATTGCTTGAGACAGGGAAGGGAAGGGCTCAATTCTTTAAATTTTTATTTATTTATTTATTAAGTGAAAGGGATTTTATTCAACTTCATGGAAGTTCCCCTTCCGTGCAGAAAGCAAACATTGAAGATTTCAGCTCAGAAGGTGACACTTTAGAAAGCTGCAACTGTGAAAACTGTGTGGCTCGAAAGCTTGTCTCTCTCATGAATAGAAGTTGGTCTAATAAAATATATTACCACACCCACCTTGTGTCTATAATGATTAAAGGGATATTCTGGGCCAGGTTTTCTAAAGCCAGCCTCTTTGCACTTGCAATTACTGTCACTTTTGTGGTTTCAAGGTATTTTAACTGCACCTGAAAATAACTAAGTTAAATATGCCTGCGATTTGCAGTTACCGAAAAGGGAGGCCTAGTAGAGACTGAGATGAAAATTTTGTCCTGCATTTTTTAAAACTGCATCAATCTGTAGTTATACAATACCACTAACTACACCATGGGGAAGCAGAGCAACAGTGTTTTGCACAACTCTAGTGACACAAACAAGTGCATCTTAATTTAGTAGAAAATTCATACTGTGCTTCCACAAAAGCAGATAAATTTCTTCACTCACCAGAGCAACTGATCCTCACTGAAGACTGGTAACCCATCTTACTTAATTTCTCAAAGAGTGCACGAAACAGTCTGAATAATTTTTAGAAGTGCTGAGAATGAACTATGTCCACAGAGAGGGAGATACAATTTTGCTGTTCAAATACATTGGATCATAGTGTTATATAGTGGAATTATGAGTTCCATTTCACTAGCCCGAAGGAACATGTATTATACACATTTTACAGAGGGAAACTGAATCTGGGAGATTAATTTACACAAGATCACATGTCTTGCAGAGCCAGGAACAGAACTCCTAGCTCCCATATACAGGCTTCATTGATGCTTCCACTCCCAGCTACTCATGTATGTACCTAAAAAAGATTCTACAGGATTATACATTTTTGAAAGAAACACAGTATTGATATTTAAACATGTATCAAACTATAAATCTTAATTTATCCATCATTCTACTATATAAAAGCTTATTGCAATTTACATAATAGACATGTTTAATCCAATCTTTACCGCAGCTCTGCTGAGCAAGCCAGCATCGTTGTACCTTCCACCATGGTATCCATGCATCTACTTACAATAAAAAGGTAAAAAGAACAAGGAGTACTTGTGGCACCTTAGAGACTAACAAATTTATTTGTGCATAAGCTTTCATGGGCTAAAACCCACTTCATCGGATGCATGCAGTGGAAAATACAGTACGAAGATGCACACACACAGAGAACATGAAAAAATGGGTGCTGCCATATACACTATAATCAGAGTGATCAATTAAAGTGAGATGTTAACAGCAGGAGGGAAAAAAAACTTTTTGTAGTGATAATCAGGATGACCCATTTTCAACAGTTGACAAGAAGGTGAGAGTAACAGTGGGGAGGAGGAGGGGAGAATAGTTTTACTTTGTGTAATGACACATCCACTCCCAGTCTTTATTCAAGTTAATGGTGTCCGGTTTGCAAATTAATTCCAATTCAGCAGTCTCTCATTGGAGTCTGTTTCTGAAGTTTTTTTGTTGTAATATTGCAACTTTTAGGTCTGTAATCGAGTGACCAGGGAGATTGAAGTGTTCTCCAACTGGTTTTTGAATGTTATAATTCTTGACATCTGATTTGTGTCCATTTATTCTTTTACATAGAGGTTGTCCGGTCTGGCCAATGTACATGGTAGAGGGGCATTGCTGGCACATGATGGCATATCACATTGGTAGATGTGCAGGTGAACGAGCCTCTGATAGTGTGGCTGATGTGATTAGGCCCTATGATGGTGTCCCCTGAATAGATATGTGGACAGAATTGGCAACGGGCTTTGGTGCAAGGATAGATTTCTGAGTTAGTATTTTTGTTGTGTGGTTGCTGGTGAGTATTTGCTTCAGGTTGGGGGGCCATCTGTAAGCAAGGACTGGCCTGTCTTCCAAGATCTGAGAGAGTGAGGGATCGTCCTTCAGGATAGGTTGTAGATCCTTGATGCGCTAGATAGGTTTTAGTTGGGGGCTGAAGGTGATGGCAAGTGGCATTCTGTTACTTTCTTTGGGCCTGTCCTGTACTAGGTGACTTCTGGGTACTCTTCTGGCTCTGTCAATCTGTTTCTTTGCTTCAGCAGGTGGGTATTGTAGTTGTAAGAACGCTTGATAGAGATCTTGTAGGTGTTTGTCTCTGTCTGAGGGTTGGAGCAAATGCGGTTGTATCTTAGAGCTTGGCTGTAGACAATGGATCCTGTGGTGTAGTCTGGATGAAAGCTGGAGACATGCGGGTAAGTATAGCAGTCAGTAGGTTTCCAGTATAGGGTGGTGTTTATGTGACTGGTTTCAGAGCAACAGCCATGTTAGTCTGTATCTACAAAAAGAAAAGGAGTATTTGTGGCAACTTAGAGACTAACAAATTTATCTGAGCATAAGCTTTCATGAGCTACAGCTCACTTCAAAAGATGCATGCAGTGGAATTTTCCACTGCATACATCTGATGAAGTGAGCAGTAGCTCACAAAAGCTTATGTTCAGATAAATTTTAGTCTCTAAGGTGCCACAAGTACTCCTTTTCTCTTTATGTGACTATCGCTTATTAGCACAGTAGTGTCCAGGAAATGGATCTCTTGTGTGGCCTGGTCCAGGCTGAGGTTGATGGTGGGATGGAAATTGTTGAAATCATGGTGGAATTCCTCAAAGGCTTCTTTTCCATGGGTCCAGATGATGAAGATGTTGTCAATGCAGCGCAAGTAGAGATGGGGCATTGGGGGACGAGAGCTGAGGAAGCAGTGTTCTAAGTCAGCCATAAAAATGTTGGCATACTGTGGGGCCATGTGGGTACCCATAGCAGTGCCACTGACTTCAAGGTATTCTTTGTCTCCAAATGTGAAATAGTTATGGGTGAGGACAAAGTCACAAAGTTCTGCCACCAGGTTTGCCATAACATTATCGGGGATACTGTTCCTGATGGCTTGAAGTCCATCTGTGTGTGGAATGTTGGTGTACAGGGCTTCTACATCCATAGTGGCCAGGATGATGTTTTCAGGAAGATCACCGATGGACTGTAGTTTCCTCAGGAAGTCAGTGGTGTCTTGAAGATAGCTAGGAATGCTGGTAGCGTAGGGCCTGAGGAGGGAGTCTACATAGCCAGACAATCCTGATGTCAGAGTGCCAATGCCTGAGATGATGGGGCGTCCAGGATTTCCAGGTTTATGGATCTTGGGAACAGAGAGAATACCCCTGCCCGGGGTTCTAGGGGTATGTCTGTGCGGATTTGTTCTTGTGCTTTTTCAGGGAGTTTCTTGAGCAGATGGTGTAGTTTCTTTTGGTAACCCTCAGTGGGATCAGAGGGTAATGGCTTGTACAATGTAGTGTTAGAAAGCTGCCTAGCAGCCTCCTGTTCATATTCTGACCTATTCATGACAATGACAGCACCTCCTTTGTCAGCCTTTTTGATTATGATGTCAGAGTTGTTTCTGTGGCTGTGACTCGCATTGTGTTCTGCACGGCTGAGGTTATGGGGCAAGTGATGCTGCTTTTCCACAATTTCAGCCCGTGCACGTCGGTGGAAGCACTCTATGTAGAAGTCCAGTCTGTTATTTTGACCTTCAGGAGGAGTCCAGCCAGAATCCTTCTTTTTGTAGTGCTGGTAGGAAGGTCTCTGTGGGTTAGTATGCTGTTCAGAGGTGTGTTGGAAATATTCCTTGAGTCGGAGATGTGGAAAATAGGATTCTAGGTCACCACAGAACTGTATCATGTTCGTGGGGCTGGAGGGGCAGAAGGAGATAGGAGATAGACGAGATAGGACAGATTGATTTGGAGGTGTTAATTCAGAAGTGCAGCAAAAATTTAAGAAAACTACAGTGCTAATCCTTAAGGTAAGGTACACAATACAGGACAGTCACCAAAACTATTTTAAGACCTCTGGCTACCACACAAAATAGAGGAAGGTTATGATTCAGTATGGGGCACTCTCACCCTAGCAACAGTAGTCACAGACCATAACCCCACTGTCACAGGCTAAGAATGTATACTGAACCCAATACACCAGCATGGTGCTGGGGTCGCATAGAGCTGGATATTAGTCTTTTGAATGAGACTTTTTAAAAAATTTCTCAACATTTGTGCCATTACACATCCAATGCACTTTGCATAAGAATCAGGATATTTGACCAAGTACCCTGGCCAAATTTCAGCTTATGTAAGATCACAAACTTGTTCATAGCACTGTCCACATTTTAACAGACTATTACATAACATCCCTGTGGCAACTACAGCAATTACATACATCAGAGTAACATCAGAAGTATTTCAGCTGTCCAATTTAGCAGCTGAAAATGAGGGCATGCACTCCACAGAACACTGGAAAGTCCTCCACAGAGAACTGTTAAGAATCTACTGGTTAGGTAGTTACGCTCTCCACACCTAAACTGTCAATGCAGTTTCAATTCCATGTTATATTTTTCACTTGTTGCCCTCAACTTGTGTAGTCCGTGTACTGTTTAACAGCTGTCTTATTCACTAACTTGGGGAGAGAATTTAATCAAAAAAATTTGAATGACAATTGGCAATTGTTTAAGAACACTTTACTAGAAGCCCAAAAACCCTCAACCAAGGGGATTAATAGTAACAACCATAGGTGCCAACTCTATGGGTGCTCAAGGGCTCAAGCACCCCCAGAGAAAAAATAGGGGTGCTCTACACCCATCAGCTGATGGGTGGGGCAATCAGCACCTATGGTAAACTATAAATAAGAAGTTAGGAACTGTAGAAAAATGCTAAGGGAAGGAAAGGGACACAAGGAAAAGTCTATGGCCAGCAGAGTTAAGGATAAGAAGTTAAGAATATTAGAAAGAAAAAAGAAAAGGAGTACTTGTGGCACCTTAGAGACTAACCAATTTATTTGAGCATAAGCTTTCGTGAGCTACAGCTCACTTCATCGGATGCATACTGTGTCCACTCCTTTTCTTTTTGTGAATACAGACTAACACAGCTGTTACTCTGAAACCTGTTAGAAAGAAAAAGAATCAGAACCATGATATTAGTCCACTGCTAGATGGAAGTGGTAGGATTATTAATAATAATGCAGACAAGGTAGAGGTGTTCAACAAATATTTGTTCGGTATTTGGAAAAAACAGATGATGTAGTCATATCAATCTTTCCATTCCGCTAGCATCTCAGGAGAATATTAAACAGCAGATATTAATGTCAGACATTTTAAAATCAGCATGTCAGGATAATTTGCCGTCAAAAGTTTTACAAGAACTGTCTGAGGAGCTCACTGGACCATTAATGTTGATTTAAGTCGTGGAACATCAAAGAAGTTCCAAAACACTGATAGAAAGCTAATGCTGCACCAATATTTAAAAAGGGTGAAGTCTAACATTGACTCTGGGCAAGATACAAGGGCAACAGATACAGGACTAAAGTAATAATGACATAAAGGAGGGTAATATAATTAATGCCAATTAACACAGGTTTATGGAAAATAGATCCTTCCAAACTGATTTCTTTTGAGAATACATCTTTGGCTGATAAAAGTAAGAGAGTTGATGCAATATATTTAGACTTCCGTAAGGCATTTGACTTGGTACGGTATAATGTTTTGATGAGCATGGCACACATTAAATGGATTAAAAGCTGGCTAACTGACAGGTCTCAAAATGTAACTGTAGATGGAGAATCGTCATCAAAGAGGTGTGTCTAGTATGGTCCTACAAGGTGAGACAAAAATTGGGCGAGTGGTAAATAATGAAGCGGACAGATCACTGACACAGTTCATTCTGGGAGTCCGGTGGCACCTTAAAGACTAACATTGATTTGAGCATAAGCTTTTGTGGGTAAAAACCCCAGAGTTTGTTCTGGATCACTTGGTAAGCTAGGTGTAAGCAAACAACATGCATTTTAATGTAAATGTATACATACTAGGAACAAAGAACGTAGGGACTATCCTGGGAAACAGCAACTCTCAAAAAGATTTTGGGGTCATACTGGATAAAGCTGAACATGAGCTACCAGGGAGACACTGTGGCCGAAAGGGCTACTGCAACCCTTGGATGCATAGACAGGTAAATCAAGAAAAGCAGTAGAGAGGTTATTTTACCTCTGTATTTGGCTGCTGGAATCCTGTATCCAGTGCAGGCATCCACAATTCAAGAAAGATGTTGATAAATTGGAGAGGGTTCAGAAAAGAGCCATGGGAATGATTAAAAGATGTGAAAGACGCAAGGAGCTCAAACAATTTAGCTTAGAGAGAAAATTAAGGGGTGACTTGATTATAGCTGATAAATCCCTACAGAGGAAACGAATATCTAATAAAAAGAAAAGGAGTACTTGTGGCACCTTAGAGACTAACAAATTTATTTGAGCATAAGCTTTTGTGAGCTACAGCTCACTTCATAGGATGCATCCGATGAAGTGAGCTGTAGCTCACGAAAGCTTATGCTCAAATAAATTGGTTAGTCTCTAAGGTGCCACAAGTACTCCTTTTCTTTTTGCAAATACAGACTAACACAGCTGCTACTCTGAAACCTAATATTTAATAATGGGCTTTCCAATCTCGCAGAGAAAACACATGATCCAATGGCTGGCAGTTGAAGCTAAACAAATTGAGACTGGAACTAAGGCATAAATGTTTAAAAGTGAGAGTGATTAACCACTGGAACAACTTACCAAGGGTTGTGATGGATTCTCCATCATGGACAGTTTTTAAATCAAGACTGGATGCTTTTCTACAAGATATGCTCTAGGAATTATTTTGGGAAAGTTCTCTGGTCTGTGTTATACAGAAGGTCAGACTAGATGACCACAATGGCTCCATCTGGTCTTGGAATCTATGAATATGTACTCCAAAGGGAATTTGTTTGATATCCCAAGCTATATGATGCAAAGTATTTAATTAGACCCAACTGCTATGATAATTTATGCAGTTTCATCAATTTCTTGAATATTCCTCACAAAAAAGGAAGTGGGTGGGCTGAATTTGCTTTTACTAAGACTATATAAAAATCCATTCTTATACCATGAACTCAACATGGAGTGGGCACTGATGTCCAACAGCTATAACATTTAAGCAAATATCAGTGCAATTCCACCTCACTATACAGCTTTAAAACCGGCAAATAGAAGCAGCAAAATACAAAAACAGCTAATTTAAATTCACAGCAGATCTTCCCTATTTTAATTATGCAATCTGTTTCAGTGGGGAATCACAAATAGGATTACTTTTCCATCTGACCGATTTAGGCAGCTGGTGAGAACAGCATTAATGTCACCAGCAAGACTGCATTGTCTGGAACAAATTTAATAGTCATACTGCAATAATCTGTTATTAGAATCCTTAATCCTTGCTCACACAATTATGTGTAAACTCTGACATCTACAGTTACCTGCACAGTTTCTTCTCCACATCCAGAGATCTGATTCGGGTGCTCACTACTCACATTTTATCAAAGTCGTTTTGCCCCTAGAGATACAGACTGCTTTGTGATCATTGCAGAAACTTTAGAATTAGATGACAGACAATTCCTTTGAGGTCACCTTGTCCATGCTCTGGTCCACGCAGGGCAGCTCCCTATACTGTTATAGTGCTTTGTCTAACCTTCAACATCTCAAGCAATGGCACTTCCCTACTCTTTCCAAAGGAGTCTATTCCACCTTAATAGGCCTGGTTGCTTGGAAGTTTTTCTTCATTTTAAATTTAATTTTACTCCAATTGATCCCACTGTTCCCAGTTATTCTCACCTGGCCCATGCCAAGCACAACTCTTCCATATATGCACGTCTCACATACTTTTAGACTCTCTCCTGAGCTCCATAACAGACTTTCACAATATACTGCCATGAAGCCTTCCTTCATTAAATATACTCAGAACTCAAGGAGATCAATAGCCACATTATTCTGCACTACACTGGATTTAAATTATGTGGCAGCATTAAAAGGTGACCTGCAAAGTAGAATGTGTCCCCTGTTTTGCTTCTTTAGGGATGAACAAAGGAGACCACTTTCCCCCAAAGCTTTTTCTGTTTGTTTTACCCAGGCAATATCAGGAATATTAAATAGTTTTCCCTGTTCTTCTTGGGCATTTAGGAGGACATGAGTGGGAAAGTCTAAGGCTTGGTCTATCCAATAATGTTTTGCTAGCATAGCTACATTGGTTAAGAGAGCAAAAAAGTCACACACCCCTAAACAATACAGCTGTCGTTCAGGGAGATTGACAACTATACTTGCCTTTTGCCAGTATATGCTATGTAGTCACTGCACAGCTGTACCATGCAAAGCCTCTGCAGTGGGGACTACTAGCCCTTAGCCTGTACTTTATGGGGCAGAATGCTGACACTTTCATAGAGAGCTTTTCTTTCAAGTGTTTGTTAAACAGACAAACTGAAACCAGAGTATTAAGCTATCTGAACAAAAAATCCTCTTTTCAAAGGCTCAGGTTTCAGGCTCTTGTAATGATATAAGCTAGCTAGTTCTCTAACATCTTCCAGCAACAGAGCTTGAGAGCTTCCTGACAGGGGAGAGGAGAAACTCTGGATTAGGGAGTTGCTCATGAGAGGGGTCTCTGAAGAGGGACAGGGAAGGGGAGGGAGGGGTTGAACTGAATTGGAGGGAATATCCCAGTTCTACCATGCATAGTAACCAACGTTCCAAAGTAATTTGGGACCACGCATGGTAGAAATGAGATAAATGGGCCGAGAAGGGTAGCAACGGATCCAGGATTTGAGTTAATGCGTCCTCTGGACCGGGGGGTTGTCCCAACGACCCCAACCCCTGCTTGGCAGGAGGTTGAGACTGATGACGCTGATAATTTCTGCCCCTTCTTCTGTTGAAGTCCTGCCTAGAACGCCCTTGATAAGGGTGCAGCATAGGCTGGGGCTTAAAGTGCTTACACTCGGTGATGGGTGTATGCAGGTCCAAAGATTTTAAAGTGGCTCGAGAGTCTTTTAAACCTTGCAACTTCGAGTCAGTTTTTTCCAAAAATAAGGTGGAGCCCTCGAACGGGAGGCCCTGAATTGTCGTCTCAACCTCCCCCAGGAGGCCCGAGGCCTGAAGCCAGGAGCAACGATGCATAGCAATTGCCCAAGACATGGTACAGGTTGCTGAGTCCGCAGAGTCCAGCAAGGCGTGCAATGAGGATCTCACCACCGCCTTGACCTCATCTACCAGGGCCGAAAACTCTGTCTTGGAGTCTGACGGCACAAACTCCTTAAATTTTGACATTGCGTCCCAGGAATTAAAGTTATAGCAACTGAGGATCGTCTGCTGGTTAGCAATACGAAGCCGGAGTCCTTCGGTGGAAACCATCTTCTTGCCGAAGAGCTCCAGCTTGTTCGTGTCCTTTCCCAGGGGAGTGGGCCACTGCTGCCTTGCCCCGCCCATTAACACCCACCGCCGAGTCCAGTGGAGGGTGTGTGAACCCTTTTGACAGCACAAAATATTTTCTTTCGACCCCTTTCGCTGTGGGGGTTAGAAAGGCCGATGTCTGCCACAGGATCTTTGTGGTTTCTTGTATTGTTTAAAGAAGGGGGAGTGTTACTCCCAATGGGAACTGTGGGGAATAAGATGTCCACTATAGGGTTTGACACCTCAGTGACCTCCTCCATCTGGAGTCCCAGATTCTGGGTCACCCTTCTGAGGAGCTCCTGGTGGGCTCTACTATCAGCTGGGTCAGGCACCGAGGATGTTCCCTGCTACTGCCTCATCAGGTGAAGATGAGGAGGCTCAGGCTGGTAAGGGACCTTCCTGTCTGGCTCCCTGGACTCCATGCACACCCAGTTGTCGGTATCCGCGCCAGTCTTGCTGCCGACCATGGTGCCGGTGCTTATGTCAGCACCTCAAAAGAGCTCTCTGGCCCTGGACTTTTCCATTTAGAGGCAACGTCCATCTGAGGCAACAGAGAGATTGCTGTGAAAAGGACCTCTGGGATTGGTGGTACGCCCACAGGGCCCAAAAGGGCCACTGCGCTGGCATCTTCCACTGTGCTGGCCATGGCACGAGTGGAAAGGATTGTCCCACTTCCGACCCCTAAGGATGCTGCTCTACTCAGTGCTGGCTCCTTCTAGATACATAGAACTCCATCTCTAACTCTGAGGAGTCAAGAGTTCGGAGACCATGGTGGAACAGTGCCTGACGTTGCCAGGCTGAGGGCAAGCAGGGTCGGTCGCATCATCAGTGGCTTGCCCCAGGATGGCACCAGAGGTCTTTGCGGTGCCGGAGGCTTTGGGACCGATGACCTCTCGCATTGGTTGGGAGAGTTTTGGCCCATTAGGGCTATGAGGTCCCTGGCTGCCTCAAAGGTCTTTGGCGTGGAGGGGAGATCTAAATCCTCCACTTCACCCTCTTCCACTGGCACCAGACTCGACGGACCCCTCTGAGGGCCCCGAGTCAAAGGTATCACCTCAGACACGGATGAGACAGAGTGGCTCAGCATGGTCGCGCTCCGCTAGCTGGCTCACACTCAGTTATTTGAGCGGGCGAGCACCCTGTCCTTCTTCCTGTGCTTTTTGTGAGGCACTGGCGACTGCAAGCAGTGCCAGGTCTTCACACACGAGGAAGTCTTTGGTGCCGGGGAGTAATGATGCCAAGGGTCTTTGACCCCAGAGTCCTTCCTCGGTGCCGCAACCTCCCTGATTGAAGCCGGTGTGCTACGCATTGATGCCTAAGTACCCAGTGCCAGGACCATAGGCTCGACTCAGTCTGTGGCCCCAGGGCTGCCTCCATCAGCAACAGTTTTAGCTTGTGGTCCCTTTCCTTCTTAGTGCCAGGGCGGAATCTTGCACCTCTCAGTCTGGTGGGATTCCCCAGGCACTTTAAGCAGGACATGTGCGGGTCGCCCTTTGACATCAGCTTTTGGCAGACCCCATATAGCTTAAACCCCTGGGACTGAGACACGCCCTAGCCCCAGGCAGGGGAAGGGAACTGGGAAGAGAATCCTGGCTAACAAGGGGAGGGGGTTAAAACACGACACTACGAACTATTAATAACTACTGAAACTATTTATAGGTAGGAACTACAAGTACAATAGGGGATAGTTTGAAAATGAAAGAAAAGAGAAAGCTCCAACGACTGTCACTGTCGGTAAGAAGGAGAGGTGGTGGGTCGGCAGGGCCCTTTTGCAGTGCCATGAAGGTGTGACTCCAGGGGGTGCCTAAGCTGACCAGATGGATACCAACAGGGGAAAAACCTTCCAGCGACTGTGCACACAGCGTTCACACATCGACATGAGCAAGCACTCGAAGAAGAACACAAGGTTATTGAGGCCATGTCCACGCTACAGGTGTTACAGTGGCACAACACCATTGCGCAGCCACAGCACCGCAGTGTATAGTGCGTCCCACATCAACAGAAGGGGTTTTTCCCATTGATGGAGGCAATCCACTTCCCCAAGCGACAATAGCTTGGTCAACAGAAGAATTCTTCCACTGGTTAATTTTTCACATTCCTGAGTACTGTAGGTATGTCGATTTAAAAGTCAAGTGTAGACCAGACCTTAGAGGATATGACAAGCTCAGATTTATACACACAACTGCATTAAAATAAGATTGCTATAACTGGTTTAATTTCCCATCATCACCACAAAAAAAGTCTGCTGCGCCATAACCTCAAGGTTTGAGTCAAGACCCTCCATAAGGTCCTGCAGACATGCTGTATACCCTAAACACAACTGAAAAAAAATCCAGCCTAGAAGTCATGTCATTCTGAATATTATGGCCTGGCTCACAAGGTGTAAAATTTATGATGATAGTTACCTTGAAGCAGAGATGACCCTTATGTGTTCTGTTTTTCTTCACAGTTCTTACCCTCTCACCTTCATTTCTGCAGCTTTTATTATTGAAAGAAAGATCTGTAAGAAAAAAAGGTGTATATTACATTAGGTCTAATAGTAAAGATCCCAAGACAAATTAAGTTACTCCATCCCAGGACCTGTGCCATGTGCTTCAGAGGTATATTTAAAACTGTACTTAAAAAGACAATTATAAAATAAACCAGTTGGAATATAAATATTGTACTTATTTCAGCGTATAATATATAGAGCAGTATAAACGAGTCGTCGTATGTATGAAATTTTAGTGTGTACTGACTTTGCTACTGCTTTTTATGTAGCCTGTTGCAACCTAGGCAAATATCTAGATGAGTTGATGTATCCCCTGGAAGACCTCTGCCTCCTTCCAGGTGTACATGTACCCCTGGTTGAGAACCACTAATGTAGGTAATCCACTCCCCTAGGGGCAGTAGCTATGTTGACCGGAAGAGCCTTCCTGTTGCCATACCATTGTCTACACTGGGAGTTAGGTCGGTATAACTGTGTCACTCAGGGGGGTGGATTTTCCACATCCCTGAGCAATGTAGTTATACTGACGTAAGTTGCTACTATAAACCAAGTCTCAAAGAGCTTAGCTTGTTTAGCCCAGCAAAACAAAGAAAAAGAGGGGATATGATTGTTGTCCTATGAGTACATTAAGCGGCTACACCAGGGAGGGTAGATAGTTATTTAAGCTAAAGGACAATGGTGGCATAAGAACAAATGGATATGAATCTGGCCATGAAAAAATGTAGGATGGAAATTAGATGGTTTCAAACCATTAGTGAAGTTCTGTAACAGACCCCCAGTAGTTGTCCGTTCAAATAACTTAGTTTTGAGAGAGACTGACATATTTGAATGGGCTTGTATGATGGGGTTGATAGTGGTGATGGGGACAGGGCTTTGCAGCCCTTGGATCCCTTCTAGTTTGTCTTATATTCGTAAAATCCGATTCTTCTCTCTCCCCCCCCCATCATAATGTATTCTTGGTGTGTTTTGTCTCCTTCTGAAGCGTCAGAGATGGCCACAGCTGGATATGGGATGCAGGATGAAGTGGATTGGTGCTCTGAGATATAACTGAGAATTCTCACTGTCTCTCTCATATATATGCTTGGCTGCTAGTTCTTGCTTACATGTTCAAGGTCTAACTGATCACTGTATGTGGAGTTGGAAAGGAATTTCCTCCCAGGTCAGACTGACAGTAACCTTGGGCTTTTTTGCTTTCCTCTGCAGCGTGGAGTGCAAGTCACTTGCTGAGATTCTGTGTATATATCACTTAATTTATTCCTTGCCCATGCAGGGGGCCTCACCAATAGGTACACCCCAGTCCTTTTTATTCTCTGCCTGTGGCACACAGTAGTTAAGTTTCCTGAAGGTTGTAATACTTTGGTCTAATTTCAGTTGTTGCGCTTAATGTGTGGAAAGCTAGATGATGCTGGTGGCCCATGATATACAGGAAGTCAGACTAGATATGGTAGATGGTGTTCTGGCCTTAAATTCTGACTAAGTGAATTAACTCACTGATGTATGAAGATAATGTTGCACTGAGCTCTTAACGTATGCAAACACATTATAGCGCAGTGATCAAACAACAGTTTTGGTGTGTCCACACTAAAAAAGTTTTTACTATGGATAGATCTACATTACAAACTTTTATTGGTATAACTGTGTCGCTCAGGGGTGTGAAA